>NC_064640.1:1061655716-1062403216 GCF_023864345.2 Schistocerca serialis cubense | reverse complement strand
ATTAAAACTGAAATTGCGTTGCTATGAAATACTATGGGTTATAATACTTCGCCATCTATATCGAGTAACATTTCTATGGAACCGACTGGATTTTCTTTTGGGAGACGAGTATCTCCTTTCCGGTGCACTATTCCTTCTTTACTGCATCACTCGTTCCCTCACATTGACGAATAAACACAGAAATTGCGTCTCTATGGATTACTATTGGTTCTATGACATCTCCTTCTGTATCGAGTAACGATTCTATGGAACCGACTGGATTTTCTATTCGGATGCGAGCATCTCCTTTTCGGTGCACTATTCCTTCTTTACTGCATCCCTCGCTGCCTCACATTGACGAATTAACACAGAAACTGCGTCACTATGAAAAACTATGGGTTCTACGACTTCTCCTTCTAAATCAAGTAACGTTTCTATGGAAACGACAGGATTTTCTTTTGAGAGGCGAGTTACTCATTTCCGATGCACTCTTACTTCTTTACTGCATCCCTCGCTCCCTCACATTGACGAATTATCAAAGAAATTGCGTCGCAATGAAATACTATGGGTTCTATGACATCTCCTTCAAAATCGAGTAACATTTGTATGGAAGCGAAAGGATTTTCTTTTGGGATGCGAGTATCTCCGTTCCGATGCACTATTCCTTCTTTACTGCATCCCTCGCTCCCTCACATTGTCGAATTAACACAGCTATGGCGTCGCTATGGATTACTTTGGGGTCTACAACTTCTCCTTCCCAATCGAGCATCACAGAAACGAAAGGATTTTCTTTTGGGATGCGAGTATCTCCGTTCCGATGCACTATTCCTTCTTTACTGCATCCCTCGCTCCCTCACATTGTCGAATTAACACAGAAATTGCGTCGCTATGGAATACTTTGGGGTCTACAACTTCTCCTTCCCAATCGAGCATCACAGAAACGACAGGATTTTCTTTTGGGTGGCGAGTATCTCCTTTCCGATGCACTATTCCTTCTTTACTGCATCCCTCGCTCCCTCACTGTTACGAATTAAAACTGAAATTGCGTTGCTATGATATACTATGGGTTATAATACTTCGCCATCTATATCGAGTAACATTTCAATGGAACCGACTGGATTTTCTTTTGGGAGGCGAGTATCTCCTTTCCGGTGCACTATTCCTTCTTTACTGCATCCCTCGTTCCCTCACATTGACGAATAAACACAGAAATTGCGTTTCTATGGATTACTATTGGTTCTATGACATCTCCTTCTATATCGAGTAACGATTCTATGGAACCGACTGGATTTTCTTTTGGGAGGCGAGTATCTCCTTTCCGGTGCACTATTCCCCTCTTTACTGCATCCCTCGCTCCCTCACATTGACGAATTAACACAGAAATTGCGTCGCTTTGGATTACTATAGGTTCTATGACTGCTCCTTCTAAATCAAGTAACGCTTCTATGGAAATAACAGGATTTTCTTTTGAGAGGCGAGTATCTCCTTTCCGATGCACTGTTCCTTCTTTACCTCATCCCTCGCTCCGTCACATTGACGAATTAACACAGAAACTGCGTCGCTATGAAAAACTAAGCGTTCTATGACTTCACCTTCTAAATTAAGTAACGTTTCTATGGAAACGCGAAGATTTTCTTTTGTGAGGCGAGTATCTCCTTTCCGAAGCACTATTCTTTCTTTACTGCATCCCTCGCACCCTCACATTGAGGAATTAACACTGAGATTGCCTCGCTATGAAATACTATGGGTTATATTACTTCTCCTTCTAAATCGAGTAACGTTTCTATGGAAACGACAGAATTTTCGTTTGGGAAGCAAGTATCTCCTTTCCGATGCAATATTCGTTCATTACTGCGTCCCTAGCTCCCTCACATTGACGATTAAACACAGAAATTGCGTCGCTATGAAATACTATGGGTTCTATGACGTTTCCTTCTAAATCATGTAACGTTTCTATGGAAACGACAGGATTTTCTTTTGGGAGGCAAGTATCTCCATTCCGATACACTACTCCTTCTTTTCTGCATCCCTGGCTCCCTCACATTGACGAAAATAACACAGAAATTGCGTCGCTATGAAATACTATGGGTTCTATGACATCTCCTTCTAAATCGAGTAACATTTGTATGGAAGCGAAAGGATTTTCTTTTGGGATGCGAGTATCTCCGTTCCGATGCACTATTCCTTCTTTACTGCATCCCTCGCTCCCTCACATTGTCGAATTAACACTGAAATTGCGTCGCTATGGATTACTTTGGGGTCTACAACTTCTCCTTCCCAATCGAGCATCACAGAAACGACAGGATTTTCTTTTAAGTGGCGAGTATCTCCTTTCCGATGCACTATTCCTTCTTTACTGCATCCCTTGCTCCCTCACTGTTACGAATTAAAACTGAAATTGCGTTGCTATGAAATACTATTGGTTATAATACTTCGCCATCTATATCGAGTAACATTTCTATGGAACCGACTGGATTTTCTTTTGGGAGGCGAGTATCTCCTTTCCGGTGCACTATTCCTTCTTTACTGCATCCCTCGCTCCCTCACATTGACGAATTAACACAGAAATTTCGTCTCTATGGATTACTATTGGTTCTATGACATCTCCTTCTATATCGAGTAACGAATCTATGGAACCGACTGGATTTTCTATTCGGATGCGAGCATCTCCTTTCCGGTGCACTATTCCTTCTTTACTGCATCCCTCGCTCCCTCACATTGACGAATTAACACAGAAACTGCGTCGCTATGAAAAACTATGTGTTCTACGACTTCTCCTTCTAAATCAAGTAACGTTTCTATGGAAACGACAGGATTTTCTTTAGAGAGGCGAGTTTCTCCTTTCCGATGCACTCTTACTTCTTTACTGCATCCCTCGCTCCCTCACATTGACGAATTAACACAGAAAATATGTCGCTATGAAATACTATGGGTTCTATGACCTCTTCTTCCAAATCGAGTAACGTTTCTATGGAAGTCAGGATTTTCTTTTCGGAGGCGAATATTGCCTTTGTGATGCACTATTCCTTCTTTACTGCATCCCCCGCTCCCTCATTTAGTCGAATTAAATCTGAAATTGCGTCGCTATGATATACTATGAGTCCTATGACTTCTCCTTATAAATCGAGTAACGTTTCTACGGAACCGAATGGATTGTCTTTTGGGAGGTGAGCATCACCTTTCCGGTGCACTATTCCTTCTTTACTGTATCCCTGGCTCCCCCTCTTGGTAGAATTAAAACTGAAATTGCGACGCTATGAGATACTATGGGTTGTATGACTTCTCCTTCTAAATCGAGTAACGTTTCTACGGAACCGAATGGATTTTCTTTGGGGAGGCGAGTATCTCCTTTCCGGTGCGCTATTCCTTCTTTACTGCATCCCTCGCACCCCCACATTGACGAATTAACACAGAAATTACGTCGCTATGAAATAATATGTGTTCTATGACTTCTCCTACTAAATTGAGTAACGTTTCTATGGAAACGACAGGATTTTCTTTTGGGAGGCGAATATCGCCTTTGTGATGCACTATTCCTTCTTTACTGCATTCCTCGCTCCGGCACTTTGTCGAATTAAATCTGAATATGCGTCGCTATGATATACGATGGGTTCTATGACTTCTCCTTGTAAATCGAGTAACGTTTCTATGGAAACGACAGGATTTTCTTTTGGGAGGCGAGTATCTCCTTTCCGGTGCTCTATTCCTTCTTTACTGCATCCCTCGCTCCCTCACATTGACGAATTAACACAAAAATTGCGTCGCTATGAAATACTATTTGTTCTATGACTTCTCCTTCTAAATCGAGTAACATTTCTATGGAAACGACAGGATTACCTTTTGAGATGCGAGTATCTCCTTTCCGATGCACTACTCCTACTTTATTTCATCTCTCGCTTCCTCACATGACGAATTAACACAGAAATTGCGTCGCTATGAAATACTATTTGTACTAAGACTTCTCCTTCTAAATGGAGTAACATTTCTATTTAAACGTCAAGATTTTCTCTTGTGAGGCGAGTATTTCCTTTCCGATGCACTATTCCTTCTTACTGCATCACTGGCTCCCTCACATTGACGAATTAACACAGAAATTGCGTCACTTCGAAATACTGTGGGTTCTATGAATTGTCCTTCTAAATCGAGTAACGTGTCTATGGAAACGACAGGATTTTCTTTTGGGATACGAGTATCTCCTTTGCGATGCACTATTCTCTCTTTACTGCATCCCTCGCTCCATCACATTGACGAATTAACACAAAAATTGCGTCGCTATGAAATACTATGGGTTCTATCACTTCTCCTGCTAAATCGAGTAACGTTTCTATGGAAACGAAAGGACTTTCTTTACGGATACGAGTATCTCCGTTCCGATGCACTATTCCCACTCTACTTCATCCCTCGCTCCCTCACATTGACGAATTAACACAGAAATTGCTTCGGTATGAAATACTATTCGTTATATGACTTCTCCTTCTAAATCGAGTAACGTTTCTATGGAGACGACAGAATTTTCGTTTGGGAGGCAAGTATCTCCTTACCGATGCACTATTCCTTCTTTACTGCGTCTCTAGCTCCGTCACATTGACGATTTAACACAGAAATAGCGTCGCTATGAATTACTATGGGTTGTATGACTTCTCCTACTAAATCGAGTAACGTTTCTATGGAAACGACATTATTTTCTTTCGGGAGGCAAGTATATCCTCTCCGATACACTATTCCTACTTTTCTGCATCCCTGGCTCCCTCACACTGACGAAAATAACACAGAAATTGCGTCGCTATGAAATACTATGGGTTCTATGACATCTCCTTCTAAATCGAGTAACGTTTCTATGGAAACGACAGGATATTCATTTGGGAGACGAGGATCTCCTTTGCGATACACTATTTTTTCTTTTCTGCATCCCTCGCTCCCTCACTTTGACGAATTAACACAGAAATTACGTCGCTATTAAATTCCATGGGTTACATGACTTCTCCTTCAAAATCGAGTAACGTTTCTATGGAAGCGACAGGATTTTCATTTGGGAGACGAGTATCTCCTTTGCGATGCACAATTTTTTCTTTACTGCATCTCGCTCTCCCTCACATTGACGAATTAACACAGAAATTGCATCGCTGCGTAATACTATGGGTTCTATGACTTCTCCTTCTAAATCGAGTAACGTTTCTATGGAAACGACAGGATTTTCTTTTGAGTGGCGAGTATCTCCTTTCCGATGCACTATTCCTTCTTTACTGCATCCCTCGCTCCCTCACTTTGTCGATTTAAAACTGAAATTGCGTTGCTATGAAATACTGTGGGTTATATGACTTCTCCTTCTAAATCGAGTAACGTTTATGTGGTAACGACAGAATTTTCTTTTGGGAGGCGAGTATCTCCTTTCCGATGCACTATTCATTCTTTACTGCATCCTTCAATCCCTTACATTGACGAATTAACACAAAAATTGCGTCGCTATGAATTATTATGGGTTCTATGACTTCACCTTCTAAATCGAGTAACGTTTCTATGGAAACGACAGGATTTTCTTTTGAGTGGCGAGTATCTCCTTTCCGAAGCACTATTCCTTCTTTACTGCATCCCTCGTTCCCTCTTTTTGTCGAATTAAAACTGAAATAGCACGCTATGATATACTGTGGGTTATATGACTTCTCCTTCTAAATCAAGTTACGTTTCTATGGAAACGACAGGATTTTCTTTTTGGAGGCGAGTATCTCCTTTCCGATGCACTATTCCTTCTTTACTGCATCCCTCGCTCCCTCACTTTGTCGATTTAAAACTGAAATTGCGTTGCTATGAAATACTGTGGGTTATATGACTTCTCCTTCTAAATCGAGTAACGTTTATGTGGTAACGACAGAATTTTCTTTTGGGAGGCGAGTATCTCCTTTCCGAAGCACTATTCTTTCTTTACTGCATCCCTCGCACCCTCACATTGAGGAATTAACACTGAGATTGCGTCGCTATGAAATACTATGGGTTATATGACTTCTCCTTCTAAATCGAGTAACGTTTCTATGGAAACGACCGAATTTTCGTTTGGGAAGCGAGTATCTCCTTTCCGATGCACTATTCCTTCATTACTGCGTCCCTAGCTCCCTCACATTGACGATTTAACACAGAAATTGCGTCGCTATGAAATACTATGGGTTCTATGACTTCTCCTTCTAAATCGAGTAACATTTGTATGGAAGCGAAAGGATTTTCTTTTGGGATGCGAGTATCTCCGTTCCGATGCACTATTCCTTCTTTACTGCATCCCTCGCTCCCTCACATTGTCGAATTAACACTGAAATTGCGTCGCTATGGATTACTTTGGGGTCTACAACTTCTCCTTCCCAATCGAGCATCACAGAAACGACAGGATTTTCTTTTGGGTGGCGAGTATCTCCTTTCCGATGCACTATTCCTTCTTTACTGCATCCCTCGCTCCCTCACTGTTACGAATTAAAACTGAAATTGCGTTGCTATGAAATACTATGGGTTATAATACTTCGCCATCTATATCGAGTAACATTTCTATGGAACCGACTGGATTTTCTTTTGGGAGACGAGTGTCTCCTTTACGGTGCACTATTCCTTCTTTACTGCATCCCTCGTTCCCTAACATTGACGAATTAACACAGAAATTTCGTCTCTATGGATTACTATTGGTTCTATGACATCTCCTATATCGAGTAACGATTCTATGGAACCGATTGGATTTTCTATTCGAATGCGAGCATCTCCTTTCCGGTGCACTATTCCTTCTTTACTGCATCCCTCGCTCCCTCACATTGACGAATTAACACAGAAACTGCGTCGCTATGAAAAACTATGGGTTCTACCACTTCTCCTTCTAAATCAAGTAACGTTTCTATGGAAACGACAGGATTTTCTTTTCGGAGGCGAATATTGCCTTTGTGATGCACTATTCCTTCTTTACTGCATTCCCCGCTCCCTCATTTAGTCGAATTAAATCTGAAATTGCGTCGCAATGATATACTATGGGTCCTATGACTTCTCCTTCTAAATCGAGTAACGTTTCCACGGAACCGAATGGATTGTCTTTTGGGAGGTGAGCATCACCTTTCCGGTGCACTATTCCTTCTTTACTGTATCCCTGGCTCCCCTCTTGGTAGAATTAAAACTGAAATTGCGACGCTATGAGATACTATGGGTTGTATGACTTCTCCTTCTAAATCGAGTAACGTTTCTACGGAACCGAATGGATTTTCTTTGGGGAGGCGAGTATCTCCTTTCCGGTGCGCTATTCCTTCTTTACTGCATCCCTCGCACCCTCACATTGACGAGTTAACACAGAAATTACGTCGCTATGAAATAATATGTGTTCTATGACTTCTCCTACTAAATTGAGTAACGTTTATATGGAAACGACAGGATTTTCTTTTGGGAGGCGAATATCGCCTTTGTGATGCACCATTCCTTCTTTACTGCATTCCTCGCTCCGGCACTTTGTCGAATTAAATCTGAAATTGCGTCGCTATGATATACGATGGGTTCTATGACTTCTCCTTGTAAATCGAGTAACGTTTCTATGGAAACGACAGGATTTTCTTTTGGGAGGCGAGTACCTCCTTTCCGGTGCTCTATTCCTTCTTTACTGCATCCCTCGCTCCCTCACATTGACGAATTAACACAAAAATTGCGTCGCTATGAAATAGTATTTGTTCTATGACTTCTCCTTCTAAATCGAGTAACATTTCTATGGAAACGACAGGATTACCTTCTGAGATGCGAGTATCTCCTTTCCGATGCACTACTCCTACTTTATTTCATCTCTCGCTTCCTCACATCACGAATTAACACAGAAATTGCGTCGCTATGAAATACTATTTGTACTAAGACTTCTCCTTCTAAATGGAGTAACGTTTCGAATTAACCGTCAAGATTTTCTCTTGTGAGGCGAGTATTTCCTTTCCGATGCACTATTCCTTCTTTACTGCATCCCTGGCTCCCTCACATTGACGAATTAACACAGAAATTGCGTCGCTTCGAAATACTGTGGGTTCTATGAATTGTCCTTCTAAATCGAGTAACGTGTCTATGGAAACGACAGGATTTTCTTTTGGGATACGAGTATTTTGCGATGCACTATTCTTTCTTTACTGCATCCCTCGCTCCCTCACATTGACGAATTAACACAATAATTGCGTCGCTATGAAATACTATTTGTTCTATGACTTCTCCTTCTAAATCGAGTAACGTTTCTATGGAAGCAACAGGATTTTCATTTGGGAGACGAGTATCTCCTTTGCGATGCACAATTTTTTCTTTACTGCATCTCGCTCTCCCTCACATTGACGAATTAACACAGAAATTGCATCGCTGCGTAATACTATGGGTTCTATGACTTCTCCTTCTAAATCGAGTAACGTTTCTATGGAAACGACAGGATTTTCTTTTGAGTGACGAGTATCTCCTTTCCGATACACTATTCGTTCTTTTCTGAATCCCTGGATCCCTCAGATTGACGAAAATAACACAGAAATTGCGTCGCTATGAAATACTATGGGTCTATGACATCTCCTTCTAAATCGAGTAACGTTTCTATGGAAACGATAGGATTTTCTTTTGGGATACGACTATATCCGTTCCGATGCACTATTCCTTTTTTACTGTATCACTCGCACCCTCACATTGACGAATTAACACAGAAATTGCTTCTGCTATGAAATACTATGGGGTCTATACCTTCTTCTTCTCAATCGAGAATCACAGAAACGAAAGGATTTTCTTTAGGGAGGCGAGTATCTCCTTTCCGATGCACTAATCCTTCTTTTCTGCATCCCTCGCTCTCTCACATTGACGAATTAACACTGAAATTGAGTCGCTATGAAATACAATGAGTTCTATGACTCGTACTTCTAAATCAAGTTACGTTTCTATGGAATCGACCGGATTTTCTTTTGAGAGGTGAGTATCTGCTTTCCGATGCCCTATTCCTTCTTCCAGCATCCCTCGTTCCCTCACATTGACGAATTGACACTGAAATTGCGTCGCTATGATAAGGTATGGGTTCTATGACTTCTGCCTCTAAATCGAGGAACGTTTCAATGGAACCGACAGGATTTCCTTTTGAGAGGCGAGTAACTTCTTTCCGATGCACTATTACTTATTTACTGCATCCCTCGCTCCCTCACACTGACGAATTGACACGGAAATTTAGTCGCTATGAAATACTATGTGTTCTATGACTTCTCCTTCTAAATCGAGTAACGTTTCTATGGAAACGACACGATTTTCTTTTGGGAGGGGAATATCTCCTTTGCGATGCACTATTCCTTGTTTACTGCATCCTTCGCTCCCTCACATTGTCGAATTAAATCTAAAATAGCGTCACTATGATACACTATGGGTTCTATGACTTCTCCATCTAAATCGAGTAACGTTTCTATGGAACCGACTGGATTTTCTTTTTGGAGGCGAGTACCTCCTTTCCGGTGCACTATTCCTTCTTTACTGCATCCCTCGCTCCCTCACATTGACAAATTACCACAGATATTGTGGCGCTATGAAGTACTGTGGGTTCTATGACTTCTCTTTCAAAATCGAGTATCGTTTCTATGGAAACGACTGGATATTCATTTGGGAGACGAGGATCTCCTTTGCGATGCACTATTTTTTCTTTACAGCATCCCTCGCTCCCTCACATTGACGAATTAACACAGAAATTGCGTCGCTATTAAATACTATGGGTTACATGACTTCTCCTTCAAAATCGAGATACGTTTCTATGGAGACGACAGGATTTTCATTTGGGAGACGAGTATCTCCTTTGCGATGCACAATTTTTTCTTTACTGTATCCCGCTCTCCCTCACATTGACGAATTAACACAGAAATTGCGTCGCTGCGTAATTTTATGGGTTCTATGACTTCTCCTTCTAAATCGAGTAACGTTTCCATGGAAACGACAGGATTTTAATTTGAGTGGCGAGTATCTGCTTTCCGATGCACTACTCCTTCTTTACTGCGTCCCTCGCTCCCTCACTTTGTCGATTTAAAACTGAAATTGCTTTGCTATGAAATACTGTGGGTTATATGACTTCTCCTTCTAAATCGAGTAACGTTTCTATGGAAACGACAGAATTTTCTTTTGGGAGGCGAGTATCTCCTTTCCGATGCACTATTCCTTCTTTACTGCATCCTTCAATCCCTCACATTGACGAATTAACACAAAAATTGCGTCGCTATGAAATACTATGGGTTCTATGATTTCATCTTCTAAATCGAGTAACGTTTCTATGGAAACGGCAGGATTTTCTTTTGGGAGGCGAGTATCTCCTTTGCGATGCACTATTCCTTCTTTACTGCATCCCTCGCCCCCTCACTTTGTCGAATTAAAACTGAAATTGCGTCGCTATGAAATACTATGGGTTTTATGACTTCTCCTTCTAAATCGAATAACGTTTCTATGGAAACTACAAGATTTAATTTTGGGAGGCCAGTATCTCCTTTCCGATGCACTATTCCTTCTTTACTGCATCCCTCGCTCCCTCACATTGACGAAAATAACACAGAAATTGCGTCGCTATGAAATGCTATTAGCTCTATGACATCTCCTTCTAGATCGAGTAACGTTTCTATGGAAACGATAGGATTCTCTTTTGGGATACGAGTATATCCGTTCCGATGCACTATTCCTTTTTTACTGTATCCCTCGCTCCCTCACATTGACGAATTAACACTGAAATTGAGTCGCTATGAAATACTATGGGTTCTATGACTCCTACTTCTAAATCAAGTTACGTTTCTATGGAACCGACAGGATTTTCTTTTGAGAGGTGAGTATCTCCTTCCGATGCACTATTCCTTCTTTCTAGCATACCTTGTTCCCTCACATTGACGAATTGACACTGAAATTGCGTCGGTATGATATGGTATGGGTTCTATGACTTCTCCTTCTAAATCAAGTAACGTTTTTATGGAACCGACAGGATTTCCTTTTGAGAGCCGAGTATCTCCTTTCCGAAGCACTATTCCTTCTTTACTACATCCCTCGCTCCCTCACATTGACGAATTAACACAGAAATTGCTTTTGCTATGAAATACTATGGGATCTATAACTTCTCCTTCTCAATCGAGAATCACAGAAACGAAAGGATTTTCTTTTGAGAGGCGAGTATCTCCTTTCCGATGCACTATTCCTACTTTACTGCATCCCCCGCTCCCTCACATTGACGAATTAACAGATAAAGTGCGTCCCTATGAAATACTATGGGTTCTATGATTTCTCATTCTAAATCGAGTAACGTTTCACTGGAAACGACTGGTTTTTTCTTTTGGGTGGCAAGTATCTCCTTTCCGATGCACTATTCCTTCCTTACTGCATCCCTCGCGTCCTCACATTGACGAATTAACACAGAAATTGCGTCGCTATGAAATACTATGTGTTCTATAACTTCTCCTTCTGAATCGAATAACGTTTCTATGGAATTGACTGGATTTTCTTTTGGGAGGCAAGTATCTCCATTCCGGTGCACTATTCCTTCTTTACTGCATCCCTCGCTCCCTCTTATTGACGAATTAACACAGAAATTGTGTCGCTATGATTTACTATGTGTTCTATGACTTCTCCTTCTAAATCGAGTAACATTTCTATGGAAACGACAGGATTATCTTTTGAGATGCGAGTATCTCCTTTCCGATGCACTATTCCTTCTTTACTCCATCCTTCAATCCCTCACATTGACGAATTAACACAAAAATTGCTTCGCTATGAAATACTATGGGTTTTATGACTTCTCCTTCTAAATCGAATAACGTTTCTATGGCAACTACAAGATTTAATTTTGGGAGGCCAGTATCTCCTTTCCGATGCACTATTCCTTCTTTACTGCATCCCTCGCTCCCTCACATTGACGAAAATAACACAGAAATTGCGTCGCTATGAAATGCTATTAGTTCTATGACATCTCCTTCTAGATCGAGTAACGTTTCTATGGAAACGATAGGATTTTCTTTTGGGATACGAGTATATCCCTTCCGATGCACTATTCCTTTTTTACTGTATCCCTCGCTCCCTCACATTGACGAATTAACACAGAAACTGCTTTTGCTATGAAATACTATAGGGTCTATAACCTCTCCTTCTCAAGATACGAAAGGATTTTCTTTTAAGAGGCGAGTATCTCCTTTCCGATGCACTATTCCTTCTTTTCTGCATCCCACGCTCCCTCACATTGACGAATTAACACTGAGATTGAGTCGCTATGAAATACTATGGGTTCTATGACTCCTACTTCTAAATCAAGTTACGTTTCTATGGAACCGACAGGATTTTCTTTTGAGAGGTGAGTATCTCCTTCCGATGCACTATTCCTTCTTTCCAGCATCCCTCGTTCCCTCACATTGACGAATTGACCCTGAAATTGCGTCGCTATGATATGGTATGGGCTCTATGACTTCTCCTTCTAAATCGAGTATCGTTTCTATGGAACCGACAGGATTTCCTTTTGAGAGGCGAGTATCTCCTTTCCGATGCACTATTACTTCTTTACTGCATCCCTCGCTCCCTCACATTGACGAATTGATACGGAAATTTAGTCGCTATTAAATACTATGGGTTCTATGACTTCTGCTTCTAAATCGAGTAACGTTTCTATGGAAACTTTTGGATTTTCTTTTGTGAGGCGAGTATCTCCTTTCCGACGCACTATTCCATCTTTACTCCATCCCTCGCTCCCTCACATTGACGAAGTAACACAGAAACTGTTTCGCTATGAAATACTATGGGTTCTATGATTTCTCCCTCTAAATCAAGTAACGTTTCAATGGAAACGGCAGGATTTTCTTTGGAGAGGCGGGTATCTCCTTTCCGATGCACTATTCATTCTTTACTGCATCCCTCGCTCCCTCACATTGACGAATTAACACTGTAATTGAGTCGCTATGAAATACTATGCGTTATATGACTTCTCCTTCTAAATCGACTAATGTCTCTATGGTAACGATAGGATTTTCTTTTAAGGAGGGGTGTATCTCCTTTCCGAAGCACTATTCCTTCTTTACTACATCCCTCGCTCCCTCACATTGACGAATTAAGACAGAAATTGCGTCGCTATGAACTGCTATTGGGTCTATGACTTCTCCTTCTAAATCGAGTAACGTTTCTATGGAAACGAAAGGATTTTCTTTTGAGAGGCGAGTATCTCCTTTCCGATGCCCTATTCCTTCTTTACTGCATCCCTTTTTCCCGCACATTGACGAATTAACACAGACAGTGCGTCGCCATGAAATACTATGGGTTCTACGACTTCTCCTTCTAAATCGAGTTATGTTTCTATGGAAACTACAGGATTTTCTTTTTGGAGGCGAGTATCTCCTTTCCGATGCTCTATTCTTTCTTTACTGCATCCCTCGCTCCCTCACATTGACGAATTAACACAGAAATTGCTTCGCTATGAAATACTATGGGTTCTATGACTTCTCCTTCTAAATCGAGTCACGTTTCTATGGAAACGACAGGATTTTCTTTTGAGAGCCGAGTAACTCCTTTCCGATGCACTCTTCCTTCTTTAATGCATCCCTAGTTCCCTCAGATTGACGAATTAACACAGAAATTACGTCGCTATGAAATACTATGGGTTCTATTACTTCTCCTTCTAAATCGAATAACGTTTCTATGGAAACGACCGGATTTTCTTTAGGGAGGCGAGTATCTCCTTTGCGATGCATTTTTCCCTACTTTACTGCATCCCTGACTCCCTCACTTTGTCGAATTTAAACTGAAATTGCGTCGCTATGATATACTATGTGTTCTATGACTTCTCCTTCTAAATCGAGTAACGTTTCTATGGAAACGACAGGATTTTCTTTTGGGAGGCGAGATCTACTTTCCGATGCACTATTCCATCTTTACTGCATCCCACGCTCCCTCACATTGACGAATTAATTCAGAAATTGCGTCGCTATGAAATACTATGGGTTCTATGATTTCTCGTTCTAAATCGGATTACGTTTCTATGGAAACGATAGGATTTTGTTTCGCGAGGCGAGTATCTCCTTTGCGATGCATTTTTCCCTACTTTACTGTATCCCTCACTCCCTCACTTTGTCGAATTTAAACTGAAATTGCGTCGCTATGATATACTATGTGTTCTATGACTTCTCCTTCTAAATCGACTAACGTTTCTATGGAAACGACAGGATTTTCTTTTGGGAGGCGAGATCTACTTTCCGATGCACTATTCCATCTTTACTGCATCCCTCGCTCCCTCACATTGACGAACTAACACAGAAATTGCGTCGCTATGAAATACTATGGGTTCTATGATTTCTCGTTCTAAATCGGATTACGTTTCTATGGAAACGATAGGATTTTGTTTCGCGAGGCGAGTATCTCCTTTGCGATGCATTTTTCCCTACTTTACTGTATCCCTCACTCCCTCACTTTGTCGAATTTAAACTGAAATTGCGTCGCTATGATATACTATGTGTTCTATGACTTCTCCTTCTAAATCGACTAACGTTTCTATGGAAACGACAGGATTTTCTTTTGGGAGGCGAGATCTACTTTCCGATGCACTATTCCATCTTTACTGCATCCCTCGCTCCCTCACATTGACGAACTAACACAGAAATTGCGTCGCTATGAAATACTATGGGTTATATGACTTCTCCTTCTAAATCTTGTAACGTTTCTCTGGAAACGACAGGATTTTCTTTTGAGAGGCGAGTATCTTCTTTCCGATCCACTCTTCCTTCTTTAATGCATCCCTAGCTCCCTCACATTGACGAATTAACACATAAATTACGTCGCTATGAAATACTATGGGTTCTATGACTCTCCTTCTAAATCGAGTAACGCTTCTATGGAAACGACCGGATTTTCTTTTGGGAGGCGAGTATCTCCTTTGCGATGCATTTTTCCCTACTTTACTGCATCCCTCACTCCCTCACTTTGTCGAATTTAAACTGAAATTGCGTCGCTATTAAATACTATGTGTTGTATGACATCTCCTTCTAAATCGAGTAACGTTTCTATGGAAACGACAGGATTTTCTTTTGGGAGGCGAGATCTACTTTACGATGCACTATTCCTTCTTTACTGCATCCCACGCTCCCTCACACTGACGAATTAATTCAGAAATTGCGTCGCTATGAAATACTATTGTAGTGTAACGACGCAAGTTTTTCGTTTGATATATATGTATGACCATGTGCAGACTTCGTCACCTACGTCAGTTACAACCCACTTCAAAAATGATTTATATGCCTTTTAAATTGTCATAGAGTGGTTCTTGAACGAAACTGTAAAACATCAGTTGAGTCGTATGCAAAGAATTACATCACTTGGGCCAATTGGTTTTTGTAACTTTTTCGATTTAAATTTCGTTTGTTTCTCCTCAGAAATTATATTGACACACGTAATCTTGATCTAATCGATATCAGAATCACACATTAAATAAACTTTTGAGATTCAAAGTTTCGGTGAACGCCGTAAGAATCACTAATCTTGTCAAATATATTATTAATCCGTTCACATAATTCTTCATAAATAAATCTTCAAGACACGTGTTTCAACTTTAATAGCATACACTATTTTATTAGCTTCCTACACATACAGATGTGAACTTGAGCGTTGAGAGTTAGTGACTGACTTTTCAATAAGATTAAGCTCTATGTGACGTCATTGTTGTACAAAAAGAGTACAAAAATTAATTTTTAATTTTTAGAAGCACGACGCAACAACTCGGTTCCAGGATCTTCTGTTGCTCCTTGGCTGTCGACCCGCGACGTATAGCGGCCAGCAATTTCCTCTCTGGTCGCGGCAACGAAGATACTGTCCCCGTTCGTAGCGCCGCCCTCTCCGTACATTATACACATAAAAAAAATACAAACTTTTAGATAATTCACATCTATTACAAATAATAAGAAAAACACATAAACAAAACTAAATTAAACTTATAGTCACCTGCAAACTGGGCTGACTTTGGTGGATGGGTGACGCTTAATATCGTCCCACTACACTATGGATTCTATGATTTCTCCTTCTAAATCGGATTACGTTTCTATGGAACCGATAGGATTTTCTTTCGCGAGGCAAGTATCTCCTTTCCGATGCACTATTCCTCCTATACTGCATCCCTCGCTCCCTCACATTGACGAATTAACATAGAAATGTCGTCGCTATGAAATACTATTCGTTCTATGCCTTCTCCCTCTAAATGGAGTAACGTTTCAATGGAAACGCCAGGATTTTCTTATGAGAGGCGAGTATCTCCTTTCCGATGCACTATTCCTTCTGTGCTTCATCCCTCGCTCCATCACATTGACGAATTAACACAGAAATTGCGTCGCTATGATATGGTATGGGTTCTATGACTTCACCTTCTAAATCGAGTAACGTTTCTATGGAACCGACAGGATTTTCTTTTGAGAGGCGAGTTTCTCCTTTCCGATGCAATATTCATTCTTTACTACATCCCTCGCTCCCACATATTGACGAATTAACACAGAAATTGCTTCGCTATGAAATCCTATGGGGTCTATAACTTCTCCTTCTCTATCGAGTATCACAGAAACGACAGCATTTTCTTTTGGCAGGCGAGTATCTCCTTTCCGATGCACTATTCCTTCTTTACTGCGTCCCTCGCTCCCTCACATTGACGAAATAACACAGGATTTGCGTCGCTACGAAATACTAGGGGTTCTATGACTTCTCCTCCTAAATCGAGTAGCGTTTCTATGGAACCGACTGGATTTGCTTTTGAGAAACGAGAATATCCTTTCCGACGCACTATTCCTTCTTTCCAGCATCCCTCGCTCCCTCACATTGACGAATTGACACTGAAATTGCGTCGCTATGAAATGGTATGGGTTCTATAACGTCTCCATCTAAATCGAGTAACGTTTCTATGGAACCGACAGGATTTCAGTTTGAGATGCGAGTATCTCCTTCCCGATGCACTATTACTTCTTTACTGCATCCCTCGCTCCCTCACATTGATGAATTTACACGGAAATTTAGTCGCTATGAAATACTATGGGTTCTATGACTTCTCCTTCTAAATCGAGTAACGTTTCTATGGAAGCTACTGGATTTGCTTTTGAGAGGCGAGTATATCCTTTCCGACGCACTATTCCCTTCTTTACTCCATCCCTCGCTCCCTCACATTGACGAAGTAACACAGAAACTGCTTCCCTATGAAATACTATGGGCTCTATGACTTCTCCTTGTAAATCAAGTAACGTTTCAATGGAAATGACAGAATTTTCTTTGGAGAGGCGGGTATATCCTTTCCGATGCACTATTCCTTCTTTACTACATCCCTCGCTCCCTCACATTGACGAATTAAGACAGAAATCGCCTCGCTATGAAATACTATGGGGTCTATGAATTCTCCTTCTAAATCGAGTAACGTTTCTATGGAAACGACAGGATTTTCTTTTGAGAGGCGAGTATCTCCATTTCGATGCACTATTCCTTCTTTCCTTCATCCCTCGCTTCATAACATTGACGAATTAACACAGAAATTACGTCGCTATGAAATACTATTGGATCTAAGACTTCTCCTTCTAAACCAAATTACGTTTCTATGGAAACGACAGGATTTTCTTTTGGGATACGAGTATCTTCTTTCCGATGCACTATTCCTTCTTTACTGCATCCCTCGCTCCCTCACATTGACGAATTAACACAGAAAGTGCGTCGCTATGAAATACTATGGGTTCTATGTCTTCTACTTCTAAATCGAGTAAGGTCTCTATGGAACCGAATGGATGTTCTTTTGGGAGGCGAGTATCTCCTTTCCGATGCACTCATCCTTCTTTACTGCATCCCTCCGTCCCTCACATTGACGAATTAACACAGAAACTGCGTTGCTATGAAATACTATGGGTTATATGACTTCTCCTTCTAAATCGACTTATGTTTATATGGTAATGACGGGATTTTCTTTTGTAGGCGAATATCTCCTTTCCGATGCACTATTCCTTCTTTACTACATCCCTCGCTCCCTCACATTGACGAATTAACACAGAATTTGCGTCGCTATGAAATACTATGTGTTCTATGAATTCTCCTTCTAAATCGAGTAACGTTTCTATGGAAACGACAGGATTTTCTTTTGAGAGGCGAGTATTTCCTTTCCGATGCACTATTCCTTCTTTACTGCATCCCTCGCTCCCTCACATTGACGAATTAAGACAGAAATTGCGTCGCTATGAAATACTACGTGTTCTATGACTTTTCCGTCTAAATCGAGTCACGTTTCTATGGAACCGACAGGATTTTCTTTTGAGAGGCGAGTATCTCCTTTCCGATGTACTATTCCTTCTTTACTGCATCCCTCGCTCCCTCACATTGACGAATTAAGACAGAAATTGCGTCGCTATGTAATACTATGGGTCCTATGTCTTCTCATTCCAAATCGAGTAACTTTTCTATAGAAACGACAGGACTGTCTTATGGGAGGCGAGTATCTCCTTTCCGATGCACTAATCTTTCTTTACTGCATCCCTCGCTCCGTCACATTGGCGTATTAACACAGAATTGCTTCGCTATGAAATACTATGGGTTCTATGACATCTCCTTTTCAATCGAGTAACGTTTCTTTGGAAACGACAGGATTTTCCTGTAGGAGGCGAGTATCTCCTTTCCGATGCACTATTCCTTCTGTACTGTATCCCTCGCTCCCTCATATTGACGAATTAACACAGAGATTGCTTCGCTATGAATTACTATGTGGTCTATAACTTCTCCTTCTCTATCGAGTATCACAGAAACGACAGGATTTTCTTTTGGGAGGCGAGTTTCTCTATTCCGATGCACTATTCCTTCTTTACTGCGTCCCTCGCTCCCTCACATTGACGAATTAACACAGGAATTGCGTCACTATGAAATACTAGGTGTTGTATGACTTCTCCTTCTAAATCGAGTAACGTTTCTATGAAACCGACTGGATTTTCTTTTAGGAGGTGAGTATCTCCTTTCCGGTGCACTATTCCTTCTTTCCTGAATCCCTCGCACCTCACATTGACGAATTAGCACGTTAATTGCGTCGCTATGATATACTATCGGTTGTATGACTTCTCCTTCTAAATCGAGTAACGTTTCAATGGAAACGATAGGATTTTCTTATGGGATAAGAGTATCTCCTTTCCGATGCACTATTCCTTCTTTACTGCACCCCTGACTCCCTCACATTGACGAATTAACAGAGAAGTTGGGTCGCTATGAAATACTATGGTTTCTATGACTTCCCCTTCTAAATCGAATAACGTGTCTATGGAATCTACAGGATTTTCTTTTGGGAAGCGAGTATACCCTTTGCGATGCACTATTCCTTCTTTACTGCATCCCTCGCTCAATCACTTTGTCGAATTAACACTGAAATTCCGTCGCTATGAGATACTATGGGTTCCATGACTTCTCGTTTTAAATCGAGTTTCGTTTCTATGGAAACGACAGGATTTTATTTTGGGATACGAGTACCTCCTTTCCGATGCACTATTCCTTCTTTACTGCATCCCTCGCTCCCTCACATTGACGAATTAACAGACAAGGTGGGTCGCTATGAAATACTATGGGTTCTATGACTTCTTCTTCTAAATCGAGTAACGTTTCTATGGAAAAGACAGGATTTTCTTTTGGGAGGCGAGTATCTCCTTTCCGATGCACTATTCCTTCTTTACTGCATCCCTCGCTTGTTCACATTGACGAATTAACACAGAAATTGCGTTGCTATGGATTACTATGGGTTCCACCCATTCTCCTTCCCAGTCGAGTAACGTTTCTATGGAATTAGAAGGATTTTACTTTTGGGTGTCATGTATATCTTTTCCGATGACTATTCCTTCTCTTCTGGATCCCTCGCTCTCTCACTCTGACGAATTAACACAGAAATTGCGTCGCTATGAAATACCATGGGGTCTACGACTTCTCCTTCTAAATCGAGTAACGCTTCTATGGAAACGACAGGAATTTCTTTTGGGATACGAGTATCTCCTTTACAATGCACTATTCCTTCTTTATTGCATCCCTCACTCCCTCACATTGGCGAATTAACAGAGCAGTTGTTTCGCTATGAGATATCATGGGTTCTACGCCTTCTCCCTCTAAATCGAGTAACGTTTCTATGGAAACGACAGGATTTCCTTTCGGGAGGCGACTATCTCCTTTCCGATGCACTATTCCTTCTTTACTGCATCCCTCGCTTACTCAGTTTGATGAATTAACCCAGAAATTGCGTAGCTATGGAATACTACGGGTTCCACGCATTCTCCTTCCCAGTCGAGTAACGTTTCTATTGAAATGAAAGGATTTTCTTTTGGGTGGCGAGTATCTCCTTTCCGATGCACTATTCCTTCTTTACTGCTTCCCTTGATCCCTCACATTGACGAATTAACACAGAAATTGCGTCGCCATGAAATACAATGGGTTCTATGACTTCTCCTTCTTAATCGACTAACGTTTCTATGGAAACGACAAGATTTTCTTTTGGGAGGCGAGTATCTCCTTTCCGATGCACTAATCCGTCTTTACTGCATCCATCGCTCAGTCACATTGACGAATTAACACAGAAATTGCGTCGCTATGAAATACTATGGTTTCTATGTCTTCACCTTCCAAATCGAGAAATGTTTCTTTGGAAACGACAGGATTTTTTTTTTGAGGCGAGTATCAACTTCCCGATGCACTATTCCTTCTTTACTGCATCCCTCGCTCCCTCACTTTGTCGAATTAACTCTGAAATTGGGTCGCTATGACGTACTATGGGTTCCATGACTCTTCCTCCTAAATCGAGTTTCGTATCTATGGAAACGACAGGATTGTCTTTTGGGATACGAGTATCTCCTTTCCGATGCACTATTCCATCTTTACTGCATCCCTTGCTTACTCAGTTTGATGAATTATCACAGAAAGTTGCGTCGCTATTGAATACTATGGGTTCCACGCATTCTCCTTCCCAGTCGAGTAACGTTTCTATGGAAACTACAGGATTTTCTTTTGGGAGGCGAGTATCTCCTTTCCGATGCTCTATTCCTTCTTCACTGCATCCCTCCCTTACTCAGTTTGACGAATTAACACAGAAATTTGCTTCGCTATGGAATACTATGCGTTCCACGAATTCTCCTTCCCAGTCGAATAACGTTTCTACGGAAATGAAAGTATTTTCTTTTGGGAGTCGAGTATATCTTTTCCGATGTACTATTCCTTCTTTACTGGATCCCTCGCTCCCTCACTTTGACGAATTATCACTGAAATTGAATCGCTATGAAATACTATGGGTTCTATGACTTCTCCTACTAAATCGAGCTCCGTTTCTATGGAAACGAGAGGACTTTCCCTTGGGAGGCGAGTATCTCCTTTTCGTTCCACTATTCCTTTTTTACTGCATCCCTCGCTCCCTCACATTGACGAATTACCACAGAAATTGCGTCGCTATGAATTACTATGGGTTCTACGACTTCTCTTTCTAAATCAAGTAACGTTTCTATGGAAACGACAGGATTTTCTTTTGGGAGTCGAGTATGTCGTTTCCGATGCACTATTCCTTCTTTACAGCATCCCTCGCTCCCTCACATTGCCGAATTAACACAGAAATTGCGTCGCTATGCAATACTATGGGGTCTATGACGTCTCCTTATAAATCGAGTGACGTTTGTATGCAAACGACAGGATTTTCTTTTGGGATACGAGTATCTCCTTTACAATGCACTATTCCTTCTTTATTGCATCCCTCACTCCCTCACATTGGCGAATTAACAGAGCAGTTGTTTCGCTATGAGATATCATGGGTTCTACGACTTCTCCCTCTAAATCGAGTAACGTTTCTATGGAAACGACAGGATTTCCTTTCGGGAGGCGACTATCTCCTTTCCGATGCACTATTCCTTCTTTACTGCATCCCTCGCTTACTCAGTTTGATGAATTAACCCAGAAATTGCGTAGCTATGGAATACTACGGGTTCCACGCATTCTCCTTCCCAGTCGAGTAACGTTTCTATTGAAATGAAAGGATTTTCTTTTGGGTGGCGAGTATCTCCTTTCCGATGCACTATTCCTTCTTTCCAGCATCCCTCGCTCCCTCACATTGACGAATTGACACTGAAATTGCGTCGCTATGAAATGGTATGGGTTCTATAACGTCTCCATCTAAATCGAGTAACGTTTCTATGGAACCGACAGGATTTCAGTTTGAGATGCGAGTATCTCCTTTCCGATGCACTATTACTTCTTTACTGCATCCCTCGCTCCCTCACATTGATGAATTGACACGGAAATTTAGTCGCTATGAAATACTATGGGTTCTATGACTTCTCCTTCTAAATCGAGTAACGTTTCTATGGAAGCTACTGGATTTGCTTTTGAGAGGCGAGTATATCCTTTCCGACGCACTATTCCCTTCTTTACTCCATCCCTCGCTCCCTCACATTGACGAAGTAACACAGAAACTGCTTCCCTATGAAATACTATGGGCTCTACGACTTCTCCTTGTAAATCAAGTAACGTTTCAATGGAAATGACAGAATTTTCTTTGGAGAGGCGGGTATATCCTTTCCGATGCACTATTCCTTCTTTACTACATCCCTCGCTCCCTCACATTGACGAATTAAGACAGAAATCGCCTCGCTATGAAATACTATGGGGTCTATGAATTCTCCTTCTAAATCGAGTAACGTTTCTATGGAAACGACAGGATTTTCTTTTGAGAGGCGAGTATCTCCTTTTCGATGCACTATTCCTTCTTTCCTTCATCCCTCGCTTCATAACATTGACGAATTAACACAGAAATTACGTCGCTATGAAATAATATTGGATCTAAGACTTCTCCTTCTAAACCAAATTACGTTTCTATGGAAACGACAGGATTTTCTTTTGGGATACGAGTATCTTCTTTCCGATGCACTATTCCTTCTTTACTGCATCCCTCGCTCCCTCACATTGACGAATTAACACAGAAAGTGCGTCGCTATGAAATACTATGGGTTCTATGTCTTCTACTTCTAAATCGAGTAAGGTCTCTATGGAACCGAATGGATGTTCTTTTGGGAGGCGAGTATCTCCTTTCCGATGCACTCATCCTTCTTTACTGCATCCCTCCGTCCCTCACATTGACGAATTAACACAGAAACTGCGTTGCTATGAAATACTATGGGTTATATGACTTCTCCTTCTAAATCGACTTATGTTTATATGGTAATGACGGGATTTTCTTTTGTAGGCGAATATCTCCTTTCCGATGCACTATTCCTTCTTTACTACATCCCTCGCTCCCTCACATTGACGAATTAACACAGAATTTGCGTCGCTATGAAATACTATGTGTTCTATGAATTCTCCTTCTAAATCGAGTAACGTTTCTATGGAAACGACAGGATTTTCTTTTGAGAGGCGAGTATTTCCTTTCCGATGCACTATTCCTTCTTTACTGCATCCCTCGCTCCCTCACATTGACGAATTAAGACAGAAATTGCGTCGCTATGAAATACTACGTGTTCTATGACTTTTCCGTCTAAATCGAGTCACGTTTCTATGGAACCGACAGGATTTTCTTTTGAGAGGCGAGTATCTCCTTTCCGATGTACTATTCCTTCTTTACTGCATCCCTCGCTCCCGCACATTGACGAATTAAGACAGAAATTGCGTCGCTATGTAATACTATGGGTCCTATGTCTTCTCATTCCAAATCGAGTAACTTTTCTATAGAAACGACAGGACTGTCTTATGGGAGGCGAGTATCTCCTTTCCGATGCACTAATCTTTCTTTACTGCATCCCTCGCTCCGTCACATTGGCGTATTAACACAGAATTGCTTCGCTATGAAATACTATGGGTTCTATGACTTCTCCTTTTCAATCGAGTAACGTTTCTTTGGAAACGACAGGATTTTTCTGTAGGAGGCGAGTATCTCCTTTCCGATGCACTATTCCTTCTGTACTGTATCCCTCGCTCCCTCATATTGACGAATTAACACAGAGATTGCTTCGCTATGAATTACTATGTGGTCTATAACTTCTCCTTCTCTATCGAGTATCACAGAAACGACAGGATTTTCTTTTGGGAGGCGAGTTTCTCTATTCCGATGCACTATTCCTTCTTTACTGCGTCCCTCGCTCCCTCACATTGACGAATTAACACAGGAATTGCGTCACTATGAAATACTAGGTGTTGTATGACTTCTCCTTCTAAATCGAGTAACGTTTCTATGAAACCGACTGGATTTTCTTTTAGGAGGTGAGTATCTCCTTTCCGGTGCACTATTCCTTCTTTCCTGAATCCCTCGCACCTCACATTGACGAATTAGCACGTTAATTGCGTCGCTATGATATACTATCGGTTGTATGACTTCTCCTTCTAAATCGAGTAACGTTTCAATGGAAACGACAGGATTTTCTTATGGGATAAGAGTATCTCCTTTCCGATGCACTATTCCTTCTTTACTGCACCCCTGACTCCCTCACATTGACGAATTAACAGAGAAGTTGGGTCGCTATGAAATACTATGGTTTCTATGACTTCCCCTTCTAAATCGAATAACGTGTCTATGGAATCTACAGGATTTTCTTTTGGGCAGCGAGTATACCCTTTGCGATGCACTATTCCTTCTTTACTGCATCCCTCGCTCAATCACTTTGTCGAATTAACACTGAAATTCCGTCGCTATGAGATACTATGGGTTCCATGACTTCTCGTTTTAAATCGAGTTTCGTTTCTATGGAAACGACAGGATTTTATTTTGGGATACGAGTACCTCCTTTCCGATGCACTATTCCTTCTTTACTGCATCCCTCGCTCCCTCACATTGACGAATTAACAGACAAGGTGGGTCGCTATGAAATACTATGGGTTCTATGACTTCTTCTTCTAAATCGAGTAACGTTTCTATGGAAAAGACAGGATTTTCTTTTGTGAGGCGAGTATCTCCTTTCCGATGCACTATTCCTTCTTTACTGCATCCCTCGCTTGTTCACATTGACGAATTAACACAGAAATTGCGTTGCTATGGATTACTATGGGTTCCACCCATTCTCCTTCCCAGTCGAGTAACGTTTCTATGGAATTAGAAGGATTTTACTTTTGGGGGTCATGTATATCTTTTCCGATGACTATTCCTTCTCTTCTGGATCCCTCGCTCTCTCACTCTGACGAATTAACACAGAAATTGCGTCGCTATGAAATACCATGGGGTCTACGACTTCTCCTTCTAAATCGAGTAACGCTTCTATGGAAACGACAGGAATTTCTTTTGGGATACGAGTATCTCCTTTACAATGCACTATTCCTTCTTTATTGCATCCCTCACTCCCTCACATTGGCGAATTAACAGAGCAGTTGTTTAGCTATGAGATATCATGGGTTCTACGACTTCTCCCTCTAAATCGAGTAACGTTTCTATGGAAACGACAGGATTTCCTTTCGGGAGGCGACTATCTCCTTTCCGATGCACTATTCCTTCTTTACTGCATCCCTCGCTTACTCAGTTTGATGAATTAACCCAGAAATTGCGTAGCTATGGAATACTACGGGTTCCACGCATTCTCCTTCCCAGTCGAGTAACGTTTCTATTGAAATGAAAGGATTTTCTTTTGGGTGGCGAGTATCTCCTTTCCGATGCACTATTCCTTCTTTACTGCTTCCCTTGATCCCTCACATTGACGAATTAACACAGAAATTGCGTCGCCATGAAATACAATGGGTTCTATGACTTCTCCTTCTTAATCGACTAACGTTTCTTTGGAAACGACAAGATTTTCTTTTGGGAGGCGAGTATCTCCTTTCCGATGCACTAATCCGTCTTTACTGCATCCATCGCTCAGTCACATTGACGAATTAACACAGAAATTGCGTCGCTATGAAATACTATGGTTTCTATGTCTTCACCTTCCAAATCGAGAAATGTTTCTTTGGAAACGACAGGATTTTTTTTTGGAGGCGAGTATCAACTTCCCGATGCACTATTCCTTCTTTACTGCATCCCTCGCTCCCTCACATTGACGAATTAACAGACAAGGTGGGTCGCTATGAAATACTATGGGTTCTACGACTTCTCCCTCTAAATCGAGTAACGTTTCTATGGAAAAGACAGGATTGTCTTTTGGGATACGAGTATCTCCTTTCCGATGCACTATTCCATCTTTACTGCATCCCTTGCTTACTCAGTTTGATGAATTATCACAGAACGTTGCGTCGCTATGGAATACTATGGGTTCCACGCATTCTCCTTCCCAGTCGAGTAACGTTTCTATGGAAACTACAGGATTTTCTTTTGGGAGGCGAGTATCTCCTTTCCGATGCTCTATTCCTTCTTCACTGCATCCCTCCCTTACTCAGTTTGACGAATTAACACAGAAATTTGCTTCGCTATGGAATACTATGCGTTCCACGAATTCTCCTTCCCAGTCGAATAACGTTTCTACGGAAATGAAAGTATTTTCTTTTGGGAGTCGAGTATATCTTTTCCGATGTACTATTCCTTCTTTACTGGATACCTCGCTCCCTCACTTTGACGAATTATCACTGAAATTGAATCGCTATGAAGTACTATGGGTTCTATGACTTCTCCTACTAAATCGAGCTCCGTTTCTATGGAAACGAGAGGACTTTCCCTTGGGAGGCGAGTATCTCCTTTTCGTTGCACTATTCCTTTTTTACTGCATCCCTCGCTCCCTCACATTGACGAATTACCACAGAAATTGCGTCGCTATGAATTACTATGGGTTCTACGACTTCTCTTTCTAAATCGAGTAACGTTTCTATGGAAACGACAGGATTTTCTTTTGGGAGTCGAGTATGTCGTTTCCGATGCACTATTCCTTCTTTACAGCATCCCTCGCTCCCTCACATTGCCGAATTAACACAGAAATTGCGTCGCTATGCAATACTATGGGGTCTATGACGTCTCCTTATAAATCGAGTGACGTTTGTATGGAAACGACAGGATTTTCTTTTGGGATACGAGTATCTCCTTTACAATGCACTATTCCTTCTTTATTGCATCCCTCACTCGCTCACATTGGCGAATTAACAGAGCAGTTGTTTCGCTATGAGATATCATGGGTTCTACGACTTCTCCCTCTAAATCGAGTAACGTTTCTATGGAAACGACAGGATTTCCTTTCGGGAGGCGACTATCTCCTTTCCGATGCACTATTCCTTCTTTACTGCATCCCTCGCTTACTCAGTTTGATGAATTAACCCAGAAATTGCGTAGCTATGGAATACTACGGGTTCCACGCATTCTCCTTCCCAGTCGAGTAACGTTTCTATTGAACTGAAAGGATTTTCTTTTGGGAGGATAGGATCTCTTTTCTGATGCACTATTCCTTCTTTACTGCATCTCTCGTTCCCTCACTTTGACGAATTAACACTGAAATTGCGTCGCTATAAAATACTATGGGTCGTATGACTTCTCCTTTTAAATCGAGTAACGTCTCTAATAAAACGACAGGATTTTCTTTTGGGAGGCGAGTATCTCTTTTCCGATGTGCTATTCGTTCTTTACTCCATCCCTCGCTCTCTCACATTGACGAATTAACACAGAAATTGCGTCGCTATGATATACTATATGTTCTGTGAGTTCTCCTTCCAAATGGAGTAACGTTTCTATGAAAGCGACAGGAATTTCTTTTGGAAGGCGTGTATCTCCTTTTCGATGCACTGTCCTTCTGTACTGCATCCCTCGCTCCCTCACATTGACGAATTAACACAGAAATTGCGTCGCTATGAAATACTATGGGTTCGATGACTTCTCCTTCTAAATCGAGCAACGTTTCTTTGGAAACGACATGATTTTCTTTAGAGACGCGAGTATCTCCTTTCCGATGCACTATTCCTTCTATTCTGCAGTCCTCGCTCCCTCACATTAACGAATTAACACAGTAATTGCGGCGCTATGAAATACTATTGTTTCTATGAATTCTCCTTCTAAATCGAGTAACATTTCTATGGAAACAACAGGATTTTCATTTGGGAGGCGAGGATCTCTTTTCTGATGCACTATTCATTCTTTACTGCGTCCCTCGCTCCCTCACGTTGACGAATTAACACTGATAATGAGTCGCTATGAAATACTATGGGTTCTATGACTTCTCCTACTAAATCGAGTAACGTTTTTATGGACACGACTGGATTTTCTTTTGGGAGGCGACTATCGCCTTTCCTATGCACTCTTCCTTCTCTACTACATCCCGCGCTCCCTCACTTTGACGAATTAACACAGAAATTGCGTTGCTATGATATACAATGTGTTCTATGAGATCTCCTTTTAAATCGAGTAACGTTTCTATGGAACTGGAAGGATTTTCTTTTGGGAGGCGAGTATCTATTTCTGATGCACTATTCCTTCTTTACTGCATGCCTCGCTCCCTCACTTTGACGAATTAGCACTGAAATTGCGTCGCTATGAAATACTAAGTGTTCTATGACTTCTCCTTCTAAATCGAGTAACGTATCTATGGAAACAACCGGATATTCTTTTGGGAGGCGAGTATCTCCTTTCCGATGCATTATTCCTACTTTACTGCATCCCTCGCTCCCTCACAATGAAGAATTAACACAGAAATTGCGTTGTTATGAATTACTATACGTTCTATGACTTCCCCTTCTACATCGAGCAACGTTTCACTGGAAACGACAGGATTTCCTTTATGGAGGGGAGTATTTCCTTTCCGATGCAATATTCCTTCTTTACTGCATCCCTCGCTCCCTCACATTCACGAATTAACACAGAAATTGCGTCGCTATTCAATACAAAGGGTTCTATGACTTCCCCCTTCTAAATCGAGTAACGTTTCTATGGAAACGACAGGATTTACTTTAGGGAGGCGAGTATCTCCTTTCCGATGCACTGTTCCTTCTTTACTGCATCCCTTGTTCCCTCACATTGAGGAACTAACACAGAAATTGCGTTGCTATGAAATACTATGTGTTCTACGACATCTCCTTCCAAATCGAGCAACGATTCAACGGCAACGTCAGGATTTTATTTTGGGAGCCGAGTATATCATTCCGATGCGCTATTCCTTCTTTACTGCATCCCTCGCTCCATCACATTGACGAATTAAAACTGAAATTGAGTCGCTATTAAATACTATGGGCTGCATGCATTCTCCTTCCCAATCGAGTAACGTTTTTATTTTAACGACAGGATTTTCTTTTAGGAGGCGTGTATCTCCTTTCCGATGCACTATTCGTTCTTTACTCCATCCCTCGCTCCCTCACTCTGACGAATTAACACAGAAATTGCGTTGCTATGATATACAATGTGTTCTATGAGATCCCCTTTTAAATCGAGTAACGTTTCTATGGAACCGGAAGGATTTTCTTTTGGGAGGCGAGTATCTCCTTTCTGATGCACTATTCCTCCTTTACTGCATCCCCCGCTCCCTCACTTTGACGAATTAACACAGATATTGTGTCGCTATGGAATACTATGTGTTCCACGCATTCTCCTTCTCAGTCGGGCTACGTTTCTATGGAGTTGAAAGGATTTTCTTTCGGGAGCCGAGTATATCTTTTCCGATGCACTATTCCTTCTGTACTGCATCCCTCGCTCCCTCACATTGACGAATTAACACAGAAATTGCGTCGTTATGAAATACTATGGGTTCGATGACTTCTCATTTTAAATCGAGTAACGTTTCTTTAAAAACGACATGATTTTCTTTAGAGACGCGAGTATCTCCTTTCCGATGCACTATTCCTTCTTTACTGCATCCCTCGCTCCCTCACATTCACGAATTAACACAAAAATTCCGTCGCTATGAAATAGTATGGGTTCTATGACGTCTTTTTCTAAATCGAGTAACGTTTCTATGGATACGATAGGATTTTCTTTTCGGAGGCGAGTATCTCCTTTCCGATGCAGTATCCCTTCCTTACTGCATCCCTCGCTCCCTCACATTGACGAATTATAACAGAAATAACGTCGCTATGAAATACTATGGGTTCTATGACCTCTCCTACTAAATCGAGTAACGTTTCTATGGAAACGACTGGATTTTCTTTTAGGAGGCGTGTATCTCCTTTCCGATGCACAATTCCTTCTTTACTGGATCCCTCGCTCTCTCACTTTATCGAATTAACACTGATATTGAGTCGCTATGAATTACTATAGGTTCTATGACTTCTCGTTCTAAATAGAGTAACGTTTCTATGGAAACGAGAGGATTTTCTTATGGGAGAGGAGTATCTCCTTTCCAATGCAGTAATCCTTCCATACTGCATCCCACGCTCCATCACAATAACGAATTAACACTGAAATTGCGGCGCTATGAAATACAATTGGTTCTATAATTTCACTTCTAAATCGAGTAACGCTTCTATGGAAGCGATGGAATTTCTTTTGGGAGGCGAGTATCTCCTTTCCGATGCACTACTCCTTCTTTACTGCATCCCTCGCTCCCTCACATTGACGAATTATCACAGAAATTGCGTCGCTATGTAATACTACAAGTTCAATGACTTCTCCTTCTAAATCGACTAACGTTTCTATGGAAACGACAGGATTTTCTTTTAGGAGGCGTGTACCTCCTTTCCGATGCACTATTCCTTCTTTACTGCATCTCTCGCTCCCTCACTTTGACGAATTAACACAGAAATTGCGTCTCTATGATATACAATGTGTTCTATGACTTCTCCTTCTAAATCGAGTAACGTTTCTATGGAAACGACAGGATTTTCTTTTAGGAGGTGAGTATCTTCTTTCCGATGCACTACTCCTTCTTTACAGCATCCCTCGCTCCCTCACATTGACGAATTAACACAGAAATTGCGTCGCTAAGAATTACCATGGGTTCTATGACTTCTCCTTCTAAATCTAGTAATGTTTCTATGGAAATGATAGGATTTTCTTTTGTGAGGCGAATATCTCCTTTCCGACGCACTATTCCTTCTTTACAGCATCCCTCGTTCCCTCACATTGACGAATTAACACAGAAATTGCGTCGCTGTGGAATACAATGCGTTACACGCCTTCTCCTTCCCAGTCGAGTAACGTTGCTTTGGAAATGAAAGGATTTTCTTTTGGGAGTCGAGTATATCTTTTCCGATGTACTATTCCTTCTTTTCTGCATCCCTCGCTCCCTGCCTTAGACGAATTAACACTGAAATTGACTCGCTATGAAATACTATGGGTTCTATGAGATCTCCTTCTAAATCGAGTAACGTATCTATGGAAACAACAGGATTTTCTTTTGGGAGGCGAGTATCTCCTTTGCGATGCACTATTCCTTCTTTACTGCATCCCTCGCTCCCTCACACTGACGAATTAACACAGAAATTGCGTTGTTATGAATTACTATACGTTCTATGACTTCTCCTTCTAAATCGAGTAACGTTTCTATGGAAACACCAGGTTTTTCTTTATGGAGGCGTGTGTCTCCTTTCTGATGCACTATTCCTTCTTAACTGCATCCCTCGCTCCATCACAATGACGAATTAGTACAGAGATTGCGTCGCTATGAAATAGAATGGGTTCTATGACTTCTCCTTCTAAATCGAGTAACGTTTCTATGGAAACGACAGGATTAACTTTAGGGAGGCGAGTATCTCCTATCCGATGCACTATTCCATCGTTACTGCATCCTTTGCTCCCTTACATTGAGGAACTAACACAGAAATTGCGTCGCTATGAAATACTATGGGTTTTACGACATCTCCTTCTAAATCGAGCAACGTTTCAATGGAAACGTCAGGATTTTCTTTTGGGAGCCGAGTATATCTTTTCCGATGCACTATTCCTTCTTTCCTGCATCCCTCGCTCCCTCGCATTGACGAATTAAAACTGAAATTGAGTCGCTATAAAATACTATGGGTTGCATTCATTCTCCTTCCCACTCGAGTAACGTTTCTATGGTAACGACAGGATTTTCTTTTGGGAGGCGAGTATCTCCTTTCTGATGCACTATTCCTTCTTTACTGCATCCGCCGCTCCCTCACTTTGACGAATTAACACAGAAATTGCGTCGCTATGAAATGCTATGGGTCCTATGACTTCTCCTTCTAAATCTTGTAACGTAGCTATGGCAACGACAGGATTTTCTTTTGGGAGGGGAGTATTTCTTTTTTGATGCACTATTCGTTCTTTACTCCATCCCTCGCTCTCTCACATTGACGAATTAACACAGAATTAGCGTCGCTTTGAAATACTTTGTGTTCTATGTCTTCTCGTTCCAAATGGAGTTACGTTTCTATGGAAGCGACAGGATTTTCTTTTGGGAGGCGTGTATCTCCTTTCCGATGCACTATTCCTTCTTTACTGCATCCCTCGCTCCCTCACATTGACGATTTATCACAGAAATTACGTCGCTATGAAATACTATGGGTTCTATCACTTCTCCTTCTACATCGAGTAACGTTTCTATGGAAACGACATGATTTTCTTTTGGGAGGCGAGTATCTCCTTTCGGATGCACTATTCCTTCTTTACTGCATCTCTCAATCCCTCACATTGACGAATTAACACAGAAATTACGTCGCTATGAAATACTATGGATTCTACGACATATGCTTCTAAATCGAGTAACGTTTCTATGGAAACGACAGAATTTTATTTTGGCGGGCGAGTATCTCTTTTCTGATGTACTATTCCTTCTTTACTGCATCCCTCGCTCCGTCACATTGACGAATTAACACAGAAATTGCGTCGCTATGCAATACTATGGGTTCTATGACTTCTCCTACAAAGTCGAGTAACGTTTCTATGGAAACGACAGGATTCTTTTTGGGAGGCGACTATATACTTTCCAAAGCACTATTCCTTCCTTACTGCATCCCTCGCTCCCTCCCAATGACGACTTAACACAGAAATTGCGTCGCTATGAAATAGTATGGGTGCTACGACGTCTTTTTCTAAATGGAGTAACGTTTCTATGGAAACGACACGATTTTCTTTTGGGCGGCGAGTATCTCCTTTCCGATGCACTATTCCTTCTTTACTGCATCCCTCGCCCCATCATATTGACGAATTATCACAGAAATTTCGTCGCTATGAAATACTATGTGTTCCATGACTTCTCCTTCTAAATCGAGTAACGTTTCTATGGAAACGACAGGATATTCTTTTGGGAGGCGAGTATCTCCTTTCCAATGCACTATTCCTTCTTTACTGCCTCCCTTGCTCCTTCACTTTGACGAATTAAGACCGAAATTGCGACGCTCTGAAATACTATGGGTTCCACGCATTCTCCTTCCCAGTCGGGAAACGTGTATATGGAAATGAAGGGATTTTCTTTTGGGCGTCGAATATATCTTTTCCGATGCACTATTCGTTCTTTACTGCATACCTCGCTCCCACACATTGACAAATCAACACTGAAATTGAGTCGCTATGAAATACTATGGGTTCTATAACTTCTCCTTCTAAATCGAGTAACGTTTCTATGGAAACGATAGGATTTTCCTTTGTGAGGCGAGTATCTCCTTTCCGATGCACTACTCCTTCATTACTGCATCCCTCGCTCCGTCACATTGACGAATTATCACAGATTTTGCATCGCTATGAAATACTACGGGTTCTATCACGTCTCCTTCTAAATCAACGAAGATTTCTATGGGAACGACAGGATTTTCTTTTGCGAGGCGAGTATCTCCTTTCCGATGCACTATTCCTTCTGTACTGCATCCCTCGCTCCCTCACATTGACGAACTATCACAGAAATTGCGTCGCTATGAATTACTATGGGTTCTATGACTTCTCCTTCTAAATCGAGTAACGTTCTTATGGAAATGACAGGATTTTCTTTTGGGAGGGGAGTATCTCCTTTCCGATGTACTATTCCTTCATTCCTGCATCCCTCGCTGCCTCACTTTGACGAATTAACACAGACATTGCGTCGCTACGAAATACTATGGGTCATATGACTTCTCCTTCTAAATCGAGTAACGTTTCTATTTCAACGTTAGGATATTCTTATAGTAGGCGAGTATCTCTTTTCTGATGCACTGTCCCTTCTTTACTGCATCCCTCACTCCCTCACTTTGACTAATAATCACAGAAATTGCGTCGCCATGAAGTAACTACGGGTTCCACGCATTCTCCTTCCCAGTCGAGCAATGTTTCTATGGAAATGAATGGATTTTCTTTTGGGAGTGGAGTATATCTTTTCCGATGCGCTATTCCTTCTTCACTGCATTCCTCGCTCCCTCACTTTGACGAATTATCACAGAAATTGCGAGGCTCTGTAATAGTATGGGTTCTATGACTTCTCCTTCTAAATCGAGTAACGTTTCTATGGCAACGACAGGATTTCCTTTTGCGAGGCGAGTATCTCTTTTCCGATGCACTATTCCTTCTTTACTGTATCCCTCGCTCCCTAACTTTGACGAATTAAAACAGAAATTGCGTCGCTATGAAATACTATGGATTCCACGCATTCTCTGTCTCAGTGGTGTAACGTTTCCATGGAGATGAAAGGATTTTCTTTTGGGAGTCGAGTATATCTTTTCCGAAGCTCTATTCCTTCTTTACTGCATCCCTCGCTCCCTCACATTGACTATTTAACACTGAATTTGAGTCGCTATTAAATTCTATGGGTTGCATGCATTCTCCTTCCCACTCGAGTAACGGTTCTATGGTAACGACCGAATTTTCTTTTGGGAAACGAGTATCTCCTTTCTGATGCACTATTCCTTCTTTACTGCATCCCTCGCTCCCTCACTTTGACGAATTAACACAGAAATTGCATCGCTATGGAATACTATGGATTCCACGCATTCTCCCTCCCAGTCCAGTCACGGTTCTATGGAAATAAAAGGATTTTCTTCTGGGAGTCGAGTATATCTTTTCCGATGCTCTATTCCTTCTTTACTGCATCCCTCGCTCCCTCACTTTGACGAATTAGCACAGAAATTGCGTCGCTATGAAATACTATACATTTCACGCATTCTCCCTCCCAGTGGAGTAACGTTTCTATGGAAATAAAAGCATTTTCTTTTGGGAGTCTAGTATATGTTTTCCATTGCACTATTCCTTCTTTACTGCATCCCACGCTCCCTCGCTTTGACGAATTAAGACTGTAATTGTGTTGCTATGAAATACTATGTTTTCAACGCATTCTCCTTCCAAGTCGAGTAACGTTTCTATGCAAATGAAAGGATTTACTTTGGGAGTCGAGGATATCTTTTCCGATGCACTATTCCTTCTTTACTGCATCCCTCGCTCCCTCACTTTGACGAATTAACACGGAAATTGCGTCGCTATGAAATACTATGGGTTCCACACATTCTTCTTCCCAGACGAGTAACGTTCCTATGGAAATGAAAGGATTTTCTTTTGGGAGTCGAGCATATCTTTTCCGATGCACTATTCCTTTTTTACTGCATCCCTAGCTTCCTCACGTTGGCGAATTAACACTGAAATTGAGTCGCTTTGAAGTACTATGGGTTCCACGCCCTCTCCTTCCCAGTCTAAAAAAGTTTCTATGGAGATGAAAGAATTTTCTTATGGGAGTCGAGTATATCTTTTCCGAAGCACTATTTCTTCTATACTGCATCCCTTGCTATCTGACTTTGACGAATTAGAACAGAAATTGCGTCGCTGTGAAATACTATGGTTTCCACACGTTCTCATTCCCAGTCGAGTAAATTTCCTATGGAAATGAAAGGAGTTTCTTTTGGGAGTCGAGTATAACTTTTCCGATGTACTACTCCTTCTTTACTTCATCCCTCGCTCCCTCACGTTGACGAATTAACACTGAAATGAAGTCGCAATTAAATACTATGGATTCTATGACTTCTCCTTCTAAGTCTAGGATCGTTTCTGCGGCAACGACGGGATTTTCTTATGGGAGGCGAGTATCTCTTTTCCGATGCACTAATCCTTCGTCACTGCATCTCTCGCTCCCTTACTTTGACGAATTAACACAGATATTGCGTCGCTATGAAATACTATGAGTTCTCGAGTAACGTTTCTATGGAAACGACCGAATTTTCTTTTGGGAGGAGAGTATCTCTTTTCTGATGCACTATTCCCTTTTTACTGCATCCCTCGCGCCCTCACTTTGACGTATTAACACAGGAATTGCGTCGCTATGAAATACTATAGGTTCTATGACTTCTCCTTCTAAATCTAGTACCGTTTCTATGGAAATGAAAGGATTTACTTTTGGGAATCGAGTATATCTGTTCCGATGCACTATTCCTTCAATACTGCATCCCTCGCTCCCTCACTTTGATGAATTAACACAGAAATTGCGTCGCAATGGAATACTATGTTTTCTCGAGTAACGTTTCTTTGGAATCGACCAGATTTCCCTTTGGCAGGCGAGTATCTCTTTTCTGATGCACTATTTCTTCGTTGCATCTCTCGCTCCCTCACTTTGACGAATTAACACAGAAATTACCTCGCTAAGAATTACTATGGGTTCGCGAGTAACGTTTCTATGGACACGACACGTTTTTATTTGGGAGGCGAGTTTCTCTTTTCTGATGTACTATTCCTTCATTACTGCATCCCTCGCTCCTTCTGCTTGACGAATAGACAAACAAATTGCGTCGCTATGTAATACTACGGATTCTATGACTTCTCCTTCTAAATCTAGTATCGTTTTTATGGCAACGACAGGATTTTCTTTTGGGAGGCGAGTTTCTCTTTTCGGATGCACTATTCCTTCTTTACTGCTTCCCTCGCTCCCTCGCTTTGATGAAATAACACTGAAATTGAGTCGCTATGAAATACTATGGGTTCCACGCATTCTCCTTCCCAGTCGAGCTACGTTTCTATGGTAATAAAAGGATTTTATTTTGGGAGTCGAGTATATGCTTTCCAATGCACTATTCCTTCTTTACAGTATCCCTCGCACCCTCACTTTGACGAGTTAACAGAGAAATTGCGTCGCTGTGAAATACTATGGGTTCCAAGCATTCTCCTAACCAGTCGAGTAACGGTTCTATGGAAATGAAAGGATTTTCTTTTGGGAGGCGAGTATCTCTTTTCTGATGCACTATTCCTTCTTTACTGCATCCCTCGCTCCCTGACTTTGATGAATTAACACAAAATTTGCGTCGCTGTGATATACTACGGGTTCTATGACTTATCCTTCTAAATCTAGTAACGTTTCTATGGAAACGACAGAATTTTCTTTCGGGAGGCGAGTATCTCCTTTCCGATACACTATTCCTTCTTTACTGCATACCTCGCTATCTCACTTTGACGAATTAACACAGAAATAGCGTCGCTATGAAATACTATGGGTTCTATGACTTCTCCTTCTAAATCTAGTATCGTTTCTTTGGCAACCACAGGATATTCTTTTGGGAAGCGAGTATCTACTTTCCGATGCATTATTCCTTCGTTACTGCATCCCTCGCTTTTGGGAGGCGAGCATCTCTTTTCTGATGCTCTATTCCTTCATTATTGCATCCCTCGCTCCCTCACTTTGACTAATTAACACAGAAATTGCGTCGCTATGAAATACTATGGATTCCACGCATTCTCCCTTCCAGTCGAGTAACGTTTCTATGGAAATGAAAGGATTTTGTTTGGGAGTCGAGTATATCTTTTCCCATGCACTATTCGTTGTTTACTGCATCCCTCGCTCCCTCACATTGACGAATTAACACTGAAATTGAGTCTCTATTAAATACTATGGGTTGCATGCATTCTCGTTCCCACTCGAGTAACATTTCTATGGCGACGACAGGACTTTCTTTTGGGAGGCGAGCATCTCTTTTCTGATGCTCTATTCCTTCATTATTGCATCCCTCGCTCCCTCACTTTGACGAATTAACACAGATATTGCGTCGCTATGAAATACTATGGGTTGTTTGACATCTCCTTCTAAATCGAGTAACGTTTCTATGGAAACGACAGGATTTTCTTTTGGGAGGCGAGTAACTCTTTTCTGATGCACTATTCCTTCTTTACTGCATCCCTCGCTGACTCACATTGATGAATTAACACAGAAATTGCGTCGATATGAAATACTATGGGTTCTATGACTTCTCCTTCTAAATCTAGATCGTTTCTGTGGCAACGACAGGATATACTTTTGGGGGGAGAGTATCTCCTTTCCGATGCACTATTCCTTCTTTACTGCATCCCTCGCTCCCTCACTTTGACGAATTAACACAGAAATTTAGTCGCTATGATATACTATGGATTCCACGCATTCTCCCTCCCAGTCGAGTAACGTTTCTATGGAAATGAAAAGATTTTCTTTTGGGAGTCGAGTATATCTTTTCCGATGCACTATTCCTTCTTTCCTGCATCCCTCGCTAACTCGCTTTGACGTATTAACACTGACATGGAGTCGCTATGAAATACTGACGGTTCCACGCATTCTCCTTCCCAGTCGAGCTACGTTTCTATGGCAGAGAAAGGATTTCCTTTTGGGAATAGAGTATATCTTTTCCAATGCACAATTCCTTCCATACAGCATCCCTTGCACCCGAACTTTGACGAATTAGAACAGAAATTGCGTCGCTGTGAAATACTATGGGTTCCACGCATTCTCCTTCCCAGTCGAGTAACGGTTCTATGGAAATGTAAGGTTTTCATTTGGGAGTCGAGTATATCTTTTCCGATGCACTATTCCTTCTTTACTGCATCCCTCGCTGACTCACATTGACGAATTAACACTAACATTGAGTTGCTATTAAATACTATGGGTTGCATGCATTCTTCTTCCTATTCGAGTAACGTTTCTATGGCAACGACACGATTTTCTTTTGGGAGGCGAGTATCTCTTTTCTGATGCACTATTCCTTCTTTACTGCATCCCTCGCTCCCTCGCTTTGACGAATTAGTACAGGAATTGCGTCCCTGTCAAATACTATGTGTTCTATGACTTATCCTTTTAAATCGAGTAACGTTTCTATTGAAACGACAGGTTTTTCTTTTGGGACGCCAGTATCTCCTTTCCGATGCTCTATTCCTCCATTACTGCATCCCTCGCTCCCTCACTTTGACGAATTAACACAGAAATTGCGTCGCTATAAAATACTATGGGTTCTATGACTTCTCCTTCTAAATCTAGTACCGTTTCTACGGAAATGAAAGGATTTTCTTTTGGGAGTCGAGTATATCTTTTCCGATGCACTATTCCTTCGTTACTTCATCCCACGCTCCGTCACATTGACGAATTAACACCGAAATTGAGTCGCTATTAAATACTATGGGATGTATGCATTCTCGCTCCCAGTCGAGTAACGTTTCTATGGAAATGAAAGGATTTTCTTTTGGGAGTCCAGTATATCTTTTCCGATGCACTATTCCTTCTTTACTGCATCCCTTGCTCCCTCGCTTTGACAAATTAACACTGATATTGAGTCGCTATTAAATACTATGGGTTGCATGCATTCTCCTTCCCACTCGAGTAACGTTTCTATGGCAACGACAGGATTTTCCTTTGGGAGGCGAGTATCTCATTTCTGATGCATTTTTCCTTCTTTAGTGCATCCCTCGCTCCCTCACTTTGACGAATTAACACAGAATTTTTGTCGCTATGAAATACTATGGGTTCTATGACTTCTCCTTCTAAATCGAGTAACGTTTCTATGACAATGACAGGATTTTCTTTTAGGAGGCCAGTATCTCTTTTCTAATGCACTATTCCTTCGTTACTGCATCCCTCTCTCCCTCACATTGACGAATTAACACAGAAATTGCGTTTCTATGGAGTAGTCTGGGTTGCATGCCTTCTCCCTCTGAATGGAGTAACGTTTCTACGGCAACGACAGTATTTTATTTTGGGGGTCGAGTATCTCCTTTCTGATGCATTATCCATTTTTAACTGTGTGCCTCGCACCCTCGCATTGACGAATCAACACAGAAATTGCGTCGCTATGAAATATTCTGTTTTCCATGCCATCTCATTCTCAAGCGTGTAACGTTTGTACGGAAACAAAGGGATTTTCTTTTGGGAGTTAGTTTCTCTTTTCCAATGCACTATTAATTCTTTACTGCATCCCTTGCTCCCTCACATTGACGAATTTATACAGAAATTACGTCGCTATGATATACTCTGGTTTCCATGCCTTCTCGTTCTTATGGAGTAACGTTTCTATAATAAAAACAGGAATTTCTTTTGGGAGTCCATTATTTTTTTCTGATGCATTATTCCTTCTTAACTGTGTCCCTCGCACCCTCACATTGACGAATCAACACAGAAAATGCGTCGCTATGACATGTTCTGGGTTCCACGCCTTCTCCTTCCTAATCGAGTAACGTTTCTACAGCAACGAAAGGATTTTTTTTTTGGGGAGTTGCGTATCTCTTTCCGAAGCATTATTCCTTCTTTACTGCATCCCTCGCACCCTCACATTGACGAATTAACACAGGGACTGCATCACAATGTAATATTCTGGGTTCATAGCCATCTCCTTCGGGATCGAGTTACATTTATACAGCAAGGACAGGATTTCCTGTTGGGAAGCGAGTATCTCTTTTCTGATGCATTATTGCTTCTTAACTGTGTCTCTCGAACCTTCACATAGTCGAATCAACACAGAAATGGCGTCGCCACGAAATATTCTGGTTTCCATGCCTTCTCCTTCCCAATCGAGTGACCTTTCTTCGGCGACGACAGGATTTTCTTTTGGGAGTCCATTTTCTCTATTCCGATGTATTATTCCTTCTTAACTGCATTCCTCGCTTCCTCATATTGACGAATTAACACATGAATTGCGTCGCAATGAAATACTCTGGGTTCTATGCATTCTCGTACTGAATCGAGTAACGTTTGTACGTCAACGACAGGTTTTACTTTTGGGAAGCGAGTATCACTTTTCCGATGTATTATTCCTTCTTTACAGTGTCCCTCGCACATTCACATTGACGAATCAACACAGAAATTGGGTCGCTATGGAGAACTCTGGGTTCCATGCCTACTCCTTCTGAATAGAGTAACGTTTCTACGGCAACGACAGGATTTTCTTTTGGGAGCCGAGTATATCTTTTCCGATGCATTATACCGTCTTTACTGCATCCCACCCTCCCTCACATTCACGAATTAACACAGAAATTGCTGCGCTATGGAATACTATGGGTTCTCGAGTAACGTTTCTTTGGAAACGACCTGATTTCCCTTTGGCAGGCGAGTATCTCTTTTCTGATGCACTATTCCTTCGTTACTGCATCTCTCGCTCCCTCACTTTGACGAATTAACACAGAAATTGCGTCGCTAAGAATTACTATGGGGTCCCGAGTAATGTTTCTATGGACACGACACGTTTTTATTTGGGAGGCGAGTTTCTCTTTTCTGATGCACTATTCCTTCATTACTGCATCCCTCGCTCCCTCACCTTGACGAATAGACAAACAAATTGCGTCGCTATGTAATACTACGGGTTCTATGACTTCTCCTTCTAAATCTAGTATCGTTTCTATGGCAACGACAGGATTTTCTTTTGGGAGGCGAGTATCTCTTTTCCGATGCACTATTCCTTCTTTACTGTATCCCTCGATCACTCACTTTGAAGAATTAGCACAGAAATAACGGCGCTATGAATTACTATGGATTCCACGCATTCCCCCTCCCACTCGAGTAACGTTTCTATGGAAATGAAAGGATATTCGTTTGGGAGTCGAGTATATCTTTTCCGATGCCCTATTCCTTCTTTACTGCTTCCCTCGCTCCCTCGCTTTGACGAAATAACACTGAAATTGAGTCGCTATGAAATACTATGGGTTCCAAGCATTCTCCTACCCAGTCGAGTAACGGTTCTATGGAAATGAAAGGATTTTCTTTTGGGAGTCGGGTATATCTTTTCCGATGCACTATTTCTGCTTTACTGCATCCCTCGTTCCCTCACTTTGACGAATTAACACCGATATTGCGTCGCTATGAAATACTATGGGTTGTATGACATCTCCTTCTTAAACGAGTAACGTTTCTATGGAAAAGACAGGATTTTCTTTTGGGAGGCCAGTATCTCTTTTCTGATGCACTATTCCTTCTTTACTGCATCCCTCGCTATCTCACTTTGACGAATTAACACAGAAATTGCGTCGCTATGAAATACTATGGATTCTACGCATTCTCCCTCCCAGTCGAGTAACGTTTCTATGGAAATGAAAGGATTTTGTTTGGGATCGAGTATATCTTTTCCCATGCACTATTCCTTGTTTACTGCATCCCTCGCTCCCTCACATTGACGAATTAACACTGAAATTGAGTCGCTATTAAATACTATGTGTTGCATGCATTCTCGTTCCCACTCGAGTAACATTTCTATGGCGACGACAGGATTTTCTTTTGGGAGTCGGTTATCTCTTTTCTGATGCATTATTCTTTCTTTACTGCATCCCTCGCTCCCTTACATTGACGAATTAACACATCTGGTTTCCAAGCCTTCTCCTTCTGAATCCAGTAACGTTTCCACGGCAACGACAGGATTTTCGTTTGGGAGTCGAGTATCTCTTTTCCGATGCATTATTCCTTCTTTACTGCATCCCTCGCTCCCTCACATTGACGAATTAACACAGGAATTGCGTCGCAATGTAATACTCTGGGTCCCATGTCTTCTCCTTCTAAATCGAGTAACGTTTAGTCGGCAACGAATGGATTTACTTTTGTGAGTCGAGTATCTCTTTTCCGATGCATTATTAATTAATTACTACATCTCTCCCTTCCTCACATTGACAAATTAGCGCAGAGAGTGCGTCGCAATGAAATATTCTGGGTTCCATTCCTTCTCCTTCTGATTCGAATAACACTTCTACGGCAACGACATGATATCCTGTTAGGAGTCGAGTATCTCATTTCTGTGCATTATTCCATTTTAACTGTGTCCCTCGCACATTCACATTGATGAATCCACACAGGAATTGCGTTGCTATGAAATATTTTGGGTCCCATGCCTTCTCATTCCCAATCGAATAACGTTCCAACGGCAACGACAGGATTTTCTTTTCGGAGTCGGGTATCTCTTTTCTGATGCATTATTCTTTCTTTACTGTATCCCTCGCTCCCTCACATTGACAAAATAACACGTCTGGTTTCCTTGCCTTCTCCTTCTGAATCGAGTAACGTTGCCACGGCAAAGACAGGATTTTCTTTTGGGAGTCGAATATCTCTTTTCCGATGCATTATTCCTTCTTTACTGCATACCTCGCCCCCGCGCATTGACGAATTAACACAGAAATAGCGTCGCTATGAAATACTCAGGGTTCCATGCCCTCCCCTTCTGAATCGAGTAACGTATCTATGGCAACGACAGGATTTGGCTTTGGGAGTCGAGTATGTCTTTTCCGATGTATTATTCCTTCTTTGTAGCATCCCTCGCTCCCTCACAATTAAGAATTAACACAGAAATGCGTCGCTATGAAATACTCTGGGTTCTATGCCTTCTCCACCTGAATCGAGTACCGTTTCGACGGAAACGATAGAGTTTTCGTTTGTAAGTCATTTCTATTCCAATGCATTCTTCCTTCTTTACTGCATCCCCCGCTCCCTCACATTGACGAATTAACAAAGAAATTGCGCCGCTATGAAATACTCCGGTTTCCATGACTTCTGCTTCGGAATCGAGTAATGTTTCTACGGAAACGAAAGGATTTACTTTTGGGTGTCCAGTATCTCTTTTCCTTTGCATTATTCCTTCTTTATTGCATCCCTCGCTCCCTCAAATTGACGAATTAACACAGAAATTCCGTCGCTATGAAATATTCTGGGTTCCATGCCTTCTCCTTCTGAATAGAGTATCATTTATACGGCAACGACAGGATTTCCTTTTGGGAGTCGAGTATTTCTTTTCTGATGCTTTATTCCTTTTTAACTGTGTCCCTCGCACCTTCACACTGACAAATTAACACATACATTGCGTAGCTAGGAAATACTCTGGGTTCCATGCCTTCTCCTTTTGAATCGAGTAACGTTTTTTTTACGGCAACGACAGGATTTTCTTTTAGGATTCGAGTATCTCTTTTCTGATGCATTATTCCTTCTTAAATGTGTCCCTCGCACCTTCACATTGTCGAATCAACACAGAAATTGCGTCGCTATGAAATATTTTGGGTTCCATGCCTTCTCCTTCGCAATCGAGTAACGTTTCTACGGCAACGACAGGATTTTCTTTTGGGCGTGGAGTATCTCTTTTCCGATGCATTATTCCTTCTTTACTGCATTCCTCGCTCACTCACATTGACGAATTAACACAGAAATAGCGTCGCTATGAAATACTCTGGGTTCTATGCCATCTCCATCTGAATCGAGTAACGTTGTTGTATTGCTAGAGAAGGCCGAAATGCACGCGTCAAACTCACGCAGGCTGGCGTGAGATCTGAAACAGGATACGGAATGAATGCTATAAAATAAAGTACGTAGCTGCTGGAATACTTAACTTTAATCCATCATTTTTATACATCGTTCTTGACGGTACGTTATAAAGAATATAAACTGTTAATGGCGCCTTGCTAGGTCGTAGCCATTGACTTAGCTGAAGGCTATTCTAACTGTCTTCTCGGCAAATGCGAAGGGCTTCGTCAGTGTAGTCGCTAGAAAAGTCGTCCGTACAACTGGGGCGAGTGCTAGTAAGTCTCTCGAGACCTGCCGTATGGTGGCGCTCGGTCTGCTATCACTGACAGTGGCGACACGCGGGTCCGATATGTACTAATGGACCGCGGCCGATTTAAAGCTACCACCTAGCAAGTGTGCTGTCTGGCGGTGACACCACAAACGTTCCTACGGAAACGATAGGATCTTCGTTTGGGAGTCATCTCTTATCCGATGCATTATTCCTTCTTTACTGCATCATCGCTCCCTCACATTGACAAATTAACTCAGACACTGCGTCGCTATGAAATACTCTGGGTTCCATGCCTTCTCCTTCTGAATCGAGTAACGTATCTCCGGCAATGACAGTATTTTCTTTTGGGAGTCGAGTATCTCCTTTCTGATGCATTATTCCTTCTTAACTATGTCCGTCGCACCCTCACATTGAAGAATCAACACAGAAATTGCGTAGCTATGAAATACTCTCGGTTACATTTCTTCTCATTCTGAATCGAGTAACGTTTCTACGGAAACGACAGGATTTCTTTTGGGAGTCGAGTATCTCTTTTCCAGTGCATTATTCCTTCTTTACTGCATCCCTCGCTCCCTCGCATTGACAACTTAACACAAAAATTGCGTCGCTATGAAACACTCTGGGTTCCACGCCTTCTCCTTCTGAATCGAGTAACGTTTCTACGGAAACGACAGGATTTCCTTTTGGGAGTCGAGTATCTCTGTTCCGATGCATTATTCCTTCTTTACTGCATCATTCGCTCTCTCATATTGACGAATTAACACAGAAATTGCGTCGCTATGAAATACTCTTGATTCCATACCTTCTCCTTCGGAATCGAGTAACGTTTCTATGCAATGACAGGATTTTCTTTTGGGAGTCGAGTATCTCTTTTCTGATGCATTATTCCTTCTTAACCGTGTCCCTCTCTAGCGTTAAAAGGTTTTTTGCTTTTCACATTTAACCAAAAATAACATTGATGATGATAATTTATGGCAATGTTTGCTGACAAGATAAAGAATGCAACCTTTAACACTAGATTGCGTACTCATGGCAGTTCTCCTTGGCCGTTTTTTGGTACTAGTTGGAAAGAGAGAAAAATTAATGAATGATCGCTGATGCGTCGGTTCTCGATTGTGTTCAGGAGATGTACAGATTGATTGCGCGAAAATAGTTTCTCAAATGACCTCTTAACTCGGATTGCTTTCCCGCAATCAGACTCTTCAATGAAATTACCTAAGGGACCTATTTGAATAATAAAAAAAAAAATTGGAAATGAATGCAAAACAGTGAAATTTTGTAAAACAAGTTGTAAGATCGTAAATTCAACACATTAATGGTCTCCCAAATACAATCGAGACACCGCGATAAAGAGCGAACCTGTAACAAAGTTCATTTAAACAAATACATTACTTGTGGTTAATTTAAAGAAAAGAATAAGTATAGAGTTTCTGTACAGTGAAGCATCAATATATTCTCAAAGAACAAAGGCGTTAAACTATAAAAATTAAAAAATTTTTCAGTGAATACAAAACTTCCATTTTTTATGTTTTTCTCATACATGGAGCAGTCCAACTATCGCTGCTTTTGTATGTGTAGTATTTTGTAAAAATTAAATGTCCTGGCGTGCGCGTAAGAATTTTTTATCGTCACAAGGTTTACAAAAACGTTTTCTTTCTTGATGATAACGTGGTTTTTCACACTAAATGATATATAACTTGTAGCGGTACTACACAACACGTCTTAACAAGTCGGCGACCAAACATCAAAAGTAATGAAGTACATGTTAACATATCGGCGACCAGAAGTACAAATAATTATAAAGACTCTAGAATTTTCCTATCAAATGCTAAATTGTTATTTCTTCTATTTCGCAGCTTCTTGCTATCAAGCGCTGCGGCAATGATTTTAAATATCTGCGACCAGCGAGTCATAGTGTTTAAAAGTACTTTTTAAACGCTGGCCGCGCGTCTTGGTATAAGCGCACATTATAGATTTCGTTCCCTTACTCTCGTGTTGTCATGCTTATCATCATTACAAACTACAGCTCGGTGGCTGTCCTTTTCTCATATGCAAAATGTCTGAAATCCAATAATATCACATTGCTTCCCGCGTGAGGAGCGATGACTCCGTCAGGATCATCGCGACTCACGCGTAGTCGGGATATTATTGCTTTCGTGGAACAAGTTAGTATTACTTGCAAAAATTCTTTACAATAGATTTTACACGCTACATCAGGCAAAGTGGTTAACATACAGAGTATCAGGTAAGTATATTCGTACGACCGAAATTGATAGTAACTTGTCCGTAGGGTAACTACATGACAATTGAACTGTGCTCTTTCTAATGTATTGTACAAGGATAACAAATGTTCATTTCTCGGTAAAAGATAATGAAATTAAGATAAAGATACACATACATAGATACATTATACATGGCATAATAAATATTAAAAAATAACAAAGAAATAAATTGCTTGACTTCGCAGAAAATCTGGGTGCTGTGTACACTCGTGGAAAAAATATGTTACAAAAAAATTGACATTCTTGTTTTACAATGATATATTACAGGAATATTTTTGTCTTTGTTTCGTCGAAGATTTCTTGCAGTAAATACGTAGCACTTTACATATTTGTGGCTTTCATGACCTGCAAAAAAAAATGTTTCACTACACTTGGGTAGGTATGAGTTGCACTGGGAGTGGTAGAACTTCGGGTATAAATGATAGCACTGCGCTTGAGTGGGGAAATTGATTACACTTTCACAGTGGAGGAAAAGTAGGGCATCACTTTCACTGTGGAAGTTGGAGTAGTTGTCGGGGTGTGATGTTGCGTTGGAAATACGCCGTTGGTCAGGAACTGGAAGATTGGTTCTGCAACATGTTGAGCCGTATGGTGGCGGTCTCTATTTCACTTGACACATGTCCGTGCTTCCATTTATGTTTTCGTACATGAAAAATACAGAAAAAAAATCTGTATTACAATGTGCTTACTTACTAATAACTTAGTCTAAAAGAAAATTGGATTAGGTAAGGATAACAATTGTTTATGTACATAAGGTCTCATTCTCTTAGGAATGCTTAGTTCTCATATTTATCTATTTTCTGGTTTTATTTGGTTCGACACGTTTTCGTCATTACTCGGCCTGGTCAGTAAATTCGGTAGCAACTGTCAAAATCGAGCTTAAGACTCTTCCGACTAGAGTCTTTAAAATTTCACAAGGTACATGAGTGCTTAATTCATTGCTTTATCATATTTTATTTTGAATGCATTTCAAACACATTTGGCATTCGCGCTCGTTGTGCAAAGAAAAATTGATTGTTGAGCGCTCAGCGTACACAGTGTTACGTCCGTTGGTCACAATCACGTGATAATAACTTGAGAGTTCCACAACGCTAGCAGCAGTATTCTGCGAGAAGCAGAGCGTTTGGTGTCTTCTAGCTGTGGTGTGAGTTTTTACACAGTTTTTCATCTACTCTGGATTACGGAAGCAGCCAGATGCGACCACTCCCGCAGCTGTTTCGAAGAATGTGTCCGTGGAAAGGCGTGCAGTACCGTTTGTGGTAAGTACAATACTTATTCACTTTCACTCTTCGGCTTTCTACATCGTGGTTTCGTGGTACAAGTACTTATAACAACGCGGTATTTCACACGTGTCCTTGGAGTTATCACCTTTTCAGTTCACACGTTATTATTAATTCGTGTTCACCTTTTGTTTGGTCGTCATGTTAAGGTTCACACGCACCACTTTTATACGTGTCCATTAATTACTTGTCTATAGTCGGTTCACACGCAGCAGCATATACGTGTCCATTTATTACTGACTGCATTATTACTACAAAGTACAGTTAACAGTTAGTATATATATATATATCATGTCTAAAAATTATTTACAAAGAAATATTTAGTCTCTGTGACTACAAGGCCTGACGAAAAGCGTTCTCTTGTTCGTAGTTTGTGCTTCCAAGGCACTTTAGGTTTACACTTTGTTCGAAATCTTGTTATTCTTTTCTTTTTACAATAGTTACTCTTTTCTCAAGTTCAGCTCTTTAATTTTCTCTCTATTGCGTCGTTAGTTTGAAGACATAGTCAATGTGGCTTCGTTTACGTGATGAACAGTTCGTGTTCAAACTACCATTAGGGAAATTGGGAAGCTTGATGTTCCCTGTCATGCAATTGCACATAACAAATCTTAATTGAACTCGCAATTTGCGGAGAATAAGCATATCCCGTCGACAACCAATGTGTCACGACTATCCATTCGTATAGCCTGTATGTATCAATCATGCAACCAGCTCGTAAAATTCACTTCTCTACTGGATAAAGTAGGATGGTAAGGATACTGGTTAGAGGAAAACAGAAAAGACTTTTATGGAGTGAAGAGATTTGAAGACACAGTGTTAGTAACGTATGATATATAAATTATTATCACCTGAGTTTTTCATGACAAATAGTATAATTAAATCGATACAGTAGTTTCAGTGTCGCCTGATCCAGCTCTCTAAACAATTTTCTATGCATATATGAAATTACTTAAACCATGCATTAGCAGTGAACTGTGTCTGTTAACTATCTTCTGTTCCATGTATCGTAAAATTGGTTTTCTAAAAAAAAATCGTCATACCTCGAGGACCTGAAATAGATATTTCTAGTACTAAATTAGTTTATTTATAAATGATCTTTGTAAGTATTTCAGCTGCACTATGCCGTTAAATTCTTATGTGCGTATTCGGTTTTCTCCGTATTATAATAAAATAATTGAGTTACGCACTTCTTTCCTGCTACCTGGATCGTTATTGACTTACTTGATTCTTATATGCTAAGCTGCTCCTTTTTGCCTGTTGCGTTTCATAGGTGGCCTCATAAAATTTGTTGTCACACACTCCTTATGCATAACATAACATTTACCTCATTAGAGTAAGCGACCTTAACCATTTTTTTTTCGAGCAATCATTCTGGTCTGAATGATAATTTTTATTTATTTCATTCAAGAGGAGAGAGCTTTGCTATACTTAAAACTAGTGATAGCAGGTGGCGCTTAGCACTACTATAGTATTTATTTGTCAGCTCTTTCGGCTGTGGCCGTTCATGGCTCAATTAACTTAAAACTAACTTACATCTAAGGCAAATCTTGGTCTCCTACAATAAATGTGTTTTACTTCAGGTGCTCATATAAATTACTTACCTTGTTGTGGCAGGTCGACAGGCTGTTTGTCCTGTGCATTACTCTTACATACGTTGGTACTTCACACATAGTATGACAACTTATAGTGTGTGTATATTTTATTTTAGCAGCTTAACTTAACAGATATTTTCAATGGTTGACTCTGTATTTCTTCAAGTCTGCGTGATGAAACAATCCTTTTATTCGTCCAGATACAGGGTCAGCTAATAGATAGCAACCAATGTGCGGCTTTCTTAATATAATATATGGTCCTTCATACAAGTGCTGCCACTTGCGATTCTTATGATGAATCAAAGATGGTTTGAAATGGGTCTGTAATAGCACTCGTTCATTTATACGATACGATAAGACTTTGCTAATGTGTTTGTCATGCGCCTTTTTTCTAAGGATGGCATGAGTGGTTAAAGATATGAGAGCTTGTCTTAACTTGTCGTCTAATTTTACTTCAGGCTGTTGTAATTTCGGTCCGCAGCTTCCCCGTGGAGGCCTAAAGAAGCTGCTAATGGTTTTCCGACTGGGGTGGAGCTGAAATTTAAGTTATTTTTACTTGACTAGTATTTTGCGACCTACCAGGTCGAAAATTCGCGTTCGTATCCCATACGACTTGTGCATCACTTGATTGCGTGTTATTTGACATCGCGTTTGGTGCTTGGTTCGCCTGTGTGTAAAAAATAGTCGGATTTCCTTGGCTATTATGACCGGCGGTGTCAGGAAAAGCATCCGACGAATTGTCCTGACTATTGTTCCTGAACTGTTGGTTGGGTTGGTGAGAAAATGTCGCATTTTTCGGCTGTGAAAAATTTATTTGTTGAGATGGAGTGAAGTGACTCGGCTGACTGTACTGTTGTGGTCCGTTATAATTGTTCCATTTCTTTCCCTTGTGACGATTTCCATTATTCGTGTTGTTGTTCTGGTACTGGTAATTACCGTTGTGATTTATCGGTAAATTACCGTATTGTTGCTGTGTGTTTTGATAAATCGGATTGTATCTATTCTGGTGTGGATATTTGTTATATTGTTTTCCATTACGGCTGTTGAAACTGTTATGATTGCCGTAAGGCTGAGCGTTTGGTTGTCCCGTGTTATGTTGGTACGACATTCCATTGACGCAATTTGTTATGTGCTGCTGCGGAGCGGGCGGTCCATTATTATAATTATTCCGCGCGCTCGCACGCACATCCTCATAGATCATATCCAAATTGTCAAGAACAGAAAGAAAGGCTTCTAGGTCTTCTTCACTCACATTAACTAGTTTTTCTCTTATTGACACAGGAAGTTTTGACTTTAAGATCATGATTACATCTTTGGTTGAAATGGGCGTGTCCCAATACTGAATTTTACGTAGATATTTTTCAAAATAACGTCTCAAACCTCCTCCTTTGGTGTTGAAAGGTTCGGCGTTGTAAATCTCCTTTCGGAGTCTTTGTTGTACACCTGAACTCCAGAATTTATTCAAAAAATGCTTTTCAAAATCTGCATAGGTGTGACATTTTTCTATTATTTCTGTACCCCAAATTGATCCTTCACCGTGTACATAGCCTAAGATGAACTGTATCCGCTGCCTGTCGTTCCATGATTCTGGTAAAGCGAATGATTTTAGAAATACCATTGGATGTATATTTCGTTTTTCAGATATAAAAGGCTGAAAAACTCTGTGTTTTAGCACACTCTCGTCTCGCAGTAGTTCAACGAGAGTTAGTTGATCGGCATGACTACGTGACGTAGAAGTTTCGCCACGCGAATTGTTTACTGTTGGTGAGAATTGTACCTGACACTCGGGATATTGACGATTATCGTGTTCTGGCGGTAGCGAATACTCACTTTGATTGTCACCTTGCAATTCCGTAACTTGTCGTTTCAGTTGATCTATATCATTGCTTAGCTGACGTTTCCATTCCGGAAGATCGTGGCTAAATGCTCGTCTGATTTCACCTAATTCACTGGTTTAAGTGTGACCAGAAGTACCGGGAGCGGTTAAGATTTCTGCTGTAGCAGATTTAACCGTACCCTTTAGTTCAGCGTGTACCTTGCTGACAATGTACTGTTCTTTGGATTGCATCCACTCTTCAAATTCCTTATTAAGTGTATTGCTTATACCGGTGTTGACATCTGCGATCTTCTTCTAATAATTTCCGGGTATGCAGCCGGATCCCGTCGACATTCTGCCACGATATTTCGGCCCAGAGACGTCCGGCCATCATCAGGTGAGTACACAACTACTGAAGAGCCGCTGCTGCTGCTCCTTTTTCTGACTTCCTCACTGTGAGGAGGTTCAGGTGGAAGTTTGTGGCCTGTTGGCCTTTACTCCCCTGGGACTCTTGAATCTTCTTTCTTTACTAATAGGTTTTTCTCAACTGGCAAGGAGTGCCGATGTCCTATTTCTTGACTTTGTCGATATGACGGCTTTTCTTCTTCTTCTTCTTACTTGAGGGCTCTCCCTCGGTTGGGATAGTGGATATGGTGTATCCTGCTCTCTCGTACTCTCCGTGGACCAGAGCGAAGATGACGTAGCGCATTTGCCACTCAGTGAATATAGGGAAGGAATTGATCAGTTCGTAATCCTCCCTAGAAAGACCAGCAAGGCCTTCTGGGTACGCAACTGGTTGGTGTGGGGGTGAAGGTTTAGAAAGGTTAGGAGGAACGAAAGGATAAGGGTTGTCGTGGTGGGGATATGTACCATCGCGAAGCGATGCAGCTAGCTTCTGCGTCACAGCGCTTGCGCTGTACATGTCGGGAAGCGGGAGGAATGGGACTTCTTCCCACCCTTCTTCTTGCGCTTCTGCTTCTGCGTCCGTCTTGGGCAGTGTTGCCTCCCCTTCGGCAGGCACGTCGGTCTGCGTGGCCACCGTCGCGAACTTCTTCTCTCGTGGAGGAGTCGTCTGGCTGGCGGCGTCAACTGCTGCGGCGGAAGCTGCTTTGGCTGAGCGAAGCTCCCGCTTCAGCTCAGCGATCTGACGGCGAGCCTCGCCCAGCTCCGCCAGCATGGCCGCCCTCTCTTCCGCCATGGCGGATTTGAAGGCGGACATGGCTTCCTCCACGGCACCGTTAAGGCGCCTGGTCACGTCGTCTTCTGTGCAAGTGACCACCTCTTCGTGTGTGGTGGTCACTTGCTTCTGGGTCTTCTTCGCCGGTCCCCGCCAGTTCCTTCTGTAGGCGCAGGAACGGGCATTTGCCGCGTGAGCGCCGCCGCAGTTGGCGCAAGTGCAGGGGGCGTCCCTCGGCTTCTTACAGTCGCGTGTGTCGTGTGCTTGCGCACACTTCAAGCACGCGACTGCTCCGCTGCATTGCTTGGCAACGTGGCCAAGCTTTTGGCAGCGAAAGCACTGCGGTGTAGACTTCTTCCTCTTCTTCCCGGCTGGTCCTGCTAACGTGAGCAGCAACTCCGCCAAGGCAGCAGCTTTGCGTCCACTTCCGCGTCCCGACATCACGAGTAACAACAGCGACAACGAGCTAACGTGTACTCTCCGCGGCGTGAGCGGGAATGTCTGAAGAGCCCTGGTGCAGTCGCGGTATTTATGCCGAATCTCGCGCATGTGAAATGTACTGGCATCCTACAGCGCATGCGTCAGGTGTTGACATGCGCAGCATAGCCGAGTTGTACGTGCTGCCCTCGGTGGTGGAAATAAAGGTTCATCTAGTCATTGAGTATCGAATGACACTGTCGATTCCGCTGTGATTGTATAATTTTAATAACAGGATTCCAATTTTTATCCAGCTGAAAGCCGTTGTCATGATTTATAAGATTATTGGCAAGACGTATTTCCACTGATTCCTTGATTACGGAATCCCAAAAACCGGAAACCGGGGATAAAATTTTTGTTACATTGTATTCCATTGAATGTCCCAAAGAAATACAGTGCTCTGCTACTGCCGAATTTGACGGTTGCCGCAGACGGGTGTATCTTTCATGTTCTATACATCGTTCATGGACAGTTCTTGTCGTCTGGCCAATATATGCAGAGCCACATTCACAGGGAATTTTGTAGACGCCTGCCTTCTTCAGTTGTAAATCGTCTTTAACGGATCCAACCTTCTCCAAGTGTTCTAATTGAATGGCTACACTTCTCGCCAAATAAGGAAGGCCATGCGCAACTATCATAACTAGAAGCAACGCACTGAGGACGCAGATGATGACTTTAAATCAACTGCGTTCCTTCCATACGCCGGGAATGTGTCGTCGAAAATAGGCCGATTACTGAAGAAAAATAAAATCAAGGTTATCTCCCGTCCACCAGCAAAGAACCGGGCCCTGGTTGGATCCGTTAAAGACGATTTACAACTGAAGAAGGCAGGCGTCTACAAAATTCCCTGTGAATGTGGCGCTGCATATATTGGCCAGACGACAAGAACTGTCCATGAACGATGTATAGAACATGAAAGATACACCCGTCTGCGGCAACTGTCAAAATCGGCAGTAGCAGAGCACTGTATTTCTTTGGGACATTCAATGGAATACAATGTAACAAAAATTTTATCCCCGGTTTCCGGTTTTTGGGATTCCGTAATCAAGGAATCAGTGGAAATACGTCTTGCCAATAATCTTATAAATCGAGACAACGGCTTTCAGCTGGATAAAAATTGGAATCCTGTTATTAAAATTATACAATCACAGCGGAATCGACAGTGTCATTCGATACTCAATGACTAGATGAACCTTTATTTCCACCACCGAGGGCAGCACGTACAACTCGGCTATGCTGCGCATGTCAACACCTGACGCATGCGCTGTAGGATGCCAGTACATTTCACATGCGCGAGATTCGGCATAAATACCGCGACTGCACCAGGGCTCTTCAGTAGTTGTGTACTCACCTGATGATGGCCGGACGTCTCTGGGCCGAAATATCGTGGCAGAATGTCGACGGGATCCGGCTGCATACCCGGAAATTATTAGAAGAAGAAATACGCCGGGAAAATTTCAGAAGTCACATCTGCGATCTTTTAGTCAATATTGACATCGGATATTTGCTGAGCAAGGTCTTCAACTCGCTCGCCAACGTGGTTGACACTTTCTGTCAATTGGCTTACTCTCTTTGAAACATCGCTGTAATGTTTCAAAGAGTCACTCGCAGTTGATTTACATACATCTATTTGGGCCTGCATATCTATGAACTTGCTACCAATATTGGTCTCTGAGTACTGTTCGTGATCCTTCTCAATCAACCATCACAGTCGATATATCGAAGAACATCTGACAAGGCATCAAGACAAAATGCGTTAGAAATACTGGAGAAATATCTAGCGGCGGTGGCGTGAGGGAGTTGCAAATACTGGTTTCATACCACGTTCCTTAGCTGACTCACTTTCTAAATTCGGTGATCTTATAACGAGGATGCGTCGTCGGCGACGTTTAACCGCACTGTTGACCTGATAATATACACTCTGGCAATCACCATCTACAGTACATTCAGTGTTGCGGTATTTGTCTGGATAAAAAAAAAAACCACGTCATTCGTATGTAATGTCATACCTCGATTTATAAAGCCAGTACAGCTTCAGCATGGATACTTGTGTGCACCTGTAGGACCAAGACTGCTTTTGATAGTAATATGTTCATGTTCCTTAACATATGGCGGTTTGTAAGACGATTACGTCTCTCCTTCTAAGACACATTGGTACCGCTAGCAAGAAAAAGTTATGAAACATGTCCACCTGTCGTTGATTCTCAGTCAGTATTATTTCGTATCGCCGGCGAACAAAAAAAAAAAAAAAAAAAAAAAATGGTTCAAATGGCTCTGAGCACTATTGGGCTTAACTGCTGTGGTCATCAGTCCCCTAGAACTTAGAACCACTTAAACCTAACTAACCTAAGGACATCACACACGCCCATCCCCGAGGCAGGATTCGAACCTGCGACCGTAACTGTAGCGCCTAGAACCGCACGGCCACTCCGTCCGGCGCCAGCGAACATTTATTGGCGAAGCATTCTACATAGCAGTAGGGGATGCGTGATAGGTTCGCCATGAGCATCAGGCTTATAAAGTATGTGTTTGTGTTCCGACATGTGCAAAGGAAATGGCTATGTCCAGTCTCCAGGAAGGTCTGGATTTGACGTGGAATACTGTGGTAGCAAAGGGGAGAGTATGTGAAGTCATAAGAATGCTATAGATATTTCTATTTCAAGAGCCACAGTCGTCAGCAGGATGTAGTTCCCACCCTTGGCTCACTGTCGAATGTCGTTCAACTGAGACCACGATCGTAACATTTAATTGTAAATATGTTGTTGTTGTTGTGGTCTTCAGTCCTGAGACTGGTTTGATGCAGCTCTCCATGCTACTCTATCCTGTGCAAGCTTCTTCATCTCCCAGTACCTACTGCAACCTACATCCTTCTGAATCTGCTTAGTGTATTCATCTCTTGGTCTCCCTCTACGATTTTTACCCTCCACGCTGCCCTACAATACTAAATTGGTGATCCCTTGATGCCTCAGAACATGTCCTACTAACCGATCCCTTCTTCTGGTCAGGTTGTGCCACAAACTTCTCTTCTCCCCAATCCTATTCAATACTTCCTCATTAGTTATGTGATCTACCCATCTAATCTTCAGCATTCTTCTGTAGCACCACATTTCGAAAGCTTCTATTCTCTTCTTGTCCAAACTATTTATCGTCCATGTTTCACTTCCATACATGGCTACACTCCATACAAATAGTTTCAGAAATGACTTCCTGACACTTAAATCTATACTCGATGTTAACAAATTTCTCTTCTTCAGAAACGCTTTCCTTGCCATTGCCAGTCTACATTTTATATCCTCTCTACTTCGACCGTCATCAGTTATTTTGCTCCCCAAATAGCAAAACTCCTTTACTACTTTAACTGTCTCCTTTCCTAATCTAATTCCTTCAGTATCACCCGACTTAATTCGACTACATTCCATTATCCTCGTTTTGCTTTTGTTGATGTTCATCTTATATCCTCCTTTCAAGACACTGTCTATTCCATTCAACTGCTCTTCCAAGTCCTTTGCTGTCTCTGACAGAATTACAATGTCATCGGCGAACCTCAAAGTTTTTATTTCTTCTCCATGGATTTTAATACCTACTCCGAAATTTTCTTTTGTTTCCTTTACTGCTTGCTCAATATACAGATTGAATAACATCAGGGAGAGGCTACAACCCTGTCTTACTCCCTTCCCAACCACTGCTTCCCTTTTTTGTCCCTCGACTCTTATAACTGCCATCTGGTTTCTGTAAAAATTGTAAATAGCCTTTCGCTCCCTGTATTTTACCCATGCCACCTTTAGAATTTGAAAGAGAGTATTCCAGTCAACATTGTCAAACGCTTTCTCTAAGTCTACAAATGCTAGAAACGTAGGTTTGCCTTTCCTTCATCTTTCTTCTAAGATAAGTCGTAAGGTCAGTATTGCCTCACGTATTCCAGTGTTTCTATGGAATCCAAACTGATCTTCCCCGAGGTCGGCTTCTACTAGTTTTTCCATTCGTCTGTAAAGAATTCGTGTTAGTATTTTGCAGCTGTGGCTTATTAAACTGATTGTTCGGTAATTTTCACATCTGTCAACACCTGCTTTCTTTGGGACTGGAATTATTATATTCTTCTTGAAGTCTGAGGGTATTTAGCCTGTTTCATACATCTTGCTCACCAGATGGTAGAGTTTTGTCAGGACTGGCCCTCCCAAGGCCGTCAGTAGTTCCAATGGAATGTTGTCTACTCCCGGGGCCTTGGTTCGACTCAGGTCTTTCAGTGCTCTGTCAAACTCTTCACGCAGTATCGTATCTCCCATTTCATCTTCATCTACATCCTCTTCCATTTCCATAGTATTGTCCTCAAGTACATCGCCCTTGTATAGACCCTCTATATACTCCTTCCACCTTTCTGCATTCGCTTCTTTGCTTAGAACTGGGTTTCCATCTGAGCTCTTGATATTCATACATGTGGTTCTGTTATCTCCAAAGGTCTCTTTAATTTTCCTGTAGGCAGTATCTATCTTACCCCTAGTGAGATAAGCCTCTACATCCTTACATTTGTCCTCTAGCCATCCCTGCTTAGCCATTTTGCACTTCCTGTCGATATCATTTTTGAGACGTTTGTATTCCTTTTTGCCTGCTTCATTTACTGCATTTTTATATTTTCTCCTTTCGTCAATTAAATTCAATATTTCTTCTGTTACCCAAGGATTTCTACTAGCCCTCGTCCTTTTACCTACTTGATCCTCTGATGCCTTCACTACTTCATCCCTCAAAGCTACCCATTCTTCTTCTACTGTATTTCTTTCCCCCATTCCTGTCAATTGTTCCCTTATGCTCTCCCTGAAACTCTGTACAACCTCTGGTTCTTTCAGGTCCCATCTCCTTAAATTCCCACCTTTCTGCAGTTTCTTCAGTTTTAATCTACAGGTCATAACCAATAGATTGTGGTCAGAGTCCACATCTGCCCCTGGAAATGTCTTACAATTTTAAACCTGGTTCCTAAATCTCTGTCTTACCATTATATAATCTATCTGATACCTTTTAGTATCTCCAGGGTTCTTCCATGTATACAACCTTCTTTCATGGTTCTTAAACCAAGTGTTAGCTATGATTATGTTGTGCTCTGTGCAAAATTCTACCAGGCGGCTTCCTCTTTCATTTCTTAGCCCCAATCCATATTCACCTACTACCCTTTTCCTCCACTCGAATTCCAGTCACCCATGACTATTAAATTTTCGTCTCCCTTCACTATCTGAATAATTTCTTTTATTTCATCATACATTTCTTCAATTTCTTCGTCATCTGCAGAGCTAGTTGGCATATAAACTTGTACTACTGTAGTAGGTGTGGGCTTCGTATCTATCTTGGCCACAATAAGGCGTTCACTATGCTGTTTGTAGTAGCTTACCCGCATTCCTATTTTCCTATTCATTATTAAACCTACTCCTGCATTACCCCGTATTTGATTTTGTGTTTATAACCCTGTAGTCACCTGACCAGAAGTCTTGTTCCTCCTGCCACCGAACTTCACTAATTCCCACTATATCTAACTTTAACCTCTCCATTTCGCTTTTTAAATTTTCTAACCTACCTGCGCGATTAAGGGATCCGACATTCCACGCTCCGATCCGTAGAACGCCAGTTTTCTTTCTCCTGATAACGACATCCTCTTGAGTAGTCCCCGCCCGGAGATCCGAATGGGGGACTATTTTACCTCCGGAATATTTTACCCAAGAGGACGCCATTTTCATTTAATCATACAGTAAAGCTGCATGCCCTCGGGAAAAATTACGGCTGTAGTTTCCCCTTGCTTTCAGCCGTTCGCAGTACCAGCACAGCAAGGCCGTTTTGGTTATTGTTACAAGGCCAGATCAGTCAATCATCCAGACTGTTGCCCTTGCAACTACTGAAAAGGCTGCTGCCCCTCTTCAGGAACCACACGTTAGTCTGGCCTCTCAACAGATACCCCTCCCTTGTGGTTGCACTTACGGTACGGCTATCTGTATCGCTGAGCCACGCAATCCTCCCCACCAATGGCAAGGTCCATGGTTCATGGGGGGGGATTGTAAATATAGCGATCAAATACATATGTGACCGATGTCTTAGGATAATGATTCTACCTAGGCGTGCAGTGCTGGTGGCCTGTAGTGGGAATTATTCACGTTTACATATAACGGTAGGAGCTGTCCGAATGGAGAGGCCTGTTGGGGTGCAGGAATGTAGCTGACTTAACTTTGTACACAGCCGAACAGCGACCTAATACTTAGTATGACAGCTTTCCTGATCTTGTGGAAATTTGAGAAGATTCAATATGGACGTGTGTTTGTGCTGGTCCATTATTGCCACCCATGTAAACTGTTTAGCTGACTGGTTCTTCACATTTCGCGTCTTTATTTAGTAGAGAGAACATCGATTGTGGTGTGTGCATCTAGCAGGTGGAAGACACGTTTACTGGTTCTCTAGACGTGAGAAACACCTTAGTTGACTCTGTAAACTATTGGGATGATTTAGAATCTGGTACATAACCGACATAAGTGTTCGCGAGTGGAAATATCAGTTTCCTCTATTTTTTTTCGAGTTATTTTTCTGTAAAGGTCTTCACAGATGGCATAAGTTTCTAGTTTCTCTATGGTTTACAGCATGCTGCACCTAGCTAAAATTTTGGGTTTCTAGAGAAATAATTTCCAGTCTATATCTTTGGAATAATGTCACATGAGTAATACTGCTATGCAAGTGGTATTCCTGTTTGCTTGATGTCGAGAAGTACCGTGAAAATAGTATGATATTCTACCAAACTATGCGAAATTACATATGTTCTTGTAATCTCAGAGTGTGGAGATGAATGTACTAAAGCAAGCAGGTTGGGCCTGAAACAGTAATGCCTTTGTGCCGAAGGGAGCCGATCCAGAATATGTAGATCAGTTATGTCACATGAGTGATACTTCCATGCAAGCGATATTGCTGTCTGCTTGATATCAAGAAGTACCATGAAAATAGTCTGATATTCTACCAAACTATTTATCTTGTAATCCCACAGTCTGCAGATGTGTGTAAGAAAGCAAACAGGTTGTGTTGGAAAGAGTAATGCGTTTTTGCCGTAGGGAGCCGATCCAGAATTTGTAGATCAGTTGTGAGATTGACTTCAATCCACTGAATGTGCTCTGGTCATGCGTTGGTTGTCCATAACCGCCCTCGTTGGAAATATCTAGTGCCGCGAGTATACCTACAGTGCATGTGCTCATGCTATCTGTCTTCACAGTATATGTACGTGTGATGGAAAAGGGGTTATTTTGTATCGTGCAGGATATGAATTGTTTGTTTACTACACTGACACAGTACGCAGTGATATATTGCTGAGTTGGAGATCAAATGGCTCTGAGCACTATGGGACTAAACTGCTGAGGTCATCAGTCCCCTAGAACCTAGAACTACTTAAACCTAACTAACCTAAAGACATCACACACATCCATGCCCGAGGCAGGCTTCGAAACTGCAACCGTAGCGGTCGTGTGGTTCCAGACTGTAGCACCTAGAACCACTCAGCTACTCCGGCCGGCAGTTGGATATCAGTTTCACGCTCTAATATTCAAGCTCTTGTCCTCATTGAGAGAGCAGTGTAACTGAGTAAGAGTCTTTCCGTACCTGACGATATGCAGAGCACCTTGCAAGGTTTAATTGTCGGTGCAATATGGCGACCTGTGTAAAATAGTTCTTGCTGCTGAAACTATCGTCTGCAGAAAGAAAAAAAAGGCAGACTGTTCTTCCACACTGGCGGCATTAGTAATTCGGCGGGTAAATTCGATAAGAGCCAATCATAATTCTTCATTCACTCACCAGACATCATTTGTGCTGGAATATAGGTGTCTCTACACAGTGGTGAGAACGTTTGCGTATGTTGAAAGCAGTACGTGTAACACAAGATGGGTGGGATGTGTTGTTAGGACCGAGAGGAAGAATGCATTCGATGTTATTCTGCGCTATTTCTGTAAGCAGGTCCTGTTAGGGCAACCATTTCCATGCAGACAAGTTGAGACATCACAGAAGCTCCTACAAAAGCAAGTGTTACCTATTTCGGAGGCACTATACAATTACCGGGAGGTTGACTTGGTTCTTATTTTACATAGCTATGTGACATCACTATAACACTGAGAACCTCTTTAGATGCACTTGCGATGGCGTGTAGCTATGCGTATGCAATTCACAGTCATGTGTCAGCCACACTGGACACTTAAGCACGACTATACCCAGCTCGAATGTCCCGGTAGAATCACGAGGAAGAGAAAGCAGCCTGTTCCATTCTGGGAAACAATGGAACGGATTTCAGCATCTGTGAGGGTGAGTCCCTTTGCAAATTGATGTTCATTCCTGTCCAGTCACGTCAGCAATTTTGCCCAGGTCAACATGTATTTCCAGAGGAATTTCTCACAAGTATGAAAGGGATGCCACTGCCTCATATTTGCAGGATCCAAATGTGCACCTGTGCATGACTCGGCAGCTGATGGTCGCGTCATCCCTTTGCGGGGGCTGCCGGTGGAACCCAACTCCTGGGAGCGTGTGTGATAGCATCCTGTGCGGCCCAGTAGACAGGGGGTGGTGGGCAGTGCATGCGCTCATTCTTTGCGTGTCTGTTGTATTATTTTGTGGGCTGGCCTGTAGGCCATGCTATGCATTACTTAGACAGTTTACAAGTAGTGAGCGTGCCTGCAGAGCGTTTTACATGCGTTAATTTGATAATTTACGAGTTGCTTTCGTGTCTGCACTTCAGTGTACTGCACTATTTCGGTGATTTATGAGTAGTTTACAGGTCTATGAGCTGTGTGTTGCATTATTTTGGTAATTTACGACTTGTTTGCATATCTGTACATCAGTGTACTGCATTATTTCTGAGTAGTTTGCAGGTCTGCAGACCGTTTATTGTGACTCCAAGCACATCAGGGCGAGTACTTCTTTTATCATTGTGATACATGAATTACGTGAATTCTGTCCCTAAATAAATTGTTCCAAAATAAATAAAGTACACTCCTTCCTCTCTCCAACAGCCCAGTGCAGGCTGAGCCATTTTCCCACCATTTTCCCCTCCAGACCACCATCTTGGATTATGTCATAGGAGGGACGATAGCACTCTCTGGTGGCAGTATTGTGTACTAGGGCAGTTGGACTCCAGACTTCATGGTGGACACACTGGATGGCAGTACTGCCTCAAATTGTTTAAATAATGACAGCATGCAAAATAAAGACTTACGTCCATCCTATGCGGCAGAGGCCAAGTCCTTTTCCCACCAATTCCTAGGAATAGGTGGTGGTCGGATGACTTAGGTTAGTGGAGGTAGCCCAAGTGACCTATTTTCCAGCCACTTTCTTAGGTTAGTAGAGGTATCCACGGTGTGTTTCAGCGTTCTGATGGAATTTGAATTTCCCACCATTTTGTGGGGGAGGGGAGGGGATGGGGTGGAGAGAAGAGGGTTAGGTTAGTGGAGGTAGCCCAATTAAAATAATCTTGCCGCCAAAATTCAAATTTCCAGCCAAAAGCGGTCATTTTCGATAGTGGTACTCGTGTCATCATCTGACATCATGTATGCCATCTTGGATGATGTCATCACCACCATGTTGGTCACATCTGGCAACAATGGACAGTGGGGCAGAACGAAGTTTCCTCTACTTCTTTTCTGGCCATCCAGGACTGCCCTGCCACATGGAAAGTCATGGAATTGAAGTCAGTTCTCAGGAAGATGAGACATTGTATCCGATTTTTCCCAGCACACCTCGCGTTGTTTCTCTATTCCATCGGTTGTGAATGGACAATGTGTCTTTTGTTTGGACCAAAGATTGTCAGGATGCATTCCAGTAACCTATAAATGCCTTTTTGAGTGACAGGTGACTTTCTCTTTTAGATCCTGTTAAGCCAGTGGTTTTTGCAGTGGACACCTCTTCATAGAGAATCAGACCTGTATTCTCGCACATATTTGCTTTACAGCAAAGTCCGAGCACTTTGGCTTCCTAGACTCAATGTAACTATTCCCAGATCAATAACGATGCACTCACTATTATCTATGGCATGAAAAAGTTTCACCATTATCTGTCTGCTCGGAAGTCTTACCTAGTGATGGACCAGAAGGTAGGTCAGTCTTTGATTCATCCATCGAAACCTCTTCCGTCGTGTACGGCTCAGAAGCTGCAACTCTGGGCTTTGTTATTGTCACAATATCAGTACGAGGTATTGTACCGATCCATGTCGAAGCATGCTGACGCCTTCTCTCGGCTTCCTATTGGTTCTGATTCTGAATTCGACGCTACTGCCGCATCTTGTTGTCAGACAGATGCGCGGGGCACTGAACTCTTACTGAATTTTCCACTGCACTATAGGAAAACTGGTCAGGCCACAGAACCAGAGCCTGACAGGTACCTTTTGTTGCACTGCATCTGTACTGCTTGGCCTCCTTCTGTGAAAAACATTCAGAATTTCTTTGTGTGCCACTATTTTGTCGTCAGCATAACCTCTCCGTCCAAGATGCTGTGACTTTATTACGAAATGACTGGAAATTAGGATGTGCTTATTTCTAAAGTGCTGCAAAAAGCTCCTACAAGAACATTCAGGAATTGGAAACACGAAACATGTAGCGTGCCGGCACTTACATGGACTGGTATGCACGCCCATATTCAACAGATGATGTTCACAGACTTTCACATAGGGTGAAACCCTCCTCGCCCCTTAGCAAACGTTTTCAGCTTGGCCAAAGTCTCAGTCTCCATGGCATCATGTGCATATTGACTCTGCTCGTCCCTTTTGGAACGCTAGTTGGCTTACTGTAGACAATTCTTTTACCAAATATCCGTTTGCAGTGCCCATGAACTTGACTACGTTGCGTAGTCCCATTCAGCCTTTGTCATCAATTTTCTCCTTGGAAGGTTAGCCAGAAGTGTGGCTCACAGGCAACTGACCACAGTTTACAGCTTAGAACTTCGAATAATCTTGTATAGTCTGTAGTATCACTCACCATACCACTGTTCCGTTTCATCATTAGTTGAATGAAGAACCTGAATGATTTGTGCATACATTCAAGATAGTTTTGTTTGTGGGGGGTTGAAGGGACCAGACTACAAAGGCAATCAGTCCCTTTTTTCACGACCATGAAACACCCACAAGGAACAAAAACAAGCAACAGAGATGACAAGGGACGACACAGGACAAGAAAGGCACAGACATAGACCAGACAAAAGGATTAAAAGCACAAAGTGGTTGGTGGACCATGGAAACAAAAAAGGAAAAGCCAACCACAAAGAGGCACACCAAAACCCCTATCTAAAACAATAGGCCAAAGGCCAGACGCAACACAAAATCGGACAAACCCTCAGATTGAGCGATAAAAATCCCACACTCGAATAAAACTCAAAACTAAGCCTGCCATTGCAGCATCATCCGTAAAAACAGCAGGGAGAGTATCAGGCAGCACAAACGTCTGCCTGAGTGCCTTTGAAAGTGGACAGTCCAACAAAATTTGGACCTCTGTCAACACTAATCCACAGCAACATAGAGCCAATCTCCAGGGCCAAGGCACTGATAGCCTGTTTGGGCAGCCTGTCAACAATGTTCAATACCTGGGATGCCGACATGACCCGTGGTCCACACAAAAACCATGAAATGGCTACAACTGGCAAGAGTATGGATGGACTCCAGGATAGCCATCACCAGACAAGAGCGAGGAAAACACTGATCAATAGCTTGTAAAAGGCTCAGAGAGTCACCAAAGATGACGAAGAACTCACCTAATGAGAGCAGATATACTATAGGGCGTGAGAGATGGCTACGTACTCTGCAGTGAAAACACTGCAGCCATCCGGCAATGAGCCTTGTTGAGAATGATCCCCAAGAGTAATAGCATAATCAGCTCGAACAGCAACCATCGTCAGTATAGACCACGTCAGAGCCACAAAACGTGGCAAGGATGGAAAGAAAGCAGCAGCAGTGGGTCTCAGGAGCGACTGAGTCCTTCGTGCCCTGTGCCAAATCCAGCTGAAGGCAAGGACGGGGCACACACCATGGGTGTATACGTACATGGGCCCAGAAAACAGGTGGAAGAGAGAAGAATTCAAGCCCAAAAAAAAGAGCCCAGATGTGAACTGTGATGGTACACTCTGACCAGGGCCACCATTCGGGAAGATGGACGACCGAGTTGCGGAACAGGAGACGGTAATTTTGATGTCTGGGCAAGCTACAAACATGTGCAGCATAAGCGGCCAGTAGTCATCGGCGCCGGATCCGCAATGGCGGGGCACCAGCCTCCACAACGAGTATGCTGTTTACAGGGCTTATGCCGAAAGTTCCAGTTTTGAGTAGGATCTCGCAGTGAAGTATGGGGTCAAGCAATTGCAACACGGAAGGCGATGACAAACTATAAGGCAGGCTCGCATAATCGAGACAGGACTGAATCAGTGCCTGATACAGTCGGAGAAGGGTAGACCGATCGGCACCACAGCTGGTGTGATGCAAGCAACGAATAACGTTAAGATGACACCAACACGTTTGTTTAATCTGCCAAATATGAGAGAGCCAAGACAACTGGGCATCAACAAGCCCAAAAACCGATGCATCTCCACCATGGCAAGAGGTTCACTGTCAAGATAAAGCTGTGGGTCAGCGTGAACAGTACGACGCCAACAGAAATGCATGACACAGGTCTTGGCAGTCGAGAACTGGAAGCCGTCTATGATGGCCAAAGACTGCACCCTGCGGATAGCGCCCTGTAGCTGCCGTTCAGCAACTGCAGTGCCAGTGGAGCTATAGTAAGGCAAAAGTCATCAACATACAAATAAGCCAATACAGACGTTCCCACAGCTGCAGCTAGCCCATTGACACCAACTAAAAAGAGGCATACACACAAGACAGAGCCTTGTGGGACCCCATTCTCCTGGCCTTAGGAGGGACTATGGGAAGGACCAACGTCCACATGGAATGAATGAAGCGACAGAAAATTTTGAATAAAAGTCGGAAGTGGGCCCCTTAAACCCCACCCATGAAGCGTGGTGGGGATGTGATGTCACCATGTTGTATCGTATGCCTTCTGCATGTCAAAAAAGATGGCAACCTGTCGGCGGGAAAATGCTGTACACATGGCTAACTCCAGGCAGACCAGATTATCGGTGACATAGCGGCCCTTGCGGAACAGACCCTGGACTGTAGCCAAAAGGCCCCAAGATTAAAGTAGCCATCTCAACCTCTGGCTCACCATACATTTGAGCAATATGCATGGAACATTGGTGAGGCTAATGGGGCGGTAGCTGTCCACCTCCAGTGAGTTCTTGCCAGGTTTCGGCATGGGGATAATGACGCTTTCCTGTCATTGTGATGGGAACTCACCCTCAACCCAGATACAGTTGAAAAGTCATGGAGGCGTCGCTGGCAGTTTACTGAGAGGTGTTTAAACATCTAATAGTGGATGCCATCTGGCCCAGGATCCATATCAGGGCAAGCGGCTAAGGCACTTTGGAATTCCCAGTCACTGAATGGAGCATTGTACGATTTGGGGTGCAGTGTATGGAATGAAAAACTCTGACGTTCCAACCACTCTTGCAGGGAGTGGAGGGCCTGTGGGTAATTTATAAAAGCAAAAATCTGAGTGTAATGCTCTGCTAAGATTTCTGCAATTGTGTTGGTGTCAGTACAGTCTGCTCGATTCAGGGAAACCCAGGTACCCCTAATCTTGGTCCAAACGTGAGATGGAGAGGTATGGATGCCAATGGTGGAGGCATACCATTCCCAGCACTCCTGCTTCCATCAGGGAATGAGGCATCGGGCTCTGGCATGGAGCCACTTAAACTCAATGAGGTGGTACAGTGATGGGTGCCTGTAATAGCAAATCGCCTCAGAGATCTCTGGTGACCAGGCACAGTTCTCTGCAGAAACGATGCCAGTGGTGACTGTGTGAACCTCCACATCAATGGCATCATGAGAAAGAGGCTCAATAGTGGCAATGGAGGCAAACAAGTCCCAGTCAGCCTAATTCAAAGCCCATCTGGGTAGGCGCCCAAGTGTGTGACACTGGGGTAGTGACAGAAAGATCGGAAAGTGGGCACTACCGCACAAGTCATGCACACTCCACCAGACAGGGGGTAGAAGGCCAGGGCTGCAGACCAAAAGGCCAATGGATGAGTACGTGCCATGCACCACACTGAAATGTGTGGAGGCACCATTATTCAAGATAGAACGGTCGAGCTGTGCCAACACTCGTTCAACGACAGTGCCTTGGGCTGTTGCCACCAATCCACCCCACAAAGGGTTAATGGCGTTAAAGTCGCCCAGTAATAGAAAAGGTGGTGGCAGCTGGGCTAACAGCGCTGCCATAGATGCTGTAGGACATCACCATCCAGTGGAAGATAGAGGCTGCAGATAGTAACAGCCTGAGGCGCCCACACCCTAACAGCAACAGCTTCTAAAGGTGTTTGAAGAGGGACACACTCGCTGTAAAGAGAGTTAAGGACATAGACGCAGACAACACCAGATAGCCTCTCATAAGCTGCCCGATTCTTGTAATAACCCCAATACCCATGGAGGGCAGGGGTTCACATCACCGGAAACCAAGTTTCCTGGAGGGCAATGCAGAAGAAAAGTTGAAGGCTGAGAAGTTCTCAGAGCTCAGCAAAATGGTGGAAAAACCACCGCAATTCTACTGGAGGATAATAGCATTGTGAGGCTGGGAAGGCAATGAACATTCAATGAGGCAGTTTACACCTCAGAGTCACCTCCTGCCACCAACGTATTGCTTGAACAGTCTGTATCTATTGTGTCTGAGGGTTCAGTGAGATCCAGGTCCACAGCGGACACCAGAATCTTCACCTCATCCTCAGACACAGAACTTGTAGGCAGCAGTGGTGTAGGTGCCATTGCAGTGCCTTGGATCTGGGTGATATTTTGCTTTTTTGGTTTCTCTCACTGCCCCTTAGGTTGATCACACTGGGACTGAAGAGGACCATGAAGCCCTACAACCAGCTACCTGTGGTTGCTTCAGCCACTGGTGGGTCAGCTCTACCACCGGTAACAACCTCAGAAGGGAGTGACCCAAGGGAATCCTTCCTAGTGAGAGGAGCCAAAGAAGTAATATGCTTCTCTGGCTCGAAAGTGGGGATGTATGTCCCTGATGGTGAAGGTGGGGGGGGGGGTGTTACTGCTCCCAATGTCGGTGGTGCAGGAGCAACAGGAAGGGTTGTGCCCCTTCCCCCCATGGGTGAGGTGGCAGGTGTAGTCTTACAGCTCGGAGAGCCGACTGGAATTCGCTTAACTGATGAGGGTATCACTGTTGTCGTTGCGGTGGCATAAGAGGAAGTCGTTTGCACAGGATGGAGTCGTTCAAATTTCCTCTTAGCCTCAGTGTAGGTCAGTCGGTCCAGAGTCTTACATTCCATGATTTTCCCCTCTTTCTGTGAAATTCGTGAGTCCGGCCAGCAAGGTGAATGATGCTCTTTGCTGTTGACATAGATGGGAGGCGGGGCACATGGAATATTGGGATGTGATGGGCGTCTGCAAGATCGACATGTCAGGCTGGAAGTACAACACAATGACATACAGACGAACTTCCAGTATTTAAAGCACCACATCGGGGGAGGGATATAGGGCCTGATGTCACAGCAGTAGACAGTCACCTTGACCTCCTAAGGCATGGCCCTTGAAGGCCATGATGAAGGTGCCGGTGGCAACCTGATTATCCCTCATACACCGATGAACGAGCAGGACAAAATGAACACCTCGCCGCTCCAAATTGGCGCGCAGCTCTTCTTCAGACTGCAAAAGAAGGTCCCTGTTGTATATAATGCCCTGGACCATATTTAAGCTCTTGTGGGCCATGATGGTAACAGAAATATCCCCCAACCTGTTACAAGCGAGTAATGCCAGTGATTGGGCAGATGGTGCTCTTTTTATCAAAACTGCCTTTGAGCGCATTTTGGACAAACCCTCCATCTCCCCAAACTTGTCTTCTAAATGCTCTAGAAGGAACTGAGACTTCATCGTCATGAAAGACTCTCCATCAGCTCTCGTACAAACCAGGTACTGGGGCGAATAAGTCTCGCTTCCATTCTTAGCCTTTTGCTCCTCCCATGGTGTGGCCAGCGAGGGGAACGATTTTGGGTCATACTTCTGTGCATTGAACTGAGCCCTAGAACGCTTAGAGACTGCTGATGTCTGACCACCAGCAAGAGATGATGTACCATGCTTCATTGACGGCGATCCGCCCGGATGCCACCCAATCCGACCAAGAGCCCTCCCCACAGGCGCCATGCAGCCTCAGCAAGGGACACCTGGCAGGATGGTCATTGCTGGGAGTCTCAGTGCCCCAGGGAGATAGGGATCTACTCCTCGGCGTACGTGGGGGGTGAACAGCACAGTCATCAGCAGAGCGATCCCTAGGTCTACAACCAGCTGGGTACATGGCAGCCCCACCACAACAGACCGTCTACCGTGCTGGATAACAGGTGCAAAGAAGACCACGGTCGTCGTCGGCGCAGAAGGCGAGACTGCATAGTGGATGGGGGAAACCGCACCCAGGAATGTAGCCTCACTCAAGAGATGGAGAATGAGCAGGGCTGCAATGGGACGACGAGAAACGGGGCTTATGATCTCATTGCCCTATGGACACGATGCACCGTGCAAGGCGCCCTTCCCCAATTGGCACGCTCTTCAGGAAAATTACCTAATCTGAAGGTCAAGCCCTACTGGGGGACCATGACATAAAGGCCGAAACGTGTGAGACTCCTTTTAGTCGCCTCTTAAGACAGGCAGGAATACCGCCTATTCTAACCTCCGGACCCGCAGTGGGATACATTCAAGCAACACACGAACAAAATACATTCCCGCCACACGGGGGAGCAAGCGCTGCAGCTCCTTCTCGCCACGTACTGCTCCCATTCCCGTGACGGTTCGTTGCCGGCGGAGCTTCTACATGGCCGGCGCCACCGCACGCTGCTTCAGTTGCTGCACCCACCACAGAACACGGCGCCTCCCACGCTACGCAAGTATCGCTTTGCAGCTAATGAGTATACTCTATTCACATTTTTTCTTCGCACCAGACACGGATGAGAGAACAGATCGTTCGAAATGTGGGCTCCTGAATGCATTTAATTCGAGGTCCTGATGGCTTACTGCGCCGCCGTCAGAACGAGATTCTTGCTAGTCGATTGTGAGACACTTCCGCAGATTTTCTTCCGCAGATTTTCTGTTCCCAGATTCGCGTCCTACCGTGATACTGTGGGTGGTAAGAAACCGATGGAGCTGGACCGACGAACACGCCAATGGAACGACACCTCCAGGAAGACAGCGTTGAGCGCCCCATGTCAACGCTGACCTAACAGGCCACCCATCGTTCGGCCCCAGTTCGGTCGCAGACTTAGGGAGCATTAGCACTGAGTAATAGGAAGACGATTCTATCAGTGGTAATAATGTATGAATGTAATTTCATGTATGAGGCACGGCAAGCACAGGAAGCCATCTCACAACGAAAAGAGTTCGGTTTTATTTATTTCCTCTTTAGATATAAAATGTTCTACTAATTGAAAACTATTACGTACAGACTGTTTTAGATTCTTGCCACCGGCCATCGCAACTTTTTTCTTTTTTTTTGTGGGTGCTGGCCCCACAGAAGGTGATACAACAGTCAGTAAGACAAAACAGATTATTTTAGAAACTCCTCAAAGGCATGAACTGAAGGTTTTATGCAACGCTCATGTCATGAATGAAAAACACAATACTTTCATTAATCAAACCACGGATTTAGTTTAAAGTCGTTTTTCCCCAAAAGTATCCCAGATTAGTCTGAAGTCTACAAAGAGACCATATGTTTCTCAAAGATTAAAGACAACCAGTACAATTAATAGGAAACAGTACCTACCAGTCACAAACAGGTCTGATGTTGATGGTATTCCATAATATCGCAGGCACTAACACAGAATATTATGCAAATGCGTTATGAGAGAAAGATAGGAACGTCAGGTGACACAATGAAGACAATCTATGATATAGTGAAGGAGAAATGTAATATAGCCGCATACGAAGTGGACGAGATAGCATTAAGATTAGAGGATGCTTTCGTGACGAATGTGAACAGTGTTGCGAAACTCATTAACAAGAGTCTCATGAATGTTGCTGAACAAATGGGATTGTCAGGTTCAGTAGGCTCTACCACGGAATACCTTAACCCAGCCACTATTAAAAAGAGTAGGAACCTCAGTATAAAACTAATGTCCAACACAAAAGCTTTAAAATCAAAAAATTCTTATAGTGGAAATAACATATCAACAGAGTTATCTAAAGAGTGTTGTTTAGAGTTTAGTAACATACAAAATTATTTGTGTAGCCAGTTATTTATCAGTGGAACTTTTCCCAAACGGCCGAAATAAGCTGAAGCTGAAGACTTGAGGTCCAGAAATACTGCCAAACTTCTATCCAATTTTCTTTTCTCGCCATTATCAAAAATTATAGTTAAAGAATTATACGGTTCACTACTTGTTCATTCGGCAATAAATAATTTAATGTCAAAAGCACAGGTTGGACTCCTCCAGGTTGTAGATACTGTGAACGACGTTTACACACACAGCGAAAATGTACTTTGTTCTTTAGCTGTATATTATAGGCTACTGGTATATTTTGTGATGGGTCGGATCTATCTGACTGTGTAGATGATTATATTTTACGTAACCTAAAATATTATGGTGTAACAACAAACGCTGCAAAATGATTCAAGTCTTTAAATGCGAATATTTTAGGTTAGGCTTTACCGTTACTGATGCCAATCACCGTTTATTTATCTCCACGACGAATTTCAAAGGTTTAAACCTCCATATCAGGCGGATTTACATTTGTTAGTATGACATACACCAAAGAGCCAAAGAAACTAGTACACCTGCCTATTATCGTGTAGGGCCCCCTCGAGCACGCAGAAGTGCCTCAGCACGACGTGGCATGGACTCGACTAATGTCTGAAGTAGTGCTGAAGGGAACTGATACCATGAATCCTGCAGGTCTGTCCACAGATCTTCTGAACAGCACATTGCAAAGCATACCAGATTGCCCAACAATGTTCATGTCTGGGGAGTTTAGTGGTAAGCGGAAATGTTTAAACTCAGAAGAGTGTTCCTGGATCACGCCGTAGCAATCCTGGACGTATGGGGCGTCGAATTGTACTGCTGGAATTGCGCAAGCCCGTCGGAATGCTAAATGAACATGAATGGATGCAGATGATCACATAGAATACTTACGTAGGTGGCACCTGTCAGAGTCGTATCTAGATGTATCAGGGGTTCCGTATGACTCCAATTGCAGGCGTCCCATGCCACTGCAGAGCCTCCACCAGCTTCAACAGTCCCCTGCTGACATGCAGGATCTATGGATTAATGACGTTGTCTCCATACCCGAACACGTCCATCCGCTCGATACAATTTGAAACGATACTAGACCGACCAGGCAACATGCTTCCAGTCATCAACAATCCAATGTCGGTGTTTACGACACATACGAGGCGTAAAGCTTTATGTCATGCAGTCATCAAGGGTACACGAGTGGGCCTTATCTATGATATTTCGTTGCATGGTTCGCACGCTGACATGTTGATGGCCCAGCATTGAAATCTGCAGCAATTTGGCCGAGGGTTGCACTTCTGTCACACTGAACGATTCTGTCCAGTCGTCGTTGGTCCCGTTCTTGCACAATCTCTTTCCGGCGGCAGTGGTGTCGGAGGTTTTATGTTTTATCGGATTCCTCATATTCACGATACATTCGTGAAATGGTCAAACGGGAAATTCTCCACGTCATCGCTACCTCGGAGATGCTGTGTCCCATCGCTCGTACGCCGACTGTAACACCACTTTCAAACTCACTTAAATCTTAATAACCTGCCATTGTAGGAGCAGTAACAAATCTAACAACTGCACCAGTCCCTTGTTGTCTTATATAGGCGTTGCCGAACGCATCGCCGTATTCTGTCTGTTTACGTATCTCTCTATTTTAATATGCGTGCCTACACCAATTTCTTCAGAGCGTCATTGTATGTGTGTATTGTGTTAAAATTTTTGGAGGAACGTATAAGATACCACTTCAGAACACGGTTTTGTTCTTCTTGTGACAGAAAACTAAACGTATATCAAACGGTAAAAATAAAATAAATAAAATAGATTTACCTGCAGTGGTCACAGGTTTCTTTCACCACCGTAACGCATCACATGTATACTGTCATATTTTGTAAACAAAAATTGCGTCTGAAGACTATTAGGTACAAGGATCAAATCACAAAAGAGGACAATTATCAGAAAGTACAAAGAGTATACAGCATAACATCATTATTACAGAATAAGTTTGAAAGGTTTTTAAAGATCTTTTTTTCGAGGTGCTGAGCACATGAGTTCGAGCAAATATTTGAAATGGTATATAAATCCGATTTTGTCAAGCTTAAACTTCATACTTGTTTATATAACCCGGTGACATAATGAAAAATTTAAGAGCAATAATTATTTTGGCTACAGTGGTAAAATTATACATAAATAACAATTTTTGTTGGTATTCTCAGATAGGATTGAAAGGCTAGAGGCAGGGAGAGAGGAAGAGAAACAGAGAGAGAGAGGGTAGAAAGAGTGATTGGATGAGAAGAAACTTTCCAAATCAAGGGGTTCTTAAGATTGTATCTGTTACACGCAATAATTGTGTGGAGGCACACATTTTCTCTTAGATAGCCAACCTTTTCAAACAACCCTCACACCATATCCAGTCACTGTAATAAATATACATTCACACAGATATAGCTTATAACAAGAGTAGGAAACATGACAGAAAATGGTAGACGAAATAAGCACTGCCTCGGGATGAGTGACCTTGAACTTGTTACATCCTCATATGCACAGTCAGTATAAGCCACTGAGTGTTAATATGGTAACCTCGCCATACATAAGATCCACCTTCATCTTCACAGCTTCCTCAGTCTGGCTCAAATATCGAACAAACGAGGCACCTTTCGTATCGTATGCTCATGTGACACAGACCAAGAGACAACCATTGCGAATCAGTACTCACTATTCAACGTATTATGACAGAACCACCCCTTATCCTGACAGCTGTGGAATCCTAGAGGTATAATAGAAACTTCTGAAAAATATAAATATCCACAACATGCCAGATCGTGCCTACAAATATCTTCCATAAAACTGATTTCTATCAAAGAAGAACGTCACGCATCCAAGAAAACATCAAGTAAAATATCAAGTAAATCCTAACCATAACTGTCATAAATCATCCCATAGATCATTCTCAGCATATGCTGAACCTCACAACATAGACAATATCTACTCATAATCACGTGTCACAGTTTGAGACTCATAAAAAAATGCAAGTTCTTGCCCCATATATTCTCATTATATCACACATTATTCAGATAATCCAATACTGCCACATCAAAACATTCATGATAATTATATGATGAAACTAGTCGTTCATCAAATCAGATCTGACACTCAAAAGTGCCTGTCTTTCAAATCCAATTGCACCTGGAATATCCAGGTACTACCCTGGCCTGATAGTGATGAACTTTGTTTATTGTGTGAGATACAATGTGGCAAGACCGTTGGTTATATTGCCATTCTTAGGGAAGAAACTAACAAGACGTATGACTAAGGCTTCATTCATGAAAATAAATCTTTAAAACGTGGAAAAATACTCATAGGAGATCACTTGGAAGCAGCCTGGTTACACGAAGAATCTTAACTAGGACATAAGCACAAACTGTAGATATGTTACGCTGAATACCTTAACACGAGAAAATTTTGTACCTATTAAGTACCACACACACTGAGGTCTGCATCGACACTGCGCAAATTCTGTAGGTTCTAAGACTTGTATTGAACTTTTCATTGACATTGAAGCCATTAGAGACGGTCATTTAGCAACAAAAATTGATATATATTAGTGTTCAGCAAAAAATTTCGAGTTTTGAAGATTTACTCCTTCTTGGGACAGCATTAATAAAACCACTGTAAGTGTGAAGTCGCTTCTCCTTCCTAACGTTTGGTTTGCTTCCTCTTTATCTGTTCATTTTCATCGAAGCCTATGACAGGCTATGTAGCTAGTTAATCCTGTTCCTCCACTATCAGATTGACGACTAAATCGTGTTATACATTTACGGTAAATAATTCTAACTCAGATTTATGTCCCAACGTTGGTCTGACATGAACTGTGGGTCAGTGTGGCTTCAACCAGCTCCTTCAAACAAACTGTTAGCTCTGTCCACAATCACTGGGCTATCCGAGCTCTACATACCACTAGCGGCCAGTTTGGCTACAGCAGTAGAAAGTTCATCAACCTTCTCTGATTCTTGAAATGCTATTATCTCTATTGACCTTTCATACTTCTACTCCATGTTCAAGATTTTCCAAAGCTGTCGCCTGACTAGTTACTTGCTCGTTAACCTGACTCGCTACAGCCTGACTTGGAGCAGCTTCTAGACTATTATGTAACTCAGATTGTTCCTTCCTCCACAAACATTAACCTCCTTGTCTGTCACTTCTTTTTAACTAATTTTTGACAGATATAATTTTCTTATATTTCCCACCACAAGTACTATTAATCTGTTTAGCTCTACCATTTCCTTTTAATCCAGTGCAATCTGTTGTTGCAACATGAGAATTTCTTCCCCTGTGAAAACTAGAAATTTTCTAAACAAACATCTAAAGAGGGATAACATAGGGACTGGAGTAACATAAACCACATTCAGCTGAATTCAGGCTTCCTTCCCACAACAAGATAATATTAGTTTCAATGCAGGTTCACACTAAAGGGTAGAGCAATAATTCAGCAGGGCATTAACAACGAACACAAGCACTAGACGATGCAAACTGTACACCTGAGACAATTCAGATTTCTGGCATTAACTTGCTCATGCGACATTTACAAACATCATTATACACATCCCTGAGCAAATAAGTCCAATGAAATGAAATCCATGTATCGGAATGTATATAGTACTCTCAAGAAATTTGAAAATAGTTATAAATTCCACTCTGGCCAAATCACAGTTACCATCATCGTGCGGGATGGGGGACGAGAGGGTTAGAGGTATGTCCACTCTCCGCTCTACTAAGCTACCACTTCTCACCACTGAAAAGTACAATGATGAAACTGGCAATCTAAGTTGTGCTTACTACTCCACTGTAATTAAACTAATTGTTGCAACAGCCCACATAAAGCCAGTAATAAGTTTCGTTACAGATTCAGAAATCACCATCTGGCATCAGATAAACTCCAGATCTGTAAGAATGCTCAGTGACAAAGACACAACTCCATTATATTAGTTTTTGACTATTTTAGACTAGGCTTCCATACAATTCGGTACATTTAATGCACAGTAATATTTCGTAAAGTTACCAGAAACAAGCAATTGCACTCAGAACTTCAATATAGGTCTTAAATCAAGTGTACAGCTCGAAACATATTTATTAGAAATGTTTTCTTAACCTAAAACTAAGTTAGTACTGATTTCACAAGATCTTAAAGTGCAATCCAACGTCAGTACTATCACTCAAGAAGTTCCGCCTACCGAAACATCACTATCTAACAGAAACTTCACTTACCGATACCACTGACTTTACTAATCCTGATAAATCCCTTGACCCGTCCACCGTTCCTAAATATTATTCTCCTACTAAACATTGAAAATCATCTTAAATCCACCTACCTGACAAAGGTTCTCTACAGAAAGTAGTGTTCTAGCAACTCACATTTGATCATTCAGTGCAAATACAAGTTCCTTTTGCAGAAAAACCCACGAACATTTTACTTCTCCCAATTAAACAAGCAGAAAGTATGCAAATGTCCCAGTATTGAGTTGCCACTTCAAAACAACAATCCACAACGTTAGTTTCATAAAATCAACCCAACATATTAATATATCAGCCCTCCTAGTTTGCAATTTATCTATACATAAGAATTATGGTACCACAGAAGAAGAGAACGATTGTAGTTTAGCAATAAGAGACGTAACTACACTCTGCCAAATGTGAGTGGACCATTCCCCTTAGTGTGCATTCAAAAGTCTCCTCTGACAACTTGCGAACAAAAATCCATACACATGTGTACTAGTTATTGTGTCAGTATTTAATAAGCAACATAGCAATAAGGATATAACTAACATAAGAAGCTGTGTAAGGATCGATTTAAGATGCATGAATGTAACAGTTATTCACTAGAGTATATTTCAAAATGGGTAAATTACCTTTCATTAACACAGACCAACTGTAATGACGTTCAAACATCAAGTGGAAAAAGAAAGCGCTATCAGAGAAGCACCATATTGTAAACTACAATTTACACCGAATAAACGGGAGATGTTCTGTGGGATATTTTCAAAGTATTCATTCTTCTTGTATGTACGGAATCACTGTATTTTAAAACATTATTATGTATGGTTAGTGAGTTACAATAATTGTTCCGCGAGTAGATGGACATCTACACTAGAGGCTGCAATCTTACGAATATTATTTCGAATTCAACTTACGAGAAGAAAGAAAATATATGACAATGGTAATCGTCAACTCGGCGAAATTGTATCACGCATTGTAATCCACGCAAATACATCACCAACATCAGAAACAAAAAATAGATTAAGTTTAAAAGCCTGCACATAAATGCAATGAAAGGTTGTCACTAAAAGTAAATTCATAAGTGTTCAAATAATTTAATTGTATTATAATGGTCTCCTCAGAGCAGACCTATAGTAAGATCTACAAATTTTCTTTGTGTTATTATACGCCTTACAATAGTAAACTTCATGTTTCCTTGTTTGACGCAGTGGAAATATTGGAATATGGGGGAAGACGAAACTACCAGGTGGTTATAATTAAAGTACAGCTGTTCACAGAGGAGCAGTGTGGTAGTACGGCAGGGAAACTTGGTAGATATTCCAATGCGTTTACTTGGATCTGAGTTACGTCGGGAAAAGGTTAGTTCCAGTTTTGATCAGCAGGTGGAAATCTAGGTCTATCACTGCGAGAAAGACTTATAAAAACGTTTCCATATTTCGTGGAGTAGTGAACCCGTCAATGCTCCACAATTGCTAAATGAAATGGCGGCCACTGGGAGAGATCAACACACAAATGTGTGGAGTGGGAGGGCTAACCCATCAACAGCAACATCATTCACAGTTTTCATGATGACAATTCATTTTTACAAGTTTAACCAGCGAGTGCATGGACACAATTAAGAAAATTTCTTCGTGTATAAAATACATGAATGAAATGAAAATTACGCAGTGAATAAATTTTAGCTAAGAAAAATACATCACGACACACTGTAAACCAGACTTTACTAAGAATTTCAGTAAATTTTAGATTTAAGAAAGCTAGTGGCTAGCGCTTACTGAACTATCTATCAGTAACAATTTATCTTTTCAAAAGAATTTGAATATTATTTACAATTTTAGAAAAAAATGTGCGCCTGGCGCTTAGCAAACTCTAGTAATAATCTTCCAATTAATAATTGTAATTAATAAACATGCTACACTGCACTCACTAAGGCTTTAATTGACAGCAGTTCAGGTTACAATGTATTTAGGAGCAAACAGGCCAGGTCGCTCACTAATGATTAAGTAAATATCATCAGGTCAGTGCGAAGTATTCTCCCAACCTAAACGCTGACAGGCATCAGAGCAAAGAGAGATGTGCTTAACAAAGTAACAAAGTTGTTACTGTTTTACAGCTCCTGCCTCGAACTGTCAGCAGTCCGACAGGAGATGGCTCGGCGTTTTATAACACCGGCACGTCGGTCGGTCGGTCACTGTGAGAGCAGCGCCAGACCCGTGGCCGACCAGGGCAGTGGAAACCCCGCCCTAAGCTCTCGCCTGTTACCTGGGGGGATTTCACAAGGCCCTGGATGGACTGAACTAATACAGACTGAAATTCTAAATGAACAAATTGTTGCACACCAGGATGAACAACTGCAAAGGGGGAATAAACCAATTCCATTTAAGGCAAGTGAGAGTGACTTTCCTACATTGGTCTCCTTAAACACTGCTTGGCTTTGAATTCAAGTAACAAGAAACTGGGAGCTCAGCCACAAATCGGGCAGTTACCTGAACATCAATATCTGCCCCTAAACTCAAGGTAGAAAATTAGACTTACGACGGGACAGCGACCTGTCTAACAGTCACAACTATATAACATTTTGACTGTCACATGTTATACTGCTTTGGATCATAGGCTATCCCAAGCGCTGGCTCATTACGCCGGATAAAATGATAGAATTCTTGTCCGTCAGTTCCACTTGAACTTAAAAGCAGTGCAAGATGTATTTTACTTGTAAACAAGAACTAATCGGACGAACCGTCTCACCAGATTCAGGAACTGGAATTGGCCACACAGGATGCCGAGACGTCCTGGATCGAAGTTAGCACCTGACAATTGTGGCTCCACCCAACAGTGGTATCAGTTTCCAGACACCACAAGCGGCAACGTGCAGGCAGCAGCCCCGCAAACAGTGCATAGTTCCTCTCTTTGTCTCCACACATGCCACTCCTCGCAGCCACACCAAGTTCCTGACTGCCTCTGCACTTCACGGTTCGGCGCCCACTCTGTATCCATTGGCCTCACTCGTTGCTGACGTACCACTCACACCCTCTCTTGGACTTACCTCACACCATCAATCAGCCAGTTTTGCATGCAAGAATCGCTAACGAGCCCACTAGCAACATATCGAATCGAGCGCCACGGCTCATCCTTTCCCACCAAAAACTCAAGAGAGCCCGTCCGCCAATTTATCTCAAACAGAGAACAGAAAATTTGGCTCCCTCCCTTGACCTTGGAGACATGTACTCTAGAAAACTTTCCTGTAGCGATGTTGCGTACCAGTAGGGTGACTGGATTAAGATTAAGAACCTAGATAACCTCACAAGGTCCTACTAAGCGAGGTGCCAATTATCAGGAATTGCGCCGTACTTTGACCCCTGGGAGAAAGATTTTCTAAACGAAACCTTATCACTACCACACACCTTAAACTTGCTTTGCCCAAGACTGTAATGGCGCGCCTGCCTCTTGGGTGAGACATTAATATTTCCTACCACTTGTGACCAGTTCTCCTGAATCAGGCTAGGTGTGATATTCTCAGGGAACAGATCGTTAACTCATCACAGATTGTACAATGGGGAGTTGAAACGATGACCAAACACCAAGGAAGTGGAGGTGGTTTTAAGGGCTACATGGTTGGCCGAATTAAACACCAAATTGAGACATGCTACTGAATAACCGCGCTTGTGGAGTAAAGGGAATGGAAAATAATTAAGGACGTCTTCAGACTGCAGTTCAGCCCCTCCATAAATGAAGGTTGTGGACAGTTCGGTACAATTGTGGAGTGAATTATCACATTACCGAAGCAAAGTCTTTTAAACTCTTGTGAGAGGAAGGGAGAAGTGTTCTCACTGACAATGGTATCGGGATTGCCCAATGTGGAATATATCTCCGACAATTGACGAATAATTAACCCAGCTGTCAGCCTACTACTGTGTACGAACCAGACAAATCTGGAGGTGTCATCAGTCACGACCAGGATATACTGACTGGCACTACCAGTACGTGGCAGGCGGCCGACATAATCAACAAAGAGTTTATCAATGGGAGAGTGTTCTCTTCAAGATTGTAAAAATCCCCTGACAGTATTAAAATTGTGTTTAGGAATTTTACAGTTATGGCACTCACCCCTCGAAACTCCACATATACCTATACAAGGTTGGCCAACTAAGAAATAACCTAAGCTTGCTAAGGATTCTACCGATTCCTAAATGTCCTCCAACCACAGACTTTCCGGGCAGCATTCTGAAAAATCACTTTTGTTTAAAATTATAACAGGGTTATTGGTTAACATGGGCTGTTCTACACTCATTTCTGCAGCTGTGTTGCTATGACTTTCAAATCGTAGAATTCATCACCCGTTTTATTAATTTGTACTTGAAGCACCGTTCATTGTTTATTGTTTCTAGTATTGTAACAATTCATATTCGACGACTTATTTAGTTTTTGCCCTGTTTCCTTACTTAATATTGCACAATATGTCAAAGGAGCACGAAGACAGACGTGTTAGAGTTTCTGCACAGCTTAACCAGGGTAACTCGGAGAGCTTCACTCAAAAGTAACAGCTAACTCGCCAGTTCTGGAAACTAGAGGAGACCAATTCTGACAGCTAGACTTGATTTAGGACGTTAAGCTTTGGGAGACTGGTAATAAAAAATGTTAAAACTGAAATGATTTACTTAACTAAAGAAAATAACTTTCACATTTTTATAATATCGTGAACCACGTTAAAATATAATGCCTTCAACGAAAGGGAAATGTGGAAGAACACCAGTGGGATTAAGTTCTGGAGGGTGGAGAGTGGTAGAGTGCAGGAAAAGACCCTGTAGAAGACCACTTTGTCAGAAAAAAGGTGGAAGGCTAGAGAGAGTGGACCACAACACGGAGTTACGGGAACTGTCAGTGAGGCACCAATGCACTGGAGGAATAGAAGATGGCCAAACACACAAAGCAGCTGACATAGCCGAATGCAGACCTTTTCCATAAAGTTTCGGGTCTGCAGCCGCAAGAATTCTCCTTGATCTTCTAATATTTAGGCTGTGTAACGCTCAGCCACCTTCAGAGTGAGCCGCAAGACTGCCGCTCCACTTTTTTTTTTTCCTTTATTGAATTTCAATTCCCCCCCAAGGGGGCGGGCTGGCAGCAGCTTAGTATGCCGCTCTTCAACCTACAGACTTTGTTAGAAAGATGAAGAGAATAAATAATAAAAACAGGCGATAAAATCGGAGACTTAAAGAGTAACATGGCGAAAAGAAATCGTGGAACTTAAAACAAAGAACAGAGGGATGATGACGCTAAGAAAATACATACAAAGCAGACAGGTGAAACAATAGACAGACAATTAAAAAAACACAGCGACAGTCTGGTGTCTGTTCGCAAAAGACATAAAATTCACACCCAGCAACAGCATGGTTTCTGTTCGCAACACGAGAAAGACGAACAACACTGAACAGTCACTGGAACACTGCACTAAAAAGTTGGCAAATGTGACATACCACAGCGAGAGCAGGTGGGGGGGAAACTGGACAGACGATGGGAAAATAAAAAAGGGGGGGGGGGGAACCAGGAAATGAGCTGATGGAGGATGAGGACCCATAAGAGGGGTGGGAGGGCGCTGGGCAGACGTGACAGGGGTAGGCAGAGGAGGGGAATACAAAAGGACTTGGGGGGGGGGAGAAGGGAGGTAGGGAGAGGTTTAGTGGGGAGAAAACAGGACGGAAGGGGGGAAGAGGGAGCCCAGGGAAAGGACAGAGGAAAGGAGGGGTAGTGAAGATCAGAGTTGATAGGAAGGATAAATGGAGGGAGAGAGGGCATCATCCGGGAGGGGGAGTTGATGGAAGCCACCTTGGGAAAGGAGATGTAAGGTGTAGAGATGGAGGGTAGGGGGGACACAACGGTGGAGACGTGGCAGGGGGCGGGGATGGGAGAGGAGAGGAGCAACCAGGGGGTGACGGGGTTCAAGACGGCGGGGGTGTAGAGGATGTGGATTTGTTTGTGGAATAGGAGCAGATGGGGGAAAGGAATGAGATCATAGAGGATCCGCATGGGGGATGGGAGGCGTATACGGAAGGCGAGGCAGAGTGCATGACGCTCAAGGATTTGGAGGGACTTATAGATTTTGGGGAAGGGGGGCGCTTCGTCCCTTTATACTCGTGTAACGTGCAACTGCGCATGCGGCCACAGATACAAATGCGCCAGAGACGTTGATTGGCGGCATAGGCGTGCACAATGGACGAGTTACATCTATGACACTGTAGTCGATCGATGTTGGCATGTCCATATATCATTGTGAGTTGCACTGTGACGACCTCTTTGTGATTCAATTACACCAAGTGCCGGATTTCATGATTTATCAAGGTTGAAATCACTATCTCTAGTAATTACATTTGTCGTCAAGCGAATCTGAATTGCCTCCTTCACTATCGAGTCCCAAAAAGATGATTTAGTTGGCAAAATTTCGACGTTGTCATACAAAATACTGTGACCTATATCAATACAGTGCTCTGCCACTGTCGACTTGTTAGAGTGTACCTCCGGTGCTCTGTACATCTTTCTTGGACAGTACGAGTTGTTTGTCCAACGTAAGAAAGGCCACATTCACATCGAATTTTGTAAACTACACATGTTCGGAGCAGCAAATCATCTTTGACGGAGCCCACGACTGCAGCTGTCTTGGGTGTAGGACGAAAAATCACTTTTACTGCTGAGAATCCGACCTATTTTTGCTGAGGGGCTACCAACATGTGGCAGGAAGGCCATCGGCTTAAAGGTTTCTTCATCTTCTTCTGCTTTCTTTGTGGCCTCTTTCGGTTTCATTTTCAGTGCCTTCTGTATTTGCTGTGGCGAGTACCTGTTGTCTTCAAACACTCTTTGTAGGTGGGAAACCTCATCTTGCTTTCGTCACAAATAATATAATAATATGCGATCTATGGGTCAAAGTTCGGACAACACTCATCATCTGTGCAGGATGTTGTTGTTGTTGTGATCTTCAGTCCTGAGACTGGTTTGATGCAGCTCTCCATGCTACTCTATCCTGTGCAAGCATCTTCATCTCCCAGTACCTACTGCAACCTACATCCTTCTGAATCTGCTTAGTGTATTCATCTCTTGGTCTCCCCCTACGATTTTTACCCTCCACGCTGCCCCCCAATACTAAATTGGTGATCCATTGATGCCTCAGAACATGTCCTACCAACCGATTCCTTCTTCTAGTCAATTTGTGCCACAAACTTCTCTTCTCCCCAATTATATTCAATACTTCCTCATTAGTTATGTGATCTACCCATCTAATCTTCAGCATTCTTCTGTAGCACCACATTTCGAAAGCTTCTATTCTCTTCTTGTCCAAACTATTTGGTTGCTCCTCTCCTCTCCCATCCCCGCCCCCCGTCACGTCTTCACCGTTGTGTCCTTCCTACCCTCCATCTCTACACCCTACATCTTCTTTTTCCTTTACCGTCCATGTTTCACTTCCATACATGGCTACACTCCATACAAATACTTTCAGAAATGACTTCCTGACACTTAAATCCATACTCGATGTTAACAAATTTCTCTTCTTCAGAAACGCTTTCCTTGCCATTGCCAGTCTACATTTTATATCCTCTCTACTTCGACCATCATCAGTTATTTTGCTCCCCAAATAGCAAAACTCCTTTACTACTTTAAGTGTCTCATTTCCTAATCTAATACCCTCAGCATCACCCGACTTAATTCGACTACATTCCATTATCCTCGTTTTGCTTTTGTTGATGTTCATCTTATATCTTCCCTTCAAGACACCATCCATTCCGTTCAACTGCTCTTCCAAGTCCTTTGCTGTCTCTGACAGAATTACAATGTCATCGGCGAACCTCAACGTTTTTATTTCTTCTCCGTGGGTTTTAATACCTACTCCGAATTTTTCTATTGTTTCCTTTACTGCTTGCTCAATATACAGATTGAATAACATCGGGGAGAGGCTACAACCCTGTTTTACTCCCTTCCCAACCACTGCTTCCCTTTCATGCCCCTCGACTCTTATAACCGCCATCTGGTTTCTGTACAAATTGCAAATAGCCTTTCATTCCCTGTATTTTACCCTTGCCACCTTTAGAATTTGAAAGAGAGTATTCCAGTCAACATTGTCAAAAGCTTTGTATAAGTCTACAAATGCTAGAAACGTAGGTTTGCCTTTCCTTCATCTTTCTTCTAAGATAAGTCGTAAGGTCAGTATTGCCTCACGTGTTCCAGTATTTCTACGGAATCCAAACTGATCATCCCCGAGGTCGGCTTCTACTAGTCTTTCCATTCATCTGCAAAGAATTCGTGTTAGTATTTTGCAGCTGTGGCTTATTAAACTGATTGTTCGGTAATTTTCACATCTGTCAACACCTACTTTCTTTGGGATTGGAATTATTATATTCCTCTTGAAGTCTGAGGGTATTTCGCCTGTTTCATACATCTTGCTCACCAGATGGTAGAGTTTTGTCAGGACTGGCTCTCCCAAGGTCGTCAGTAGTTCTAATGGAATGTTGTCTACTCCCGGGGCCTTGTTTCGACTCAGGTCTTTCAGTGCTCTGTCAAACTCTTCACGCAGTATCGTATCTCCCATTTCATCTTCATCTACATCCTCTTCCATTTCCATAATATTGTCCTCAAGTGCATTGCCCTTGTATAGACCCTCTATATACTTCTTGCACCTTTCTGCTTTCCCTTCTTTACTTAGAACTGGGTTTCCATCTGAGCTCTTGATGTTCATACAAGTGGTTCTCTTATCTCCAAAGGTCTCTTTAATTTTCCTGTAGGCAGTATCTATCTTATCTCTAGTGAGATAAGCCTCTACATCCTTACATTTGTCCTCTAGCCATCCCTGCTTAGCCATTTTGCACTTCCTGTTGATCTCATTTTTGAGAAGTTTGTATTCCTTTTTGCCTGCTTCATTTACTGCATTTTTATATTTTCTCCTTTCATCTATTAAATTCAATATTTCTTATGTTACCCAAGGATTTCTACTACCCCTCGTCTTTTTACCTATTTGATCCTCTGCTGCCTTCACTATTTTATCCCTCAAAGCTACCCATTCTTCTTCTACTGTATTTCTTTCCCCCATTCCTGTCAATGGTTCCCTTATGCTCTCCCTGAAACTCTGTACAACCTCTGGTTCTTTCAGTTTATCCAGGTCCCATCTCCTTAAATTCCCACCTTTTTGCAGTTTCTTCAGTTTTAATCTACAGGTCATAACCAATAGATTGTGGTCAGAGTCCACATCTGCCCCTGGAAATGTCTTACAATTTAAAACCTGGTTCCTAAATCTCTGTCTTACAATTATATAACCTATCTGATACCTTTTAGTATCTCCACGTTTCTTCCATGTATACAACCTTCTATCATGATTCTTAAACCAAGTGTTAGCTATGATTAAGTGGTGCTCTGTGCAAAATTCTACCAGGCGGCTTCCTCTTTCATTTCTTAGCCCCAATCCATATTCACCTACTACGTTTCCTTCTTTCCCTTTTCCTACACTCGAATTCCAGTCACCCATGACTATTAAATTTTCGTCTCCCTTCACTATCTGAATAATTTCTTTTATTTCTTCGTCATCTGCAGAGCTAGTTGGGATATAAACTTGTACTACTGTAGTAGGTGTGGGCTTCGTATCTATCTTGGCCACAATAATGAGTTCACTATGCTGTTTGTAGTAGCTTACCCGCATTCCTATTTTCTTATTCATTATTAAACCTACTCCTGCATTACCCTTATTTGACTTTGTGTTTATAACCCTGTAGTCACCTGACCAGAAGTCTTGTTCCTCCTGCCACCGAACTTCACTAATTCCCACTATATCTAACTTTAACCTATCCATTTCCCTTTTTAAATTTTCTAACCTACCTGCCCGATTAAGGGATCTGACATTCCACGCTCCGATCCGTAGAACGCCAGTTTTCTTTCTCCTGATAACGACATCCTCTTGAGTAGTCCCCGCCCGGAGATCCGAATGGGGGACTATTTTACCTCCGGAATATTTTACCCAAGAGGACGCCTTAATCATTTAATCATACAGTAAAGCTGCATGCCCTCGGGAAAAATTTACGGCCGTAGTTTCCCCTTGCTTTCAGCCATTCGCAGTACCAGCTCAGCAAGGCCGTTTTGGTTATTGTTACAAGGCCAGATCAGTCAATCATCCAGATTGTTGCCCTTGCAACCGCTGAAAAGGCTGCTGCCCCTCTTCAGGAACCACACGTTTGTCTGGCCTCTCAACAGATACCCCTCCGTTGTGGTTGCACCTACGGTATGGCTATCTGTATCGCTGAGGCACGTAAGCCTCCCCACCAACGGCAATGTCTGTGGTTCATGGGGGGATGTGCAGGATGGTGGCAGCTATTTGCACGTAAATACAAATCAGTGTGCGTCGGCTTCTGATACACTTCGTGTCCCAAAGTACCATCATCTCTGCGCCGAACCAGAACATCCAAGAATGGAAGGCATCCCTCCTTTTCTATTCCCATTGTGAACTTTATTTGATCGTGGAGGGAGTTCAGATGTCTTAAGAAGTCTTGCAAGTTATCTTCACCATGGGGCCAAACTACAAAGGTCCAACATGCCTCCAGAATACCATGGGTTTCAAGTCAGCAGATTCAAGCACTTTCTCCTCGAAGTCTTCCATAAATAAATTGGCCACCAGGGGGGATAAGGGACTACCAATGGTGACTCCGTCCGTCTGTTCCAAAAATTCGTTGTTAAATAAGAAGTATGTAGAGATCAGAACATGTTTGAATAAAGCTGAAATCTTTTTTCCGATACTTCTTTCAATAAGTTGTAGAGATTCTGGAAGGGGAACCTTGTTGAATAAAGTCACCACATCGAAACTAACTAATATATCAGAAGGGTTTGGTTCCAATGATTTGAGTTTACTAATGAAATCAGCCGAGTTTGTTATGTGGTGAGCACATTATCCCACAAGAGGCCTCAACAACGATGCCAGGTGTTTGGCCACGTCATCGGTTGGAGAGCCTATGTTACTCACTATGAGGCAGAGAGGAACATCTTTCTTGTGGACCTTTGGTAGTCCATAAAATCTAGGAGGCACTGCACCACTTGGTTTCAATCTCCGGGAAACCTCTGGTGGGAAGGGAGAATCATTCAGAAGCGAAGCAGTTTTCTTCGCCACTCAATTCGTGGGATCCCTGATGACCTCCCGGTAGATGCTTTCACTCAATAATTGTACATTTTATCATGGTATTCGTCCCGAGACAATAAAACAGTAGCATTACCTTTATACGCTGGGAGTACCACCGTCTGAGTATCCTGGCGAAGCTTACGTAGTGCAGCCCTCACTGCCACAGATACATTGCTCCATTGTGGGCGAGCCTTCATAATTGCGCGGCATGTTTCACGTCTTATTTCCTCTGCTGAATCCGAGGGAAGTGGCGGAACCACTTCTTCAGTGGCGCTGATAAAAGAAGGTAATGGCAGGACCTGAGGCGTGGGTGCAAAATTCAGTCCCCCACTCAAGACCATCATCGTAGTATCGTCCGAATCTCTACCTATCATATTAATGACAGGGCGTCGAATAACAGTTTCTCGCTGCGATGTCGTCTTCAGTCGACTAAATTTTGCAGTCTGTCTGGACGTGGCCACCTCACGAATCCAGTCTGATTTGGCCCAAGTTGTACCATCAGTCCAATTCCAGGAATCATAGGGTATCACCACAGACATCTTCAGGTAATGTCGATAAAGTTCTTCAGAAACCAGGTCTAATTTTCGGCGAGTAAAGTGGATCCTCTCCTTAACAAAAGCAGAACCAGCTTTGGTTAAAATTTTATTCATAGACATCCATTTTATAAAATGTAGTAATCTGGCAAACTTCGGAACTATGCCCTTTTTCACGGCACCTTAGTAGGAAACTTAAGGAGCTCAGTAATCTTGCTCTCAAGTGTCGAGTCTTATCCAATCGCTGAACACATACAACCATCCCCTCCCCACTGAGGTACCTGACGTCAATCTTCAGGTTTTGGCGGCACAAAGACTGGTCCATTAAGTTTCGGGTTCAGCCGCAAGAATGCTCCTTCTTCTTCTAATATTTCGGCTGTATAACATTCAGCCATATTCAGAGTGAGCCACAAGACTGCCGCTCCAGTTTTTTTTTCTTTATTGTTATTTTAAACCTGTACAACAGGCAGGCTGTCAGCAGCATTCTACGCTGCTCTTCAGCCAGAGGATACACAATGAGAAAAAAACACGGAGAAGACACATAAGTTACAGAATGGTGGGCAATAAAACAGGAGACACATAAAGACAAACACGGAGCCGTTAACACTCAACGATAATCCACACTGTAAATTGTTGATACGACGCACAAACACTGAAGAAGACGATGGCACTGGCGAACGATGGAGTGTGACGGTGAACACTGAACACTAAACATGACGGCACACACGAGACACTGATGGCAGTGATCTCCGGCGCGCGAAAGTCCACTTAGCGTGTGCGAGTCCGGAGACCTGCCAAGAGGGGAACAGGGGTGAGGTGGGGGAGAGGGGAGAACAAGGATGCCAATGGCTGATGACACGGGGGCAGGAGGAGAGGGACAGGAGAGGGGAAGCCCGGGGGAGGAGTGGGGAGAAATGGAGGAGGGAGGGAAAAGGGAGAGAAGGGAGGGAGGGTGCCCAGAGGAGCAAGCACAGGAGGAATGTGGGAGGATCAAAGTTGGTAGGAGGGGTAGATGTCTTGGATTATCCGGAGGTGGGGAGTCCAGGAGAGGCGATGGTCGAGGGTGACGCCAAGGTACTTAAGGGTGGGAGTGAGGGCGATAGGACGGCCATAGATGGTGAGATAGAAATCAAGGAGGCGGAAGGAAGGGGTGGTTTTGCCTACAATGATCGCCTGGGTTTTGGAGGGATTGACCTTGAGCAACCACTGGTTGCACCAAGCGGTGAACTGGGCAAGATGGGAGAAGGTGTTGGGAGCGCTGCAGGGTGGGGGCAAGGGCAAGGAAGGCGGTGTCATCGGCAAACTGGAGAAGGTGGACGGGGGGTGATGGCGGCGGCATGTCCGCCGTGTACAAAAGGTACAGAAGGGGGGAGAGGACGGAGCCTTGGGGCACACTGACGGAGGGGAAAAAGGTGTAGGAATCTGTGTTATGGATGGTGACATAGGAAGGACGGCGGTAGAGAAAGGAGCCGATCAGACGGACATAGTTAATGGGAATGGCGAAGGTTTGGAGCTTGAAGAGGAGACCGGAATGCCATACGCGGTCATAGGCACGTTCGAGGTCCAGGGAGAGGAAGATTGCAGAGCGACGGGAATTAAGCTGGTCGGAAAGGAGATGAGTGAGGTGAAGGAGAAGGTCGTTGGAAGAGAAGGAAGGCCGAAAACCACACTGGGTAACGGGAAGGAGACGGTGCTGACGGAGATGCTGGTGGATGCGTCAGGTGAGGATAGATTCCAGGACCTTGCTGAAGACCGAGGTAAGGCTGATGGGACGGTAGGAGGAGATGGCGGACGGCGGTTTGCCAGGTATAAGGAACATGAGGATATGGGAGGTTTTCCACTGGTCGGGGTAGTAACCGGTGGACAGGATTACATTGTAGAGCCTGGCCAGGGTGGAGAGGAAAGAGACAGGAGCTTCACGAAGGTGACGGTAGGTGACACGATCGTGACCAGGAGCGGTGTTGCGTTTTGTGCGGAGTGTAGCAATGAGATCCTGTGTAGTGATAGGGGCATTGAGTTCCATGTGTGCAATGTTGTCCAAGTACTGGAAACCAGGAGCGAAGGGAGGGACAGAGGTGTCAGTTCGATCGCAGATATCCGGGAAGAGGGAGTAATCGAACTGGGGATCATCGGGGATGGAAAACACATCGGACAGGTAGGAGGCAAAGTGATTGGCCTTACTAAGGGCGTCAGGGAAGGGGTGATCATCATGGAGAAGAGGATAGTAGGGGGAGGGCTTAGTTCCGGTAAGGCGACGGAAGGCTGACCAGGACTTGGACGAGTTGATAGGTAGGGTAGCAGCCGCTCCAGTGCTCGCTTCGTCCCTTTATACTCGTGTAACGCGCAAATGCGCATGCGGCCACAGATGCAAATGCGCCAGAGACGTTGTTTGGCGGCAGAGGTGTGCACAGTGCACGAGTTACATCTGTGTCACCGTAGTCGATCTGTGTTGGCATGTCGATATATCGTCAATATATCTATTCGTGTACTTAAAAGTAAGTAACAGGAAGTATTGGTTTTCTTAACAGTTCCACCAGTAAGCATTTATTTCAGTCAGTAATATTATTATTCACCTTAATTCGTACTGTTAACTTCCCTATTAGGTTAGCTGATTGCGCAGGATAGCCGGGCGGCATAAGGAGCCTTGTCACGGTTCGTGCAGCTCCCCCCCATCAGAGGTTCGAGTCCTCCCTCTGGCATGGGTGTCTGTGTTGTCCTTAGCGTAAGTTAAAGTTAGATTAAGTAGTGCGTAAGCCTAGGGACCGATGACCTCAGCACTTTGGTCTCATAGTCCTTACCACAAATTTCCAAAATTTTAGCTGATTACGCAAAAGCAGCCATAGGTAATATCTTTAGACAAAACCTCTAATGAACAAGAGGTATATTAGAAAATGAAACAGTCAGTGGCTTCTTAACAACGAAAACTGAGACAGGACAACCTTCAGGTGCAATTGTCTAATTATAAGAATTCTGAAAACTGTTGGTAAACTTCCCTTTACGCTTAGAACATTGAATTACACCAGTATCATGCTTCTTTGATAACCTGTCATGGGACACATACGTGCCAGCGTTAGTGAAGATGTCAAGAAGCGAACAGTTATATCTCTGTGACTTCAGATACACCAATTCGACGGTAGAGATCACTTTCATCGTAATCGTTTCCAAATACAGCGCCAATAATTTACGAGAGTGACACCTTAGGCGTGTGGGAACATGGTCGAGAAGCTCTGATTCAGTTACCGGTCCGTCTGAACAAACATCCGTGAATACTTGCAGTTCGCGTTGGAGCTAGAACATAACGGATGTCTTCCATTTTTTTGGACGTTGTAATAAGAAGGCATGCAGACGGTGTCCTAGGACATAACGTCTATGGAAGAAAGAACCACTCACATCCGTACCGTCGTGCAGCGAGGTGTCACCAGCCGGCGCAGCGGTACACCGTTCTGACGACTCCAGTACACAGCGAGCGAGCCATTTGTGATGAAGACAGCCTCATAGCCGAGATACACACCTTACAGCTCTGTAGCCAAAATGTGTACAGAGAAGCGCATATTAGACGTACACTGAAGAAAAGGAATGATGCAGCTATCTTCAAATAAGAGACAGAGAGAGAGAGGAACACAAACTCGCTTCTGTCCTCTATACTGGGTCTCCTTCAGGCAAAACTGCGAGAATCGTCGGAAACAACATCAAGGCATTTGTTCGATCCTTACGAGAAACGAAAAATACGCTTGGCTCGATAAAGGACAACTAGAACTGCAAATACACGGTGTATACTGCACATCCCTTGCGAATGCGGCTACCAACACTCTGGGCAAACACAGGGCAGCATCTCGCAACGCTGGATGGAACACATTAGATTCGTACATCAGGGACATAGTGGCAGCAAACAGCCTCAGCGAGGGACATACTTCGGAATTTGAGAAAACAGAAACACTGTGTCTACTTGGTGGCTATCGAGCTAGGGCTATCCGCGGAGTTTGGCGTGGAGCCCTGCTCCAGCAGCCCCACGCCTCCAATATAGGCAGCAGTTGACGCTGGTCCACGCCCCCGACGCATGATGAGTCACCAGGGACCCTACCCCCCCCCCACCCCTTCCCTTTGTACGCCATGGGCCTGCGGACAGGCAGCCGCCGCTCATGTATATACACTAATCGAAAAGAAAAACAAAGAAAATTGCTGTTAGTACTTTGAAATCTTTTGCACAAGAGTAAACTTTGCTGGTTGTTGCAGTTCCACTATCAGTGAAAAATACACCAAACAATTCATAACAGACTACACGAGAATCAGTTTAGGTGAAGATGGCAGATTGAACTTACATGAGAAAAAGGAGGCTGCACTTTACCGAATACCACAGGCATCGGTCGTTAAGGCATTGGAGTAAAGTGCTGCTTTGCGACGAAAGTAGAGTGAACTTCCGTGGAAACGATGGTCGTATCGGGGTATGGAGAACTCGTGAGGGGCCGGCCGCTGTGGCCCAGCGGTTCTAGGCGCTTCAGTCCGGAACCGCGCCGCTGCTACGTTTGCAGCTTCGAATCCTGCCTCGGGCATGGATGTGTGTGGTGTCCTTAGGTTAATTAGGTTTAATGTAGTTCTATGTCTATGGGACTGATGACCTCAGACGTTGAGTCCCATAGTGCTTAGAGCCATTTGAACCATTTCTGAACTCGTGAGAGACATAATATGGAAGCTGCAGTGTCTCCAACAGTCAATTTTGGAGAATACGCTGTAACGCTGTGGGAAGTAATTACAGTGTACACTGGAAAAGAACTGGTCATGGTTCACAGAAGGAATAACACACGTCTAATAGGAGAGAGATACATCAACGAAATGTTTGATCCTAATTTACAACCTTCGACACAAGATGTTTGGTAAAGATTTCTTCTAATGCACGACATCACGACAACGCTCACGACCATGTTGCAACCCCAGAGCAAAATTTTATTCGGCGACACAATATCAGTGTTCTAGAGTGGCCAGCATGTAGTCCCACAAGGATGGGATTTTCTGAAGAGAAGACTCAGGACGTGTGCAGATCCCCCGGAAACCTTTGTACTTCTTCACAGTTTTCTAAACAAAAAAGGAAGGAAAGCAGGTCGCTACTCTGTATTCATTTCCTTGTGAAAAGACGTCGACTGTTCTGTAAACTAACCTTTTATTTGCAAAATCTAATATGCTGATTTGTAAGGCACACTCGCACGATCTCGACGCTTCGCCAGAAGCTGATGACAATGGCACTCATCGAAACGTCGTGGAAATTCGGCGTAGCCACGAGGACTGAAACTCGAGAAGATTTCATTAGTACCAGTAACTTTCAGCAACTAGCATGGCACATTTGAAAGGCGGAGAGGGAAAAATTACAAATACGTATTGTTATTCTTATCCAAGTCCTTGACACCAGTAACCTACTTCTGTGATATAAAAAGGATTGGTAGATACACACAAAAATAAAAGCTGTCATGAATATGCAAAAAACTACTCAAAAACTTGAGTTTAAAATACCGTTACGTCTTTTTCAAGCTGGTATTGAACTGTTCACTACAGCAATAACGCTTACCGTGATGTAGAGTTCTAAGAATCTGTGGTGTAGCATACTATCACGTACTGTGCTTTCTGGCTTCTGAATGTGAATAACTGCTTGTCAGAGGAACAACTCAATCACCTAAACCAATTTATTCCCGTAAGAAGTAATTTATCTTATTCCTCCCGATCATCTCCGTTTCTAAATACACTCCTGGAAATGGAAAAAAGAACACATTGACACCGGTGTGTCAGACCCACCATACTTGCTCCGGACACTGCGAGAGGGCTGTACAAGCAATGATCACACGCAAGGCACAGCGGACACACCAGGAACCGCGGTGTTGGCCGTCGAATGGCGCTACCTGCGCAGCATTTGTGCACCGCCGCCGTCAGTATCAGCCAGTTGGCCGTGGCATACGGAGCTCCATCGCAGTCTTTAACACTGGTAGCATGCCGCGACAGCGTGGACGTGAACCGTATCTGCAGTTGACGGACTTTGAGTGAGGGCGTATAGTGGGCATGCGGGAGGCCGGGTGGACGTACCGCCGAATTGCTCAACACATGGGGCGTGAGGTCTCCACAGTACATCGATGTTGTCGCCAGTGGTCGGCGGAAGGTGCACGTGCCCGTCGACCTGGGACCGGACCGCAGCGACGCACGGATGCACGCCAAGACCGTAGGATCCTACGCAGTGCCGTAGGGGACCGCACCGCCACTTCCCAGCAAATTAGGGACACTGTTGCTCCTGGGGTATCGGCGAGGACCATTCGCAACCGTCTCCATGAAGCTGGGCTACGGTCCCGCACACCGTTAGGCCGTCTTCCGCTCACGCCCCAACATCGTGCAGCCCGCCTCCAGTGGTGTCGCGACAGGCGTGAATGGAGGGACGAATGGAGACGTGTCGTCTTCAGCGATGAGAGTCGCTTCTGCCTTGGTGCCAATGATGGTCGTATGCGTGTTTGGCGCCGTGCAGGTGAGCGCCACAATCAGGACTGCATACGACCGAGGCACACAGGGCCAACACCCGGCATCATGGTGTGGGGAGCGAACTCCTACACTGGCCGTACACCACTGGTGATCGTCGAGGGGACACTGAATAGTGCACGGTACATCCAAACCGTCATCGAACCCATCGTTCTACCATTCCTAAACCGGCAAGGGAACTTGCTGTTCCAACAGGACAATGCACGTCCGCATGTATCCCTTGCCACCCAACGTGCTCTAGAAGGTGTAAGTCAACTACCCTGGCCAGCAAGATCTCCGGATCTGTCCCCCATTGAGCATGTTTGGGACTGGATGAAGCGTCGTCTCACGCGGTCTGCACGTCCAGCACGAACGCTGGTCCAACTGAGGCGCCAGGTGGAAATGGCATGGCAAGCCGTTCCACAGGACTACATCCAGCATCTCTACGATCGTCTCCATGGGAGAATAGCAGCCTACATTGCTGCGAAAGGTGGATATACACTGTACTAGTGCCGACATTGTGCGTGCTCTGTTGCCTGTGTCTCTGTGCCTGTGGTTCTGTCAGTGTGATCATGTGATGTATCTGACCCCAGGAATGTGTCAATAAAGTTTCCCCTTCCTGGGACAATGGATTCACGGTGTTCTTATTTCAATTTCCAGGAGTGTAGTTTTCGTTTTCGTTTCTTTACAAGTAATCCTCCCTACCCCTCCCTCCCCCCTCCGCCAACGCCTTGTACCCGCCAACACCGATTGGTAAAGGAGTATGTTTCTTGAGTATAAAACAACATCAACGTCTGATTATTGTTTTAAATGAGTTAATACTTGCCTTATTGTACGTAATCTTTAATGCAACAGTATTCTTCTTAGTGAGTATGACATTCCAGCACTTTCAATTTTTAACATCGCTCCAAAATTCTATGAAATGTTGCTATCAGTTTTTTTGTTGCACTTACAAGCCGTGGCATAGGCAAACTGCATTTGGGGCCAGGTGACCTTTTGGCTGTTTTGTAACAGAGATTGGTAAAAACATGAATAATTAATAATTACATATTACTTGAGAAATTTCACATGCAATGTATGTGGTATTTTAGAGCATAGCATTTGACTAAGATAGTCAATAAATAATAACAAAAAACGTGTTTTAACAACCGTCGCTCCATTCATGTAACACAGGAAGAGATTCTCACTGTACACATTCACAGTGCTACCGGTAATTCCCTACCTGTTATTTCCCTGCCGATGTTTCTTTTCTGATCTGAATAGTAGCTTATGTGGTACTCGATAGTCGCTAGATTATTAATTCGGAGAGTGTGAAACAGGATAAATTAAAACAATGACATCAAAGTATCTGATAAAATACTAGATACTGAAGTTCACGAACAAAAATATTGTATAGCACAGAAAACAGATGTTATCGAATGGCTTTACCCTTCGGTATTGATTCAACAGTCCTTGAAACAGCTGTTAACATGACAGCCAGCTAAAAGAATATTACCTCCTTCCTACATGTCAGCTTCAGACTACTTCGTTTTTCATTCGTTAAGAATTATCTTTCTCGTTCACTACTAACGTACAGTTGAATGATACTGAAAAATTCTGCGTCATTTCTCACAGTTGAGACTTACGTGTCTATCACTTCGCAGTTTTTATGGCGTATTACAACGGTCGTAGCTGCCGAGGAAGGCAGAATAATCACCCCCAGCCAGCCAAGACAACGGACCTACGAGTTCTCGGGAAACACACTAGTGCTTTCGTAAATAATTGTATTCAGTAACAAATAATTACTACGCATGAAATTTGTAATTAAATACGCAAGGAACAGACGTACACGAATACCCAATAAAATTGCAGGATCTTGACCATGAAGGCGACATGTAACAAACGGCAAACTGACTGAAGTGCAGTGTTATGCTTTTACATGCAGAGCTTTTCAGATCAAACCCACGACACAGTTGGGAAAACGTAGGGTATAATTCATTTTTGTAAAAAGGAAGTACATCGTAAAGGAATTGTGTAGTCTCCATCAAACCCGTCTAGGCCATAACAACAACCAAAACAACACTGTCCATCTGGGAGCTTTGCACATGAAGTCCACTCACAAACATCTGAAGATTAAGTCTACCTGATGTCGTGACGATTCTCTGCCGAACGGAAACAGGACTGTTAGCTTCACTCAGACATTTTCGCTTCAATGATTTCTTGTCACGGACTATGAAGTCCACAACACTAAAGCATTTGTCTTCAAACAGCGCGCCGCAGCGCCCTGGAGTGCCATGAACGACCGCCAGGGGCGCCGTAGTATTTTCACAGTGGCAAAGAAGGCAGTTGTTGGCAGTTTCATTTCTGGTATCAACCTATGTGATTTGAACGGAATTCTGCTTCAGTTGTTAGTCAGACTGCAAAGTTGAACAATCGCGTGTTACACTTAGCAGCATCGATGATTGTTGTCTTTTCAACCAGCTTTTGCTATTTTGCGACGTCTTACAAAATTGGTTAGGGTGATAAGCTATGGAAAAGTTTTTACATTTGTCACGTGGAAGTAAAAAAATGAGATTTTGAGGACAACAAAGAAAGTGGTAATGAAGATATAAAACAAAAGCATAGGAAATGCGGTGTTAAGTACTTAGACGGCGGTTTCAAGCCCGCTGTTGTCTACAGTGGAAAACGTCTACAGTGTGTTTTGTGTTTCAAATTACTTTCTGTTGAATGTATGCTACCACGAAAATTAAGGCGTCGTTTAGAAAGTGCTTATAAGAACATCGTGATCAGACAAAGAGAATATTTTTCTAGAAAACATTACTACATTTCCGCTTAGTGGGGTTTTGAATAGAGAATCAGCACTCGTAAAATAAAACGCTGAGAGATAGCAGTAAACGAATCAATAGCAGGGAATACAAAATTAACTGTTTCAAACTGAAAAAGTCGCTACCCAACTTGCCCTTTATCCCTAAACTATTACAAGAAATATATTCAAAAATTAGTTTCAAAGCAGACTATTATTTCGAATATGTCTTTTCGTATCAAAGTAAATACAAAGGCCAATAAGGGAAGACTGGCGTTTTGGTAAAAGTAAAGTTCAAAGAAATTAAAATCGTAACGAGAACGAATAGTATTCTTCATTTAATAACTTGCAACGAAAAAGGATTGTAATTAACCTTTATTTAGGCAGGGAAAGCAAGTTTACATTTTATTGAAAAGTTATTAATTATAAATGAAACGTTATTCCATTTAATTCTGGAAAGTAGAGACTGACGAAATAGATTATTACGATAAAATTACAAAAGGTTCAAGGATACTGTTGTTGCAAGGAGCTAATTATAGAGGTTACCGTTGATTGACAACGAAAGACAAACAGTACTAAATTATATCTTTGCCTTGTGAACGTATTCTCTTATTTACGTAAAAATTTATAACTTTTACTCTGATTGCTTGTACATATGATTATTCGTTGATGGTTTAAAAGACGAGTAACTACTAGAGGCAACGGATCTATATGACATATTCGTCACTTACTCATGGAAGCAGTCGTTTCCGGTAGCTACGTTGTTGAGAAAGTGTTGGGTTGTGTTGTCAGAGTACACAGAGAACGCTTCGCTATAGGTTGTTCTTACTGGTATAGTAAATAAACCATTTCCATTCCCCGTGGACTTTCGCATCTAGTGTTTTTCAGGTGACTGACACTAGCTTTGGTGGTAGTTTATCTTTCCAGCGGGGTGGATCCTGATAGTCAGATGAGGTGTTGTAATAAACATTCAGGTACTTACCACTGTCCCCTTTATACCACGAAAAGTGTTATTGTGTCCATCCTTTTGTACACAGTGATTCGTAGTCAGCTGCAGTTTTAAGTTGTAGTGTGAGAAGTTGAATATCAAACATTACGTGATGTAGAGACGTTTATTTCAAATCACACTGACTACGTCGTTGAATGCAGCAACGTAGTGTTCGTACAACTTATTGTAGTATTAAGAGAGTGAACTACATTATCCAACGTTGCCTTTCACTTATGTATTGGAGTATTGTTAGAGCCAGTTCATACAATATATCTCCTACGAGTGGTATCTGAAGGGTGGCACAGTACGCTGTCGGATCAGCATTCCGCTCGGTACTGATTCTGTACGCCTCGTCAAGACTATTTAAATGACTGTCACCTTGAAACAAACGATCTTCCTCAGCTACGTGACCATCAGATAGATTTTCTTCTGATACATCATTAATGTATTATCTGTCTTTACCAACATACACCATCTAGGACATTTTTATCGTTCAGTGTTACCCCTTCTTCTGCATTATTTCATGCGATAGCAGGAGCCAAGAAAGATAAAGTAAGAACACAACCATTCCTGATGAACCGTATGTTCTCCTTGTGCTCCCTTAACATGTTAGTATTATCCTAACAAAATAGTGTGCAATGACAACCGATGTACGTGTAACACGAAATTTAATACGAATAAAGTAATGTACTCGTTTTATATGGAATGTAGTAAGTGCACATCAGTGTCTAACTAGATTAGTCTTTATTTTCTTGACGCCACTACTTCACATTACTTTTCTCTTGTTTCAGTAGCCTTTCTGACAAAAATATTGTAATTATAATGTCAGCAGAAATTACTGTGAAGGACAGCAATTCTTGATCGTAACAAAAAAAATTTCTTTATCATAAACTCCTTCCGTGTTTTAAGTCTTCTTCGTTCACGTAATTTTCTCTCTTTGCATATTAACTCACACACTTTGGTTTAGATGTACTTGTTAGCCTTCTGTAAATTGTAGTAAAGGTTAGTCACCGGGTTTTAACGAAAATAATCGCGTATAACTGAAGCAGTCAGCTGAATCGTTTCATGAATGTGAAGAGCATTTGGCTTCTTAACATTCCGGCAGTGTTAAGCCCGTTTGATGTATCAATCGGTCAATAGAAGTAGCTTCTGGAAAAGGGAGGAACAAACTTCGTCTTCTTCACTCATATTTGAACTTCCCGATTTATTCACATTTTCCGCGTATGTGCTTGGGTGTGAGTGAACGCATGCATGAGCATTTTGCAGATACATCCAGAGTGGCCATAGTTCGAAGAACCGTGTGTTTGCATTGTCAACATATGTTTGTAGGAGGAAAACGTTGAATCTGGTGAGTTTGTCTAGTGAATGAGGTCAGTAGACTTCAGGAGTGTGGTTGGTATTCCGCACCTGCACTAACGGTGACTTTTTCCACGTGTCCAGGATGCGTTGGATTGACTGAATAGCTACAAATGGCTCAGACTTTTTTGCACGCTCCCATCTTGAGTTCCCCATTTCGGATCTGTATTTCCAAACGTTTCACCATGGTCATTTTACAGTGCAAAATTACCATCTGTTCATGAAGACAATTTCTTTAAGTTGCTGAAGTTTTTTCCTCGCATTTGGGTACTGATTCTGAAAATTCTTTCACAGGTCTGACGCATTTCACTAACACTATCGACTTCCCTCTGGTCAGTGGAATAAGAATGGATTCCAGTGCAACTATTGTTCCTTTTCTGGTTGAGCATACACACAAGTGGACTGAGTGCTTCCTGTCTTTTTCTTAACATAGCTCACCATTTTCGAAAGCCAGATTGTGATAGCTTATGTGTTTATACATGTTTTGTCAATTTATTTTATTTGCGTGCTGAAAGTCTACTGACACCGAGAGATGGAGTTGAAACATTACGAGTCAAGATAGCTGCAACGGAAATTGCATAGCGTAAAGTTATCATTAAAAACGGACGCCGCGCGATTTAATTGGATAGCGTAAAGTTATCACTAAAAACGCACGTCGCGCGATTTGTGACGATTTGGTTGGTCATAATAGTAGTAACATGCTTTTGAATACAATTAAAATATAACGGCGATACCTGTTTAGTGTTATTGGAAACAATATGTAGTAAATTAATGAGTAAGGTAGCCGATCCTATAAGAAGAGGTAAAACTGGGCATATTAAGGTGTTTTGCTTTGTGTCGACTAAGCCGATTATACGGCGTCATTTTTTTTGGTTAACCCTTAGAAAGAAAAAAAAAATAAGTAACGAAGTGCTAATTGTGCGTTGTGAAAAATATAGGGGCGAATTTTAAATAGCTACAGTGTATAATCAGACTAACAAATGGACATTGAGTTACGCGAAATAGCGGACAGCGAAGTGTGGTCATTAAATTGAGTACACCTAGAGGGCGGTCAATTCCGGGATAAGTCTATTCGCATCTCACGAGGGACGCGGTATTGAGGCCGGTTTTTTTTATTATATCACGGAGAGCGGGCTTCAGTTTATAAAAAGGAGAAAAGATGTATCATTATCATTGACTGTTGGTGTTAAGCAACCAAAACTGTTCATCAAAGGGTTTCGGTGAATGAGTGGCGAATGCAAAATGAAACTGTGAACGAAGTTATATTAAATAAAGCAGAAGAGACAAGACAGTTTGGTCGTATCTGTTATTATTCAGTCAACCGTAACATTTCTTCTCGTTGTACGAAGCCTTTATAGACGATCGTTATGACAATTTGCTTTGAAGGGATCTCGTTACGAGTTAAGTTTTGGGGACCTGGTCAACAAGGGATAGTTCGTAGATCTTAACTACTGCAGCTATTCTGGAATCAGGTGCTAGCGTGACCGTTGTGTGTTGTCAATGGCTTAAGGTCATCATATCTCATGCTCTAAGATCGACGCGACTTTCCTCTTGGTATAACGGTGTCTCACGGTAACAACGACAACGCCGACAGCTAAGGAGGATACGGTAGAAGTGGCGCCACAACGTGCGGCTCGATCGATCGAGGATTGCTGCATCGAGTCGAGTGTCATCCGGATTCACGAACCCTAGAGTTGGAAAATATAGTAGCAGCCAGTGAGTCTGTCCAATGAAAGAGGTATTCTTCAATAATCGCTAAAAGTGAGCGATACTACCAGGTATGATTAAAATAACTGTGTAATTATAAAAAAAAAAGAAGTTGAGACTTGTGTTTTCGGTAGAGAAATATATATAAATCCATAGTGAAAATAAGTGTATGTCTTGGTAGTGAATAATCATGTTAAAACGAACGAAAAGAATACATAATAATGTGCAGTTGAGTAGAGTAATGAGTAGAGAGATGAAAGTGAAGAGGATATGGATGATGCATCCCATGAGCTCAATCTGGGACAGGAGACATGTACAGATAATAATACAGTTATTGATTTAGAGCCGTTAGGAGATTCAAGTACAATGATAAGTAAGGTAAGCAGCGTGGGAGAACACAAAGATCTTGAGGTTTCGGAAGTAGATCAGCAAGTTGATCCTCAAAATGGAAATATTAATCAAAAAATGTTTGATATGCTGGTATCAATAAATACTCAAATGGGTGTAATGAATGGAAGACTTGGTTCACTAGAAAAAGATAATAAGCAATTAAAAGAGGACAATAAAAAGTTAAACGAAAAATTTGAGGCCAAATTTGGTTCATTAGAAGTTAAAATGGATTCTTTGGAAAGCAAACTGAACACCTTTGATTATAAACTGGAAAATACTAAGAAGGAATTAAAGGCGGACTGGGAGACTCAATTAAATGCGAAATTTGGAGAACTAGATGTAGAGTTTTCGAACACCTCAGAAAGGCAATATAATATTTTAATGGGAAAACTTCATGACGTAGAAAAGAAATATGAGGTAGTTTCGAAGAGTTATGATGGCCTGTCCAATAGGATGGTTAAGTGTGAAAGCAGCTGTTTCAATGCTAGCACACAGATAGAAGAGCTTTCGAAACAAATAGTTGAGTTTGAGTTCGATGCTCGTAAGGGGATTGACAAGTATTTAGTAGATCAAACTAAAAGACTTGACGAAGATCTATCTGAATGGATAGAAATAAAAGAAAATGAAATTGTAGACAAGGTTAAGACTACTATTGGATCCCAGCCAAATGAAAATATCAATGAGCACCTAAGTAGAAATGATGAATTAATTAAGCTCTTCACTAGCAAAATTCAGAAAGTAAAAGAGAAAATAGTTGATGAGTTACCTAAATGGCAAAAGGAAACCAATCATAAATTGGCGGAGTTAGAACGAAAGTCATCACAAAATTTGTTGACAGAGGACGAACGTTCGGAGAATAGGTTGAAAAACAACCGAACATGTGAAAATATGAAGTGCAATTGTGGTGAAAATTTGCATTGGGAAGTTGATGATTCGGTTGGTAAAGATGATGATTCTTTTGGTCAGCGAGGATATTTGTCTTGTTTAAAGGTGGAGAACAGCATTTTTAAAAGTAGACAATTCCCAACATTCTCCACTGAAAAGAACAACCTGCATCCGAAAATCTTTATCAATAATTTCAAAAGAATATTTCCACGTAGCTGGTCAGAACACGACCGACTTCAATTTATAGTATCCAAAATTACCGGAGAAGCCGCATTATGGGCCGCTGAAGTAAGTGAAAGTTGCCATACTTGCGCTGAGTTTGAACAACTTTTTTTGGCTAAATACTGGTCGTCGAGTAAACAAGAGAAATTAAGAAAAGAGGTTTACCAACCTGAGTATTTTAACAGTAAAAAGAGTACTTTAAGGCAATATTTTGAAAAGTACATAAATAAGACACGTTATTGGAGTGATCCAGTTTCTCACAAGGAAGTGATCAGAATTTTGAAGGGAAGGTTGCCCATAAATATACGTGAAAAGTTAATAAATGTTCCTGACCACGATGAAGAACAGTTCTTGTCGGTGATTGACTCTATAGATATGATTATGGAAGACGCAAGACAAATGAGTGGTAATCAAATGTCGACTCACACTCATAGTAATGCGAATAATTATAATAATAATAATAATTTAACATATGATAATAATAATACCGAAAACCGGGTCAAACACGCATCACAGGAGCGTGGACAATCTTCATCCTATGGTTGCAATAAAAACAATGATTATTATAAATATAGAAGAGATACTTACTGTGCTAGAGGTAAACCTCGATATGGTGACGCGAGTGTGCATAGTAGTGATAGTAATAAGAGTAACAGGTACCCAAGTGATGATCCCAATTGTATTCGACCTTGGGAAGATAATTCGAAGCATAATGTTCATCGGCAGGATGGAACAAATGCCTCGAGTCCTCATCCAGCACAAGGAGTTATACCAATGGGCGAAGGAGCCTCCAATGTGCGACGAGGTGAATACCATAACTCGGATCATACTGTACGGATTGTGGAAGTTCATGAACCCCCACCGATGACTCAACGAGATAGATTAAACTAATACCAGTCACCAAATGCCTTCCTAGGATGACTGGAAAGGAGAAGGAAGGCAGGCATCAATTTGAACTGAGAGTATTAAGGTACAATAATGATCAGGATATAAGGAATGAATTAATTGAAGAAAAACCTGAAGTTTCTAATAGATGTGGACAAATTTTACAGGCAATAATTCCAACAAGTATAAATAATGTTGATGTTGAAATATTAATTGATACTGGAGCAACTATTAGTGTCAAGACGCTGGACTGTTTAAAACAGATAAGCCGAGGGGTAAAAATACCCACTTTTCCTATCACAGGATGTACCGTGTCTGGCGCGTTCAGTGCAAAAATGCAAAAAGTTGTGAAACAGGTACGTGTCGACGTTACAATACGGGGGGCTCAAATAGAAAGTACATTCCTGGTTCTTCCTAAAATGACAGTACCATGTGTCTGGGGTTTGGATTTTTTATGTGAGACCGGTGCAATCATTAATTTAGAGAAAGGTGAATGTATATTTAATTCCAATGGTAATGTTTTGACAGCCACACTGAGAAAGAGCCGAGTAATTCCAAATCAGTTGTGTATGAATCTAATGGTAAAATATGTCAGTATTGATGATGAAAATGTGTATGATATATGCCTTATTGAATGTTCTGAAGAAATGATTGATAAAATGTCATTGCAGGAATAGGTGTTAGAATCAGAATATTTATCTGTTATCCAAAGGGACGAACTGTACTACTTGTTGGATGCATATCAGTCGATTTTTAGTAAACGTCCAGGTATAATAAAAGACTTTGAATTCCATATAAAGACATATGCACATAAACCCTTTTGTCATACTTCCTATTCTATCCCATGGACAAAGAAAGAAGTAGTCAGAAAGGAAATCAATAAAATGTTAGAATGGGGTATTATTGAGCCCTCAGATTCCGAATATTGTAACCCTCTTGTGGCGGTAATTAAACCCAATGGTGACATCAGATTGGTGTTGGATTCCAGAGAGATCAATAAGATCATTATACCTGTACAAACGCGACCGGAGAACCTAGAAGAGTTAGTACAAAAGTTTTATGGTGCCCGCTTCTTAACTTCTTTGGATATGCGTAGTTCATATTGGCAAACTAGAATATTGAAAGAATCTATAAAATATACTGCATTCATTTTTCTGGGCCGAAGTTACCAGTTTACCGTCATGCCATTTGGGTTGAAAATAAGCGGTGGTGTTTTCATATCGGCATTAGATACCGTACTGGGCAGAGACCTATTGAATGAAGTTACGTTATATGTGGATGATTTGCTAATTGCTTCTGAAACTTGGGAGGAACATTTGGACTTATTAAGAAGAGTTTTTGCGAAATTTTTGGAATACGGAGTTACTGTAAATTTGAGCAAATCCAAGTTTGCTCATAACCAATTGAAATTTCTTGGACATATAATCACTCCTGAAGGGATAAAACCAAATCCTAAAATGATGGATGCGATTAACAGATGTGCATATCCAAAAAATAGGATGGAACTAAAGTCATTTATAGGCTTAGTTTCATTTTTTCGACGATTTTTACCCAATCAGTTAGGAAGCCAAGACTGTTTGTTACGGCTGTTAAGAAAAAATGTCATGTGGGAGTGGAACTACGAATGCACGCAAGCTTTTGATAACATTCGCAATGCTTTTACTAATGCTCCACTATTACATTATCCGAGACTTGATCAAGATTTTTATATTGCTGCGGATGCTTCTGAAACAGGATTGGGTGCCACTCTTTTCCAGATGGACAATCCAGAAGATATCAGTACCATCAAAATAATTGGGTTTGCCAGCAGAACACTCTCTAGCTGTGAACGTGCATATTGTACTACTGAATTGGAAGTACTGGCCGTGGTCTGGTCCCTTAGAAAGTTTCGCTATTTTGTATATGGAAAGAAGATCATTGTAGTCTGTGACCACAAAGCTTTATCTTTTATTTTAACAGGAAGGATGTTCCATTCATGTTTAACCCGGTGGGCCTTGCTACTGCAAGAATATGATATTATGCTCAAATACATCAGAGGGAAAGACAACATCATAGCCGATGCTCTTTCAAGACTACCGAAAAGAAAGAATGCTGACGAGTGTGAAGAACGGACTATTGACTTTAAAGTCATGAATATATCAAGGCAATATTGTGAGAGGCAGATTTCACAGCTATGTCGAAGTCTTCCACAACTGCAAGAAGATGATAAGTTGTGGAAAGCCATTAGGCATGCTGTTGAAAGCAAAACGCTAAGTCACTCTCAAGAACAGTATCAATTAAAATCTGGAATATTGTATCGAAAGAAGGATGAAGAAGATGTTTGGAAAGTTTGTGTTCCAAATAAATATTTAGAATCACTAGTATGGTAGACTCACTTGAATTGGGGTCATTTTGGTGCCGCTAAATGTACAACCAAAATAGCACAATACTTCTATCATCCAAATTTGGGACGTATAGCTCCAAATATTCTTAAGAAGTGCAAAATATGTCAGAAGGCGAAACCCATAAACTATTGTCGGAACATAGAAGTACATCCTATCATCCCACAACAACCTTTAATGTTGGTGTCATGTGATGTCTGTGGGCCATGTCCCATGACACGTGGACGGTTCAAATATGTATTGGCTTTCTATGATCTCTTTTCCAAATATGTGAAATTATATCCTTTGAAAAATCTCCACGTTCGACCCATGTCACGCAAATTTATCAACAACTATATAACTGAGCTTGGCAAACCTATAATGGTCTTGACAGACAACGCTGCTTATTATACAAGCAAAGTATGGAGAGACACTATGAAAGAACAAGGAATCCAGCACATTTACATCTCAAGATTTTACCCTTGTGGAAATCCGGTTGAGAGAATCTTCCGAGAGTTGAACCGATTTTTACGGACGTACATACCCAAACAACATTATAAATGGATCGATTGGATTTATGAATTTGAGAAAGTGTATAATGACTTACCACACTTATCGACTGGTTATTCACCTAACCAAATAGTATTTGGTGAAAGTATTGTGCCAGAATGGATGAAGAAAATACTTGCGATAGAACAAAAGATTACCAAGAAAGAAGATATGGTGAAGTAGGTCTACGAAAACCTGAAGCATCAAGCACAATTGAGAAAAACCCGTTTTGATAAAAATGTGAAGAAAGTAGTCACATATGATGTAGGGGAAGAAATTTTATTGAGAAATCACCCAAAAGCATCAACCAGGAAAAGAATGAGTAAGAAATGGCAATATTTATATACAGGTCCTTACAAAGTAATGAAAATACCTCATGAAAGGAGCTACCTCCTGGCAGATTGTGATAGTGATGTAATTAAAGGCTTGTTCCCTCACATAGACCTGAAGAAGTATTATCAATAATGAGCAAAATATAGATTCAAGAAACACTGAATGATACCAAGACTACACTCAGTGGACTAAATAAAAGCACCAGTGGATAAATACGTACTTATACTAACTTACAAAGAAAATTAAAGAATGTACCGACGATTTCCATGAGATACCTTCTTGGTATCAGCAACAATGTCGATGCTGAAATACGATTTATCCTCTCACCGAACAGCGAGGATGGATGATTTAAAAGTGGAATTAAGAGGAACAGAAAAGGACCAAATCCTCTCTGGTTAAACAATTGGCCGAATAAGGGTTTTGGCGTAGGATGCCAATCGTCGAACCCGGCTGTGATCCCTGCCTTGCACAGTCGGTTGAATAACTGATGGCTTCATCCAAGAAAAATATATGGTGTGAATATGAAGTGATTAGTGCGAAGTGTTTTTAAGACAACCTATAAACAAATGTGGAATTTAGGCATTTTGTCTAGGCCCATTAACTCAACTTAAATATTGTAGAATGTATGTACTGACTTGTTGAGTGAATCTGAGAGTGAGTGTATTCACCGAAACAAATACCCTCTCCTGTCAGTGTACAAAACAAGCCCGTTCTATCTGGAACCCTCTTCAAGACATCACAGTCTGGGGGGCCGTGTAACATTACGAGTCAAGATAGCTGCAGTGGAAATTGAATAGCGTAAAGTTACCATTAAAAACGCACGCCGCGCGATTTGTGACGATTTGGTTGGTCATAATAGTAGTAACATGCTTTTGAATACAATTAAAATATAACGGCGATACCTGTTTAGTGTTATTGGAAACAATATGGAGTAAATTAATGAGTAAAGTAGCCGATCCTATAAGAAGAGGTGAAATTGGGCATATTAAGGTGTTTTGCTTTATGTCGACTAAGCCGATTATACGGCGTCTTTTTTTTCGTTTACTCTTAGAAAGAAAAAAAATAATAACGAAGTGCTAGTTGTGCGTTGTGAAAAATATAGGGGCAAATTTTAAATAGCTACAGTGTATAATCAGACTAACAAATGGACATTCAGTTACGCGAAATAGCGGACAGCGAAGTGTGGTCATTAAATTGAGTACACCTACAGGGCGGTCAATTCCGGGATAAGTCTATTCGCATCTCACGAGGGACGCGGTATTGAGACAGGTTTTTTTTTTATTATATCACGGAGAGCGGGCTTCAATTTATAAAAAGGAGAAAAGATGTATCATTATCATTGACTGTTGGTGTTAAGCAACCAAAACTGTTCATCAAAGGGTTTCGGTGAATGAGTGGTGAATGCGAAATGAAACTGTGAACGAAGTTATATTAAATAAGGCAGAAGAGACAAGACAGTTTGGTCGTATCTGTTATTATTAAATCAACCGTAACATTTCTTCTCGTTGTACGAAGCCTTTATAGACGATCGTTATGACAATTTGCTTTGAAGGGATCTCGTTACGAGTTAAGTTTTGGGGACCTGGTCAACAAGGGATAGTTCGTAGATCTTAACTACTGCAGCTATTCTGGAATCAGGTGCTAGCGTGACCGTTGTGTGTTGTCAATGGCTTAAGGTCATCATATCTCATGCTCTAAGATCGACGCGCCTTTCCTCTTGGTATAACGGTGTCTCACGGTAACAACGACAACGCCGACGGCGAAGGAAGATACGGTAGAGAGTGTTATTGCTAAATTAATAAAGTCATTATTTTCATCATGGCAGCAACACCAGCAACCGTTACGAAATTGTCTCTAATGATAATAATGAAATACGTACCTGCCCAGTTAGTGAAGGCAGCACATAGGTATATGAATACGTCTTAAAAACTGTGAAAACAGGATTTCTGAAGAAGGCTATATTATTATAACATGGTCAAGGTTTAGAATAGACATAATTAGTGCAACTGTGGGCCGTTTTTCATTCGAGATAATAAATTCATACTTTGATTTCTGAATCTCACGCTTCAGAAGTACCCAAAGTTGCTCGTCCTCGGCCCCTACTCTATTGCATTAAATGATCAGAAATATAGATGGTCGCCCAACGCCTAATAGCTCTGAAATTGAGACAGGGAGTAAACGAGTGCGAAGCTGTTCATGTTATTTACAAAGTAGCTGTCGTCTGCATATCAGCCTTCCCTTCTCTCACATGCCTGTCATGAAGAATACCTTTTTCATCCTAATTATCCGTTGCACGTAATAAAAATACAACTTTTAATTATGATAATTGCTCTTAGGCGTATTAATTTTGATGGTCACGTTGAGCAGCGAATGTGACAGAGGTTGTCACTAATACAAGCCTAGGCGATCCTAGAGGTCAGGATATTCTCCCAAGACAACTGTGATTCAGAAGAGGATTCCAAACGAGGAATGTCATTGAAATGTATAATCAAAATTTCTTTAAAACACCTTCCTTTCAAAATGCTTGGCGGAGCTCACCAGTAGACATCAATTTGTTCTTCTGTATACGAACAGCGGGCCATTAACAGCACCAGAGGGGTGCATTGCTCATTATTGACTGTGACGGACATCACAAGACGCAAACACAACATGACGTAAAAGTAAAATATAAAACTAAAATCCACATTTAAGACACTTTCGATGCACTCTGTAATGAATCATCCCAACAGTAAACAAGCTTAGTCTTTAGAATGTGTGTGCTGATAACACGTGTGGCTGATTGGTTTGTGGGATTGAAGGAACCAGACTGCTACAGTCATCGGTCCCTTTTTTCAAAACTTCAAACACTCACACAGAATAAAAACGAACAATGGAAAAGACAACAGACGACACAGGACAAGCAAGACTTAGACAGAGACGGATAACACGTGTGGATGTACTAAACTATGCAGGATGTCCTCTGTCTGAGAGTTTTGTTCCTATTGTCGTATTTAGCCTAAAAACTGGTTCACGCAGCTCTGTACGTATATTTTTTGCTATAGTTCCATTTTAGCGCAATGAATTTCATGTGAGATTTATCACTTAATAACTTCAGTCTCTGAAATGGAAGTCTCATCGATTTGCCAACTACCTCTTGTATGACTACAAAAACTTGTCCATTATAATCAGTGCTTTTTTTGTAAGAAAAAGTTTGAGGGTACTCCGACATTGAATATAATGCAGTGAAAATTACTTGTAACCGAAGCATGGGATACGTCAACATGTCGAACTACAAAAAAATGGTATCAGACTCTTCAGTTGACTTTACAACTCAAACGAAGCAGGCGATACTGAGAAACACCCAAACAGACAAGCGAATGTGGTATCGAACACTTCAGTTTATATCACCTAAAATGAAGCATGCGATTCCCATCAACCCCCGACCATTGAAAAAAATGGTATCGTACACTCAACTGACCTATAATAGACCTCAAATGAAACAGGTGAGTCCAATCAACCCTCCGACATACAAAACAATACAAGGAAATCTTAACGAACACATATTTTACCCTGTAAAACACCACTAAAAGACACAATACAACAAAAACCATCCACACCTATGATCAACAACAATAGAAACTATATTACAAAAATATTTTGTAACCTGGTTTGGCTCTCGAAATGGCATAGATGATGGGTGGTATCCCATGCTTCAACTGACCCAATTTTTAATACTGCTGATATTTTATTTCACTTTAAAACGACAGTATAACTTACATTAATAGCAATTCAACAGTTTCCAAACTGACTTTAGTTCATGGCTAGTCTTGACGCTTTCTTACTTTACTCTTGCTATCAGTAGCAAGATGTCTGCCTTTCGTGAACTAGGAGCGTACATAGTCCATAGGCTGGAACTGCATCAGTGGAGGACCAACCGACTTTATGAACATCGGCTTGCTGACTATGCAAAGATGAAATGAAGCTCTTGTTGGCGAGACGATCAGATTCATTTGGGAAAACCCACGTTCACATTCACTCGTTCAACGCAAACGTATCAAGAACAACAGAACAAAGATGAATCGCGAAGGATCATAGTAGTGGGGCCGAAGAGACATCTATCGGTAGCTCGGCGTTTGAGCATACGGATATCCGTTTTGCACTACCATCGCCGACTATTAGCGGGCGAGGGCACTACATGCTCGTCGAACTGGCTGCCAGCGACTCAGTTGTCGAGAACCGTTGCCGCAGCTTCGAAATGCTTGAAACAGTCAACGACATATATTTTCCCACCAAAAACTGCACTGGTGTCGTTCGTATTGCAATTAACAACACGATAAAATGAAATAAAAAAATTACTTTCGTGAAATAAATCTTTGGCACTCTTCCAAGTTCTCAACATAGTAAAAAAAAAAAAAAAAAAAAAAAATTACGCTACTGGCCATTAAAATGGCGACACCAAGAAGAAATGCAGATGATAAACTGGCATTCATTGGACACATATATTATACTAGAACTGACATGTGATTATATTTTAACGCAATTTGGATGCATAGATCCTGAGAAATCGGTACCCAGAACAACCACCTCTGGCTGTAATAAAGGCCTTGATACGGCTGGGCATTGAGTCAAACAGAGCTTGGATGGCGTGTACAGGTACAGCTGCCCATGCAGCTTCAACATGATACCATAGTTCATCAAGAGTGGTGACTGGCGTATTGTGACGAGCCAGTTGCTCGGCCACCATTGACCAGACGTTTTCAGTTGGTGAGAGATCTGCAGAATGTGCTGGCCAGGGCAGCACTCGAACATTTTCTGTATCCAGAAAGGCCCGTGCAGGACCTGCAACATGCGGTCGTGCATTATCCTGCTGAAATGTAGGGTTTCGCAGGGATCGAATGAAGGGTAGAGCCGCGGGTCGTAACACATCTGAAATGTAGGGTCCACTGTTCAAAGTGCCGTAAATGCGAACAAGAGGTGACCGAGACGTGTAACCAATGGTACCCCATAACATCATGCCGGGTGATACGCCATTATGGCGATGACGAATACACGCTTCCAAAAAGCGTTCACCGCGATGTCGCCAAACACGGATGCGACCATCATGATGCTGTAAACAAAAACTGGATTCATCCGAAAAAATGAAGTTTTGCCATTCGTGCACCCAGGTTCGTCGTTGAGTACACCATCGCAGGCGCTCCTGTCTGTGATGCAGCGTCAAGGGTAACCGCAGCCATGGTCTCCGAGCTGATAGTCCATGCTGCTGCAAACGTTGTCGAACTGTTCGTGCAGATGGTTTTCGTCTTGCAAACGTCCCCATCTGTTGACTCAGTGATCGAAACGTGCCTGCACGATCCGTTACAGCCATGCGGGTAAGATGCCTGTCATCTCGACTGCTAGTGATACGAGGCCGTTGAGATCTAGCACGGTGTTCCGTATTACCCTCCTGAACCCACCGATTCCATATTCTGCTAACAGCCATTGGATCTCGACCAACGCGAGCAGCAATATCACGATACGAGAAAACGCAATCGCGATAGGCTACAATCCGACCTCTATCAAAGTCGGAAACGATATGGTACGCATTTCTTCTCCTTACACGTGGCATCACAGCAACGTTTACGCCGGTCAACTGCTGTATGTGTATGAGAAATCGGTTTGAAATTTTCCTCATGCCAGCACATAGTAGGTGCCGCCACAGTTGCCAACCTTGTGTGAATGCTATGAAAAGCTAATCATTTGCATATCACAGCATCTTCTTCCTGTTGGCTAAATTCCGCGCCTGTAGCACGTCATCTTCGTGGTGTAGCATTTTTAATGGCCAGTAGTGTACTTTGTTGACGAAAAAGTTTAGGGGTACGCATCCCCCAGCGTTCCCCCAGAAAAACAACACTGATCATAATCAAAAACATATATCAGTGATAAATATATTTATGTGTCGCGGTAAAGGTACACGTGATAGAGCTGGCAAAGAATGAATATTTCGAAAAACATTCTTCAGACTCCTCAGTTTTCCCAGTCTCAATAGTTTTTTGTAGGCAGATAATTTAATGTGAAGATTCCAAAGGCCTACTGAAGCTGTCTGTTGTTAGTTCTTTCTTTTTCACACCAGCTATTGTCTCATTCTCAAAATCAGTAATGTTTATGTCACGACTATGTCTGCGATATTAACCTTCAATACAAATTTATTCTGACATATTTGCAAACCCTTTGCATTGCCACTGCATTGGAAAGTTCTCATTGGTGACGGAGAATTCGTATGTGCTCCTTGTTTGAAGTTGGTGTGCGAATACACATTCGTGTACAGTGCTTGGAGTGTTGAGACGTGTCTGGTTTGGAGCTATATTTAATGTAGCATACTATTCTGAGTAAACTATGCTTGCCTCATGGAGAGTTGTAATGTTGAATAGTTTGTACTGCTTGCAAGATTGCTGGAAAAAACAATTCAAAATTTTCTTTTTGTGCGGCATTCTATGGTACCATTTAAGGTGAATTCGGTCGTCACTTTGCATTCTTCCACGTTCCGGTTTTCACTCGCATATATCTACAAAGTGCCCGTAATCAACGTACCAGTTTCAAAACGTTGTAGAAAGAGAACACTGCTCAGAATGACGCCATATTTTAACATCATATTACTGACACAGGGGGGGGGGGGGGGGAACGTCAAAAAAAAAAAAAAAAATTGACCAGTAGTAAGCGTCAGAGTACGCTCCACAACAGACAGACGCGCGCCACGCGGCTGTCCCTCAGTTTGCTCCGACACGCCCAGCATGGCTGTCTACTTGAAGGGTCGCGCGCTGCTGGTAGAGCTCTTTTTACCAGAACGGTGGCTGTGTGCCAGTAGCCATGGAGAAGCTTCGGACACTCAGGGGTATGGAAAAAGGCACTGGTCCGATGTATGCTTGGGTTATGGAGAAAAATCATTACAAAATTCGAAAAGATAGACCTTCATTTCATTATATACCTTTTTAATTTTTAGTGCAGTGTAACATAGGGAGGAAAGCACTTGATGTGACATCTGTCGAAGGTATGGACACAGCACTGCAGTAGGGGTCGAGTGGTAGTGAGGAAAAGCCGGCCGCGGTGGCCGTGCGGTTCTGGCGCTGCAGTCCGGAACCGCGAGGCTGCTACGGTCGCAGGTTCGAATCCTGCCTCGGGCATGGGTGTGTGTGATGTCCTTAGGTTAGTTAGGTTTAACTAGTTCTAAGTTCTAGGGGACTTACGACCTAAGATGTTGAGTCCCATAGTGCTCAGAGCCATTTGAAACATTTTTTTTTTTTTTTTTTTTTTTTTTTTGTAGTGAGCAAAAATGCAGTGCATGGGGAACTGCCCGAACGTTGGACATGCCTACGAACAAGTCCTACGAAACATCCTGCATTTCTAACCGTACAAGATGACCCATGTTCAGGGGTTGCTTCCTGCTGACTTGCTAGCAAGACAAACTTTCGCTCTGGAATTTCTTGTTCACTTGTAAGTGGACAATGACTGACTATGCCACATTCGGTGGACAAACGAACAAACGAAGACCTCCAGAGACATTTCAATGCAGAGTATGGGCAAGAGAAAATCCACACGCACATCAGTCGGTACCAGTTCCATCTGCAAAGGCGACTATGCGGCTCGGGATGACGACGCCGTTGATCGTGTTTTTCGAGGCAAGTAGCCCTGTTGATCCTATTATCTGTACCGTCACTGGTAAACGCTACGAGATTGTTAAGCGCACCAACGTCAGTCCGACCCTACCACAGCGTGCATGCGTGTCTGTAGGGTCATTTTTATGCAAGATGGCTCTCTTCCGCACGTTGTACAGCCAATGAATCGGCTGCAGGGGAATTTCGGAAATGTTAGAATTATCAGCCGTCATTCCCCTACAGCCGGTCTTCCGGGTCACCTGAGCTTTATCCGTGCGTCTTACGTGGGGTTATATGAAAGATGTTGTGTTCAGTGCTCCAATTACGGACGTAGCTGAATTAATGGAACGCATTGCACAACGCATTCTGAACGTGATCACCAAGATACTGCGATCAGTTGCGGAATATGTTGTTTCTCGAGATATCAGCTTGTAGCAGAAAACAGTGGGCATAATTATTAACATGTCTTGCGGCAGTTTCACAAGAATTAGAAACCCGTGTCATCTTGCTTTTTATGATAATTTTAATCGAATTACAAGTAAAAACCGATGTCATTTTACCATTTTAGTGACTTGTAGGCTGAGTGCAATTAGAAACCCATCCTATGTGGTACGTCACTACCATGGTGGATCGACCTACCTAACTGATCGTCCAGAAGTGATGAACTTGTGCTGCCATGGACATCAAACAGTAATGTGCAACTGCGTTATCTGTTGGTAAATATTGTCGTTAAATTTTTTTGTTCCATGAAGTTTCCCCATGTCAATAATATTCTGTTAGAATGTCATGTCATCATGGGCAGTTCTTCTCTATCTACTGTAACTTTAGTTATGGACACCCTCTATATGCAGTGGTGTAGGCTGAGAGCGGATAGAAATTTATCATACGTTGAAAAATTGGTTTCTGAATAATTTCTACGTGCGTTTATTTCTATTTTGTCTTTAATTCCTCCCTGTTAAGATTTACGAGAAAGAGAAGATCAGCATAATATCACACTCTGCTTCCAACGATGTAAGCTTGTTTTGTGAAGCTGAATGTGCATACGATTCTCACTATATTCTTGTAATTTGTTTCTATAACTTTCAAGAACACTCTATTATTTTTTAACAGAAAATTATAGTTCTAGCTAGATCGTGTCCTTTATTCGTGTTTTACTTAAATATACTGAACGCAAAGCACCGACATATTGTTCACCTAAGTTTGGGGGAACAGCGACCGAAAAGAAAGCTATTCTTTGGACGTAACATAGCATCGCTGAAAGTTACTCATTTTGTGTAAGAGAAATGTGGGAATGCTTTTGAATGGCATCCTACTCGGATGCTTAATTATTACATTTACTTTGACCAGGTAAATACATATTCGAGGTAGAAGAGGCATTGCATTGCGGATCGTTGAAGGTGTGAAGCTAACACAAATTAGAAACACCTAGTTACTTTCATGTGTTTTTACTTCTATATTTTGTAATACACTGATATTTTGAGGCCCGTTACTACCTGTTTCTCTCATTTGTATGAGACTGTATGTTGTGTAACTACTTCTGAGGCATTATTACCATTTAGATAGCATATTACTATAATATCAAGGCTTGCACATCAACACCTCTGGAAGTGATTGATGCCAACATAGGAACACGTGCACCTCACATTATTGGCGACCCAAATAAAACATGCATCTTATGTTCCTCTGCTCAGTAAAAACTACACTTTCATAAAATCTGAGACTGCAGTTATCTGAAAGTGTTCTCATTCTGTGTAGTCCTGTAGCGACTTCTTTTCACATCATTTTTTTCAAGCGGTGTCGACGTTAATTTTTTACCCGGGATTATTTAGAATTTTGGATTATTTTGATCAGTTATTGGTAACAAAATATTTTTGTTTTCCAAACCAGTCCCATCTATCAGAATTTTTGAGTATCTGTAACATACTTCTTTTTATCCTTGTGAGTTCAGATTCCGTTGTACATACAAATACTTTCATGTAATTGCAACATATATGCTTTTATCTATCATTTGTAATTGTGAAATGCAGTAGCAATTATATTTTTAACAATTTTGTGAACACAGTAAGTGATGCTATAGTTGATCTTGCTGTGTGGTTGTGAAGGTCAGTGCATTTATGAGTTGGAATAATATCTTTGGTTACACGTCATAAGCTGTTAGAAGGATTTGGTAATACCATCAACATTTATCTTACAACTGGGAATGGTTATCTTTTATTTTTGTTCTAAGAAGTATATCTGTAATTTTGTGGGTCCCTCCTTTCACCCTTCTTATACACAGAAGTCGCCTGCGCTCTTTTACTGTGGATTTTGCAATGTTTGTATGTCTTTCTCGTCTTCACTTTCTGTTTTTGTTACCGCTACCGACTCCGTGTCGATTTGTGTCTGTGTCGTTTACTATGTACTGCTGACCTGTTCGATGTGGAGCCTGTCCTATTCTAGAGTATGTCTTTCCTGCTTGTATGCTGCATGAAGTGTTCGCGATACTTCGTCTGTGATGTTGTTTATAGATTTCCAGTCAACTTGTCTGCGTATTAACTGTCCTATGTCCTTGTGTATTAACTGTCCTAGGTCCTGTTTTCCTAAACTTGGCCTTCTGTGTCTGAACTATGTGTTCACATGTACCATTCTCACCACAAGAATAAGTATGAGTCTGTTTTACGCCAAACCTGTGGAGATGCACAGAATACGGGCCATGGCCTTGAGAAAGTGCACCATTCCGCGCGTTGGATTTATGTAATTTAAATTCATCTGCTCTCGTATACTGTGGAGGAAAGAGTAGATTCCTCTTCCCCTGTCTGTTTTGTCCCATTCTGGTTGCCACGTATCAATTCTCCACTTGTTTAATCTCCGTTTGTCGGTTATGTCTTGTCCAATTATTTCTCTTATTTCGTTGCGTCTTCACATTTCGGGCAGGAAGCATCTGCTGTGTGGGGAATCGTAATATCTACAGGGAAAAGTCCCAGTATCACGAACAGTGCCTCAGTCGAGGTCGTGCCAAAAAGCCCCCAAGATTCTGAGTAGAATACTACTCTGACCGCGCCTCACAATGGTTTTATGCGTACCGTTACCTAAGCGTAATCGATGTGCCCAAGCACTAGCCTAAAAACAAGTTATTGGCTCAAAAAGTGCTGTGTAACATGTGCTCATTGTCTGAAGAAGTGGTCTGTATCTTATAGACTTCAGTCTTGCAAGTATATGCATAATTTTCGTCGCTTTGTTAATTGTCAATCTGGGATGTCCGTTAAAGTGTTTATGTTCGTCTTTATAAATGACGAGGTATCTTATCGTAGCTTTCGTTTTTGTAGATATGTTGTTTATAATTGGATTTATTTTCAGTGTGCTTCTTAGAAGTAGTGAACTGTTTTGTTTGTTGCTATCGTGATTTTGTTGTTCGTGCACCATTCACCGGTGAACGCGTGGAGCCGCGGGGCTTTATTCTCTGATTGGAACTTGTGGAGTTTGCAGATGCCGTGAACATAAGGTCATCGGCTTACGCAACCACCCTCTCAGCCATGTAGTTGTCTCTTAGTGCAGTCAGTAGAGGTTCTATGGGTATGTCCCAGAAAATCGGTCCGCATACATGTCCTTGCGGACACCCATTTCTTACACTCTTTACAACCTATTGGTCACCAGTCTTCCATTCTACCATCCTGTTTTTACAATAATATCTATGGCCGTTGTGTAACGCAAGTGGAATATTCATCTCTCTAAATCTTGCAAACTGCTCCGGCCACCAAGGTTGTCGAAAGCACCAGTTATGTCAACTAGGATTGCTACTATGTATTTGTCATGTACTGTCTGTGTCGTCTCTATATCCCGAAGATCTGTCGGTACAACTGAAGTCTGTCATACAACAATCCTATGACAGAATATTAATGAGGCATATTGGTGCGTATGTCTTAGAGTCACTCGGATCTTTGTCCTTCGCTTTCTTGATTATAACTGCATTTTCTATTTTCCATGTATTCGGTATTCGTCCTTTTATTAGAGTAGAGTAAATCTGTCAGGTATGGTAGGATAAGTGGAGCAGCTTGTTTGATAGTTCAAGGGTGGATGCAGTCAGGGTCCAGAGGCTTTTTCTTCTTTATTTTCTCTATTGCCAGTGCGACTTCCTCGCGTGCAAAGGGGCTGGTGATACCTTCGTTTTCGTATTTGTCGTAAGGTAGTCTGCAAAGGGCGGTGTGAAGTTGGTTGTCCCGAGTGCGGTCGTCGTCAGGAAGTAGTCTGTTGAGGAGATGCTGTGCTGTGAATCTCCAGCCTGTTGTGGTAGTACCATCTCGTTTCTACAGTGTTGATAATACTGAAGGGGTCTTTATACGTTCATTCTGCACTTAAACTGCTCTCCGAAGATGTTTTCCTGTAGGTTTGTCCAAACATATGTGTCCCAGTGATCTTTCTTGGTCGTATGCAGTTCGTCTTGTATCGTGTTTTAGCTTCACGATAATGTTAAAGTCTAATTTCTCTCCCCTGGGCTTTCTTTGATGTTTGGTATCGTTGCTCATCATGAGAGTGTTTTCTTAGTCTTGTTAATAGTGCTGACCATGGTGCCCTTTGTTTAGGTGCGTCGCGTGCTGCAGGTATTCCTGTAGGTTGTGCTCTCTGTAAGATGTTTGTAAGAATGTGAGCTCTGTAACCTATGCTTCCTTGGGTGATTAATGGAGGAAATTCTTCAGTCACGTGCCTTAGTTTTTGCCAGTTCGCTTTGCGTTGCAGCAACATTGGGTGTTCTATTGTGTCTGGGTCTGGCTTAGTTTTAGTGTATATAATTACTGCGTTATGATCACTGAGTGATCTCTTATCGAGCACCTGCCAGTTCGCTACCTGTATTAATGATAATCTGTTTGCAAAAGAATTGCCTTGTGCTGCCTACTCTACTATTTCTGTGATAAATTGGCGGCTGACCTGCTTTGTTTGAAACGAAAACATTACATTCGTTTATAACGTCCTATTTTATTTGTCCCCTGGCATCTTTTCTGTCAGTGTGTCGGAGAGTTGACCTAGTATTTATGCCAGTTAACGTAAGTAGTCGTCTGGCATTTTCAAATCGAGAAATATCTTTTATTACTTCAGCAAAGAGCTCTATATGAAGTGAGTACTAGGCGTAGCTCGACGAGATAATACGTTGCCCTGGCTAAAGTTATTTCGACTGTAACCGTATGATGTCTACGCAATTGCGTTATGTGCGTTACAGTAATGTTATTGTTTACTACAATTATTGCAGCCTTGGCCTTGTTCGTAACTGTGATTTGCATGTACTGCCTCGGAAGGCGTGGAATTCTTTCGTCTCCTGTGTACTGTTCTCGGAAACACAATATGTCGGCGCATACCTCGTCCACCAGCCTACCAGGCTCTGCGGCCACCGCCGTGCTACACACACCGCTTAGCTGCGAGACTTTCACTGTGGAAAATTAGTAAGAACAAATAACTTCGGCCGCCTTGGGTGTAATCGTGGTACACGCGTCCATCCGCCCTTACCAAGCCCTTGTAGACATTGCCATGGTTAAGCTCTTCATTTCTTCGTTTACATGATGTTGAGTTCGAGTTTATGTGTTGGTAGGTTTTCGGTTCGCAAAATCATTCTGTCTGTTTGTTCCGTCGTGGGGTAGCATATAGTGTCGCCCATGTGTGATTCAATCTTGTTGCCAGTCTTTGTGCAGTTTGATAAACTCCTTTCTTTTCCTGTCGATTTAGTCGCCCTTCTATTCGCTGTCATCGTAGTCTTGGTTGGTTGGTTGTTTTGGGGAAGGAGACCAGACAGCGTGGTCATCGGTCTCATCGGATTAGGAAAGGATGGGGAAGGAAGTTGGCCGTGCCCTTTCAGAGGAACCATCCCGGCATTTGCCTGGAGTGATTTAGGGAAATCACGGAAAACCTAAATCAGGATGGCCGGACGCGGGATTGAACCGTCGTCCTCCCGACTGCGAGTCCAGTGTCTAACCACTGCGCCACCCCGCTCGGTCATCGTAGTGTATTTTGTTTCTAAAGTCATGGTTTTGTAACTCTGTATGGTGTTCTGGCTCGTGTTATTTATCTGTTGATGTAGTTTCCGGTTTTCGGTGATGTGATGTCTCATCAGTTGACGATTGGTGTGATTTGTAGTGTGAGCTTTTTGTGCGTTCATATTGTTTTTCGTATCCAAACGGTGTGTAGTCACATTTTGTTTGACTCAAGTTTTCTGTTTGTGTTTCTTTCTCATTGACAACTGTCTCTTGTTCCTGAGTTGTCTTTTTGTGTTCGCTGCCACCGTAGACGAAACGTATATTTTACATGTATGGTTTACATTTTGATGCGTCATATTCACATCTTTCTAAAGCTGTTATTTCATTATATGGTAACTTATTCTCTGGCGCGGGAAGAATTAATTTACGTTTATGTCGGTTCCGTGTGTCTAGAGATACTGGTGTTATGCCTGTGTCATAATCCTGTTCTAGATGGGCTTGACCGTGCCTCGGACTTTTGTTGTCATTTATATGTACTTCTGTTATGTGTGATGTGTTGTGTTTAACGACTGTGTCATGGTCCTTGTCTTGGTGGGCATGACCCTATCTTGGATGTCTATCGCCATCTTTATGTACTTCTGTTGTGGGCAGTGTGTTGTTTTTAAACTCTTCTTCACTCAGGGCTTCCTCTTCCAGTTCTATTATTCTAAGAAAAGTCAGCGTTTGGAGTGTTTCCCACAGGAAAACTTCGTGTTTGATGTGCCTCGCCACATATAGTCCATGGCGCAGTAGAAACACACATCCCCGATGTAATCTGTTAGCCTAAATATTTTTCTTCCACAATATCGCAACTATTGATGGGATCCATATCCGTTGGAGTGTTTGTGGTTAGCAGCGGCCCAAGTTGTTGCCTCCAGGCTACTGCACGTCGCCACGCTCTTGTTTTGGTTGCTGGTGATTTCTGTTTACTTCTGCGAGGTTGGATCCGTGTTTTGTTGAGAGGACTTCTGTACATTTCCGTAGCTGATACTTGGATTCATATCTCTTCCTAGAAATCCAAAGAGTGTTGTCTCAGTGCTTCTGTTTTGGTGTGTGCTAGTTGACATTTTTGGTGACGTCATACTCCTTTCATTGTATTTGCCTTTTGTAGAGTTCTTTGTAAGTAGCGTACTCCAATCTCTCCGGCTTTGTTACATGTTCTTTTCCTGTTCTTGCAAGGAATACAGCCTACAGCTATTCTTCATGGCACTGGAACCTTTTATGACCGGGTTTTGCACATTTCCCGCAGAAAGCTTCCCTATCCCTATCTAATGACAGTGATCTGACCCGCGGAGTCGCCTGTAGACTATTATTTAACATTCTTTTCCCTTTCGGACCTGTTTTGAATTGTATTTTGACTTCTTGTTAAAATTCCCTTTTGTTAATGTGGTCACTGGGATTTATTTCTGATAGCTCTTCTAGAAAGTCTTGATTTGATAGTGTTGTTGGAATCTTGCGTCCTGCCAGTAGTATCTTACTTTTCTGGGTTCTTCGCATCGGCTGTCCTTTAAGCTTGCTGTTTCTTCTATAATCTTCCTCTTCTCTGTCTGCTTGTGTCTCAGTTTGAAGAATTACTGTGATTGCTGTGTTCCTTATTGCTTTAACTTTTATTATGTCAGCTCTAGGGTTTACTGCTTTAATTAGGGTTTCCCTTATGGCTTTATCACCCTCGTTGCTCCCTAATTTAATAAAGAGGAGAGTTGCATGTTATTTGTTTGTAATTCAACTTGTTCTTCAATCCTGGATTTAGGCTTCGTGACAGGACCACCTGCCATGACAGGAGTGGAAGTCAGTGGTGTTGGCATCGCTTCAATGGCTCGCTCATGCCGCAGGAGGGTTTCTCCCTTTCTCCCCCTGCCAGCTGCTGAGTCCCTCTGAGAACTGTCACTTCATTTGTGACCAGGAAGGCCATATATCGGTGAGAGTCCCAGGGGCTGGAAGTGAGGAACAATAAACTACGTTCCATCAAAACTTCAGTGCCACCATGAATCACCTCCTTCCGCCCACGACGGTGGAAAGAGGTAGCCTTTACTAAGCTTAATCTCGACGCAATTTCTATGCCGCATCATTGCATCCTTAGTAGAAGGTTATGAGAGTTACAGTAAATCAGCAGTAGTTCGTCGGTTACAGACTACGAGATCACAGAAGAGCTTTCGTTTGGCAACTGCACCGTGTTACTCCGTTGGAGTTAAGCCACCATGGAGCCTATAGTCTTTAACCTCGACGCAATTTCTGGATCGCATCCTTAGTAGAAGGGTGCGAGGGTGACAATAAATGGGCATTAGTGCGTCGGATACAAACTACAAGACTCCCAACAGAGCTTTAATGTGGTGACCGCAACCGTATAACTCTCTAGGAGACACGCCGCCACGGAGCCTCTAGTACTTAATCTAGACGCAATTTCTGTGTCGCATCCTTAATAGAAGCGTGCGAGGGTTACCGTAAATGGGCAGTAGTGCGTCGGCTACAAACTAAAAGATTCCCAGGAGAATTTTCGTGTGGCGACCGTAGCCCTGTTACTCCGTGGGAGTAAACCCGCCCTGGAGCCTATAGTATTTCATCTCGACGCAATTTCAGTGTCACATTCTAAGTAGAATGGTGCCAGGGTTACAGTAAATGGACAGTAGCGCTTCGGATACAAACTACAAGACTCCCAGTACAGCTTTCATGTGGCAACCGTAACCATGTTACTCTGTAGGAGTAAACCAGCCCTGCAGCCTACAGCATTTAATCTCGACGCAATTTCTGTGTCGCATCATTGGTAGAAGGGTGCGAGGTTTACGGTAAATAGGTAGTAATGCGTAGGATAGAAACTACAAGTCTCCCAGGAAAGCTTTCATGTAGAGGCCGCAGCGGTGTTACTCTGTAGGATAAAATCCGCCCTGGAGCCTATAGTATTTAATCTCGACGCAATTTCTGTGTCGCATCATTAGTAGAAGGGTGCGAGGTTTACAGTAAATAGGCAGTATTGCGTCGGATACAAACTACAAGACTCCCAGAAGAGCTTTCATGTGGAGGCCACAGCGGTGTTACTCTGTAGGAGTAATTCCGCTCTGGAGCCCATAGTATTTAATCTCGAAGCAATTTCTGTGTCGCATCATTAGTAGAAGGGTGCGAGGTTTACAGTAAATAGGCAGTATTGCGTCGGATACAAACTACAAGACTCCCAGAAGAGCTTTCATGTGGAGGCCACAGCGGTGTTACTCTGTAGGAGTAATTCCGCTCTGGAGCCCATAGTATTTAATCTCGACGCAATTTCTGTGTCGCATCATTAGTAGGAGGGTGCGAGGTTTACAGTAAATAGGCAGTATTGCGTCGGACACAAACTACAAGACTCCGAGGAGAGCTTTCATGTGAAGGCCGCAGAAGTGTTACTCTCTAGGACAGAACCCGCCCTGGAGCCTACAGCATTTAATCTCGACGCAATTTCAGTGTCGCATCCTTAGCCTCTTCAGTCCCGACATACACATATGTGCACATCAGGTCCTTGTAGTGTCACCCTGCCAAATGACGTTTTCCTGAATTGAGACCAGATATGCACGACTGTGCACATTATGCGGTTTCTGTTTCTGCCGCTAGGTCGTGCGCAAGTCAGTTTTGGCGGGTTTTCTTGCATCCTGAAACTTCCGATCTGAAGGATGGCGTCATCTGCGACACGCGAGAAAGGTAAATTCAGTTTCAATAATCCTTTTTGAATTGTATTACTGTTTCTATCGTGTCTTACTCCAAACGAGACATCAAGAAAGTGATATGTGTATGCAATGAAACCGACAGTTTCGTAGTTTTACGAACATCGACTGTTGAATTTTAAGTACACATTTGTGTACATCCGGTCTTAGCTCACAGAATCTAGTGGTACTAACGCTAAGACTGATGTCATTGTGAAATCGTAATTTAAAACGTAATCTAAATTAAAGTCGAAAGTTTAGCTACTAATACTCTAGGAGTGCTCGTAAGTTATTGTGGTTGTTGTGGTTTAATGGAACCGGCACGGTAGCTCAGCGTGTTCGGTCAGAGGGTTAGTCGCCCTCTGTAACAAAAAACTGAGTTAATAGATCAACGATGAACCTGAATGGCTGTCATAGGACGTCCGCCCCGAACAAATGGAACGAACAATAAAGAACAAAATGAGATAAAAATAAGAAAAAAAAAATGGGTAGCGTGTTGGATTCGGAACACATAGATTCTGGGTTCCAATCCTGGTGAAAACTCAAAAGTTTTTAATTTTGTTATTAGGTTCAGTTTCATTTCTTTATTCCATTACATCAACAGTTACTTTATTTCATTTTCGCTTCTGAGCTCTAATAGACGATGAAATTATAAAACTGCTCGAGACGAGTGACTTGAGTTCCTTCAGACGAAGTTGATCCTGTTGATGAACCTCCAACTCCTCCTGTACGAATTGGTGTGCTTGAAGTTGAAGGATGCAATGTGGATGTTACTCCTGAGGCACCTGCATCAGCTTCATCTCCTCACTGTCGTCCCCTAAGATGGAGGCAATCTAAGTAAGCAATACATTTGTGTAGTTTTGTGTGTCATCTGACACGATTTAGATCTGTATTTTTCAGTGGTACTATTTGTTTGCAGGATGTGTAATCGACAGCCTTCTGACGACAAATTTGAAGAACAGACTGATGGTGAACTGAGAAACACTTCACAGTTTTTCTTCGAGTACTTCGATAAAAATTTCTGGAAAAATGTTGCAGGGCAAACTAATTTATATCATTGCCAAAAGAACTCAAAAAGTCTGGATACAAATACTGATGAAATTTTGTCCCTTGTCGGAATTGAGATATTGATGGGTACATTGAAATTGCCCCAGGCAAGACTTTACTGGAATATGCAACTGGATATTCCACTTGTATCATCAATCATGACTAGAGATACATACTACAAATTACGAAATAATCTGCATTTTGTAAATAATTTGGAAGATCATGACGTAAATGACAAACTTTGGAAGGTTAGACCTTTAATTGATGCTTTTAGAAATAAATGTATTAGTTTACCCTGATCTCAACACCTTTCTGTGGATGAACAGATGATTCCATTCACGGGGAGGTGAAAGATGCGAACATATGTACCTTCCAAACCTAATCCACTTGGCCTCAAAAATTTTATTTTAGCGTCATCAGATGGACTTGTCCTTGATTTTGCTATATACACTGGCAAAGGAACAATTCCTGACAGCGATCAAAAGGCGCATGGCCTGGGAGCGGGTATACGCAAACTACTGGCTAGAACTATACCCAATGATTACAATCATGTAATTTACAGTGACAGATTTTTCACCAGTTCAAAATCTGTTCAGCTTTTACTAGACAGGAATATATTTCAGACAGGACCTGTGGTGGCCAGTAGAATAAAAGAAGTAGCTTATAAGTTCAAGAGAGATCAGGAGCTGCAGCGGGGGCAATGGGATGAGTACGTAAGGGAGGACCAGGAAATTTGTGCCCTCAAATGGAACGACAATAAATCCGTCACTTTGTTATCCTCGCGCATAGGGAGCGAACCAGAGGGTACCTGCAAACGATGGTGCACTACAGAAAAAAGCAAAGGTTAGTGTCAAACAACCAGCCATCATCAAAAGCTATAATAGCAATATGGGTGGCATTGATCTTTGTGATAGATACATGGCATACTATAAGTCAAACGTCAGAACAAAAAAGTGGACTGTCAGAATATTCAACCACTTCACTGATTCAGCCATAATTAATTCATGGCTTATGTACGAAAGGTATTGTCAAAAAGAAGGGATACCGAAACAAAAGTGGATGTCTCTCATAAACTTCAGAATTCACTTGTCCCACGACTTGGTAAAGTCTTCAAAAATTGTAGACTCACTGGAACTGTCGAAAGAAATTTCTCCGAGTGTGACACAGGAGTATGTCAGCAGTTCTGATGAAGATGAGCAGCATCAGCCCACAAAACGAAGACGAATTGTACCAAAGCCAACTAGAGGAAGCAAATGTGACAGGGTTGACCACCTTTCTGAATATATTGAGAGTAGTTTTGCCTCAAGGTGTCGGTTACCAGGTTGCAAGTCAAGTTCCTGCATAATGTATAAAAAGTGCAAAGTTTTTTCGTGCGTATCAAAAAACAATTGTTTGGCTAAATTCCATAAACATGAGAAGTAATGTGTTCATAAAATGTAATGTGTGCATAAAAATGAGAAGTAATGTGTGCATTTTTCATTGATAGAAAAAAAATATGAAAATACTATGAGATCCGCATTTTTTTCTCTGTTGAGACCCAATGTACACACTTGTGTACATTCAATTACTCAAACATTATATAAAATAAAATTTCAAAATTAGTTTTTTTGTGTTACTTTGACATCATATGCACCAAAAAAAGCAATGGAACATTTTTCCATTCTTTGTTTATCTTCTGGACTGAAGAGGTTAGTAGAAGGGTGCCAGGTTTCACTAAACAGGCAATAGTGCGTCGGATACAAACTACAAGGCTCCCAGGAGAGCTTCCATGTGGAGGTCGCAGACGAGTTATTCTCTAGGATAAAACTCGACCTGGAGCCTTAAGTATTTAATCTCGACGCAATTTCCGTGTTGCATTATTAGTAGAAGGGTGCGAGGTTTACAGTAAATAGGCAGTAGTGCGTCGGAAACAAACTACAAGCCTCCCAGGAGAGCTTCCATGTGGAGGCCGGAGCCGAGTTACTCAGTGCGTTGGAAACTAACTACAAGCCTCCCAGGAGAGCTTCCATGTGGAGGCCGGAGCCGAGTTACTCTCTAGGATAAAAACCCGCCCTGCAGCCTATGGTATTTAGTCTCGAAGCAATTTCTGTGTCCCATCGTAAGTAGAAGGGTGCGAGGTTTACAGTCACTAGACAGTAGTGCGTGGGATACAAACTACACGAGTCCCAGGAGAGCTATCATGTTGAGCCGCAGCAGAGCTACTCTATAGGATAAATGTCGTCCTGGATCTTTAAGTATTTAATCTTGACTAAATTTCTGTGTCGCATCAATAGTAGAAGTTTGCGAGGTTTACAGTAAATAGACAGTAGTGCGTCGGATACAGACTACAAGACTCCCAGGAAAGCTTTCATGTGGAGGCCGCAGCCCAGTTACTCTCTAGGACAAAAAAACACCCTGGAGCCGATAGTATTTAATCTCGACGCAAACACGGTGTCCCATCCTAAGAAGAAGCGTGTGAGGTTTACAGTAAAAAGGAAGTAGTGGGTCGGATACAAACTACAAGACACCCAGGGATCTTTCATGTGGATGCCGCAGACGTGTTACTCTGTAGGAGTAATTCCGCTCTGGAGCCTATAGTATTTAATCTCGACACAATTTCTGTGTCGCATCCTTAGTAGAAGGGCGCGAGGTTTACAGTAAATAGGCAGTAGTGCGTGGGATACAAACTACAAGAGTCCCAGGAGATCCTTCATGTGGAGGACGCAGCCAAGTTACTCTCTAGGATAAAACTCGTCCTGGAGCCTGTTTAATCTCGACGCAATTTCTGAGTCCCATCGTAAGTAGAAGGGTGCGAGGTTTACAGTAAGTAGACAGTAGTGCGTCGGATACAAATTACAGGACTCCCAGGAGAGCTCTCATGTTGAGGCCGCAGCCGAGTTACTCTCTAGGATAAAAGTCGCCCTGTATCCTTAAGTATTTAATCGCGCCGCAGTTTCTGTGTCGCCTCAACAGTAGATGTGTGCGAGGTTTACTGTAAATAGACAGTATTGCGTCGGATACAAACTACAAGACTCGCAGGAGAGCTTTCATGTGGAGGCCACAGCCCAGTTCCTCTCTAGAAAAAACCCGCCCTGGAGCCTATAGTATTAAATCTCGATGCAGTTTCTGTGTCCTATCCTAAGTAGAATGGTTCGAGGTTTAAAGTAAATAGGCAATAGTGCGTGGGATACGAACTACAAGAGTCACAGGAGAGCTATCATGTTGAGCCGCAGCAGAGTTACTCTATAGGATAAATGTCGTCCTAGATCTTTAAGTATTTAATCTTGACTAAATTTCTGTGTCGCATCAATAGTAGAATTTTGCGACGTTTACAGTAAATAGACAGTAGTGCGTCGGATACAAGCTACAACGCTCCCAGGAGAGCTTTCATGTGGAGGCCACAGCCCAGTTACTTCCTAGGAAAAACCCGCCCTGAAGCCGATTGTATTTAATCTCAACGCAATATCTGTGTCCCATACTAATTAGAAGGGTGAGAGGTTTACAGTAAATAGGCAATAGTGCGTCGGATAGAAACTACAAGACTCGCAGGAGAGCCTTCTTGTGGAGGCCGCAGCCGAGATACTCTCTAGGATGAAACCCGCCCTGGAGCCTATAATATTTAACCTCGACATAATTTCGGTGTCCCATCCTAAGTAGAAGGGTGAGAGGTTTACAGTAAATAGGCAATAGTGCGTCGGATACAAATTACAAGACTCACAAGACAGCTTTAATGTGGAAGCCGCAGGCGTGTTACTCTGTAGGATTAATTCCGCTCTGCCACCTATAGTATTTAATCTCGACGCAATATCTGTGCCGCATCCCTAGTAGAAGGCTGCAAGGTCTACAGTTAATAGGCAGTAATGCGTCGAATTCAAAGAACAAGACTCCCAGGCGAGCTTTCATGTGGAGGCCACTATAGGCTCCACAGCAGAATTCCTCCTAGAGAGTAACACGTCTGCGTCATCCCAATGAAAACTCCCTGGGAGTCTCGTAGTTTGTATCCGACGCACAACTCCCCATTTACTGTAACCCTCGCACCCTTTTACTTAGGTCTGCGTAACACGAATACGGCCTCCACATAAAAGCTTTCCTGGGAGTCTTGTAGTTTGTATGTGACGCACTACTGCCTATTTACTGTAAACCTCGCAACCTTCTACTTAGGATGAGACACAGATATTGCGTCAAGATTTAATACGATATACTCCAGGGCGGTTTTTCTCCTAGAGAGTAACTCGGCTGCGGCTCCTCATGATAGCTCCCCTGGGAGTCTTGTTCTTTGAATTCGACGCATTACTGCCTATTTTCTGTAGACCTCGCAGCCTTGTACTAGCGATGCGGCACAGAAATTGCGTCGATATTAATTCTCTAGAATAAAAGTCGCCCAGAATCCTTAAGCATATAATCGCGACGCAAATTCTGTGTCGCATCAATAGTAAAAGTGTGCGAGGTTTACAGTAAATAGACAGCAGTATGTCAGATACAAACTACAAGACTCCCAGGAAAGCTTTTATGTGGAGGCCGTATTCGTGTTACGCAGACCTAAGTAAAAGGGTGCGAGGGTTACAGTAAATGAGGAGTTGTACGTCGGATACAAACTACGAGACTCCCAGGGAGTTTTCATTGGGATGACGCAGACGTGTTACTCTCTAGGAGGAATTCTGCTGTGGAGCCTATAGTGGCCACCACATGAGAGCTCTCCTGGGACTCTTGTAGTTTGTATCCCACGCGCTACTGCATATTTACTGTAAACCTCACACTCTTTGACTTACGATGGGACACAGAAATTGCGTCGAGATTAGGTACTATAGGGTCCAGGGCGGATTTATCCTAGAGAGTAACTCGGCTGCAGACTCCGAGAACAGCTTTCATGTGGAGGCCACAGCCCTGTTCCTCTCTAGGAAAATCCCGCCCTGGAGCCGATAGTATTTCGTCTCGACGCAATTTCTATGTCCAGCCCTAAGTAAGAGGGTGCGAGGGTTACAGTTAATGGGCAAGAGTGCGTCGGATACAAACTACAAGATATCCAGGGAGGTTTCAATTGGATGCTGCAGCCGTGATACTCTGTGGGAGTAATTCCACTCTGCAGCGTATAGTATTTAATCTCAACGCAATTTCTGTGCCGAATCCTTAGGTTTGCAGTAAATAGGCAGTTGTAAGTTGGATACAAACCACAAGAATCGGAGGAGACCCTTTTTGTGGAGGCTGCAGAGGAGTTACTCTCTAGGATAAACCCCGCGCTGGACCCTTTGGTATCTAATCTCGGCGCAATATCTGTGTCCCATCGTATTTAGAAGGGTGGGAGGTTTACAGTAAATAGCCAGTAGTGTGTAGGATAAAACCTACAACTCCTATGAGAGCGTTCATGTTTAGGCAACAGGCGAGTTACTCTCTAGGATAAAACCCACTCTGGAGCCTATAGTATTTAATCTCCACGCAATTTCTTTGTCCCATCCTAAGTAGAAACGTGCGAGGTTTACGGTAAATGGGCAGTAGTGGGTCTTATACAAACTACAAAACCCCCAGGAGAGCTTTCAAGTGGAAGCTGCAGCCGTGTTACTCCTTATGAGTAATTCCGCTATGGACCCTACAGTTGTCAATCACGACGCAATTTCTGTGCCGCATGCTTAGTAGAAGGGTGCGAGGTTTACAATAAAGAGGCAGTAGTTCGTCGGATACAAACTACTAGACTCCCAGAAGAACTTTCATGTGGAGGCCTCAGCCGAGTTAATCTATAGGATAAAAGTCGCCCTGGACCCTTAAGTATTTAACCTCGACGCAAATTCTGTGTCCCAACATAAGTAAAAGGGAGCAAGGGTTACAGTAAATAGGCAGTAGTTCGTCGGATACAAACTACAAGACTACCAGGGAACTTTAATGTGGATGCCGCAGACGTAATACTCTGTTGGATTAATTCAGCTCTGGAGCCTATACTATTTTATCTCGACGTAATTTCTGTGTACCACCGTTTGTAGAAGGGTTTGAGGTTTACTGTAAATAGGCAGTTGTGCGTCGGATTCAAACTACAAGACTTCCAGGAGAGCTTTCATGTGAGGCAGCAGACGAGTTACTCTCTAGCATAAAAGTCGCCCTGGATCCTTATGTATTTAATCTCAACGCAATTTCGGTGTCGCTTCCAAAGTAGAAGTGAGCGAGGTTTACAGTAAATGGGCAATAGTGCGTCGGATACAAACTACAAGAATCCCAGGAGAACTTTCATGTGGGGGCCGCAGTCGAGTTTCTCTCTAGGGTAAAACCCGAACTGGAGCCACTAGTACATAATCCCGACGCAATTTCGCTGTCGCATCATTTGTAGAAGGGTGCGAGGTTTACAGTAAATAGGCAGTAATGCGTCGGATGTAATCTACAAGACTCCCAGGGTCCTCTCATGTGACTGCCGCAGACGTGCTGCTCTGTAGAAGTAATTCCGCTCTGGAACCTATAGTATTTAATCTCGACGCAATTTCAGTGTCGCATCATTGCTAGTAGCGTGTAAAGTATATAGTAAATAGGCAGTAGTGCGTCGGAAACAAACTACAAGCCTCCCAGGAGAGCTTCCATGTGGAGGCCGGAGCCGAGTTACTCTCTAGGATAAAAACCCGCCCTGCAGCCTATGGTATTTAGTCTCGACGCAGTTTCTGTGTCCCATCGTAAGTAGAAGGGTGCGAGGTTTACAGTCAATAGACAGTAGTGCGTGGGATACAAACTACAAGAGTCCCAGGAGAGCTATCATGTTGAGCCGCAGCAGAGTTACTCTATAGGATAAATGTCGTCCTGGATCTTTAAGTATTTAATCTTGACTAAATTTCTGTGTCGCATCAATAGTAGAAGTTTGCGAGGTTTACAGTTAATAGACAGTAGTGCGTCGGTTACAGACTACAAGACTCCCAGGAAAGCTTTCATGTGGAAGCCGCAGCCCAGTTACTCTCTAGGATGAAAAACACCCTGGAGCCGATAGTATTTAATCTCGACGCAAATACGGTGTCCCATCCTAAAAAGAAGGGTGTGAGGTTTACAGTAAAAGGGAAGTAGTGGGTCGGATACAAACTACAAGACACCCAGGGAGCTTTCATGTGGATGCCACAGACATGTTACTCTGTAGGAGTAATTCCGCTCTGGAGTCTATAGTATTTAATCTCGGCGTAATTTCTGAGTCCCATCGTAAGTAGAAGGGTGCGAGGTTTACAGTAAGTAGACAGTAGTGCGTCGGATACAAACTACAGGACTCCCAGGAGAGCTCTCATGTTGAGGCCGCAGCCGAGTTACTCTCTAGCATAAAAGTCACCCTGTATCCTTAAGTATTTAATCGCGCCGCAGTTTCTGTGTCGCCTCAACAGTAGACATGTGCGAGGTTTACTGTAAATAGACAGTATTGCGTCGGATACAAACTACAAGACTCGCAGGAGAGCTTTCATGTGGAGGCCACAGACCTGTTCCTCTCTAGAAAAAACCCGCCCTGGAGCCTATAGTATTAAATCTCGACGCAGTTTCTGTGTCCTATCCTAAGAAGAATGGTGCGAGGTTTACAGTAAATAGGCAGTATTACGTCGGATACAAACTACAAGAGTCCCAGGAGAGCTATCATGTTGAGCCGCAGCAGAGTTACTCTATAGGATAAATGTCGTCCTGGATCTTTAAGTATTTAATCTTGACTAAATTTCTGTGTCGCATCAATAGTAGAATTTTGCGAGGTTTACAGTAAATAGACAGTAGTGCGTCGGATACAAGCTACAAGGCTCCCAGGAGAGCTTTCCTGTGGAGGCCACAGCCCAGTTACTTCCTAGGAAAAACCCGCCCTGAAGCCGATTGTATTTAATGTCAACGCAATAGGAATGTGTGAAAGCAAATTATGTGATGTAGGAATTGTGCAAAAGAAATGTGTGAAAAACTGAATAAGTTAAGCACACCAGACAGTAATAAACTACAAAATAACAGTCATTGACTATGGACTAAAGTAAAAAATAGACTATCGATAAAAATAAGTCATTAGTTCTGAAATGGACAGTTTATAAAGAACAAAAGTAAAGCATGATAAACTCTAAAACTATAAGCCACTTATTTTCTCCTCATAAAAATAAAAGAATAACTAGCTATATTTTACTTATTTTCTCCTTATGAAAACAAAGAATAAAAAATTATCTTGTTGGATGTTTTCCCTTTTTTTAAACATTTGCACCATTTGTTAGGATAATATCTCGATACTTGTGCATGTATAGTTCTTTGTCAAAGCAATTCTTGGAAATAATTCTTATTTGTTACTGTAACAATGATGAAATGAGTGTCTAGAAACAAAAACATTTTACTTGTACATGATATTTAGAAAATGTGTTAGGAATAGATTTTACTTAATTACAACATTTATAAAAAAATATTTCTAAGAAAATCGATGTGAAAGACTCCTCACTTTCGATAACAAAATTCTCAAAAAAACAAACTTCACACTTAAATAAAGAAAGAAAATTATTAAAAATTAATAGTATATAATAATATAAAAATATTCTTCTCTTGTCAATATAAACATATTTTTGAGAATAATGTGGAAGAATATAAAAATATAAATTAGTAATACAAACCAGCATAGAACCAGAATAACGTGGCTGAACAGTAGGCAACAAAATTTAGATAAAGGAATAATTTTTGACTGGCTTGGACAACGATTCAATCATTGCCTAACTTCAGTGCAAAAATTAACTTCAAGGGTGGTGATATGTAAGGTGTCACGCAAATTCAACACCTTCCATGAAAACCCTGACATGATAAGCAAATCCAGTAGTCTGTCACATAGCTCCGAATTAATCGTGACATTAAATTAACCAAAGTAATACGAGTAACGAGTGAGCAAATGAAGTACCACAGACTAACACAAGAATGCCTAAATGCATGTCATACCTTCCCACCGTGAGACAGACGCATTTCTGAGGGGAGAAACGAAAACAGAAGCCGAGAGCAGAACCGTGTTAAGCTAGAAGGCCCTACGATAAGGGACGGACACCCACGTCGCCAGCTAACCGCTAGGACAACCCCCCAGCCCATGTTAAAAGGTAGAGCCCTCCAGAAGAACAGTGTAGATCTTACGATAAAACAAAAGGAGTCACACCAGCCGCAAGTTTTAGCGTGAGACTTTTCCACGTCTCCGTTACGTTGCAAACGTTAAAAACATTGCCCCACCACAAAAAGTAACCGCCAGGACTACCCCCCAGCCCGTGTTAAAAGATAGAGCCCTCCAGAAGAACAGTATAGATCTTATGATAACACTAAAACGGCCACACTAGCTACAAGTTTTAGCGTGAGACTTTTTCGCGTCTCTGTTACGTTGCAAACTTTAAAAACATTGCCCCACCACGAAAAGTATAACGTTTCTCATTGGATAGACAGAATTTTTGTAGGTGGAGCTTAAGGTTAACATTGAGACCCTGATTGGTCAGATGAAAACACAGCCTGATAGTTTTTCTTTTCTTTAAACCAGCTTCGGTAAATTGTAGTAAGGAGAAGTTAGAAAAGAGTTGCTTCCGAGACGGCGAGATGCATGGAGCTGCGCTGGCCGCCGCCCCCTGACGAACACCGGCAAGGTGAGCGCATAGGACTTCACTTAGAACTGCAGAAGTCTCATCTATTACACCCCCTTTTTACGTAATACTAGTGTCGATCGTCAATTGATTCTCATGGTATTCACATTTGCTACATAAGTTAAAATCTGAAACGCGATGATTTTTCTATTATACAATTATTGAGAAGCCACATCATCCACTGTAATTTACGACAAGTTAGATAAGTAATTAAAGATAATTGAGGGTCACTGTAGACCATTTTGATAGTTTTCTCTTTTGTGAAACTTAATTTAAACCTAGATTATAGATGAGATATGGCATAGGTCATTCTTCGATCCATTGTAGAACTTGGAAACCCATTCAGGGAATATTCGTTCACATTTTTGTTGAACGCAGTTGGTTTTTATCATCCTGTATTAAAACATTTCCTTTTATCAATAGTGCAATTTATAAACAATGTTTTGAGAGTAGAGTAAAATTTCCAGTGGTAAACTTGACTGCTTTTCGACGTTATTTTACCAGCTAACTAAAAATAGGAAAGCCTTGTACCCCTTCCACTAAATTTAGTTAGCATTAAGATTCTTTTACAGGGAGTGCAGTGGAGCTGACGCTGAAATCATTAAGTATTAGGTTATATCATCGCAAGTCTCACTGAACTCTTCTGAACTCTACATGTCATGTGTGGTCTGGCGTCTCCTTACCAGCAACTGGTCCCATGTTCAAACTAGTCAATTTCCTAAAAAACACGCTCAGAGCGTCGTTGCGCGAAAGTCGTAGGGAGACACGACTTAGAACAAACAGAGTCTGGCGGATACAATCTACAAGACTACCAGGAGAGCATACATGTAGAGGCCGCGCCGTGTTTCTTTGTAGGAGTTAACTCGCCCTCGAGCCTATAGTATTCAATATCGACGCAATTTCTATGTCGCACCCTTAGTGGAAAGGAGCGAGGTTTAAAGTAAATGGGCCGTACTCCGGCGGATACAAACTACAAGGCTCCCAGGAGAACTTTCTTGTGGAGGCCGCAGACCTGTTACTCTCTAGGATAAAACACGACCTGAAGCCTACAGTATATAATCTCGACGAAGATTCTGTGTCACATCCTTAGTAGAAGGGTAAATGGGCGGTAGTGAGTCGGATAGAAACTGCAAGACTCCCAGTACAGCTTGCATGTAGTGACCGTAGCCGTGTTACTCTGTAGGAGTAAACCCTGCCTGAAGCCTACAGTATTTAATCTCGACGCAATTTCTGTGTCTCATCCTTAGTGTGCGAGGGTTACAGTAAATGGGCAGCAGTGCGTCAGATACAAACTACAAGGCTCCCAGGAGAGCTTTCATGTGGAAGCCGCAGCCATGTTACTCTGTAGGTGTAATCCCGCACTGCAGCCTATAGTATTTAATCTTGATGCAATTTCTGTAACGCATCATAAGTAGAAGACTGTGAGGGTTACAGTAAATGGGCAGTACTGCGTCATATTGTTGAGTTTGAAACAGCTATGCCACTTACTAAAAATACGTAAATTACGCACTACTCCATTACACCCTCAGCGCAACGGACGCACAGAAAGAGTCCATCGGACAAGTGGCAAGATGCTTAGTTATTATATTAACGAACAACATTCTAATTGGGATACGTATTTACCAATAATCGTGTCGGTATACAACGCCAAAACGCATGAAGCAACTGGCATGTCACCTTATGAAGTGGTCTATGGCAGAAAAATGCCATCCCCTTTTGATGTAATCAGGCAGAAAAACGGAAAAGTCGGAGATACAGTAAGAGATTTCAGTCGAATGATGAAGGATGTATGGAAAAAGGTTCAAAAATCTAATACAAAGGCTTTGGAACGACAGGAAAGATTAGGTAACGCCCAAGCTAAATATCCAAATTACAAAATCGGTCAGTGGGTGATGCTGTCTACCCCATATATTGCGAAAGGAAAAACGAAGAAATTTGTAACAAACTACAGAGGTCCTTATCAAATAATTGAGATCACATCACCAGTCCACGTTAAACTGCAACTGCCCACCCGAACTATTATTGTCCATGCAAGTCGTTTAAAACCTTTTAAGGGCGCTCCAGATGTAATTCCTTCAACAATAGTGTCTGCTTTTCCAAAGGGTGGAGGTAGTACCCAAAAAGGAAAAAGAGTGGTCACGCCAGCACAACATACAGACATGGCACCATACAATCTTCGACCAAGGGTGTGAATGTCCTAGTTGACTCATAGTTGACTGTGGATAGTATACAAATCTAAATAATTAATAAATGATAATGGTTTATTATTTAGGAAAACCAAAGTTGAACGTAGAAGCGTGTTGATCTTGTAGTTAACTCCTTCTTTTTCTTGTTTTTGTTTTTACTAGGATCGTAGGTCCATAACCACGTTGTTTGCTCTTTTCAGAAAACGCCATGCAAAGCATTTCCTTCACAAAACCTATCCTAACTCAATGGCTCCCTTAACAGTTCCATTCTGAAGTCATTAGATATGTTCATAAACTCACAGCAAGGCAAAATTGATGCCAATGTTGTGATGCAACATGTCTTAAAATTAAAAAGTGAACACAAAACTGAAATTATAATGCTAGGAGCGGGTATATCTGGAACCTTTGTGTTGGTGTTTCTGCTTTGTACAGTTTTCTTTTATTTAAGACGAAAAAATAAGCCAAATAATGGTATACCACTTCATCAAATCCCCATTAATTGGATACCACACTCTTAACTGGTGTACTTCAGTGGTTACTTGTGAGCATTAGTGTATTAATTTTGTTTACTGTACTTCACTCTTTACTAAACAGTCTTATGTTAAAGTAAACAATACTGTAGAATAGATATTCTTGCATTAATATAGGGTAGATTAAACAGGTGTTGCTATGTAACTTTCTAAGTGAATAATCTATTTTTGTTTATTCATTGCATTCAAGATTTGTTACACTTCTTACATGTGTAAACTATGTGATTCATGAGCGTACAGTGCTTTTGTAAGGTGATAAAGTATTTTCAACATACTTAATGTGAAGCGTGTGTAATCTTCTAAGTGGAGAGTTTTCATTGCTTCTGTTAGTTCTTTTGCCATGTGAAGAGTGGAGGAATGTTGAGTGGTAAATTCGAGGGCGAATTTCTCTGAAGGGTGGAGGAATGGTGAGTGGTACTTAAGTAAATAAATTAGTGAAATCAAAGTGAAGTAGAAATTAGAATATAAATGAAACACTTGGTTTAGTTTAGAGAGTTACATACTGGTGAACAGCGGGCAGAACAGCAGAGCAGAAGAGACAATGACCGTGAAGTCAGCAAGTTCCACATAAGCAGGCACTGTCGATTCAGCCGTCAGGCCATCGCCCGACCGGCTCACATGTTTCTCAGTTGTCGCATGTGAGCAAAGGCCCTCGCCTACATTCCTAGAGCCAATGACCGACATTAAGAAGATTCTTCGAGAAGCTTCTCAACGTGACAGAAGAGGCAATGACCGTGAAGTCGTTCACCTCCAGTAAACTGAAGTGAATAAATACGCGAGACGCAGTGGGCCCAACAGACGGAGACGAGAGACGAAGAAGACGAAGGAAGAAGAGAAGAGTAGCAGTAGTTTCCAGTCGGTTTCGGTGCTGAAGACCGTCATGCAAGAAGAGACTACATCATGCACAGACGCACCAAGACCGCCGCTGTAATGGAATAGCAAGCAGCAGCCTCGGCGCCAGAAGACAGAAGTTAAAAGGTGTTTGAAGTCTGATTTTTATGTACCCGGGTGACCCGTGAGGATGGGAAGGAGACGGCCTCACATCAGCAGTCGCCTTTGAGCTGGGATGAAGATCTGTCAGCCGAAGACTGGCAAGCGGGAGACCATTGTTCGCGTCCGGGACACTGGCCTTCCCCCACTGTGCCGCTCCACTGGCCAACGCACAACACACGCGGCCGCTTAGAGAACACAGCTGCTGCTCTCCGAGCCAGTACAATCCAGTAAGAAAACCGTAGTACGAAACTTGCAATAAAAGTTATCTTATGTAAATATGCTGTTTCATTCTCCCTCATAGCCGAGCCAAGGAAGAACCCACCCTGCCCACAGGTTGTTAAGAGAGAAAAATTAATTAATTTAGAATTTTCACACTGACATAATGCTTTAGAAACAAATGCCCTTTGCAGAAATGCTCATCCTCACAATTGACTAGTATCAAAAGAGAAAACCCAGTTACATTTAGTATCAAAACTGTTATAGGATACAAATTACAAGACTACAAGTACAACTTTCATGTGAAGACCATAGCCATGCTACTGTGTAGAAGTAAGACCCGCCCTGGAGCCTATAGTATATAATCTCGATACAATTTCTGTGTCCATTCCAAATAGAAGGGTGCGATGACTACAGGAAATGGGCAGTAGTGCGTCGGATACAAACTGCAAGACTCCCAGGAGAGCTTTCGTGTGGAGGCCGCAGCCGTGTTACTCTGTAGGTGTAATCGCACCCTGAAGCCTATAGCATTCAATCTTGACGCAATTTCTGTGTCCATTCCAAATAGAAGGGTGCGCGGGTTACAGTAACTGGGCAGCAGTGCGTCGGATACAAACTGCAAGACTCCCAGGAGAGCTTTCATGTGGAAGCCGCAGACAAGTTACTCTCTAGGATAAAACACGCCCAGAAGCCTATAGTATTTAATCACGACGCAACTTCAGTGTCGCATCCTAAGTAGAAACGCGCGAGGGTTATAGTAAATGGGCAGCAGTGCGTCGGATACAAACTACAAGACATCCAGGAGAACTTTCATTTGGAGGCCACGGACGTGTTACTCTCTAGGATAAAACCCGCTCTGGAGCCTGTAGTATTTAGTCTCGACGCAATTTCTGTGTCGCATCCTTAGTAGAATGGTGCAAGGTTTTCAGTAAATGGGCAGCAGTACGTCGGATACAAACTACAAGACTCCCAGTTCTAACAACCCTACCACTACAAAGATCAAATTTTAATATAGATTGTGGTGTTGCTCACTCTGCTAAACACTGAACTTTCGGGCACCAACAATGTTATTATTTGGCAGGTGTCATTAGGGCACAGTTAATAAAGGCATTTCATGTAATAATAATTAAACTAGGCACTCATCTTTTCGTGTTTCCCACGCTGGTCTCGTTGTAAAATCATGGCTCAATCGTCGAAAGTCTAGGTTGTAATGATTCCAAGTTAGGATGCAAAGAGGCCTAGGTTTTATTCTGCTATATGCAAAAGTTCTATTGATCTGTTTCACAAACCATTCTTGAGGATTAAACCTTAGAAAGTTAGCACAATAGTGATTAAAAAAAATCAGCACTCCGAATTTAAGATACATTTCCTTTTTATAGCTTTTGTCACAATATCGCTTAACACACAAAACATCACATCACAATACCAAACATAATTGAAAACATTTATAAGCTGTCTACAATAAGCGTCTTTCCTACATCACGTCCAACACTTGACTTTTTCAAGGTCCGACTCTCACTAAAACACTAATAAGACCTTACGCGCCCAAAAATCAGACTTATAACTACATCAAAGATCATAGTGACAAAAGAAAGAATATACATAGGAACAATACCATTACAGTATAAACATACCGATGTATCAAAGTACCCCTACATTAATGAAAAAGCACCGAATGTTGTCTCAGAAATATGTTAACTACTTTACAGAAACACAGTAGAATATTGCTGGTATCGAGAGGTTCAGGTGACCTGCAGTAAAGGTTACGTAATTCAAGTACGATTACACAGTATAGCTGTAATGTGGTGACCGTAGCGTTCTTACTCTGTAGGAGTTAACCCGCCCTAAAGCCTATAGTATTTAATCTCGACGCATATTTCAGAGTCCCATCCTAAGTAGAATGGTGCGAAGGTTACAGTAAATGGGCAGTAGTGCGTCAGATACAAACTACAAGACTCCCACGATAGCTTTCATGTGGACACCGCAGCCGTGTTACTCTGTAGGAGTAATCCCACCCTGCAGCCTATACTACTTAACCCCGAAGTAATTTCTCTTTCGCATCATAAGTAGAAGGTTGCGAGGGTTACGGTAAATGGGCAGTAGTGCGTCGGATACAAACTACAAGACTCCCAGGACAGCTTTCATGTTGGGGCTGCAGACGTGTTACTCTCTAGGATAAAACCTGCTCTGGAGCCTGTAGTAATTAACCTCGACGCAATTTCAGTGTCGCATCCTAAGTAGAGTTGTGCGAAGATTACAGTAAATGGATAGTAGTGCGTCGGATAAAAACTACAAGACTTCCAGTACAGCTTTCACGTGGCGACCGTAGCAGTGTTACTCTGTAGCAGAAAACCCGTCCTGGAGATTACAGTATTTAATCTCGACCCAATTTCTGTGACGCAGCATTAGTAGAAGGGTGCATAGGTTACAGTAAATGGGTTTTAGTTGGTCGGATACAAATTTCAGGACCCCCAGTACAGCTTTGATGTTGCGACAGTAGCCGTGTTACTCTGTAGGAGTAAACGCGCAGTGGAGCCTATAGTATTTCATCTCGACGCAATTTCCGTGTCGCATCCTAAGTAGAAGGGTGCGAGGGTTACAGTAAATGGGCAGTAGTCCGGCGGATACAAACTACAAGACTCACAGGAGAGCTTTTATGTGGAGCCCGCAGACAAGTTACTCTCTAGGATAAAACCCACCCTGAAGCCTATGGTGTTTACACTCGATACAATTCCTGTGTCGCATCCAAAGTAGATATGTGCGAAGAATACAGTAAATCGATAGTACTGCGTCGGATACAAACTACAAAACTCCCAGTACAGCTTACATGTGGCGACCGTAGTCGTGTTACTCTGTAGGAGTTAACCCGCCCTGGAAATTATAGTATTCAATCTCGACGCAATTTCTGTGTGGTATCCTAAGTAGCAGGGGGCGAGGTGTACAGTAAATGGGCAGTACTGCGTCTGATATGTACTACACACTCCCAGTACAGCTTTCATATGCCGACCGTAGCTGTGTTACTCTGTAGGAGTAAACCCGCCCTGGAGCCTATAGTGTTCAATCTCGACGCAATTTCTGTGTCGCATCATAAGTAAAAGGGTGCGAGTGTTACAGTAAATGGGCAGTAGTGCGTCGAATAGAAATTACAAGACTCCCAGTACAGCTTTCATGTTGCGAACGTTGCTGTGTTACTCTGTAAGCGTAAACCCATCCTGGAGCCTATAGTATTTAGTCTTGACGTAATTTCTCTATCGCATTGAAAGTAGAAAGGTGCAAGGGTTAGATTAAATGGGCAGTAGTGCGTCAGATAGAAACTACAAGACTCCCTGTACAGCTTTAATGTGGCGACCTTAGCCTTTTTACTCAGTAGGAGAAAACCCAGACTGGAGCCTATAGTATTTAATGTTGACGTAATTTCTTTGTCGCATCCTTAGTAGAAGGGTGCGAGGAATACAGTAAATTGGCGTTAGTGCGTCGAATGCAATCTACAAGAATCCCAGTACAGCTTCCATGTGGCGAACGTAGCTGTGTTACTCTGTAAGAGTAAACCCGCCCTGGAGCCTATAGTATTTAATCTCGACTAAATTTCTGTGTCGCATCCTTAGTAGAGGGGTGCGAGGGTTTTAGTAAATGGGCAGTGGTGCGTCGGATACCAACTACAAGACCCCCAGGCGAGGTTTCATGCGCTGACTAGATCTGTGTTATTCGCTTGGCGAAATGGCAAAATGGAGCCTTTAGTAATGAATCGCGAAACATTTTCTCAGTCGCATCCTTACTAGGATGGAGCAAGGGTTACAGTAAATGGGCAGTGGTTCCACGGATACAAACTAAAGGACTGCCAGGAGAGATTTCATGTTGTGACTACAGCCATGTTAGTCTCTTGGATGAAAGTCGGCAATGACCCAGTAGTATTCAATCGCGACGCAATTTGTGTGTACATCTGATAGAAACTACAAGATGACGATTAGAGTTTCCACGTGGTGACCGCAGCCCGTTAGTATCTTGGAGAAAAGGTGGCATGGAGCCTGTAGTATTCAATCCCAACGCAATATCTGTGTCGCATACTTATTTTGGCGATGCAAACGTAACAGTTAATGGTGAGTGGTGCGTCGGATACAAATTGTAGGTCTCCCAGGAGAGCTTTCTTGTGGCGACCACAGCCGTGTTACTCTCTAGGAGAACAGCTGCATGGAAACTGTAGTATTTAACCTCGACGCAATTTCTGTGCCTCATCGTGAATAGGATGGTGCAAGGTTTACAGTAAATGGTCTGTGGTGCGTCAGATACAATCTACAAAACTCCCATAGACCTTTTATGTGGAGACCTCAGCCGTGTTAGTCTCTAGGTGAAAAGCCACCATGGAGTCTGTAGTATTTAAACTCGACGCAGTTTCTGTGTCACATCCATACTAAGATGGTGCGAGGATTACAGTAGATGGTCAGTCGTGTGTCGGATATGAACTACAAGACTCCCAGGAGAGCTTTCATATGGCTACCGCAGAAGTGCTAGTCTCTTGGATGAAAGCCGCCATGGAAGCTGTAGTATTTAATCTCGACGCAATTTCTGTGACGTCACCTTACTAGGGTGCGAGGGTTACAGTGAGAGGTCAGTGGTACGTCGGATACAAACTACAATTCTTCCAGGAGAGGTTTCATGTGGCAACACAGCCGTGTTAGTCTCTTGGAGAAATGTCGGCATGAAGACAGTACTCCCAGAAGAGGTTTCATGTGGCAACACAGCCGTGTTAGTCTCTTGGAGAAATGTCGGCATGAAGACTGTAGTATTCAATCACACTCAATTTCTGTGTCTCATATTTACTAGGTCAGTAAATTCTCAGTGGAGCATCGGTCATTAACTACAAGAAGCCCCGGAGTGGTTTCATGTGGTGACCGCAGCCCAGTTCGTCTCTCATATAAAAGTCGGCATGGAGCCTGTAGTATTCATTCGCGACGAAATTTCTGTGTCGCATTCTTACTAGGATTCTGCTGCAGTAAATGGGCAGTGCTGCGTCGGATTCAAAGTAAAGGACTGTCAGGAGAAGTATCATGTGGCGACCTCAGATGTGTTAGTCTCTTGGAGAAAAGTCCCCATGGTGCCTTTAGTATTGATTCGCGACACAAGTTCTGTGTTTCATCCTTAGTAGGACAGTATGCATGTTACAGTAAATGGGCAGCGGTGCGACAGATACAAACTACAGGACTGCCAGGAGAGGTTTCATGCGGAGGCCGCAGCCACGTTAGTCTCTCGGAGGAAAGTCGGCATGGAGCCTATAGTATTCAATCGCGACGCAATTTCAGTGTCGCACTCTTACTTGGACAGTGCGACAGTTACAGTAAAAGGTCATTGCTGCGTCGGATACATGCTACAGGCCTCTCAGGTGAGATTTCAAGTGGCGACCGCACCCGTGTTAGTCTATTGGCGAAAAGTCAGCATGGAGTTTGTAGTATTCAAACTGGACGCAATTTCTGTGCCGCATGCTTACTAGGCTAGTGAGACGGTTACAGTAAGTGGGCAATGATGCTTCGGATGCGCATTACAGGACTCCCAGGACTGGTTTCATTTAGCGACTGTATCCGTGTTAGTCTATTGAAGAAAAATCGTCATGGAGGCTGTAGTATTCATTCGCGACGGAGATTCTGTGTTGCATCCTTACTAGGACGGTATTAGTGTTACAGTGAATTGACAGTGGAATTTCGGGTACCAACTACAAAACGCCCAGGAGAGGTTTCATGTTGTTAACACAGATATGTTAGTCTCTTGGAGACAAGACGGCATGCAGCCGGTAGTATTCAATGGCGATAAAATTTCTGTGTCGCGTTCATACAAGGACGGTGTGACGGTTACAGTAAATGATCCCTAGTGCGTCGGATACATGCTACAAGATTCCCATGGAGGTTTAATGTGGCGACCACAGCCGTGTTAGCTTCTTGGAGAAAAGTCGGCATGCAGCCTGTAGTATAAAACCATGGCGTGTTTTCTATGTCGCTACAAAAGACGAGACTTACAGCATTGCTTTTATGTGGCAACCGCAGCCGTGTCACTCTCAATGAGAAAAGCCACCATGCAGCCTGTACTATTTAATCTCGACGCAATTACTGTGTCGCATCTTTACAAGGACGGTGCAAGGGTTACAGTGAATGGGAAGTTGTGCGTCGGATATAGACTACAAGACTCCCAGGAAAGGTTTCATGTGGCGACCGCAGCTATGTTAGTTTATATGAGAAAAGTCAGCACAGAGCCTGTTGTACTCAAACATGTTGCACTCTGTGTTCCATTCTGACTATGATAGTGTGAGGGTTACAGTAAACGGTCAGTGGTGTGTCGGATACGAACTACGGGACGCCCTGGATAAGTTTTATGTGGCAACCACAGCTGTGTTATTATCTTGGAGGAATGTCGGCATACAGCCTGTAGTATTCAATCGCGACGCAGTTTATGTGTGCATCTGATAGAAACTACTAGACGCCCATTAGAAGTTTCATGTGGTGACCGCAGCCCTGTTAGTATCTTGGAGAAATTGCGGCGTGGAGCCTGTAGTATTCAATCGTGAAGCAAATTCTGCGCTGCATCCTTACTATGACGCAGCGAGGTTTACAATAAATGGACAGTGATGTGTCGGATACAAATTACAGTCGTCCCACGGGAGGTTTCATGTTGCGATCGCAGCCCTGTTAGTCTCTTGCAGAAATGTCGGCATTGAACCTGTAGTATTCAGTCACGCCGCAATTTCCGTATCACATTCTTACTACGACGGTGCGAGGTTTACAGTATATGGGCAGTGGTGCATCGGATACAAACTAGAGGACTCGCTGGAGAGGTTTCATTTGGCGACCGATGCTGTGTTATACTCTTGGAGAAAAGTCGACAACGAGTCTGAAGAATTCAATCTCAAGTAATTTTTTGTGTCGCATCCCTACTAGGACGGTCAAAGGGTTACAGTAAATGGGCAGTGGTGCGTCGAATACAAACTACGGGACGCCCTGGAGAGGTTTCATTTGGCGACCACAGCCTTGTTAGTCTCTTGGAGAAAAGTTGGCAAGCAGCCTGTAATATACTATTGAAACGGAATTTCTGTGTTTCATTATTATTAGGATGGTGCTACTGTTACTAAATGATCAGTGGTGCGTCGGATACGAACTACAGGTCTCCCAGGAGTGCTTTCAAGTGACGACGCCACCATGTTAGTCTCCTGGAGAAAAGTACGCATGAAGCCTGTAGTATTCAATCGCGATGCAGTTTGTGTGCCACATTGTTACTAGGACGGTGCGAGTGTTATAGTAAATGGGCAGTGGTGCATCTGATACATAGTACAAGACTCCCAGGAGAGGCTTCATGTGGCGATCACAGCCATGTTAGTCTCTTGGAGAAAAGTTGGCATACAGTCTGTAGTAAACAATCGCGACGCAATTTCTGTATCAGATCCTTATTAGGACGGTGCGACGGTTACAGTAAATGGGCAATGGTGCTTCAGATACAAGCCAATAGAATCCCTGGAGGGGTTAATTTGGTGACAGCTGTTGTGGGTTGGCAGGAGAGCCAACACGGGTTTACTAGAGGAAGCCGAAAGGCACGCGTTTTAGCTCACACAGGCTGGCGTGGGGTCTGGAACAGGACAAGGAAATTAGGATTTAGAAAAACGGACGTAGCTGGTGGAATACTTATCTTTAATCCATAACTGGTGAACGTCGCTCTTGACGGTACATTATTCATAATATCAATAGTAACTGGTAATGGCGCCTTGCTAGGTCGTAGCAAATGACGTAGCTGAAGGCTATGCTAACTATCGTCTCGGCAAATGAGAGCGTATTTTGTCAGTGAACCATCGCTAGCAAAGTCGGTTGTACAACTGCGGCGAGTGCTAGGAAGTCTCTCTAGACCTTCCGTGTGGCGGCGCTCGGTCTGCAATCACTGATAGTGGCGACACGCGGGTCCGACGTATACTAACGGACCGCGGCCGATTTGAAGGCTACCACCCAGCAAGTGTGGTGTCTGGTGGTGACACCACAACAGCATCCGTGTTAGTCACTTGGACAGATGTCGGCATGGAGTCTGTAGTATTCAGTCGCAACGCTATTTCTGTACTTCATCCTTACTAGGATAGTGGGAGGGTTACAGTATACGGGCAGTGGTGCATCAGATGCTAACTGCAAGACGCCCATCAAAGGTTTCATGTGGTGACCGCAGCCCTGTTAGTCTCTTGGAGAAAAGTCGGCATGGAGCCTTTAGTATTGTAGAGGACAAGGGTTATTTTCAGAAAATATGGTGCGGAATTGTGATTTAGTGTGCTTCAGTGCGCGATGCGCCAGCCTCACGGCAGATGGCGGACGAAGACTGGCCGGCGCGTTATGCAGGTGACACAGTTTTGCAACGAGTGTCGGTATGTGTGTACGTGCGCGGCAGCCGTCAGAACGCAGCATTAGCAGAATTACGCAGGCGCGGGTCGCGTGTGGCTCGGTTGTGGTTCCCAACTCGTCGAGAACCTTCTAATAAACACGCCGCCGTGTAACCGGCGGATTCAGCAGCAGTCTGCACTATTTAAGGGCATCAGAGGTGAGCGTCGGCATTCGGTTCGACCGATTGGGCGTCCGGTCGCTGTCATGTCGTCGTCATCAGTGACGCTGCCCCTGAGGACTGGCCGAAGGAGGACACTGCCCGCTGCTGCACCGGCTACTCCCGGCGTCGTCTCGCGCCGCTGCGTCTGCAGGGGGCGAGCTGCGCCGGGCCTCGTGCTGCCAACGTCCTGCCGCCTGCAACAGCCGCTGACCGAGCATGGCGTCGCGTTCCCCAGGCTGCGTACACCTGCACGTCTCCACCACGACACGAGCGGAGGGGCTGAGATACCGGAAAATGTATTGGAAGAACCAACAAAAAAGAGAAACATTGCTAAAAACAACCACCTTCTTCTACCCAGCCACGCCCTACAACGCCGACCACGTCACCCGCTCCTGTCATCCTATTACAGTATTCAATCGAGATGCAGTTTCTGTGCTGCATCCTTTCTATCACGGTGCGAGGGTTACAGTAAATTGGCAGTGGTGCATCGGATACGTAGTACAAGACACCCAGGAGACTTTTCATGTGGCGACCGTAGCCGTGTTCATCTCTTGGAGAAAAGTTGGCATGAAGCCTGTAGTATACTATCGCAACGCAATTTCTGTGTTGTATCCATACTAGGATGGTGTGACAGTTACATTAATGGGCAATGGTTCATTGGATACAAACTACAGGGCTCCCTGGAGATTATTCATGTGGCAACCGCAGCCGCGTTAGGCTCTTGGAGAAAAGTTGTCATGGAGCTTGTAGTGTCCAATCGCGACGCAATTTCTGTATCTCATCTTATTAGGACGGTGTGAGGCTTACAGTATATATGCAATGGTGCATCAGATACAAACCATAAGACTCCCAGGAGTCTTTTGGGGACGGCACCTGTGTTAGTTACTTGGAGAAATGTCAGCATGGAGCCTGTAGTTTTCAATCGCAACCCATTTTCTGTGTGGTATCCTTACTAGGACGGTTCGAGGGCTACAGTAAATGTGCGGTGGTGCATTGGATACAAACAACAGCACTCGCAGGTGAGGTTTCATTTGGCGACGGCACCCGTGTTAGTCTTTTGGAGAAATGTCGTCACGGAGCCTGTAGTATTCAAGCGCGACGCAATTTCTGTGTCGCATCCTTACTAGGCCGGTGCGAAGATTACAGTAAATGGTCAGTGTAGCATCGGATACAAATAACAGGACTGCCAGGAGATGTTGCATGTGCCGACCGCAACCGTGTTAGTCGCTTGTTGTTGTCAGCATGTTGTTGTTGTGGTCTTCAGTCCTGAGACTGGGTTGATGCAGCTATCCATGCTACCCTATCCTGTGCAAGTTTCTTCATTTCCCAGTACCTACTGCAACTTACATCCTTCTGAATGTGCTTGGTGTATTCATCTTTTGGTCTCCCTCTATGGCTTTTACCCTCCACGCTGCCCTCCAATGCTAAATTTGTGATCCCTTGATGCCTCAGAACATGTCCTACCAACCAGTCACTTCTTCTCGACAAGTTGCGCCACATACTCCTCTTCTATATTCTATTCAATACCTCCTCTTTAGTTATGTGATCTACCCATCTAATCTTCAGCATTCTTCTGTAGCAACACATTTCGAATTCTTCTATTCTCTTCCTGTCCATACTATTTATCGTCCATGTTTCACTTCGATACATGGCTACACTCCATACAAATACTTTCAGAAACGACTTCCTGACACTTAAATCTATACTCGATGTTAACAAATTTCTCTTCTTCAGAAACGCTTTCCTTGCCATTGCCAGTCTACATTTTATATCCGCTCTGCATCGACCGTCATCAGTTATTTTACTCCCCAAATAGCAAAACTCCTTTACTACTTTAAGTGTATCATTTCCTAATCTAATTCCCTCAGCATCACCTGACTCAGTTCGACTACATTCCATTATCCTCGTTTTGCTTTTGTTGATGTTCATCTTATATCCTCCTTTCAAGATACTGTCCATTCCGTTCAACTGCTCTTCCAAGTCCTTTGCTGCCTCTCACAGAATTACAATGTCATCGGTGAACCTCAAAGTTTTTATTTCTTCTCCATGGATTTTAATACCTACTCCGAATTTTTTCTTTTGTTTCCTTTACTTCTTACTCAATATACAGATTGAATAACATTGGGGAGAGGCTAGAACCCTGTCTCACTTCCTTCCCAACCACTGCTTCCCTTTCATGCCCCTCGACTCTTATAACTGCCATCTGGTTTCTGTACAAATTGCAAATAGCCTTTCGCTCCCTGTATTTTAACCCTCCTACCCTTAGAATTTGAAAGGGAGTATTTTAATCAACATTGTCAAAAGCTTTCTCTAAGTCTACGAATGCTAGAAACGTACGTTTGCCTTTCCTCAATCTTTCTTATAAGATAAGTCGTAAGGTCAGTACTATCTCACAGGTTCGAATACTTCTACGGAATCCAAACTGATCTTCGCCGAGGTCGGCTTCTACCAGTTTTTCCATTCGTCTGTAAAGAATTCGTGTTAGTATTTTGCAGCTGTGACTTATTAAATTGATAGTTCGGTAATTTTCACATCTGTCAACACCTGCTTTCTTTGGGATTGGAATTATTATATTCTTCTTGAAGTCTGAGGGTATTTCGCCTGTCTCATACGTCCTGCTCACAAGATGGTAGAGTTTTGTGAGGACTGGCTCTCTCACGGCCGTCAGTAGTTCTAATGGAATGTTGTCTGCTCACGGGGCATTGTTTTGACTCAGGTCTTTCAGTGCTCTGTCAAACTCTTCACGCAGTATCGTATCTCCCATTTCATCAGCATGGAGCTTGTAGTATTCAATCGCAACGCAATTTATGTATCGCATCCTTACTAGGTTGGTGCAAGCGTTACAGTAAATGGTCAGTGGAGTGTCGGATACAAAGTATAGGACTCCGAGGAGAGGTTTCATGTGGCGACTGCAGACATGTTAGTCTCTAGGATATAAGTCGACATGGGGCCTGTAGTATTCAATCGCTACGCGATTTCTGTGTCGCATACTTACTATGAGTGTGCGAGGCATACAGTAATTGGGCAGTGGTGCATCGGGCATCAACTTCAAGACTCCCAGGAGAGGTTTCATGTGCTGACCACATTTGTGTTAGTCTGTTGGAAAAAATGTCGACATGGAGTCTGTAGTATTCAACCTCGACGTAATTTCTGTATCTCATGCTTACTAGGATGGTGTGAGGGTTACAGTATATAGGCAATGGTGCATCAGATACAATCTATAAGACTCCAAGGAGTGGTTTCAAGTTGCGTTTGCATCTGTGTTAGTCACTTGCAGAAAAGTCGGTATTGACAATGTAGTATTCAATCACGACGCAATTTCTGTTTCGCATCCTTACTAGGACGGTGCAAGTGTTACATTAAATGGTCAGTGAAGCGTAGAATACAAACTACAGGACTCACAGGAGAAGTTTCATGTGGCGACCGCAGCCGTGTTAGTCTCTTGAAGAAATGTCTGTATGGAGCCTGTAGTATTCAATCACGACACAGTTTCTGTGCCGCATCCTTACTAGGACGGAGCGAGGGTTACAATTAACTGGCAGTGGTACATCGGATACATGGTACAAGACTCCCAGGGAAGGCTTCATGTGGCGATCCCAGCCGTGTTAGTCTCTTGGAGAAAAGTTTGCATGGAGCCTGTAGTATACTATCACAACGCAACTTCTGTGCCACACCTTACTACGATGGTGCGAGGGTTACAGTAAATGTGCAGTGGTGCATCGAATACATAGTACAAGACTCGCAGGAGAGGCCTTATGTGGTGACCTCAGCCGTGTTTTTCTCTTGGGGAATAGTTGGCGTGGAGCCTGTTGTATATTATTGCAATGCAATATCTGTGTTGCATCCTTACTGTACACGTGTTCAGCATTTTACAAGAACTGATCACATTAATAAATGAAATAAAGTACACACACACTGTATAAATCTTTAGCATTTTTACAAGAATTAGGAAAGGAATGGGATTGATAGCATCATTATTGTTCACGTTGGGTTCACATAGCTGCACGAAAAGTCCATATCTTGCTACAGAAGCACAACACTAAGTAAGACAATCTGAAGTTCCCTTCCATGAAGTATTTATCAGTGTAGCCAAGACAATGAAATGCTTATTAATATTGGATGCTATCATATGGGCAGTACATTAGGTACACCAAACAGTAAAATGATAATGACATTCCTTCAGTCAGAGTGGTGGACAGCTTGATGTCAACACCACATTATTGTAGAATCCATACTCTTACATCAACGTAGAATTAGTGCAAAAACCAAATATAATGCTCCATTATCATGAGGATGGACAGGACATACGGATATCGCAGCTATTGGTGTTAATTAGTGCAGAAGGTGAAGGATACATTAAGTCTTATGCTGGTCATAATTCGGAACTACACTAGTGTATCATCTGATTTGAATAATTAATTATTGGCACTCATTTGCCAGTTACATAGCATGTATGTAGTATGTATGGAGTATTACAAAACATCTCATTACAATAATTATTGGCATAGCAGTTATGGAGTATTACAAAACATTATTCATAAGTTATCTCATTTCAATAATTATTAACACTCATTGGCCAGTTACAAAGCATTTATTATTCATAAGTCATCTCATTTCAGTAATTATTGGCACTCATTGACCAGTTACAAAGCATTTATGTAGTAATACAAAACATTATTCACTATTATTCAGAAGTCATTATTCAAGACAGGAGTTACTGCGTGTAGCAACAAGCTGCTAGAGACTATATTTGATATCATGCAAGTGACATAAGACATATTTATAATGTAAGACAATGGAACTAGTACTCAAGGTGTTTAGTCCAATAATACGTAGACATAATGGAGTTAAAACATCAGAAAAAATTGCATTATATTTAGGACTAGAAATATATCTTAAACTGCTAGCACTATTTAGTTGTATACTGGTAATAGTTGTGACAAGTATTAATTATTTTATGCTAGCAATGCATTGCGTTCGGATCAATAGTCAATTGCTGGGGCATGAAAATATTTGCTTTTGACTTATTGCTGGAAATAAGGATTATGAACGTCATTTGTCATCAGTCAGCTGTAGCAAGGTTATGAAACAAGTAGAGTATATGTGATCACATTCATGAATGACAGAGACAACTGGGTAAAAAATAAATAAATGCAAGTACTAGAACAGGTTTAATAACTAAGTGCTTGTAGCATATAACATAACGACATATTTCAGAAATCATGTCAGTATCATGAAAAGCGTCTCCTGGAAAAAATACAAAGTAGATTATTGAGCTGAAAGAAGAAATGTATTCAAATTATGCTGAAAAGCAGTAAACTTCGAATTAACAGGTAATGAAACGTGTACTTAATATGTATGTACTCTAGCTGTCTTTCCCAAAACATTCAGTCATTATACTATGCGACATATGACATACTGTCAAAAAGAACTGCAACAAATACTTAAATAATTACATAGCATCTCTTAACTAATAGAAAATATATAAACTTCATCATTATCATCATCTGCAAAGAAAAACTTCAGTAGTCATGTTACCATATTCTTCATATAACCATTCATCATCATTTATTATCATCTGTAAAAAATAGACAATTCATTACTCACATTACCATTTTCTTTATACAACTATTCATTATCATTCATTATTTCATATATTATAGAGTTTTTTACTTCTAGCATGTTTCATCACTAAAATTAACATGTGTAGTTTTGTCTGACTTCCTGTCACAATCGCCTCGTATTCTGAAAGAAAAATAATTAGTCAAGACTGCTATCATACGGTGTGTATAGTATATTCTTGATAATGCTTGTTAATTCCGATCCATTTACTTTCCATGACAAAGTATTGCATCTCCTTTCTTTCATTCTGATGGTAAAATTTCCATTTCATAGTAAACCATTGTGGTTGTTTAATTTATTTCTTTTACACGGTATTGATTTCGAAAAATGATGAATATGGATTAATATCTTGCATTTAAATCAGATACCTATTAAATGAAAACTTCTTTCTAGTGACATGAGTAAGCACACTGCATAGCATGACGGAAAGCGTATTAGGTCAAAACCACAGACGATTTTCAAGTGCAAAAATGTACACACAATATCATAATGTAGTAGCAAAAAGCTGTAAAAGAGTCAAGACATTGGGATATCATAAGGCAAAATGTCAAAGTCATCTGGTGTTTGTTATATCTTAAAGGTTTCATAGTACATACAGAGAAAGTTCTACTTTCGATAGGAAAACCATAATACATACATTAGAAAAAATGGAAAATGTGCACAGTCTGATATATAACGACAAGAAAAGCGACCTGCTAACCTTACCTTGCCGGGCACTTGCCAAGAAAAAATATCATCCTCATCAATAAGTGGTCATATAAATATCTGGAAATGGCATTACAGTGTGATAAGTCATAAAATGTTTATTCAATAAAGGTTTTAATTTTGGAAATATGGTGATTGCCCTTGGTTTTTCTCGTTCTCAAAGTTTCGACATGTACTATATTGGGGTGAGGAATGCTGCGAATTATATATGGACCAGCGTATAGAAGCTCAAATTTACTGTATCTACTCTTTCCTCTGTTGGATAAATAGTGTGTGCGTACTAATATCTTCTATCCTATGTGAAATTCACGGCGTGTACAAACCTGTTTTTGCTGTCTTCTGCGACGCCTGCAGCACGTCTGATGTTGTTGAGCGCAATGTCAATTATTTCATGGTGTCGACTAGATGTAGGAAAGGATACTAATTCTTTAATTTTGTTGGGTGGTTCAACATTTTTCAATATAACAGTCAGACATAGCATAGTAGATTCATTTGGTATGGAGTTAATTACATCGAGGATTGAGAGTATGTGTGTGTCCCAATCAATATGTCTTTTATGGCGGTATATTCTACATAGTTTACCGGTTTCTTTCATCAATCGTTCAAAAGGGTTAGAAGAAGCGTGATACCTGGATATATAGATCGGAGAAATGTTTCTAGCTCGTAACATACGTGTCTATATCGCAGATCGAAATTGTGGTCCATTGTCGGAAACTACTTTCGATCCTTGTCCTACATGAAATAGAAAATGTTTTACAAATGCATTTGAAGTAGATTTAACAGTAGCTTTGCGTAACAGACTGAAGGTAACAAATTTCTAAGTGAGTTCAACAGCGACTATGATGTAACAAAAACCTCTGTTAGATCTGGGAATCGATTCAAAAATGAGTACAGCGGCCATATGTCTCAATTTAAAGGGTACAATGGGATGTAACGGAGGAATATGTGAAGTCGTGTCTGATTTAGCTTTCTGGCAGATTGTACATGACGCTGAAAGTCGTCGAATACGTTTCTCCATGTTGGCAAAGTAACAGCTCTGTCTCAGTATAAGAACTCATTTTCTGTATCCATAATGTGCGTAACATAAATGAGTATGCCAAATTAATTTGTTATCAAGCTAGTCAGGAAATCACCAAAAGAGAGAAATACTGCGTACTTTCTGCAGTTCGGATGGAGCTGAATTTGCAAAAATCCCGATTTTAAATCTAAAATGGTATAAATAGCAGTACCATCAAATTTCTGTAGAGGTTCTTCTAGTGTTTGTAGGCGATCTGTTTCATTAACAATAATGACGTTGACATGACGCGAATCAAGTACGAGGCGAAGTGAGCCATCCTTTTTCTTAACAATATGGAGCGGATTTATGTAAGGACTAACTGCCGGTTCAATAATGCCTTGGTCAAGCATAGCTAGGAATTCTTTCTTCATTTGTTCTCTGTGAATATATGGAATGGAATATGGTTTGGCCTTAAATGTGTCATGCTGTTTAATTTGAAATTCATACATAAAACCGGACATAGTACCAGGGATAATGTCAAAAACTGGAGCTTGCTGTAAAAGAATATTGCGTAGTTGAGTACGTTCGTCATCTGCATTTCCACTGCTCTGCTCTACTTCCTCAGAAGTCATTTGCATAACGTCATAGTCGGCTTCGCCTGGTGTATTGCAGCTGTGTACACACGTATCTCTGAACAATGTGGAACGACAGTCTTTGTTACACTGCTGATAAATCGTGCTGAAATTCGAATGCCAGTTGTACCTTTTCATCCTTTAACATTAAATAGGAATTTTGAAAGTGAATAATTGCGTCGTGTTGCACCAAAACAATTCGTACCTAAAATAACGTCTGTTGTCAATAAGGGAACAATCCAAAAATTTGAGTGGAATGTATGACCTGCAATACAAAACGATAAGTGTGTCTTTAATTTTACATCTACTACTTTATCAGATACTGCTCCTTTTACTTTAGTTTTGCCTAATGGTATCGTAGGATAGGTATTTTCTTTCTTACATTCGTTGAAAGTTTCTTCATTTATAACTGACATAGGTGATCCACAATCGATTACTGCTGAAAATGTGGATGATCCAATCTTTACTTCAATAACAGGGTGGGAATTTTTTTTTTGTATAACTGGTTTTTCATGTAAAAGTGTGTCTCGGATGTCGTCAAAAGTAATAACATTTTCGTGAACAAGATTCTGTGTATCAAAAGTATTGCTTACGTTGCTGGAAGATGCAACCTGTGCTGTATCTAGTCCTATTCTTTCTGACGTGCTGTTGTTTGCAGGAGGGTGCTGTGGCACTTCGACTGTTTGTACTGTTCTGTTATTTCGTCCTGACGCATTAGGTTGTGGATGATATCGACTGTCTGGTTCATTCATGATAATCTGTTGTTGTGGATGATTCTGCTGCTGATGAGACCTACTGTTATTAAACGTGCGATGAAAACTGTGCTCAATACTTTTACGTATGTCATGATAGTCATTACTATACAGCGCGTTGCCATAGAAGTTGAAATAATGTGTCTTCAGTACGTAGTATTTCCTTGTTGCTGTGGTTAGGTATGCTAACCGGCTGGTTTTGTTGTTGTGGGGGAAACCCTCTATTGATGCCAAAATATGTTTGCTGTTGCTGATAATTATGACGATACTGATGATTAAAATTTTGTCACTTATTAAAATTATGCTGGTAGTTCTTGTCATTTCAGGAGTGTCTAATGAAAATTGTCACTTTCAGGTAAAACTTGTCATATCAGGTTTTCTTTACTCATTTCTAATCCTAGATAAATCGACAGTTGAAGAGTTGTTCTGATAGATATAAAGGACAGTAATAGAGTAGGCAGCAGTGCATAAAACTATAGAAGAAATAGCACCCATACGGCTCAGGGCCCTGTGCACGCTGTGGCACATATTCATCGAAGTGTAATGAATCCCCTGAGGTCAAAATCTGCAAATAAATTTTAGTTTCTGCGTTACAGGCCAAGCCGGTGGAAATGCAAAAGTAAATTGTTGTATCCAGCCCAAAGGGTGAATCTGTGTTCTGTCATTCTTAAATACCTTAAATTTCTTAACGGATAGAAAGCGCTTGTAATCAAAATTATCGTCTCTGAATGTCTGAGCAGGTTCAGAATTGTATGAGAATCTATTTGTCCGTGTCTGTTCGGAATCTACGTCACGTACTCTCTGTAAGTAACCTAAGTTATATTGGCTGTGTGAGTGTGACAAATGTTCAGAATGTGGCGTATGCTGTGACGCGGTAGAGGCTGAAACATTTTTCATTTCTGTCACTTCTTGCTGTAAAGATGACAATTTTCTTCGTACTGTATTATTGGATGTACCTATCTCACTGATTGCCTGTTGTATGTTTTGGAATTCGGGTCATTTTTAGTGTCACAGGCATCGATTTGTTTCTGCATTTTACGTGTGGTTATATTTCATTTCTTAACGTCTGATTTAATGGTATCGGGATCCTGTATTAATTCCAACTGTTCACGCCTGTTGGTCACTATCTGAAAGTCTACTGTGTATTTATTTTCCAAAATCTGAATATTAGTGTCTGTTTTTGTTTTTAGATCGGAGATTTCACCATGCAGTTCCGTGTTCAACTGTTTGATAGTATTAATTTCGTCTGACACTGTAGCAATGTTGGTGTCTACGTATGTTTTTGATTTTGTAAACAATTTACGCTTGTCTTCCTGTCTCTGTGTAGTAATTGTTTCCGTGACTTGTTTCTTTACTTTGTTCTGTTCCTGTATGAATTTACGGTAACGCGTTTCACGGTTTTGTAGGTGGTGATTAAAACGTTCATCAATTTGGCTGTTCTGTTGTTCAAATTTCTTGTCGACTTTCGCATCCAGAGTGCGTTAAAGTTCTGCTGACATTAATTTAAACTCGTCGTGTAACTGTGTAGCGTTTTCTGACCCACATGAATCGAAACATGACTGCGTCGCGTCGTTTCATGATTCGAGGGTCAGCAACTGATAAAAAAAAAGGGGCCCCCCAAGGTCGCGATGGCGGCGTCACTGTCCCGCCGAGATAATTTGTCCTTTTAGGACAATTATCTGAGCAAGCACCCACGCCAGCAAAAGGTTGCCCGACACGTGTTGATAACAGGAGTTGTTTTAACCGGCTGTACTCGAATTTTAGTACATAAGGGGGGTGATTTGGAGAACAGCACATCATGTCCTCTGAACCGATAACGTAGACATCTACGAGCAGCAGTAGCAAGTTTGTGTGTGTAACCTTCTTACAAGATGTATACTGTAATCTTCGACTGTCAAGGCTTCAAGACATGTGCGAATGAATTTGTTCCTAAGGACTTAGCATTCCAAATGCTGTGCGATGATGGAACAGTGTTTGCCTCTGGAAGTTGCATTCTCCAATGTACAACACCGTATTACGAACTTGATATCGAATCAGCAAAATGGTTGGCAGAGAACCATCACCACTACAACATTAATTCAGTTGGAGTCTCACTGGATAGTGCATTAAACTCCATCAAATCAGTGGTACCAACAAACTGCACTGTACTTGTTAAAGGTACTGAAAAAGTGAAATGGGTAAGAGAGTTCTTACCTGACTGCCTAACAACTAATGTGGAGGAGAAAGGCTGCCCTTCACTACATGCTCTACGTAAGCTGAATGGTATTGGCAGGTACCAACCAGTAACTGCGAAATTGAATACAAATCTGCTGGTGAAGTGGTACAAAGAGTACTACTTAAAACATTAAGCCGAACAGTGTGGAGTAAAGAGTGTAATGGCCCCTCACAAAAGCAGGCAAGAGTGAACTGTTAGACAATTGTGAATCATGTGAAAACTGTGAAGCTTATTTTCATTTCCTAGTATTCAGGCCTTTTTTGTAAATGCTTTAAAATTCCTGATGTGTTGTGTGATGGTGTGCATTTGTGGTATAACTATTGGGAACTTGAAGAAGCTGTTGTTCATTTAGTATATCTTTAAAACATAACTGTAATTTTTATATAATTCTTTAAAAATAACTGTAATTTCATATAATAAAATTACATTTTATGTTACTGGAATCCAACTGTTATGTTTTCTATCAAAACCTAACCATTTCACAAATGCCTTATTTTCTTTCCTGTACAATACTTTCTCTACTAGATAAGTATTGGGGATATTTTGTTTTCTGTAATTCATGACCATAAAATGCACCAGCAATATTATTTAGTTCAAAACCTTGCAGAGTGTATGTCCTAGGATTTGTTTCTTGGACTCCAATTATCTTAAATATTTCTCTAGACCAATTTGGTTTGTATCCTTTATCAAAAATGGCTTTGTTTTTACTGATTCTTATGAACTCTCCTACTTTAAATTTCTGCTTCGATTTGTCTATGGTACGTATTTTATTATATACTGTGGATAAAAGGTGATTATCATTAACATCGCAGGGTCGCATCTTGGACTTAATGTAGGCCACATTGGCCGACGCAATAAAGAGACGATTCAATTTGCTCCTCAAGACGCTGTAAATAGGCGTATAATCATTGGAAATGAAATTTCATTAGAAGAAGGTGCTGTAGAGGATTTCAAAAAAGATTGTGAAGGAATTGCATGCATGATTCGTGTAAAATATAAAGGAGATGCTATTTTAAGACGTACTCCATTACTGTTAATTTCTAATTCTCAGCCACTTGTATGTAGTCATCTAGATTTCAACAATGTCCGTGTGAGAACTATTAGGTGGAAAAAGTTTGATGAATTGAAAAATGCAATAAAAAAGCCTTATCCTTTTGCTTTCTTTTCATTGTTGCAAATGTATAATATTCCTTATTAAATAAAAGACAAGAATTTGTACAATGTATAAGTTTTATTGTCAATTATTACAACAAATAAAAATAAATTACAATTATCCTTTGTTCTGTACACGTTCAACTACTTTTTTAACGCCGTAAGCAGCACCTGAGGCTGCAGCAGTTGTCGCGCCAGCCGCTATCACTATCTGCCCTGAACTTGTAACACCAGCTGTGCTAATTGCGGCCCCGTCCGTGACAATCTCTGACCTTGTTTCTGGCACCCGTTCAGATTCAACTGTTTCGCCACTCGTATCTAAATCTTCGAATGCTGAATTATCTCCATACCGTATACGAGTAGCAGCATCCTCTCTTTGCACTGTACGAATATCATTACTACTACGAGAACGATTAACATTTGTTAATGGAATTCCTTCCGCCATTTCAATGTCTTCCTCAGGTCCCGGATATAAAACACCTCCGTCATATTGTATAGAACCATGGTTGCCCGTGCTTAAATACTGATTTACCCAAGACATTTTGCTGACTAAAATAAATAAATCATTACCACCTTTTATATACATTACATTATCGAACAGCACGTGTCGGGCAACCTTTTGCTGGCGTGGGTGCTTGCTCAGATAATTGTCCTAAAAGGACAAATTATCTCGGCGGGACAGTGACGCCGCCATCGCGACCTTGGGACCCGGGGGGCCCCTTTTTTTTTATCAGTTGCTGACCCTCATGAATCGAAACATGACTGCGTCGCGTCGTTTCATGATTGTGCCTGCATGTGTATTACGTAATTCTTGGGCAACGGATCTAATTTCTTCAGTACTATTCCTAGCACAAGCCTTAATTTCCTTCCGTAATTGTTCTTTAGTAACATGAGATTGCACGGCGACGGTTGTAATCTGTTCATTAATCTGTTTAAAGTTCTCATTAATTTGCTTGATCGACCTGTCGTGTTTTTCACTAAGTTGTTGCTCGATTCATTAAGGTTGTTGTGTTTTTCATTCAACTGTTTAAGATTTCCATTAAGTTGTTTGTTCGATTCATTAAGTTGTTTATAATTGAATACCTGCCAGCAAAAACGTTGTAACTCTCAAAATGCAAATTGTACAGGAGGCGCGAAAAACCATTACCTATGCAACAGGTTTACGAACGGCAGAAATAGCATTCACAGTCACTTGAAATGAGTCCATTGCTGATTAATGTCTACACGTTGTGGCAGTACGTGACCTGAAAAGCAAGATATTACAGATTTTCGTTCGGCATCCATACAAAAATGTTGTAACTCTAACTAGAGTAGCACACTTTTGTGAGTTATAACGTTTATTCCACTGATATTATTTAACCTCTAACAGTGTTTATTGGTTTTGTTCTGATTAGGCGTAAATACAATTTGCACTATACAATGTCGGAACTTGCGGGTGTTTGACTGAAGGTGGAAATATTGTTACAAAAGAATGGTTTGTAGTGATAAACGTTCACATTTTCATTTCACAAGAATATAACGAAACAGAATCGATACTGCACACGCAGTTTAAACGAAACAGTAATAATAGTTCCCACTGTGTAACACGATTATTCATGGCACACAAGACGTATTGTTGCAAACGTACGTTTTGCGTGACCGACCATTACACTGTCACTTTACTTTATCCTTAGGTTCTCATAAACTCTCGGTATTTCTCATGACTGCATCTACACATGTCTAGCAGATTAACTTTCTTTTCCACAGAAACAGGCAATGGCTCACCATAAAGTCTAGGTAGGCCATTCAAACTAAACACCACCGGCGGAACTGTAATACTATTTTTGCCCCTGGAGCGTTTTACTAAGTTTGCTGAATAACAAGGCTGAAAGTAGTTATGGTTCTTGCGGCTCTGAAGTACTGTTGGGGAGTATGATGATATCTTCATCCAAACATAATCCGGTATTTTGCATTTTGGATCTTTGCGGACGTGCTTTTCTATACCGCATAAATCAATAAAATCGTCCTGCTCCATGTAACGAACCAGAAACGAGTTGTTTGGTTGTGCAGTAGCTATGACCAGAACCCACCAAATGGTTCATACACAGAGTAGTTCTTCTTATGTTAATGTGAAATCCCTGTCACAAGGCAAAAAGCTGTGTCCTGTGATAAGAACTTTTTGCTTCACAGAGGTGAAATACTTCATGTTCAGGAGATATTGATACAAAGCAATACTTTTCCAGTTACTGTTCTTTCCTGTACATCGATCTGAACACACCCCTAAAGTTCTTTCTTCACACGGGTTTAGTACTGAAAATGTAGATGTTACGTACTTCAGAAGGCACGAAGTAATTTCGGCTGATCCCCGCTTAGCAACAGTTTCAAGCCATACACACATCCACATCTTATTGTCACCAACGTTATGTATTGCCTGACTGTAGGTTGATAGCTGACGTTGATAGAAAACCGCACAATGGTTTAGGGTAGGACAATACAGCACCTGTTGAAGGACTGAGCATATTACAACATTGATTTCGTTTGCTTTAGCTTTTGCTGTATTCTTCTCCAGCATTGAATAGGCTGCTTCCGCATGTAAATGGTGCAGTTCGCTTTCTTCGTCGATTTTCTTTCTCTCTGTTTCATTTTTACTGTTAACTAACTGCAGGAACAGTCTGTCACAATACCCACATGAATCCGAACTTGGTACTCCAAAGCGAAAATTATATTGTCCCCTGAAAATATTTCTGTGAGGTCTTTCACTGCACTGTACTGTCGGATTATCTTCTTTAAAGAATCGGCAAAGCTTAGAAATATTCAAATCGGATCTCAGGCAGAGCTTTTCATTCTTTTGTCTTGAGTAGTGGCTTTCAAGCTGTCCTGCAGCGTACTTGGACGATTCAAATGCCTACCCCTTCTGTCTTCTAACGGCACGCCACATTTCATCTTCCCTTGGAGCATTTGTACACGTCTAGCTGTAATCCTATATACCATGTAAGACGTATGCATTGCCGGCGATGGGCGATGCATGGCAGAGTCTCTGCCCAGAGAGTAGTATGTAGTTAGTTGTTGCTTGTCGCTAGTGGGCATTAGTCTTCAGTCCGTCCTAGTAAGCAGTTGTCTGCAGTAGTCTTGAGTAGTCTGCAGTAGTCGACAGCAGTCGGCGCGTGCTTGCGCGTGTCCGCAGTCTGCTCTGGTCGGGACTTTGGAGGATGAGTGTTATTGTAGAAGGTAAAGAAGCAGACTTGCGCGTATCTAGTAATGTATATTAACTGTCATTGATTTCTTTTAAAAAAATGCCTCAATAATAATTTTTATAATATAAAGTAATTTTTTAAAGAAAAGCATTCATTTCAATTTAAAGAATATTTCCAATGCATGATCATTCCTTCCAAGAATCAGAAAAAAAATATACGCCAGCATTGCACGAAGCTGTGCCGAAAAATTTCTACATAAGAGCAGATATATTCGCAGTTTTTATTGAGGTAACAATTTTCCCTTTTTTTTATTCAGAATACAGGTCCGGGGCGCAGCGCTGCAGTCGTCATAAAATTTACCAGGTTACTGAATTTTTTTATTATTTCCGGATTTAGGAATTGAATTTTGTGGTTACATTAAGTGTGAATGCATTTCTGCACGGAGACTATAAATAGGAGCCAACTTTGTTCAGAGGTTACATTAAAAATCAATTTTGTTCAGAGGTTACAATAATTTAAAAAAAATCATTTAATTATTATTTTTGTGCGGAGGTTACACTTGGTTCATGGTTTCTTATTCATTTAAAATTTCTGTGGGGAGGTTACACTTGGCGACATCCGGCCAGGATCGTATTTCTTTGTGAATCTTCTGATAAGTAGTCATATATCTGCTCTTATTTACTTAAATGTAGTTTGCATCTGGCGCAACGCATTTACTAATTTGTCACTCTTTCTTTCACAGATCATCGGCAATTTGTTGGTCTTTGTTGTAATTGTGTTTGTTGCATTTTGCATTGTCCTTGTTTCATATGTGCTTAATTCTGATTTGTGAAAAAATGCCGCGAAAAACTGTTAACAGTACATCGCGATGTGCAATGAATGAAGTAGCCGATTCGAATAATTTGACCGATCATACTAGCGACAGTTTGTGTAGTAATTATAATGCTCCATTTACAGACAATCAGTGCGTACTGATCACCAGTAATGATTTTGATGCAAATGATGAGCAAACAAATTCAATTGTGTCCTCTGTTAATTTAAAGATAATTGATGACGCGGGACGTTCTGTTACAATGAACGCTGCCCAGTTCGACACGCCAGATTTGCAAAATTTACGTAGCGAACAGATAATTGTTTCTAACGAAAATGAACAGTATACTCAAAGTAGGACAGATTTATTTGATTCTGAGGTAGTGACTAACAGTGCACATCCGATTGGGAAACCTTTTCGAGAATCACAGAATGACCAAATGGTTACACAAAACGTGACAATTGCAGGTACGCCATCAAACAGCACAGAAAATAGAGTAGGTAATATTGGCTTGGATCAAATTATGGCAGTATTGCTACAGTTTAAAAAGGAACACAACGACAATTTCAAACGACTTAATGAATCGTACAAACAACTTAATGAAAGTTTCGACAACCATTTCAAACAACTCAATGAAAAATATGACAGGTCGATCAAACAATTTAATGAAAGTTTCAAACAGTCGAATGAAAAACACGACAACCTTAACGAACAGAACAAACAACTTAGTGAACAGATTACAGCTGTTACCGTGCAACGTCATGATACTAAAGAACAATTATGTGACGAAATTAAGGCTTGTGCTAGTAACAGTAGTGAAGAAATTAGATCTGTTGCACAATAATTACGTAATAGACATGCAGGCACAACAGAATCACTTAGAGATGAAATTAGTGCAGTCGCTGAACAATGTTCTGAAAATGCGACACAGATACGCGACGAGTTTAATTTAAAGTCACCAGAACTTTCACGCACTCTGGATACGGAAGTCGATAAGAAATTTGAACAACAGATCAGCCAAATTGACGAACGTATTAACGTGACAGAAATGAAAAATGTTTCAGTCACTAACACGTCACAGCATACGCCACATTCCGAAATTTTACACACTCACACAACCAGTATAACTTAAGTAATTTACACAGACCACGCCACTTAGAATACGAAGTGACACAGACAAACAGATTTTTATGCAATCCTGAACCTGTTCACACATTCAGAGACGATAACGTTGATTACGAGCAACTTTTATCCGTAAACAAATCTAAGGTATTTAATAATGACAGAACACAGAGTCACGCTTTGGACTGGATACGACAATTTGCTTTTGTATTTTCATCAGCATTGCCTATAATGCAGAAACTAGAATTGGATTTGATACAACAACTTGCTTTTGAATTTTCATCGGCATTGCCTGTAATGCAGAAGTTAAAATTTATTTGTAGCGCGTAATTGACCTCAGGGGATTCATTACGCTTTAATGAATATGTACCGTAGTGTGCACAGGGCCCCGAGCCGTAGTAGTGCTATTTCATCTTTAGTTTTCTGCACTGCTGCTTTCTCTTCTACTATCCTTTATATCTATTAAAACAGCAACTGTCGATCTATCTAGGATTAAGAAACGTGTAAAGAAAACCTGATACGACAAGTTTTTACCGAAAGTGACAATTTTATCATTATACGTTCCCGAAATGACAAGAACTACCAGCGTAATTTTAATATCAGAGAAAATTTTAATCATCAGTATGTGTAAAATTATCAGCAACAGCGAACGCATTTTGGTAACAATAGAGGTTTTTTACCGCAGCAGCATGAAAGCCAACCGGTTAGGATACCTAACCAACAATGTAATGTACAAGGTCAACCAAGCTTTAATGTTTCGCCGCCTACACATATAGCGTCAGCTCCAACAAATAGTAACGCACAGCAACAAGGAAATAACTACGTATAGAAAACACACTATTTCAATTCCTATCGCAATGCACCGTATAGAAATGACTATTATGACAGACGTAAAAGTAATGAGCACAATTTTCAGCGTACGTTTAATAACAGTCGGTTTTACCAGCAGCAGAATGAACCACAATAACAGAGTATCATGAATGAACCAGACAGTAGATATCATCCCGAACGTAATACGTCTGGAAGAAATAACAGAACCGTACAAATAGTTGAAATGCCACAGCATCCTCCCGAAAATAATAGCACGTCAGATAGAATTTGACTAAATACAGTACAGGTTGCATCTTCCAGTAACGCAAGCAATACTTTTGACATGCAGAATCTTGTTCACGAGAATGTTATTTGAAACATGCTTTGTTGAATGCACCACTTTTATCACATCCAGATCTTACTAGAAATTTTTCCATTGCCACCGACAGTTCTAACACCGCTTTAGGCGTATATATTTTTCAGGAAATTGAAGAATATGGCACTACAGTAATTAAAAACATAGCCTTTGCGAGTCGCATTCTGTCACCTTCTGAACGCAATTATTCTGTTACAGAACTTGAAACATTATGTGTTGTATGGGCATTTACGAGATTTTGGCATTTCCTTTATGGAAGACATACCACCGTTTACACAGACCATAGAGCTATTCAGTTTTTACTTTCGGCTAAATTTACACACGACAGATTAAGTAGATGGAAACTTTATTTACAAGAATTTAATTTTACAATTGTTCACATTCCCGGTACACAAAATATTGTAGCAGACACACTATCCCGTTCTCTTAGCAACAATCAGCAAGACATCGCAAACAACTTCTGCAAAGCAAATTTCAGCGTCATGTACAGTCAACAAGTTTCATTTGAAAATTTCATTTCGTCGTCATTACAAGAGATAGCACAAGAGCAGAGTAAAGACAACGTGTGGAAAGAAATTAAACACCTTTGGCAAGATAGGAATAATGTTACCATTAGAAACCATTACACTGTACGCAATGACATTCTGTTTCGCCGCTCTCACCCTGACAGCAACAATTGGTTATTATGCATTCCTGATGAACTTGTTAACAAATTAATCTGGTATACTCATTTAAGTTACGCACATTACGGAGTCAGAAAATGTATTCTTATGCTGAGACAGAACTGTTATTTTACCAACATGGAGAAACGTGTTCGACGAGTTTTAGCGTCATGTAAAATCTGCCAGAAAGCTAAATCAGACACGACTTCACATGTTCCTCCATTACATCCCATTGTACCTGTTAAATTGAGACACATGGCCGCTGTAGACATTTTTGGTCCGATTCCCAGAACTAATAGAGGTTTTTGCTACATCTTTGTCGCTGTTGAACTCACTTCAAAATTTGTTACCTTCACTCCGTTACGCAAAGCTACTGCTAAAGCTGTTTCGAAAGCATTTGTAATACATTTTCTATTTCATGTAGGGCATGTACTGAAAGTATTTTCCGACAATGGATCACAGTTTCGATCTGCTATATGGACACGTATTTTACGAGCTAGAAACATTTCTCCGATCTATATATCCAGGTATCATGCTTCTTCGAACCCTTGTGAACGATTAATGAAAGAAATTGGTAAACTGTGTAGAATATACTGCCATAAAAAACATATTGATTGGGACACACACATACTCTCATTCCAGGGTGTAATTAATTCCATACCAAATGAATCTACTATGCTATCTCCGTCTGTTATACTGAAAAATGTTGCACCACCTAACAAAATTAAAGAATTAGTATCCTTTCCTACATCGCGTCGACTACACCACCATTAAATAATTGACATTGCGCCGAACAACATCAAACGTGCCGCAGAGCGCCGGAGAAGACAGCAAAAACAGGTTTGTACACGCCGTGACTTTCACATTGGACAGAAGATATTAATACGTACACACTATTTATCCAACAGAGGAAAGAGTAGATGCAGTAAATTTGAGCTTCTATACGCAGGTCCATATCGAATTCGCAGCATTCCTCACCCCAATGTAGCACACGTCGAAACTTTGAGAACCAGAAAAAGCAAGGGCAATCACCATGTCTCCAACATCAAACCCTTTATTGAATGAACATACTTTATGATTTATCAGACTGTAATGCCATTTCCTAATTTCTTTTATGACCACTTATGCAATTATATTTATGTGACTACTTACTGATGATTATCGTATTTTTTCTTGGCAAGTCCCTGGCGAGGTAAGGTTAGCAGGTCGCTCTTCTTGTCGTTACACATCAGACTGTGCACATTTTCCATTTTTCATGTATGTATGATTGTTTCCTGTTTTGTTTGTATGCACTATGAAATATTAAGATATAACAAACACCAGTTGACTTTCACATTTTGCCTCATGATATCTCAACATCGTGACTACTTTACTTTTTTTTTTTTTTTGCTGCTACATTGTGATACACTGTGTACATTTTTGCCTCTGAACACTGTCTATGTTTTTGACATATTACGTTTTCCGTCATGCTATGCTGTATGCTCAAATATATCACTAGAAACTAGCTTTTATTTAATGGGTATATGATTTAAATGCAAGACATTAATCATTGTTCATCATTTTCAGAAAGCAATAACGTGTCAAAGAAATAAATTAAACAAACCACACTGGATTACTATGAAATGGGAATTTCCCCTTCGGAATGAACGGAAGAAGATGCAATACCTCGTCACGAAGAGTAAATGGATCAGAATTAACAAACATTAACAAGAATATACTATACACATCGTACATATATATTTAATACACATTTCATTACCTGTTAATTCGAAGTTCACTACTTTTCAGCATAATATGCGTTTCTTCTTTCAGTTTAATAATCCATTTTGTATTTTGCAGGAGAAATGATTCATGAAATTAATGTGCTATAAGCAGTTGGTCTTTACCGTTGCATTTTTTTCCCATTTGTGTGTCATTTATGAATGTGATCACATATACTTTACTTGTTTCATAACCTTGCTACAGCTGACTCATGACGAATGACGTTACACATCTTCATTTACAGCAATAACTCAAATACAAATATTTTTATGCCCCAGTAATTAATTATCGATCCCAACGCAATGCAATGCTAGCACAAAAAACATGTATTACCAGTCCCAAATAATGCTACCAGTTTAAGAGAGTTCTGAGTAATACTGAATAATGTTTTCTAGTCACAGACCTTGAATAATAGTTACAGTATGTTACATTTTCAATATGTCCTATGTCACTTGAATGATGAGTTCTGTGTAATGTTTTCTAACCACAGACCTCGAGTAATAGTTACAGTGTGTTACATTTTAAATATGTCCTATGTCACTATCATTCATGATCAGTTCTGAGTAATACTGAATGATGCTTTGTAATAATGCATAAACGCTATGCCAATAATTTCTGTAAATAATATTTTTTTTATACTTTATAAATCCTATGCCAATAATTGACTCTCATTTTGAATGATAACTTCTGAATAATACTGAATAAGGTTTTATAAAAATGTAAGAATACCTTGTAACTGGCCAATGAGTGCCAATAATTATTTTAAATATGTCGTATGTCACTTGAATGATGAAAAATGTTTTGTATTATTCAATACTTGCTGTATGTTTAGTAACTGGCCAAAGAGTGCCAATAATTGTTTTAAATATGTCGTATGTCACTTGAATGATGAAAAATGTTTTGTATTATTCAATACTTGCTATATGTTTTGTAACTGGCCAATGAGTGCCAATGATTACTATAACTAAGTGAATTATGTTAATACTATGCCATTCATTAGCTCCTGTTTTGAATGATGACTTCTGATGGTTTGTAACTGGCCAATGAGTGCCAATGATTACTATAACTAAGTGAATTATGTTAATACTATGCCATTCATTAGCTACTGTTTTAAATGATGACTTCTGATGGTTTGTAACTGGTCAGTGAGTGCCAATGTTCTCTGTAAACAGATTACTTATGAACATTATTCTGTAAAACTTCATACATGGTACAGAAATGTTCAGTAACTGGGCGATGAGTGCCACCAATTACTCAAATCAGTTGTTAGACCAGTGTAATTCTCAATGAAGACTAGTATGTGACTTAATGTCCTTCACCTTCTGACCTAATTACCAGAAATTACTGCAATATCCGTTTGTCTTGTCTATCCTCATGATCATGGAGCACTATATTTGATTTTTGCACTAATTCTATGTTGGTGTACCTTACAAGAACGTGGTGTTGACACGACATGCTGTCCACCACCTTGAGCGATGGAGATGTTATTATGGTCCCACTGTTTGGTGTACCTAATGTACTACCAAAATGATAACATGGAATATTACTACAACATTTCAGTGTCTTGGCTACACTGATTAATACTTCAAGGAAAAGAACTTCAGATTGTCTCACATGGTGTTGTGCTTCTGTAGAAAGATATGGACTCTCAGTGCAGCTGCGTGCAACCTAAAGTGCTACAACCATGATGCAATCCTTCCCTTTCCTATCCTAGTTCTTGTAAAATAGTAAAAAAAGTATATCAGTGTGTGTGCACCTTTGTCATTTTGTTAACATGATTTGTATTCATTGCCTATACATTTGTGATTTCCTGATATGTTCAATACTACAGTGCGTGTGCACTTTATGTCATTTGTTAATATGATTTGTACTCATTCTGTGTACATTTTGTGATTTGCTGATATGGCTCTGAGCACTATGGGACTTAACTTCTAAGGTCATCAGTCCCCTAGAACTTAGAACTACTTAAACCTAACTAACCTAAGGACTTCACACACATCCATGCCCAAGGCAGGATTCGAACCTGCGACCGTAGCGGCCACGCGGTTCCAGACTGTAGCGCCTTTAACCGCTTGGCCACACCGGCCGGCTTGCTGTTATGTTCTGAACTACAGTGCGTGTGCACTTTTGTCATTTGTTAATATGATTTGTACTCGTTGTGAATACATTTTGTCATTGCTTGATATGTTCTGTACTCAGTGCATGTGCACTATATTTTATTTCATGTTCTGCACTTATATATATGTATATATTCTGTGATTGTAAATTTAGTTAATTAAGAAAAATTTGTTGCTCATGACAAGTCCAATTGACTCACCATCGCTAGGAAATTTTTGACCCCCCCCCCAGTGGAGGGTTATGTAAGACGTATGAGTTGCCGGCGATGGGCGAGGCATGGCAGAGTCTCTGACCAGAGAGTAGTATGTAGTTAGTTGTTGCTTGTCGCTAGTGGGCATTAGTCTTCAGTCCGTGCTAGTAAGCAGTTGTCTGCAGTAGTCTTGAGTAGTCTGCAGTAGTCGACAGCAGTCGGCGCGTGCTTGCGCGTGTCCGCAGTCTGCTCTGGTCGGGACTTTGGAGGATGAGTATTATTGTAGAAGGTAAAGAAGCAGACTTGCGCATATCTAGTAATGTATATTAACTGTCATTCATTTCTTTTTTTAAAAAAATGCCTCAATAATAATTTTTATAATATAAAGTAATTTTTTAAAGAAAAGCATTCATTTCAATTTGAAGAATATTTCCAATGCATGATCATTCCTTCCAAGAATCAGAAAAAAAAATATACGCCAGCATTACACGAAGCTGTGCCGAAAAATTTCTACATAAGAGCAGATATATTCGCAGTTTTTATTGAGGTAAGAATTTTTCCTGTTTTTTTATTCAGAATACAGGGCCGAGGCGCAGGGCTGCTGTCGTCATAAAATTTACCAGGTTACTGAATTTTTTTATTATTTCCGGATTTAGGAATTGAATTTTATGGTTACATTAAATGTGAATGCATTTCTGCACGGAGGCTATAAATAGGAGCCAATTTTGTTCAGAGGTTACATTAAAAATCAATATTGTTCTGAGGTTACAATATTTAAAATTCATTTAATTATTATTTTTGTGGGGAGTTAACACTTGATTCATATTATAAATAAAATTTCTGTGGGGAGGTTACAACCATGCACCACGTTTTTTGACATACCTGAATTTTTTCTGCTCCTCATCTTCAAAAATACTTGAATGTGCAGTGTCTGCGCGAAATGGTCTCCTCAGTCTCCCTATCTGTGATGTCTACTATTTCAATGCCCGACGAAGCCAAAAGTCTGGTTTGTACATTATAGTCTAAAGCGTAGAATTCTTGAAACAGCTCTGTGTTGTCCTCTATTTTTAGTGTTTTACACCGGTATCGACATTTGCAGGTAGCAATCTATAAAGGGAGCACGACGTAATGATAAGTATAGTTGACCACTTTAACGCCAAAGGTAAAGGCTATGACTTTGCATTACAATATAATGTTTGCGAATAAGGTATGGAATCTTCCATTTCACAGTTATATTGTGTTGGATTGACATACAACGTTTATGCATCCAGCTGTTCAGCAGGTACTGGTTTGCTATTGTGGGCCAAATATGGTTGCCCCGAATTCCGTTTGTGTTTCTTCACAATCCTCTTTCATTCACTATACTTAATTTTCCGTTTCCGGCCCCTTTTTATATCTTCGCACATGCTCTGACTTAACGTCACACAACGTTCCTGCTCCATGTTTACAACGTTTCTGCATCCGAGCGCCTCGCGACGAATGGGAAACAAACGAAAAATGGCGCTTAATGTACATGTTTGCCAACATTACTTCATACACGCCTTACTCTTGGCACATACAACGTTTATACGTGACAAACCTTAGAAAAGTGAGGGTTACAACGTTTTTGCCGGAAGGTATTCAATCGTTGTCTTGTTTTTCATTCATTCTACAGTTTGAGATTTTCATTAAGTTGTAGCAATACTGCCATAACTTAATCATTCCAAATTTAGCGACTCTATTCTCTGTGCTGTGTGATGGTGTATCTGCATTTGTCACGTTTTGCATAACCATTTGGTCATTGTCTGATTCTTGAAAAGGTTTGCTAATTGGATGTGCACTGTTGGTCATTACATCGGAATCAAATAAATCTGACGTATTTTCAGTACATTGTTCATCTTCGTCAGAAGCATTTATATGTTCACTGTGTAAATTTTGCAAATCAGGTGTACCAAACTGGGTAGCGTTCATTGTAGCGGAACGAGCCCCGTCATCAATTATCGTTAAATTTACTGTGGACATATTGCATTTGTTTGCTCATCATTTAGATTAGAATCATTACTGGTGGTCGACACGCACTGATTACCTGTGATTGGAGGATTAGCAGTATGACTCTGAGTGTCACTAGTATTATCAGTCAAATTATTCAAGTCGGCTTTTCGCTCATTACGCATCGCGATGTACTGTTAGCAGTTTTTCGCGGCATTTTCACAGCTCAAAGGTAGGCACAAAATCAGACAAAGCACAGCAGAAATGGAACAAATACAACAACAACAAAGAGCAATAAATTGCCTATGATCTGTGAAAGAAGGAGTGAAAAATTAGTAAATGCGTTGCGCCAGATGCAAACTACATTTAACATTAGGTAAATAAGAGCAGATATAAAGCTAACTACTTCACAGAAATTCACAAAAAAATACTATCCTGGCCGGCTGTCGGCAAGTGTAACCTCTCAACAGTTTAATTCCGTAACCTCGGAATAAAACTGGGTGACTAACCTCTCAATAAAATTGTGACTCATATACAACCTTTCAATAATTAACTGACGGTGAATCTAAACTGGTAAATCTCGACGTCATCAATGCTGCGCCATGGCCCTGAAAAGTCATTCTGAATAAACTGAAAATTCTTACCTCAATTATGTCGCCGGATAACGCGTATATATCTGCTCCTATACGAAATTTTTCTGTCACAGCCCAGTGCAATGCTGGCCGCTAGATTTGTCATGTATTAAAAGGAACAACTGATTTTTCTTTACGATAATCCGGATGACCATGGCTAGGAGAAATTAGTAAATTTTTAAATTCTGATGAATGATTGTCAAAAGTTAATTTTATAAGAAAGATTATTATTAAAAGATTCTTTTTAAAAACATTTACATGGGGCTTGATATAGCAATAGTACAAAATCAGTTGTTACAAAGCACCTATGCGTGCAGCTATAAATAGTAATTTTTGGTTTTACCTTATACTACATCGCTCAGGCACCGCCATCGCTCTCCGTGACCGGAACTGCAACTCCATACGAGATACAACTGCTCTCTGTGAGCTGTACAACTGGACAACTGCTCTCTAAGAGCGACCTGACCCAACCGCCCGACTGCGAGCTGCTACTACTCCTGCTGCTGCCGACACTGCTCTCTGGTGTGAGATTCTATTGTAGCCTACATATCGCAGGCAGCGCGTGAGCATTCCACCCAAGTTACATCTGCTCGAGTGCGCCAGCAATAAATTCCTTAGTCATGGACCTCTTACATGCGTAAGGTAATTTTACACGCTTAGAAGGATATCCGATGAAGTTGAAACTGTGACGAAAGCTTTCTAAAAATGTAAAATTCGCATTGTGCTAACTCATACTCGTATTAGTCGTCATGTAACAACGTATCACGCTTGCATGTTACCTTTCTTATACTATATTATTTTATAACGTTAATTGAATTCCCTTTCAGTATTTGACGGAACGTAATAGAAATTACAAGAGGAAACACTGTCTTTACGTTCTGCAATTGTTTCAGTGTGTCACGTGTCAGGTTCCTTGCTGAACCTCAGGAGACATGCGACGGCGGCATCGCCAAATGAAAGATCTATGCGACGGGCAGTAAACATTACATGATTCAAAGCTATGGCGTTTAAAATACCGAAGGTTGCCTTCAGTGCAGATTTTGGGCAAATATCAAATAGTATGTCTAAATTACTGGATATTTCTGTCGGAATTTTCTCGTTGTCTCATTTACGGGTGATGTTAAATTACTTTGTAAAAGAAGTAGTACTCGCTTTGATGTTCATTACTAAACTCTTTTCATTAACTCGGAGCTTACAGTCTCTTTTACACAAGGTGGAAGAAGTTTAATATTAACTTCCACGTTCCGTGTCTGCCTTTTACTCGTAGACTAGAGTGCAGATTCCTTCATTTGTTTCCCCTGAGACCTCGGGTAAAATAGGGACCAGCGGTCAAACAAAATACTGATGACAGAACTAAAGAGAACTTCTGCAGCAATTCCCGTAGCAACTGTAACTTTTAACTCGCCACCTGTGACAATTCAACTGTTGTAGAACTCCCACAGAGCACAGAGAATAAACAGTGCTACCAAAATGAACTGGTCGCTAATGCTTGGAATATTAAATCACACCTTATAAAGCACCAATCGCTCATTGTTGTAAATACAGCCCAGTTCGTTCTCGTCGCATCGGTTTTTCAGGTGTCGGACTTCGTTGTAGCTGTAGTGCGAGTCAGGTTAAACACTATAGCATCCGCTTGCTTAAAGCAAATTTGTACGAAGGCTGGGATTCGAGTCCAGGGTCTGCTGCTCACTAGCCAGATGCGCCAACCACTACGCCACCCTGGCACTGTGGCTGTCCACGCCTCCTTCCTCAAACCAAATTCCCATTCACGCCTCACCCCACAAAAACTCGAACAGCGCTTCAGATGCCCCTGCGAGATTTTCCATCCTTCTCGAATTCGTGCCAGTATTTTGTACCATGACTTATTAAACTGATGTTTCGGTAATACGCACACACACACACACACACACACACACACACATACACACACACACACACACACACACACACAAATACGCACACACACATACGCTTGTCAGCACGTGTGTTATTTAGAATACAAATTATTCTTCAAGTCTGGGGATTTTTTGCCAGATACATATTTGCATAGCAGGTAAATAATTTTTAAAGGTTTACATCTTGATTTCAGCGCTCAGAATTATGTTCTGTGATTACAATTTCGGCATGAAACCATTTTAATCGTCTCTGTTTATACACTCCAGGAAATTGAAATAAGAACACCGTGAATTAATTGTCCCAGGAAGGGGAAACTTTATTGACACATTCCTTGGGTCAGATACATCACATGATCACACTGACAGACCCACAGGCACATAGACACAGGCAACAGAGCATGCACAATGTCGGCACTAGTACAGTGTATATCCACCTTTCGCAGCAATGCAGGCTGCTATTCTCACATGGAGACGATCGTAGAGATGCTGGATGTAGTCCTGTCGAACGGCTCGCCATGCCATTTCCACCTGGCGCCTCAGTTGGACCAGCGTTCGTGCTGGACGTGCAGACCGCGTGAGACGACGCTTCATCCAGTCCCAAACATGCTCAATGGGGGACAGATCCGGAGATCTTGCTGGCCAGGGTAGTTGACTTACACCTTCTAGAGCACGGTGGGTGGCACGGGATACATGCGGACGTGCATTGTCCTGTTGGAACAGCAAGTTCCCTTGCCGGTCTAGGAATGGTAGAACGATGGGTTCGATGACGGTTTGGATGTACCGTGCACTATTCAGTGTCCCCTCGACGATCACCAGTGGTGTACGGCCAGTGTAGGAGATCGCTCCCCACACCATGATGCCGAGTGTTGGCCCTGTGTGCCTCGGTCGTATGCAGTCCTGATTGTGGCGCTCACCTGCACGGCGCCAAACACGCATACGACCATCATTGGCACCAAGGCAGAAGCGACTCTCATCGCTGAAGACGACACGTCTCCATTCGTCCCTCCATTCACGCCTGTCGCGACACCATTGGAGGCGGGCTGCACGATGTTGGGGCGTGAGCGGAAGACGGCCTAACGGTGTGCGGGATCGTAGCCCAGCTTCATGGAGACGGTTGCGAATGGTCCTCGCCGATACCCCAGGAACAACAGTGTCCCTAATTTGCTGGGAAGTGGCGGTGCGGTTCCCTACGGCACTGCGTAGGATCCTCCGGTCTTGGCGTGCATCCGTGCGTCGCTGCGGTCCGGTCCCAGGTCGACGGGCACGTGCACCTTCCGCCGACCACTGGCGGCCGATACCCCAGGAGCAACAGTGTCCCTAATTTGCTGGGAAGTGGCGGTGCGGTTCCCTACGGCACTGCGTAGGATCCTACGGTCTTGGCGTGCATCCGTGCGTCGCTGCGGTCCGGTCCCAGGTCGACGGGCACGTGCACCTTCCGCCGACCACTGGCGACAACATCGATGTACTGTGGAGACCTCACACCCCACGTGTTGAGCAATTCGGCGGTACGTCCACCCGGCCTCCCGCATGCCCACTATACGCCCTCGCTCAAAGTCCGTCAACTGCACATACGGTTCACGTCCACGCTGTCGCGGCATGCTACCAGTGTTAAAGACTGCGATGGAGCTCCGTATGCCACGGCAAACTGGCTGACACTGACGGCGGCGGTGCACAAATGCTGCGCAGCTAGCGCCATTCGACGGCCAACACCGCAGTTCCTGGTGTGTCCGCTGTGCCGTGCGTGTGATCATTGCTTGTACAGCCCTCTCGCAGTGTCCGGAGCAAGTATGGTGGGTCTGACACACCGGTGTCAATGTGTTCTTTTTTCCATTTCCAGGAGTGTATAATAATACTGTCCAATGTAATAATACTAGAACCCAATATCTTTACACGCACTCATCCATGAACCCCCTCCACAGAATATTGAAACGAAAAGTCAAATCATCTGTCATCAAAATTTTCAACCACTCGCTAACAGCTAGTACACCCACCCCCCTCCCGCCACCCCATCCCCCCCTCCCAAAAAAAAACTCGTCGTCTCTATCCACCTCTCTTTCTCACTCATACACACTCGGTATAAACATCATAAATAGAAGTTAGTCTCGAACATATACTTCGTTTGGTTGGCAACAAATAGGTAAACATGCCAAAGAAGATGAAACACGTAACGGAGTCGCAATATTTACTTTGTGTAAAACAGTGTATGACGAAATAGTTGTATGGAGTGACAAAAGAACAATAGTCCACAACAAAAAAGGGTGAGAAACATGGCGAACAGTGTGTGGAAGGCGAGAACGCAAAGATGTGATTATATGGCAGTGATAAAAATGGTAGTGTGACCTCCAGACCAGATGTGAGAAAACGCAGATCAGCAAGTCGTAATTAATTAATTTTTTACAAAAGAAAATCGCGAAGTGAAGTGTTTAATAACCTAAAACTAACAAAACTGTATCGTTATAGATCTCACTGATGATGCCTTAGATCAGGAGAAGGCGGAAAGCGTATGGGATAAATAAAGTAATTAGCAGCAGGAAAAGGCAGTTTTATTTACAAAACGAGTATTTATATGGAGATGTGTTGACAGTCTGTATGGTTACATCGTGAATTAAACATAGTATAGGGAAATAGCGGTTTGTTGCTTTAATTTTGTACATCAGTATATATACTCATAGGAGATACTTGATGACATTGGTTTCATGTAGTGTTTGTATAAGGTTTGAGAGATCTGCGTTGAGAAATTTTCCCATTGTCTTTCTCTGTGAGTGACTGTGTTTTGACTAAGAGCCATATCGGAATTCCGGTCTTCCTGTTTACTGCTTAGAATCGTGCTTCTTGGGGCTTTCTTAAGGCTCCTCTGAACATTTTTGCGCGAATGATCCACTGCCAATTAAAACTTCGTCCTTTGGAACTCGTGCACTGTGGGTCCTTTGCCAACGTATGTGCCAGTTTATCGAAGTCGTGTGAGATACAGCTGCTTCTGCACCATTTTTCCGTGGTTCCTCTAAAGGCTACCAAACGATCGGTAACACTAGACTGCGTTTCTTAAAATTTTCGTCACATTATCTCTCGTAGCTCTGTGTTGCAGAATCGATTTTGTTTTCCTGATTCTGAAAATTACTTTCACTCTTTTGTATAACATCACAATTTTTCCTTAAATAAAAGCCGGCCGGTGTGGCCGTGCGGTTAAAGGCGCTTCAGTTTGGAACCGCATGACCACTACGGTCGCAGGTTCGAATCCTGCCTCGGGCATGGATGTGTGTGATGTCCTTAGGTTAGTTAGGTTTAAGTAGTTCTGAGTTCTAGGGGACTGATGACCACTGATGTTAAGTCCCATAGTGCTCAGAGCCATTTGAACAATTTGAACCTTAAATAACACCTCATATTTCAAAGATTTAAGTAGTCGGAGCACAAATATTGAAAATTACTCACTCTATTTTTGTATAATTATAGTTTTATTTTTTGGTAATAGACGCATACTACATGAATCACAAACAGTTGTCTCAGAACATCATGACTAGTGTTGCATTTAATATTCAAAATTTCTCATTTTTTATTTCCTTGCAGAATTTTCTGCTTTGCTAACCCTCATCAGCAGCCATCCTAAAAATCAGGACACTTTTGTGTATCCAGACAGCATTCCTAAAATTTGTACGGCTGAAAGTAAAACAAACTTTATTACGTTATGAAAATACTGCACTAGCAACAATTTTGAAATCAAAATATTTTTTGATCGAACAATCCACGGGTGTACTGCCGGTTGATCCGTCTCCTTAATGTCCCGTATTTTCAGGGAAGTAGTCAACACGTCAGTGTACGAAATGGCCTTTTACACTCATGCTGCCAGCCCAATTCTCGCAACTTGCCAACACGATTTTGACAAAGTTCTTGTAATTTTGGATGCTTTTTGTTCCATAAAAAGTTTTCACACGGAGGCCTGATGATACTTCATGTACCGTACTCTTTTCTCTAACATTCAAAGTCTTTGTGGATTTGAGAGCCAAGAAACAACACAGATTTCAGCTTCTTGACTAATGGAGGGAAATTACATTGAGAAGTACTGAAAATGGGCTTTGTAATGTGGAAGAAATCTTGCAAAGTACTTCATCAATCGCAATGCCGGACCCGGTGGTGAAGCACGTGCCTGGAGATGGAGAGGACGGGCTCGATTCGGTCGGACCACAGAAGTATTCAGTCTTCGGCTCTCAAGGAAGTAACGAGTCGCAGGAACGTGACGCGATTCGTATTCCACTTTTAACTGTAGATCCTCTGTCACAAGTTGGATAACGCAGGTAGTTTACGTACACGCAAGTCGCCGAAGTCGAATAGAAAGATTTGTATCCGCCCACTAAACTATACAAAATTAAGGCCGTTGTACCCCATGTATGAATACCAGCTTGATGTGCAGCGCTGGAAGCATTATTTCTGGTAGTCCAAAAGAGATTCATGCAAGATATTTTTAGTGCCAGGCACAGATGTCTCTCATTTGGCAAAACATAGTATTCCAATTCTTCCTCTTTGACCGACTACCCCACTCTCCTAAAAATCAGGACACTTTTGTGTATCCAGACAGCATTCCTAAAATTTGTACGGCTGAAAGTAAAACAAACTTTATTACGTTATGAAAATACTGCACTAGCAACAATTTTGAAATCAAAATATTTTTTGATCGAACAATCCACGGGTGTACTGCCGGTTGATAGCGTCCAACGGGCACAATACTACTGTGATCAGGCACGTCGACATCGTCAGGCGATAACATGCAGAATGATGAAATTATTGTTACTACGGAATGATTTTTTTGTATTACTTCATGTACATCACTTGCAAATTAGATATTTCCTGTTGACAGTAACAATTTTATTTTGAAAGACGAAGACAACAAAAGAAATTATCTTATCCATACAAGGTACCACAGGCATAAATGTCTTGAATGAAAGCGACGTTTTTTCACTTAAACTGTTGTATTTATTAGGAAGTCACCTTAGTTGTTGTGGTAGAGCGGTTCTAGGCGCTTCAGTCCGGAATCTCACGGCTGCTGCGTCGCAGGTTCGAATCCTGCCTCGGACATGGATGTGTTTGAAGTCCTTAGGTTAGTTAGGTTTAAGTATTCCTAAGTCTAGGGCACGGAAGACCTCAGATGTTAAGTCCCATAGTGCTCAGAGCCATTTGAACGAAGTCATCTTAGTTCCAAATATAGTTTCGGATTAAGAAGCCATTTTCAAAAAATGGTGAAATGGCTCTAAGCACTATTGGACTTAACATCTGAGGTCATCAGTCCCCTAGACTTGGAACTACTTAAACCTAAATAACCTAAGGACATCACACACGTCCATGCCCGAGGCAGGATTCGACCCTGCGGCCGTAGCAGCAGCGCGGTTCCGGACTGAAGCGCCTAGAACCGCTCAGCAACAGCGCCATTTTTAAGAGACTGCCTTAGAAGAAGGTGTCAGTCATTTGAAAATAACAGCCCATTCACTCCCTGTATACATTTTCTGATGGTTTTACAAATTACAGTGTTTGTTATCGATTGAAAAGTAGCCGGCTCGCTTAAGACACATCTTTTCCGTCTGAAGCGCCCTGACTACGTGTCAATCTATTACGAACAGTGCGACTTGTAAAATCATCAGGCGTGGTAGAACATTCTGTAGCTAAGAAGTGATATTAATGCATACGTAGTCCAAGAGGACAAATGTCAGCTCCTTGGGTGAAACAACGGATATCTCCGTCATTGGGAACGGAAGGGGGATCAGTCATTATAGCAAGTTGAATGTTGAGCATTAAAATTGGCGTACTTTGATGGGGGTATGCAACGAACGCCACATTGGTGCACTACGGGCTTCGACGTGGGAATGATTAGAATTTCACTAGACCGCATAAAGTGTAACGGGCGATCAAAAAGTTTCTGTTCGAAGGTCGTACAGTCCGGAAACGGAACGCTAATGAAACAAAATTGCCGTGAGCACTGAGGCAGATATCTCATCGACGCACCAGGTTGCAGATCCCAATTTGATGAAACGCCGTGTCCCGCTGCGTGAAGAAGTCTGCAGCTCCCTGCTGCACATCCTCGTACTGCAGGAACCGTCGTCCCTTCAGATCGTTTTCTGAGGCACCGGCGACGTGATAATCGCACGGGCAGAAATTATGACTGTAGGGCGACCGTTCGAGTGTCTCCCGTTTCGAGTTGGCGTAACTTCTGCGTTACGACATTTGCGATAGGGGGACGTGCGTTATCACGAAGCACCAGCACGCGTCTAGGGTTTTGACAGACGTGCTGCTGCATACACATTCTTCAATCTCCGATGGATGTCTACTGGTGTTTGTCCTTCAGCAGCACATTAGTCCTGTCTGCACGCATTTGGCAATAATGGCGCCACAATTCACGTTTCCGCATTTGCGTCGGGAAGGCACGAATGCCACACTAGTCCCTCGCCTACAGGCCGGTGCTTATACACCCGCATCGCAGCCGCGCAGCAGCAACGCCCTGAAACTGAGACGTTTGGTTGCCCATTGAGCATAGGAGTGGCACCATCTACATTCTATACATCAGAACTGATTTCACAACGAGTTGCTCATTCATTAATCGCATGTGTATGCTGGGCGTTTGTAAGGCGATCATGTTATGTCTGGTATAAGAAAGAGAAACATCTACGAGCCTGTGACGGAATTCTACTGCGGCAGCATCATTGACCATCGAGACTGCAGTTTATCATTCCGTGATACTGATGATAGCGTTGGTCACGATCCATTGGCTGCCATGCACTTATGCAGTCACGATTCTTGAGGGCCACACAGGAAACCGTGTAAGATCTAAATGGTCCCCGTAACAGCTGCCCCAGACGACAGTGATATTGCATTTTTCGACTGTGCAGGCTCGTACAATAAGTGAAATTTCATTACTTTCTGTCCCTCATGGCACTGGATATTTCATGACCAGCAGTGTGCAGCAAAGAGGTTGTAGGTTTGGGCTCTGCATATGAAAGATCTGGTTTTGCATGAGCAGGGTGGCGCTGCCTTTGCACGTAGAAGGCACTGGTTTCGCATGAGGAGGGTTTTGGCTTTACATGAGGGAGGCTCTGGCTTTTCATGAGGAGGGCTCGAGTTTGGCATAAGGAAAGGACTGGTTTTGCATGAGGAGAATTTTAGATTTGCACGAGAAGAGTGCTGGATTCACATAGGGAGGGGACACTGGCTTTGCGCGAGTAGAGCACTGGCTTTGTACGAGGAGGGTTCTGGATTCACACGAGTAGAGCACTCACTTTGCATCACGATGAGTAGGAGTCTGGCTTTGCACAAGGAGGATTTTGGCTTTGCCTGAGGAGAATTGTGGCTTTACATGAAGAGGTCTCGGGCTTTGGCATGAAGAGAGCCCTGGCTTTGCACGAGGATGGTCTCTAGCTCTGCTTGAGGAGAGCACTGCCTTTGCTTAAGGAGGGCGCTGCCTTTTCATGAGGGGGCCAATAGTTTTGCATTGGAGACACTGCCAGTGTTTTCACAGACTCCGATTAAACAGCCGTTTATTGGGAAAGCAAGCACTGGAGCTAATTACCTTCACATTTCGTTCGTTTGTAAATAAGAGAAGAGTAGCTGAGTAAAAGAAAACGAGCTGAGGGTATATGAGACTACAGTAGTCTTACATTTTTGGCACAGTTCTTTATTTTTTATAAATTTATCGAATATACTCATAACTGAGGTCTGTGACTGTAAATTAACTTACTCCATGAAACACGACCATCCGCCATTTTTAGTGCTTTATTCCGAAATATGCATTTTGGGTTTTCACTTATCTTCAGTATTGCTGGAATACAGTCGTGTATTAACATTAGGTTTGTTTCTCTGCAGCTGCTGTGTGTAGATTACCAATTCATTTAGTTACGATATTTTCAGGGGTGTTGCAGTTTAGTAGCTGTACTCTTACGTAATTTATAAGATTTCGCTTTCTGCTACATTTTTTTCCTCTGTATTATAGGATTAAATGTATGTATAGTATATAATATTGTTTCTTGACTATACTACTGCCATTTCTGTGCTATGCAACAATTATTGATCCACTAGTCCAATTAAATATCGAAACTGTACTTTTTAGGTAATATAGCCTTATATCAAACGTATATTATATTCCTTTTGTGTCATTTTTGTTAATTTACTTCTCATAATGTCAATGCTTCACTGGTTAAATAATCATTGAAAATCTCTTCAAATAGGCTAACTGCCAATTTCTTAGTTTTCACGTCATTAGTCAAGGATGTTAGTGTTTATCTTTGTACCAATGAGTATTCAATTACATGCCTGACTTCAGAAGTAGTTTCTGGATAAAGACGAGAATGGTTACTTGACATCGAGTGTTTTTATTCAGAAATAAAAGAAGAAAAAAGACGCCTACGTCTGCTCCCATGACCAAGGCTGCATTGTGTTAGTACATCAATGACTCTAAAAGATGTGTTATGAATAAAATAGTGAAACGAGAAGCTACAAATTATAGAACAGAAGTAAGTGCATCTAACTACATCAGTTATAAATGTCCAATACAGGAAACATAGTAGCTGCAGCAATAGTTATTTGCTATGTCTTTATCTATGTATATCCTTTCAAGGCACTATACAGTGTATGGCACAGCCTGTTCGGTAAAAAAAAAAAAAAAATTGCACAAGATGGTTGCAGCGCTCACAATGTAGTAGCATTAATGATATGGATATGTATTAAATCCACTGAAGATAGGTGAAAATGGCGAATGTCGTAGCACAAATAAAGCTACACTATGTGATCAAAAGTATCCGGAAACCTAGCTCAAAATGAGTTACAAATTCGTGGCACCCTCCATCGGTAATGCCGGAATTCAATATTGTGTTGACCCATCCTTAGCCTTTATGACAGCTTCCACTCTCGCAGGCATACGTTCGATCAGGTGCTCAAAGGTTCTTCACGGAGTTCTGCACTAAAGAGTGATATCGAAGCCAGTTGGTGAGTCCTGGTACGAAGTCGGCGTTCCGAAACATCCCAAAGCTGTTCTGAAGGATTCAAGTCAGGACTCTGAGCAGGTCAGTCCTTTACAGGGATGTTATTTTCGTGTAACCACTCCTACACGGACCGTGCATTATGAACCGGTGCTCGATCGGGTTGAAAGATGTAATCACCATCCTCGAATTGCTCTTTAACAGTGGGGAGCAAGAAGGTGCTTAAAACATCAGTGTAGGCCTGTGCTGTGATAGTACCACGGAAAACAACAAGAGGTGCAAGCCCCCTCCATGAAAACACGACCATATCATCGACTCCGAATTTTACTGTTGGCACTACATATGCTGGCAGACGACGTTCATTGGGCATTCGCCATACCCACAATCTGCCAACAGATCGGCATATTGTGTACCGTGATTCGTCACTCCTCACAACGTTTTTCCACTGTTCAGTCGTCCAATTTTAACGCTCCTTACACTGAGCGAGGCATCGTTTGGAATTTACCAGTATGATGGGCGACTTACGAGCAACCGCTCGACCGTGAAATCCAAGTTTTCTCACTTCCCGCCTAACTCTCATAGTACTTGCAGTGGATCCTGATGCAAATTGGAATTCCCGTGTGATGGTCTGGATAGATGTCTGCCTATTACACATTACGACCCTCTTCAACCATCGCCGGTTTCTGTCAGTCAACAGATGAAGTCGGCCTGTACGCTTTTGGGTTGCATATGTCGCTTCACGTTTCCACTTAGCTATCATCGGAAACAGTGGACCTAGGGATGTTTAGGAGTGTGGAAATCTCGCGTACAGACGTATAGCACAAGCGACACCCAATCATCTGACCACGTTCGAAGTCCGTGAGTTCCGCGAAGCGCCCCATTCTCCTCTCTCACCATGTCTAATGACTACTGAGGTCGCCAATATGGAGTACCTGGCAGTAGGTGGCAGCACAATGCACCTTATATGAAAAACGTATGTTTTTGGGGGTGTCCAGATACTTTTGATCACATGGGGTATATGCAAAGTGGCTGCCTGCTGTACTTTTTCAAGTAGCTTCTTATGTATGTATCTCTTGTGCAAACAATTGGCAGTAGCTCATATTTTCTCGTGGTACAGATCAAAACCACCAGACAATGGTAATAAGATGCATTCACATACATTTATTTGACTGTTACCCTCCCAAGATTCGTACAGATAACAGTGAGTATCTACACTCAGATGGCTATGTGTCCCACCTGCCTCATGCATCTCCCCCTCCTCCCCGCTCTATCCATTTCCTCTTCCTCTTGCTCTGTCCATCTTCTCCTCTATTCATCTAATCTGTTTGCAACCATACTCATCGGCACAAGTGGATGATGCAATACTTCTTAGTAAACCAGGCTTATACTTATCCCACAACATGTATGTCATACAGGGCACGCTACACATCAGGGGCTTGAAAATCGTTTATTTGCCCCTGACATACTGGGAGTCATGGAAAGAAGGTCACTGAAGCAAGCTGGTAATGATCGAATACAGCACACCTGTCAAGCAGAGCAGTCTGTATTTTGGAGCCTGGGAAATGTGTCTTGCTGTTATCATATAGGCTGTGTTGCAAAGCAGGTAGGTTTGGCTGCTCAGTACTGTTCCCACACAACATGCTTGTCGTGCAGGGTAGCCTCTACGCCAGGGTCTGCGGAAGAGAGGTGCCTATCGGAACAAGGAGGTTATCAATCCTGCAGTGGTGATACTTGTGCTGCCTGCTGTTTCTGTGGCAAATTTGCTTGAAATAAATCCAGAGGTTTGGGAGGAGATCCCACACATACACACATAAATGCACTCTGTTAAATATATGTAACAGACAGACAGATGTTGCTTTGTGAAAAATGCAGTGCACAAGAAAGCAAGGACTGAACAACTCAAAACTTAGAGTAGTTATATGACATTTTACTATCAACAAACAACTGGGTTTTCAGAAGGATGCTGTAAATGCAAAGCCAGTAGCATGCCCTCTTGGGAGTCACAAATAGACGATGTTGCACCAAGGTTAGTGAGTTAAGAGTCGTCCAAATACGTGCAAAACGGTTTGGCCAACAAGAGAGGGTCCAAACGAGACAGCCGGCCGCAGTGGCCGAGCGGTTCTAGGCGCTTCAGTCTGGAACCGCGCGACCGCTACGGTCGTATGTTCGAATCCTGCCTCGGGCATGGATGTGTGTGATTTCCTTAGGTTAGTAAGGTTTAAGTAGTTCTAAGTTCTAGGGGACTGATAACCTCAGATGTTAAGTCCCATAGTGCTCAGAGCCAAGCCAAACGAGACATATGTATGGGTTGAAATGGTTCAGATGGCTCTGAGCACTATGGGACTTAACATCTGAGGTCATCAGTCCCCTAGAATTAGGACTACTTAAGCCTAACTAACCTACAGACATCACACACATCCATGCCTGAGGCAGGATTTGAACCTGCGACTGTAGCAGCAGCACGGTTCCAGACTGAAACGTCTAGAACTGCTCGGCTACAGTGGCCGGCTGGGAGATGGGTTTCCGATATCGTGATATAAGGACTTCACATGAAATTGATGAGTGTGTGCGACCAGTACATAGAAGAGAGTTGCACATGCCAAGCACCGTGTAACCAATGGTAGGGGTGACCATCATACAGTCCCTATGGGCATCACGGACTATACAAAGATGGCCACGGCACAACTTGCAAGTCACACGAGGCTCTTGTCTCAGTGTGGCTCCTGTTGTCGATTTGACAGATATGACCTCCTCGTCGCCTTGATGACGCTGTGCATTCAGCCACTCTCTTAGCGACCAATGTGGTTGTTATTCTCTGTACAGTAGCCAGTAGCCAAACTGAGATTATTCCTGGTGCTTTGTTACGATGTTTCGTAAGAGATGTATACGTGAAGAGGAGAATAGTGTTTTAGAAAGAGTAGGAAGAGAAAAAGTACGTGTGGTACTGCTGAGTGAGATGGGAGTCTATACACTCATCACCAGAGTGAGTGATCATAAACTGTTTTCTACAATGCCGGGTGGGATAGGAAATGATGCTGTCAAAGAATTTTCTGCAAAGAAAAAGGAAAATTAGTGGGTTTTAGATATGATTTTTATTTCGATGTTGTTCAGTGTTTGCATATCAAGTCCAGTGTATGATAAGCATACGATTTCATTAGAGTGAAAATCTTATTTATGGCTTATAATGAAACTAAGCCTCTTTCGGAAAGAACTTTAGGGTAAAACGTTTGCCCATTTGAAGCGTATAAAGAAAATTACTGTAAATCTTCCTGGACTCGTATAGACAAAGAAAAATCATTTATGTAAAATATTTGACCTTGTCAAAGAAATAAATGGTTTACTTTGTGATTTGAGAGCAGTTCACTAACGAAATGAAAATATGTCTTCATTATTGTTAACTATAGTCTCCAAACAATGCGGCTCTCTTCGAACCGTATCAGTGAGTTCGCAGCTTCCAGAGGTAAAGTTATTGGCCACAGCTGGACTGTAAGGTCCTATGGTGGTCGTCAACACACACTCGATGAACGCTAAATTACTGATCCATTAGCTAATAATAAAATTTCGTTGCTGTACCTTAAGAAGCTCATAAATTAAGATATATGTATCTCTCCTTCCTTCTATGTGCTACTATTCAGCACGTTGATACAGTTTCTGCTCTATGTATTATCACGTTAAGTGGTAGGCAAAAGCGTCCATCGCGACGTCACTACATTTCTCGTGTTCACAGATATGGTGTTTATGCAACCATTTGTTTTCAAGTCCTTTTCGTGCAACGGGGGTTTCGTGAGCCGAGACCATTAAGGCCAACGGTTTCGCGTGAAGTGGTCGTCGAAGCGGAAGGCCGTCGGGACTATGGTCCCCTTGCCAGGGTCAAGTCTTCATAGCTTTGCATTGGTCAAGCAGCAAATATCTGTACAGAAGCGATCTTGGAACAGGAGTATTGCCATAGTATGAGGTTTGGACACCGAACCTCTCCTTCGTAACAAGTAATGCAGGAAATGAAACGTGCAACACCCTCACCGATTCAAAAGGTGAACATTTCGTTAGCAGTCCGAAGTAACCGATGATAATGTTCTATGTGTTCGTTAATGTCATCCACTAAAACACAAGAATGAGTCGCCATTAATTTAATGCAGATGGTTCGGACAGACAGTCCTGCGAAGTACTTCTGAACACGTTTTTCCAAAAACTGCCCTGAACAACCCACACGCAATGAAAATATTTTAGACCTTGTAGTTCCAAACAGGCCCGACCTTATCGACAGTGTCAGTGCAGAAACAGGGATTAGTACTCATGATGTCATAATGGCGGCGATGGTTACCGAAGAAGACCAGAAGAATGTTGATGGTAGAAATAGCAGATAAGCATTTGTTAGCATCCAACTTGAGACAGTGACTGGACATCATTTAGCTCCAGTGTGACGGACATGGGCAAAGTTTAAAGCAATTGTAAAACGCCCTCTGGGGTATACAGGGTGGTCCATTGATCGTGACCGGGCCAAATATCTCACGAAATAAGCGTCAAACGAAAAAACTACAAAGAACGAAAACTTGTCTAGCTTGATGGAGGGAACCAGATGGCGCTATAGTTGGCCAGCTGGGTGCCGCTGCCATACTTCAAACGGATACCAACTGCATTTTTTAAAATTGGAACCCCCTTTTTTATTACATATTCGTGTAGTACGTAAAGAAATATGAATGTTTTAGTTGGACCACTTTTTTCGCTTTGTGACAGATGGCGCTGTAATAGTCACAAACATATGGCTCACAATTTTAGACGAACAGTTGGTAACAGGTAGGGTTTTTAAATTAAAATGCAGAACGTAGGTACGTTTTAACATTTTATTTAGGTTGTATCAATGTGATATATGTACCTTTGCGAATTTATCATTTCTGAGAACGCATGCTGTTACAGCGTGATTACCTGTAAATACCACATTACTGCAATAAATGCTCAAAATAATGTCCGTCAACCTCAGTGCATTTGGCAATACGTGTAACGACATTCCTCTCAACAGCGAGTAGTTCACCTTCCGTAATGTTCGCACATGCATTGACAATGCGCTGACGCATGTTGTCAGGCGTTGTCGGTGGGTCACGATAGCAAATATCCTTCAACTTTCCCCACAGAAACAACTCCGGGGACGTCAGATCCGGTGAACGTGCGGGTCATGGTATGGTGCTTCGACGACAAATCCACCTGTCATGAAATATGCTATTCAATACCGCTTCAACCGCACGCGAGCTATGTGCCGGACATCCATCATGTTGGAAGTACATCGCCATTCTGTCATGGAGTGAAACATCTTGTAGTAACATCGGTAGAACGTTGCGTAGGAAATCAGCATACATTGCACCATTTAGATTGCCATACATAAAATGGGGGCCATTTATACTTCCTTCCATAATGCCGCACCATACATTAACCCGTCAAGGTCGCTGATGTTCCACTTCTCGCAGATATCGTGGATTTTCCGTTGCCCAATAGTGCATATTATGCTGTTTTACGTTACCACTGTTGGTGAATGACGCTTCGTCGCTAAGTAGAACGCGTGCAAAAAATCTGTCAGCGTCCCGTAATTTCTATTGTGCCCAGTGGCAGAACTGTACACGACGTTCAAAGTCGTCGCCATGCAATCCCTGGTGCATAGAAATATGATACGGGTGCAATTGATGTTGACGTAGCATTCTCAACACCAACGTTTTTTAGATTCCCGATTCTCGCGAAATTTGTCTGCTACTGATGCGCGGATTAGCCGCGACAGCAGCCTAAACACCTACTTGGGCATCATCATTTGTTGCAGGTCGTGGTTGACGTTTCACATGTGACTGAACACTTCCTGTTTCCTTAAATAACTTAAGTATCCGGCGAACGGTCCGGAAACTTGGATGATGTCGTCCAGGACACCTAGCAGAACACATAGCACACGCCCGTTGGGCATTTTGATCACAATAACCATACATCAACACGATACCGACCTTTTCCGCAATTGGTAAACGGTCCATTTTAACACAGGTAATGTATCACGAAGCAAATATCGTCCCCACTGGCGGAATGTTACGTGATACCACGTACTTACACGTTTGTGACTATTACAGCCCCATCTATCACAAAGCGAAGAAAGTGGTCCAACTAAAGCATTCATATTTCTTTACGTACCACACGAATATGTAATAAAAAATGGGGGTTCCTATTTAAACAAACGCAGTTGATATCCGTTTGACCTATGGCAGCGCCATCTAGCGGGCCAACCACAGCGCCATCTCGTTTGCCCCTTCAAGCTAGACGAGTTTCGTTCTTTGTAGTTTTTTCGTTTGATGCTTATTTCGTGAGATATTTGGGCCGGTTACTATCAATGGACCACCCTGTATATGGCAAATAAGTGGATTAAGAATGAAAAGGACAGCCGGCGAGTTTGCATAGCGCGTCTAAGCTTTAGTAAAGCTTCACATTGCCTCTTAGCATTTATTGTGATTCGTCTTGCGAAAAAAATTTTACAGAAAAATGTCTTTCGGGTCACAAAAAATCGCGGCTATGATGTTCAGTGTTGGAGGTCCTCGTTTGAAATTTTGTGGTTTCGTCGTGGAGTTTGAATGATGCCACTCACTGGTTTGACGTTTATTCTCTGGAATGTAGTGCGCAATCCACGTTTCATCACCGGTCACAGTTTGACTCGAAAACTGGTCACCGTCATAGTGATAGCGCTCCAAAACGGTTAAAGAATGTGCCTTTCTCTTTGTTTTGCGTTCTTCTGTCAGCATTCGCGGCACCCATCTCGCACACATTTTTTTTAGTGAAATTTGTCAGTAACAATGTGAAAAAGTACTGATCTTGAAACTGGTGGACATTTCTGATACAGCTCGTCAGTAGTAAATTCATCATGAACATTGTTCGATCCTTCATTAAACAGCCTACACCATTTAAGCATATTTCCGTCGTTCAGTACAGCTGCACCATAAATTTCAAAAGCTGCAGGTGAATTTCAGCAGGACGGAATAGTTTTTCATTTAAGATGTGAACGCTGGAGCGCACCACACAATCGACGGGATTAGTGATTGACATGGCGACAAACGGAGCGGCATAACCGTACAACCAACTCCGGCAGAAACGCGAAACGTAACGGCAGCGCAGTGAGACACTGGGCAAGATTGGCCGACCGTCACGTGACATGATGCGTGACGCGGTGTGCTATCGCTTCTTACTTTAAAAATGACAGTCGTATCTTGTGTGCGTGTGTAGTGTATGTTTGTATTGGATGATGACGATGATGATGATGATGATGACGATGACGATAGTAGCTCCTAGGGAGCTGCCGAGCTAATCGTCGCCATTCGACGGACGTGTCACTGGCAGTGAAATTTTTTTCCACCACCAGTATTCGAACCGGCATACTCCTGGATCGAGCGCCACCTCAAAAGCCTTAGCCACTACGGCGACAGCGGCAGCTTGTACGCTCGCTACTATAAAAACTGTGTGACAGATGACGCTACTCGTTAAACATAGCATTCAGAAGTGTATTTTACTGTTCGCTTGGCGTGCTGCTGTGAGATGGTTCAAATGGCTCTCAGCACTATGGGACTTAACATCTGAGGTCATCAGTCCCCTAGAACTTACAACTACTTAAACCTAACTAACCTAAGGACATCCATGCCCGAGGCAGGATTCGAACCTGCGACCGCAGCAACCGCGCAGTTCCGGAGTGAAGCGCCCAGAACCGCTCGGCCACAGCGGCCGGCCAGTGCTGCTGTCGCCGTGGTTAACAAAACTGAGCAGCAGCGTCGCGTCTGTGTGTCAAGACAGCGTTAATAGAGACATAAATATTTTAGAAATGAAGTCGTAGAATCTATAGAATAAACTACTCAGTCAATATCTTTGGATTTGAAGCAGTTTGAGATCGTCGAGAGCGTAGTATCCACAATTCACATGTTGATAAATACTGCCATATTATCAATTACATTGCTGTTATTGGCAAACGTCTTCGCCATGTCCTAAGAGACCAGGAGGCCTATATAGCTCAAGTGAAATTATATTAAAAAAACCAGCTTTTACATGAAACGGCATACACTAAAAATAAATGTATTTTGATAGAGATTTTGTGTTCTATTCTCGAGAAGTCGATGATGATGTGAATTCCGGCAATAAATGAATAAAAGTAATACGTATTGGGCAAATTACGTCAATATATACAGGGTGTCTCTTCTAGGAGTCATCAGGAGCATTTTGTCTGGTGTTTCGAAATATTTTTACAAATTTCGTTTTTGCGCTGTGTAGCTGGTGTCAGCCGAGACGATCGACGTTCGACATGTCTTTCATGCGTTGCCCAGCGTGGACGGGAAGCGTCGGTTTGTTTCCTATTACAAACAAAATTATTTTTAAAGCTGAATTTTATGTGCCAATTGGCAGAGCGGTCCCAGATTAGTCTAGTGCGATATTTCTTTTATCGATATGAGTTACGAGAGACAGTAAAAGATGAGGAATAATCAGTACTGCAGATGCTACAGCAAAGCCCTGCCACTGTCAAGCGTGCAGCGCTACTCACTCGCAGCTGGAATACTGATTATTCCTCGTCTTTTACTGTCTCTCGTAACACATACCGATGAAAGAAATATCGCACTACACTAATCTCGGACCGCTCTGACGAGTGGCACATAAAATTCAGATTTAAAAATAATTTTGCTTGTAATGGCAAACAAACCGATGTTTCCGTCGAATCTGGGCGTCACACGAAACACGTGAGGAGCACTGATTGTTGGGCTGACTACAACTACACAACGCAAAAGCGAAATTGCAAACATCTGCTGAAACACCAGGGAAACGGCGCCGCCGGCCGGTGTGCCGTGCGGTTCTAGGCGCTTCTGTCTGGAACCGCGTGTCCGCTACGGTCGCAGGATCGCATGGATGTGTGTGATGTCCTTAGGTTAGTTAGGTTTAAGTAGTTCTAAGTTCTAGGGAACTGATGACCACAGATGTTAGGTCCCATAGTGCTCAGAGCCATTAGATTTTTTTTGAAACTGCGCCTGAAGTCTCTTAGGAGAGACACCCTGTATATAATAGAGTATTTCAGTTGCCCCTACCAATATCGTTTTATGCAACCTGCAATGTAGTGTCTGGACTTCAAAACCCACGTGCGAGATATTCATATTCTGTTGCTCGCTACGGGCAAATTATTAGCCCTACAGAAAAGAATGAACAAGTCCTTTTTGTAGGAAACGTAATGTAGCTAAATTTTGTTCTAAGTTCTCGCGGGAGGCCACGACTTTCAAGTTATTCAAGAAAAACGCACAAAAGTGACTTTCAAATGTACCTCCGCCACCACACTCATCTCTCACCGATGAGGATTTATGGGTGTGTTGTCCGTGACTCTCCCTCCCACCACTGTACAAACATTCCCGACTACACGAACTATTCCCAATGTTCGACTTTTTTTGGTCTCCATTGATCTCGGCTCGATTATGGGTGCACGGTGTACGGGTCTGCGAGGCCTTCTTGCTTAAAGATGTTGGACGTTGTGCACCATGAAGGGCTTCGGTTGGCCACTGGGGCATTCAGAACTGGTCCCATACCACGCCTCTGTGCAGAGGCTGGTGAACCGCCACTTCATATGCGGCGGCGGCTACGTACGGTGCGCCAGGCGTATAAAACTTTGTCCACACCATACACACCTGCATACCATACCGTTGCTCAGCTTCCTCTGGCACGGCTACTTCATAACCGGCAACGAGCGACGCGGCCCTATGGGATTCGCGCACAGGATTGCCTTTCTGCGATGAATATAGCTGGTCTTCATGTTTTCCGTCGAAGTTGGAGCAGATTTCCACCTTGGCTCCTCCGGAGACCGAGACTTATTTTAGATTTGACTAATTTTAAGAAAGATAGTACACCAGATTTTACATTCCAATCTCAGTTTTTTAACATTTTAGATGCGCATCACGGTTTTACCGTCGTTTACACTGATGGCTCCAAACAGGAGAATTTCCTTGGCTGTTCTGCAGTGTTCTCTGATCGTGTTACCCGGATTCACCTCCCTGATGAATATACCGTCTTCGCAGCGGAGCTCCACGTGATCCTGAAAGCACTGGAGTGGATGAATCGCGTTCGGAGCAATCGATTTCTCCTCTGCTCCGATTCTCTTAATGCCTTACAATCATTTCAGAATCTGCACCCAACTGAGGAGATGGTTCAGCTGATATATGACTAACTGTTCTTGCTCCTACGGCGGGGTAAGAAGGTGTCCTACTGCTGGGTGCCTGGTCATGTAGGAATATGGGGCAATGAACAGGCCGATCGGGCTGCCAAGAAAGCCTGCAGAGAGCAGGATGTGGTCCAGTGTCCTATTACCTTGCAGTCTGTGCTTTCTGCACTCCACAAGAAGTGCATGGAGTTGTGGGAGGAATGAATAATGGCTGGCGGTGGTGAAGTCAACAACTCGGCCATGGCGTTTCTCCTGCCGGTTGCTCAGGCGGGAAGAAGTGACCCTCACGCGTCTTCGGATTGGGCACTGTCCTCTCACACATAGCTTTCTATTACGGAGGGAGAATCCCCCATTTTGTGATGGTTATGGTGTGCACATCTCTGTCCGGCACATTTTAACAGACTGCATTTTATACCGTGATGCAAGGGCAGAAGCACAAGTTGATGGGGGTCTGCCCTGTGTTTTAGCTAATGATGAGACGTGTGTGTCTAGGGTTTTAATGTTTTGTGATGTGTCTGGACTCTGGCCGAAACTTTTAGGCTGGAGGTCTTAGTGTATTGCACAGTGGCTGGCTCCTCCCTTTATCCTTCCGGTCTGCCAGCCACTTCCGTCTGCTATATTGTTTTAGCTCCCTCTACCACTTTATTCCTGTGTTGTTTTACTGCTGCCGGCATGCTTCGTCCCACGCTTCGGTGTGGGTAGGCCCATATTTTTCTAAGCTTGTTACCTGTGTTTTACGTTCTCTTTTATCTTACTGTTCTGAGTCTTTTCTTGACACCCGTCTCAATCTGTTACTGAGCGGGCGCTGAAGACCTTGCCGCCGTGCGCCCATACAACCCTTTCCATCCATCATCTGTTTACTGGGCTGTTATGCCGCCAGTATAGTTGGCTATTTCGTTAACAGTATCAACGTGAACGCGCCCGTGAGGGTACGGAAAGAAAAACGAGTTTTGTAAACGTCACGCTAAAACTAATTACGTTGACAATTTAATCCAAACTTAAACCTTACAAACGCACTAGTTTCGTAGTCAGAAGACCTGACGAATATAACAATATAACTACGAGGGTTGGAACTTTAACAGTTAACTATTTACAGCTCGTACAAAATAGATACGTGTTTCAAAGTTTTACTGACCTTCAAAGGAGTCACCAGCATTGTGTATAATCCGTTGCCAGCAATGCGGAAGTCGTAGGATACTCTTAGCAGTGCCACTGGTGTTGACAGTACGAGCGGCGCGGTCTATTGCCCGATGAACTTGTAGCAGTTCGGTAGCAAATGCCGTGAAGTGTTTCCTTCAGTTTAGAAATCGAGTTGAACTCACGAGGGCTTAAGTCAGGGGAGTGCAGTAGGTGGTATAGCACTTAGCAGCACCATCAGTCAAACAAATTAGTAACAGCTTGCACTGTACGTGCTTGAGCATTGTGCTGCAAAATGATGGTCAGGTCTTGCAGAAAGTGTCATCACTTCTGCCTCTAAGCTGGTCGTAGGATGTGTTCCAAAACCACAACTGGCACTGCTAAGAGTATCCTACGACTTCCACATCGCTGGCAACGGATTATACACAATGCTGATGACTACTTTGAAGGTCAGTGAAACTTTGAAACACGTATCTATTTTGTACGAGCCGTAAATAGGTAGTTGCCACTGTTAAAATTCCAGCACTCGTATTTATTTTATGCTGTTAAAATTCGCAGAATTGCTAGGTAAAATTTACACAAACATCAATTGCAGAATATGTGATTGCTCTGCTAAGTCGGTGCCTAATAAGGCCAGTCAAGGCAGCTCTAAAAAGGCCGAATGTGAGAAATAATTTGTCAATCTCAAATTTTTGTGCAGTGGTAGGACGGATTTTCATGAACAACATACTAGAAATTCTGAGTGAGGGGGTATTTTGAAGGTCACTTTTGAGTGTTTTTGTTGAATAACTCAAAAACTACGGTCTCTATCGAAAACGTATCCCAGCGTAAAATTTAACTACATTACATTTCCTACAAAAAGGCTCTGTTCATTGTCCCTGTAGGATTAATGGTTTGCCAGTGACAGACTATGAAAATCTCGCCCGTGGTATATTGCGGGTTGCATAAAATTAAATTCGTAGGGGCAGCTGAATCTCATATATTGTGCAGAAAATGGAAGCGCCAGCTCGGCTAGCAGGTTCACCATTCAGTTAGTACTTGTGCGGTCCGCTGTTGTTTCCCATCGTCGCTTGCCCCGGAATACACACACCATTTGCACTGACGCATCTGCCGCCCGCGACTGGTGGCGGGCATTAATGCAGATGAACGGCACCTGGATCCGCGCTGCCGCCCACAGCCGGATAGAGTAGTTCGCTCCCCGAGCACGCGAGCCCCGGCAGCTGCCGGCGTCCGCCGTGGCGTCTGTCCGGTCAGGGGCCGTCACTCTTCCTAAAGATGGCGCTCTTCCTCCGTCAAACGAGTTCCATGTCTTTGACGAAACTGCTCTAAAAGCGGTATCCTTCAATATAAGGAGCCCAATACTGAAAGCGATCTATATTGCCTACTAGTGGGAATCCAACTGTTTCAGTGATATTTCCGCCATCTAACAGTACAAACTTCTTTATTCTGTACTAGCTTAGCCCTCACTGCTTCGCTCGCGTAGATTCTATGCCCTGCAGAGATATTTTTTTTTCCTTTATTGGAACTTTTATGTTGTTCACAAATTGGAACATCTTCTAAGCTTTTCAAGCTAATGAAGGCCGTATCAGCAAGGTCTTTCCGGAATGTACTTCTGACCAAAAAGCGATTCTGCTAGCTGGAGTCCAAATTTTTTGTTAAACACGCATTTTGCGTTCTTTTGGATGTATTTCTATAGCAACTTTCATCCACTAACAAGTTTCCTTAATATCCAAGCGAGAAGTGAAATACAAGTTTCATTAATTTAGCTTTAAAATTTGTTTAATGCAAAGAAATAATATTTTCTTGAAAGTTTTTATCTCTTATTGCACTCCCTTCGGGGGTTGAATTTCCAAAACAACTGAAACATTTAGTTTTTGGTTTCTGACTGAGAAACCAAATACCATTTTGCTCTCTGTGGTGTCACCGCCAGACACCACACTTGCTAGGTGTAGCCTTTAAATCGGCCGCGGTCCGTTAGTATACGTCGGACCCGCGTGTCGCCACTGTCAGTGATTGCAGACCGAGCGCCGCCACACGGCAGGTCTATAGAGACTTCCTAGCACTCGCCCCAGTTGTACAACCGACTTTGCTAGCGATGGTTCACTGACAAAATACGCTCTCATTTGCCGAGACGATAGTTAGCATAGCCTTCAGCTACGTCATTTGCTACGACCTAGCAAGGCGTCATTACCAGTTACTATTGATACTGAATCATGTACCGTCAAGAGCGACGTTCACCATTGATGGATTAAAGTTAAGTATTCCACCAGCTACGTCCGTTTTTTCTAAATTCTAATTTCCAGGGCCTGTTCCACACCTCACGCCAGCCTGCGTGAGCTAACACGCGTGCCTTTCGGCTTCCTCTAGTAGCACGGTGTTGCGTCTCCTGCCAACCACAACACTCTCAACGCCGTTATACATTCAAAAGGCCCTTCATCCCCTATTGTACCCCGTTAGCAGTGGAATTTCCGACCATCCCTTCTTAAACGATACCGGCAGTCTCGGGTGTACACCCTCTCCAAACTTCAAGTTTCTATCCTTAGCGCTTTGGGCTGGGCCGTCGTGAGTTAGTGAATCAGTGTGAGCGTATTTCATCTCCTTATGGGTTTAATTTCCAAAAAACTGTGACAAGCATATATTTTATTCTAACACAGAAGCCAAATACAAATTTTTATGCTTGCATAGTGAAATATTTCCATAGAAAGATTCATCCCCCTTTCCACCCCCATAAGGATTGAATTTCCAAGAACAATAACTTACGTGTTTTTTTTCTTATTTTTGACTAAGTAAAAAGCGATTTTTCGTAGCTACAAAAATGCTTGCATAATGAAATGATTCTACAGAGAATTTCATCCCTTATTTCACCCCCTTACGGGTTGAATTTCCAAAGATACTGAAACACTTATCTTTTTAATTTGTAACCGAGAAGTCAAATACCAATGTTCATAGATGTAGCTTTAGAAGTACTTCAGCACTTGTTTAATAAGGATATATTTTCAAAAAAAGCTTTCACCCTCTATTTCATCTCCATAGCATTAAATTTCCAAAAATGCTGAAACTCGTACTTGTTTATTTCTAGCCGAGGAACCAAGTACCAATTTCAGTGGGTCTAACTTCAGAATTGCCTTAATAGCGACTTTTTTCAAAGAAAACCCATCATCCCTGTTTCGCCCCCTTAGGATTGGAATTTCGGAAAATCCCTCCTTAAACGACGCCTACAGTATAAAATCCACACCATCTCCAAATTTGAAGTTTCTATACTTAGCGGTTCGGGCTGGACGATGATGAGTCAGTCAGTCAGTCAGGACGCTGTCTTTTACGAGAGCCAATCAATTATTATCCACGATTTAGTTTGTTGTGTCGGTAGCTGGGCCGACACCGTGAAGTTGAGATGGCTGAAAATGCACGCTAGACTAAAGCAGACGGGCGTGAAGTACTGGAACAGGCTACGTAATTAATGTTAAGAATAAAAGTACGTAGCTTGATTATTACTTATCTTTTAATTAGTCCTTGGAATACATCTCTCTTGAATACTCGTAAGCTATAGGCACTGATACAAATGGCGCCTTGCTAGGTGGTCGCTATTTAACTTCGCAGAGGGCTATTCCACTGTCTATCTCTCGGCAAATGAGAGCAAGACTTAGCACGTGCAATCGCTAGCTATGTTGTCCGTACAACAGGACGGTAGCTAGGTTCTCGTACAACTGGGGCGAGTGCTCTCTCGTATCACGAGACCTGCCTTGGTGGTGGCGCTAGGTCTGCGATTACACAGTGGCGACACGCGGGTCCGACATGTACTAAATGGACCGCGGCCGATTTAAGCTACCACCTAGCAAGTGTGGTGTCTGGCGGTGACACCACATTCCTCCCCCGCAAATCGGCGAACGGTCGTGTGATAAGGCTTCCGCCCGCCGTGGGGAGGACCACATGTTGACGTATGCGATGAGGTGGGGAGCCTAACAACAGGCGAGGCTGTGCCACCCGCACCCGGCCATTCGGTCCGAGGGGAGCTAGGAAACGCCTGAAAAGCTAGTCCAGGGTGCACGTCAACATGCGGTGTATGCGCCCGTAAAGAGACAGGAGGGACCGAAGGGTCAACCTCCATTGCGTCGGGGTAGCCGACGCGCGATGTGGTCCGGAGCGGGCGGGAGTTCCATGGCGGAGGACAGCTGGTCACGGGAAGCGATCGGCGGCGCGTGACCCTGGGAGGCGCATGGCGGCTGCAACGAAGCGTCGAATGCGGGCGGCGCCGGCGGGAGAACAAGCGGCGGCGGCGGCGGCGGCGGCTGCGGCTGCTGCTGCTGCGGCGGCGGCGGCGCGTCGCCATCGGGCAAAATGGAAGGCATCGTCGGTAACACCTGGGGATGAGGCGAGCCAGTAGATGGGTCCCCAGGGCGCTGACCGGACGGCACCGTCGCTGAAAGCAGACGGGGAGCGGCAGAACCCGAGCGACGACAGAGGCGCAGCTGATTGAGATGCCGACGCACCTCACCAGAGGCCCCCAAAACCAAATACATCGCGCGGCCGAGGCAGCGAAGAATGCGCCCTGCGAGCCAACGCCGTGAACCTCGATAGTTGCGATAAATTACAACGTCGCCTGGAGCAAAAACAGGAGTCTGCCGCTGCACAGGAACCTGATGCGGCGGATGCAGCAAAGACATCAAGGTGCGATGAGGACGACCGTGGAGCAACTCAGCCGGCGAGCGACCATCTCGGGGCTGAGAGCGATACGAAGACAAAAAGAGCAACAATGCGTCCTCCCGAGAATGCGACTCTTTCAATTTCAACATCTGTGACTTGAAAGTCCGGACCAATCGTTCAGCGGCACCATTGGACTGAGGCGAAAACGGCGCGGATGTCAGATGTTGAATACCATTGGCCTGGCAGAATGCCTGAAATTCTGCGGACATGAATTGTGGGCCATTGTCGGAAACAATAGTCTGCGGAAGACCTTCAATGCAAAAGATAGCAGACAACGCTTGGATGGTGGCGGAGGACGTCGTGGAAGACATCCGGACAACAAAAGGAAAATTACTGAAGGCGTCGACCAGAACCAACCATCGAGCATTCCAGAATGGACCAGCAAAATTAATGTGCAAGCGTTGCCAAGGGGAAGTGGCTTTTGGCCACGCAAAGACTTTCCGCGGCGGTGCGGAATGTTGTTCGGCACACGCCGGGCACGAAGAACACATATTCGTAATCGCAGCATCGATTCCGAACCAAGTACAGTGCTGACGAGCAAGTTGTTTCGTTCGCACTATACCCCAATGTCCTTGGTGAAGAAGCCGTAAAACAGAGGACTGTAACGAACGTGGGACCACGACTCTGGACTGATCATTATCAGAACGCAACAACAAAACACCACGTCGAACAAAAAGTCTCTCCTTGTGAGCAAAAAATCGGCGAACCAACGGATCCTCGATCCGAGACTTTGACAAAGGCCATTGCGTAGCAACAAAACGTAAAACAGTAGCAAGGACAGGGTCAGCAGCTGTGGCTGTAGCGACACGACGAAAATCAATCGGAAACGATGCGACCACTTCATCGGTTTCCGAATCAATGAACATGCAAGCAAGTTCGGAAGAATCGAATCCTTTATCCTCAGCAACAGGCAAACGGGACAACGCATCGGCGTTTCCGTGCTTAGCAGTGGACCGATACAAGATATCGTAGCGGTACTGCGAGAGGAAAATAGACCAGCGAATGAATTTCTGCGCTGTACGTGGAGGTACAGGCTTGGTCGGATGAAAAAGCGATGTCAAAGGTTTGTGGTCTGTGATGATGGTAAAGTGACGACCATACAAGAAATCATGGAACTTAGTAACACCAAAAACGAGAGCCAAAGCTTCTTTCTCTATCTGTGAATAATTTCTTTGCGCAGACGAGAGCAATTTGGACGCAAAGGCAATAGGGCGATCATGGGAGCCAACTTTGTGCGCAAGCACAGCACCGATCCCGAAATCCGATGCATCTACCATCAACAAAAGGGGTTTCTGGGGATCGAATGGCGTAAGGCAAGTATTAGAAAACAACGCCGATTTCAACTGGCGAAAGGCGCGTTCACATTCCGTCGTCCAGAGAAACGGAACACTTGTACGGCGTAAGCGATGAAGCGGAGCTGAAATGGAAGAGGCATTGCGCACATTCACTCACACCTTGTGATTCTACATTGTTCAATGTTCTTGCGACCTCCTGACGCAATGCGTGGGGAACATTGCGCGCTCTGAAAAATTTCGGTTGCGCGTTTCCCTTCAGTTCTAAATGTGCTTCATAGTGTTTAGCGCAACCTAAGCCCGGTGCAAAAATGTCTGCAAATTCGTCACACAGCCGAGAAACACTGTCTGTAGGCACAGTCTGATTCACTGATAGGACCTGATTGACAATAGACATGTTAAACAACTGAAATAAATCGAGACCAAACAAGTTCACAGCAGAAGAAGAACGAAGAACGTAAAATGACACAAGTTTTGTTTGTCCCTTGTATGTTGCAAGAAGGCTGCACTGTCCTAACACAGGAATTTTCTGTCCGGAATATGTAGTTAGCTTAACATTTGCGGAACGCAACGGAGGGTTGCCCAGTTGTTTGTACGTGTCGTGATTGAGCAATGAAACTGCAGCTCCGGTATCGAGCTGGAATGGGATCACTTTGCCTTCAAAGTCTAAGTCCACAAAAAGTTTATTGTTCCGCTGACGACAAAAGCGACTGTTTTGTGCAATTTGAATAGACACTGGTACAGAATCACTTGCTAATTGACGTGATTTCCGGCGACGTCGACGCACAGTTTTTGTGGGACGATCACAGTCACTGTCAGAGAAAGTGTCACTGGACGAAGCGGAATTAACGACATGAATGTCCATAGGCGAAGGTCCACGAGCCTGAGTGTCCTTGGTTCGATTCCGGCGCGAAGCAAAGGGCCTGGAATGATTGTGATTGTCTGATCTTAGCTTTTTCTGGCAAACACTTTGAACATGTCCTTTCTTATTGCAGAAAAAGCAAATAGCTTGGCGTGACGGGCAATGTTCACGCGAATGTCTAGTAGCACACCGCGGGCATGATTTCACTGCATTTGTGTGCTGGCGCGGCACACCTGGCTTAGCACGCGGCGGCCGCTGTGTCGACGTGCGCAAGGCCCGGTTACCGGGCCGCGCAGCGCGTCCAGCGGGCCGGTTAATGTTACACACGGCTGGCGAAGTTTCAAAAGATTCCTGAGCACAGTCAAGTGTGTCCTGTCTATCCAATATGTCTATCACTTGTTGAAGGGAGGGATTAACTAGTTTCAAAATTTGCTCCCGTATGCGAACATCAGAAACGTTCTGTGCAATTGCATCACGCACCATGGTATCTGAATAAGAAAGACCACAGTCACATTCAAAGGCACAGTCCCTAGTAAGTCCTTGCAATGTTGCTACCCACTCCCTATTAGTGTGACCGGCCGTACGTTTTGTACGAAAAAACGTATACCGTTTTGCAACCACATTAACTGTTTCTTTGAAATAGGCATCTAATGCAGACAAAATTTCCTCGTAGGACAGAGTTGCTACGTCGCGTCGGGGAAACAATTTCACTATCACACGGTATGTGGACACACCGACACAAGAAAGCAAAAACGGCTGCCGCTCATTACCTTGAATTCTGTAGGCTGCTAGATGAAAGTTGAACTGGCGAGACCACTCGTGCCAGGTCTCATCGGCTGCCACGTATGGTCGAAAGGGAGGTGCAACAGCGTTTAGTGGCAGCGGTAGCGAAGAAGCGGCGGCGGCCGCATCGGTTTGAATGGTACGTTGACCCTGGACGAGCTGTCCAAGGGCATCCAGTAACGCCTGCGTCTGCTGATTCTGCAAGCGATAAAATTCGGACAGTACATCTGGAGAATGTGGCGAAGCCATGACACAATTAAATGTAAGCAATCAGAAAGAAAACTTTAACTCGTCGCCAATGTTGTGTCGGTAGCTGGGCCGACACCGTGAAGTTGAGATGGCTGAAAATGCACGCTAGACTAAAGCAGACGGGCGTGAAGTACTGGAACAGGCTACGTAATTAATGTTAAGAATAAAAGTACGTAGCTTGATTATTACTTATCTTTTAATTAGTCCTTGGAATACATCTCTCTTGAATACTCGTAAGCTATAGGCACTGATACAAATGGCGCCTTGCTAGGTGGTCGCTATTTAACTTCGCAGAGGGCTATTCCACTGTCTATCTCTCGGCAAATGAGAGCAAGACTTAGCACGTGCAATCGCTAGCTATGTTGTCCGTACAACAGGGCGGTAGCTAGGTTCTCGTACAACTGGGGCGAGTGCTCTCTCGTATCACGAGACCTGCCTTGGTGGTGGCGCTAGGTCTGCGATTACACAGTGGCGACACGCGGGTCCGACATGTACTAAATGGACCGCGGCCGATTTAAGCTACCACCTAGCAAGTGTGGTGTCTGGCGGTGACACCACATAGTTAATACTTTTGTTCATATTGGTAGTACTGTTGTTTTACGTTGATGACGCATGCTTTGTTTATTTGTTGTCATATCTTTGTAACTTTGAAGCTGCTGGGTTAGTTTCGTTATCGCTGCCGTGCTGTTAATCATGGCTGCTCCGCTGTCTATTTTTTATTTTGACAAAGAAGTCAAAATCAATTTTCGTAGATGTAGATACAAAAATGCTTGCTTAATGAAATATTTCCACAGAGAATTTCATCCCTTTTTTCACCCCCTTACGGGTCGAATTTCTAAAGACGCTGAACGCATCCTCCATATAGTCCCTATCTCGCCCCTATTTGCACCAAAGAAGAGCAACGTTCAGTGATCCGTTTTTTGTGGTCAGAGGGGGTATCAGGGGCCGAAATTAATCGAAGACTTCCGGTACAGTACGGCAGCAGTGTTTTGTCACAACGGAGTGTCTACGAATGGCCTGAAAAATTCCGAAATGTTCGCACAAGGGTTACGCCAGAAATGAAGAAACCATTGTGCGTTCACGTCAAATAATTATCTGAAACAGACGATTCACTATTTACGAAATGGCACATCGTCTGCAAATTAGTCATGGTTCTGCCTACTTCGGTTTCATAAAGTTTGTGCAAGATTACTCTCAAAACAACTCACGGCGGTTGGACATCTGCAAAAAACATTTGGATCGCTATGGGGACAACTTCTTAGACGGGATCATTATTGGTGACGAGACATGTGTCCATCATTACGAGCCGGAAAGTAAACGGCAGAGTATGGAATGGAAACATCCAAATTCGCTGTGCAAGAAAGAGTTCAAGACCCAACCGTCCGCAGGAAAACTGATGCTTACGGCTTTCTGGAACGCACAAGGTCCACTACTGGAACATTACGGGGAAAAGGACACAACAGTAAACAGTGTACGTTACAGTGAGATGCTTACTGCCAGCCTAAAGCCTGCAATTCGAAGCTAACGCCGAGTATTGCTGTCAAAAGGTGTTCTGCTGTTGCACGACAATACCCGTCCGCATACTCCTCCTCACACTGCTGAAACGCTCCAGAAACTCAAATCTGAAGTACTGGTTCATCCTTTATATAGTCCCGATGTTGCCCCTTCTGACTACCGCTTGTTTGGTCCACAGAAACAGGCATTAAGGAGCCGCCGATTTGCCTCGGACGAAGTTGTGAAAGTAGCGGTGCATTAGTGGCTCGCAGCTCAAGCTAGAACCTTCTTTTATGAGGACATCGGGAAGCTTGTACAATGATGGACCAAGTGCGTTGAAACGCAAGGAGACTATTTCGAGAAATGGTGTTCTTGTGAGTTTCCTATTTGATTACAATAAAATTTTATAACTACTTTGCTGATAATAATGGACTTACCCTCGTATATTCAGATATTACTGTCATGATTTCGGCCTTAGTCCATTATCAAGAAGAGAAGTGTTGGGTATAATTAGACTTTGATAAATGAAACTATCGTCAAGCTGCATTGAACTGGGTGTCCCAGCTTGCAGGTAAGTACAAAATGATACATTTCCATAGTTTTGTGCTTATCTACACTCTGGGACATCCAGCTCAGTGCAGCTTGACGATAACTTCACTTAACAAAGTCTAATTATAAAAATGTTCAAATGTGAGTGAAATTTTATGGGACTTAACTGCTAAGTCATCAGTCTCTAAGCTTACACACTACGTAACCTAAATTATCCTAAGGACAAACACACACACACACACCCATGCCTGAGGGAGGACTCGAACCCCCGCCGGAACCAGCCGCACAGTCCATGACTGCGGCGCCCTAGACCGCTCGGCTAATACCGCGCGGCGTCTAATTATACCCAGCATTTCTGTTCTTGATAATGGACTAAGGCCGAAATCATGATAGTAATACGAAATAAAGAAGTTTTTACAGTCATATGGCGGAAATATCGTTCAAACATTATTACCTGACTGTGGCCCAAAAATATGAGATGATTATCGGAATCTGATGGCTTGCAGGGACGAAAAATTTATTTTATTCACCTAAATTAAATACGCAAAACGCTGTCAAAAATCTGCTCATTAAGAAAGAATATTCTTATTCAAAAATTGATACACAGGTAAGACAAGGATTAAAGTTAGAAACTATATATACGTCTAGACGTAGCGTAACTGATGGCGTGCAAGTCACCCAGGCTCTATTCATCTAGAATTTGAGGAAGAGAGCACTTAGCGACTACGAAAAACTGTACACGTAATGTCTGACCTTCTGGAAATTTTTCTCGCTGACACCGCCCACAAAACAATGAATGCAGAAATGTTTGGCTGTACATTTTCTCAGTTCGTGCAGTGTAACTCTAGTATCAGGTATTACGTTTTCATTTATTAGTTCTTTACTGCTGACTATTCGCAATATATTTTGATGCCAGTACCCACATATACCAATCTATGTAACAGCAAAATTATATCATTGTACGACACATATTTCACGAGATATGACATTTTCACGTGGAAGTTCGAATGTTTGAAGAATAGTGTTTTGGGGAGGGTATGAGTTACTGGTTATGTACAGTCGTACATATTTGTATTTGCTTCATATAAAAATATGAAGCAAATACCAATATTATTATATTTCATGCATCTTTTCTTACGATCAACGTAACATCACTTTTCAAACGTATCGCTTATAAACGGGACATTAAGCACAGGTAAAATACATACAGTACACTGGAGAGTTTTTTTGGTACAATACGCTACACGTAAATGAGAAAACACTTTCTGGCAATTACGCGTAGTATTACATAAATATGTTCCCTCCCTTCAGATTTTCTGTCTAATAATTTTAATTAATTCGGTATATGGTAAAATACAACTCAAAAGGACCTCACCAAAAAACTTTATGGAAAGCGTCAGGCCTTCCATAGCGTGACGTAGTTGAACCGCCTATGTGCGAACTGGGTGGCGTCTCATTAATTTGGCAAATACACTAAATTTTTATTTCTAGGTTGACTATACTCTCGTCTAAAGGTGATGTCACACACCAGAGATAAAATTTTGGTCGTTGGAAAACGTGCAAATATTTTTTGAGAGTAGAAAACTCGAGGACTTCAGAACAGCTAACTTTAGTTTACTGCAAACATTTTTAAATCAGATAAATGCACGTGGTAAGTTACGCAAGGACTTCGAATATTGTGTCGCCTACTCGTGGGTTTCACCGTTCTTCGAACGCTTTTCATAAATGGTCAGAACCGTTTGTTTCAGTGGATTTTCTCATTTGCAGACAATACCGCCTCTATGGTTTCCCGTTCGTCTGTGCTTCGCTTATGCACTTCCTTTAAGGGTGTAGGACGCCAAACGAGCCGACTTGGAGCAGGAGAGGCACCACAGCAGATTTTAATTTCCACTGTCTATACTTTTACAAACAAATTCACAAAAAATTTGTCAGCATGACCAGGAAGGATTCAGGATTCACACTCAAGGCAGTGGAAGTTCAAAAACATAACAAAATAATTTTTTACATGTGAAATTCCATCATATTTTTCACTTACTATTGCCTGCATTTGTTGCTGTAGGTACACTTTTCTTCAATAAGTAAGAGAGATTCTTCGATGAATTTTGCACAGAATACAATCCATACTTACAGGTGTATGAAACTCTAGAATTTTCCAAATATATTAAGCGCCTATCCCCGCAATGTTAAAATGTGCCTACTGTAGGGTACATTTTCGCACAAACTACTGGAGACAGAGAGATAAAATTTTTACTGTATGTGCATTGATATGTTGTAACAGTACTGAAAACACAGTTCATTGTCGAAGTATTTTTAAAGACATATTTTACATTAATTTTTAGTAAATTTTTTCCAATCATTTTTACTAGGTTATCACCCCTAAGTGTTTTGTAAAGAAAATAATTAAAAAATCGTTGTTTCAGTGTGTAAAGGAAACCCATGTAATTGTCATAATAATTTCAGACTTCTAGGTGCACCAGTAGCTGAGATAATGTCCCTAGAAGAAGTAAAAAAGCAAACTTACGGGAAACGGAGAAAGATGATAAAAACATTCTTCATCCATAGTCAATACCCCCTTCACAGTCTTTATAATCATCTTCAAGTCTTCTTTTGGCACCCCTCTGCACCTGTCTTGCTTTTCTCACTAATGTCTTGGTTATATTGCCAGCAAGCCTAAGTCTGTGCACGTACTGTACGGGAACCAACACGCAACTCCAACTTTTGAAGGACCTGTCATTTTGTTATATTCCCAAGATTGAAGGTTTCCACAGCATCATACACACCAAAATGCAGTGCATTAATTCCGACGAACACTGTTTTTAGGAGACGATACCATACCACACTACTCAAGCACTCGTTGGGGTTCTGCGTTTTTCCGTGAAGATATTTCTTCAGAAGACTTCTATCAGCCAGATTTCTGAGAATGGGCTTTATTTCTTCCATAATGGCTAATGGTAGACTGTGGTGGTGAATGTATTTCTCTCCAGTAGTTAGTCCCCTATTGTATTTACACCAGCTCTTTTCACCTTTGGGGCACAAACCACGTTCTGGGTGATCATCTGTGGATGCGGTGTGGAAATACAAAGCCCATATAGCTTTCCTCATTTCTTCAAGATTGCCTGTATTTTGCCTGATTTCAAGGCCATACAAATTCTGTATTTTATCAGTTATGTAATTAGTCAATCTTCCTTTGCCATGCAAGTTTTTCCCTTTCATACCTGATTTCAACCTTCTCAGCCTGGCACCCATTCTCTTCTGCACACGTCCGACACATTCAAGTTTGCTTATATTTACTCTGTTCCCATATGGTTTGCTTTCCAAAACTTATTTGAATGCTTTAGAGTCACCATCTCCCAGATACTTGACATAGCGAACATTATACCACTCTGAACAGCGATGAAAATTTTATTTCTCCCCAGAAACCTCCATTCCGCCACTACTACCATAATAATTAGCAACACAGTCATCACTATGTTCATTTTTCAGCCTGTCATCCATCTACAATATTCAGATGGTGGTGGTTAGTGTTTAACGTCCCATAGACAATATTTAGACATTATTGCAACATCAATAACCTTGCCAGTGTCAACGCTAGTTGCTGTTACAAAACCATTGTTGCAGATGTGACCCCTTTTTTGCCACGTGCCATCAAAAGCTACTGTGAGGTCACGACATGACATTTTTTGCAGCACACACTACATTCAAGAGCTTCGCACAATATACTCGTATCAATGCGTTCAAAAACTTCTTTCCCTTTATTAAGTAAATTATATTTCTCTTCCAAAACTCTTAGTTCTTTATGAGAAGCACTGTTTTCATTTGTAGTAAGTTGGTTCGGCAAATCAGTAGTAAGTGGACTCACATTTTCCAACAGTGATGATGAAGAATTGCTTTGCTTTGCTAATGAATCATCATTTCTTTTCGTTTGCCAGTTCACACGCTTTTTAAACACTTTTGCTCTACCTCTAGGCATTTTCACTGCGAAAAAGGAAGAACTAAATACGAAATAACTCGACAACAACAACTTTCATAAAGCACACTGTTTACAAACTATTCTGTCACAAAGTCAAAGAGTAACTTGAGGAAACCAGAAGGAAACATTTTCGAACAAATAGTGTATAAAGAGTCGCTGGAAAGCGGGATATTTGAATTCATGTCACATAAATGTACTGCCAAAAACTAAAGCGCAATACTCAATCTCACAAATCCATAAAATTAAAATAGTTATAAATCTAGTAGAGCTATATACCATACGTCATTTTAAAGAGGAAACTTGGTGGAATACAATGCATCAATAAAACGAAAATCGATTTTTAAACCCAAATTCCGATTCCGTGTACCCTTAATAACTGTGGAAAAATTGAGATAATTAACAATAACATTTGGGCTTTTTCTAAACACGAAGTTCAAAATGTAATAGGTCATTCTTTTTTTATCATAAATTAAATAAAATCTAGTGTTTCATACATCTGTAAGTATGGTTTGTATGCTGTGCAAAAGTTTATTTTGTTATGTTTTTGAACTTCCATTGCTATGAGTGTGAATCCTGATCCCTCCTGGACATGCTGACAAATTTTTATGAATTTGTTTGTAAAAGTATAGACAGTGAAAATTAAAATCTGCTGTGTTGCCCCTCCTGCTCCACATCGGCCCATTAGACGTCCCCCCCCCCCCCCCCCCAAAGCCGTCGGCACACGGACCGTGCATTCGAACACCAGCGTTGAGCGTGACGAATTCTAATGTCGTAGGAAGAAGCACGTTGGCAAGTCTTTCAGAACATGCAGAGCGATATTCTTAGCACGTCTGATATTCTGAACGTGCGTTTGAACGCAGACCGGTGAGATGGAAGAACGCCTCCTACGTCACTCGACGCAATCTCTGCTCAGCACAGGGCCAGGAGGCGCCATATTGGATACCAGTTGAGGCCCATATGTGTATATGCTGTTTATAAGCACGAGCAAATTAAAAATCTTTTGAAAACACATCGATAGCTGTTGTAAGAAAATGAGGGAAACGTGATACTGTTGGTTAAAGAATTTATGTAACCTTCGAATTATGAAAATACACTACGGCTGTTTAAGATAACGGCACATTAAGAATCTACCAAAAACACAACTGTATTGATACAATTTGTTACAAATAAATGTCAGCTAATAACATACAGTATCAACGAATAGAGCCTTCAAGAGATGCTAAGATACTTTTTTTTGGTCATCAGTCTACTGACTGGTTTGATGCGGCCCGCCACGAATTCCTTTCCTGTGCTAACCTCTTCATCTCAGAGTAGCACTTGCAACCTACGTCCTCAATTATTTGCTTGACGTATTCCAATCTCTGTCTTCCTCTACAGTTTTTGCCCTCTACAGCTCCCTCTAGTACCATGGAAGTCATTCCCTCATGTCTTAGCAGATGTCCTATCATCCTGTCCCTTCTCCTTATCAGTGTTTTCCACATATTCCTTTCCTCTCCGATTCTGCATAGAACCTCCTCATTCCTTGCCTTATCAGTCCACCTAATTTTCAACATTCGTCTATAGCACCACATCTCAAATGCTTCGATTCTCTTCTGTTCCGGTTTTCCCACAGTCCATGTTTCACTACCATACAATGCTGTACTCCAGACGTACATCCTCATAAATTTCTTCCTCAAATTAAGGTCGGTATTTGATATTAGTAGACTTCTCTTGGCCAGAAATGCCTTTTTTGCCATAGCGAGTCTGCTTTTGATGTCCTCCTTGCTCCGTCCGTCATTGGTTACTTTACTGGCTAGGTATCAGAATTCCTTATCTTCATTGACTTCGTGACCGTCAATCCTGATGTTAAGTTTCTCTCTGTTCTCATTTCTACTACTTCTCATTACCTTCGTCTTTCTCCGATTTACTCTCAAACCATACTGTGTACTCATTAGACTGTTCATTCCGTTCAGCAGATCATTTAATTCTTCTTCACTTTCACTCAGGATAGCAATGTCATCAGCGAATCTTATCATTGATATCCTTTCACCTTGTATTTTAATTCCACTCCTGAACCTTTCTTTTATGTCCATCATTGCTTCCTCGATGTACAGATTGAAGAGTAGGGGCGAGAGTCTACAGCCTTGGCTTACACCCTTCTTAATACGAGCACTTCGTTCTTGATCGTCCACTCTTATTATTCCCTCTTGGTTGTTGTACATATTGTATATGACCCGTCTCTCCCTATAGCTTACCCCTACTTTTTTCAGAATCTCGAACAGCTTGCACCATTTTATATTGTCGAACGCTTTTTCCAGGTCGACAAATCCTATGAAAGTGTCTTGATTTTCCTTTAGTCTTGCTTCCATTATTAGCCGTAACGTCAGAATTGCCTGTCTCGTCCCATTACTTTTCCTAAAGCCAAACTGATCGTCACCTAGCGCATCCTCAATTTTCTTTTCCATTCTTCTGTATATTATTCTTGTAAGCAGCTTCGATGCATGAGCTGTTAAGCTGCTTGTGCGATAATTCTCGCACTTGTCAGCTCTTGCCATCTTCGGAATTGTGTGGATGATGCTTTTCCGAAAGTCAGATGGTATATCGTCAGACTCATATATTCTACACACCAACGTGAATAGTCGTTTTGTTGCCACTTCCGCCAATGATTTTAGAAATTCTGATGGAATGTTATCCATCCCTTCTGCCTTATTTGACCGTAAGTCCTCCAAAGCTCTTTTAAATTCCGATTCTAATACTGGATCCCCTATCTCTTCTAAATCGACTCCTGTTTCTTCTTCTATCACATCAGACAAATCTTCACCCTCATAGAGGCTTTCAACGTTGTTGTCTTGTGACAGCCAGAGCGAGAGCACCAGCAGCAGCGAGTACTGTTTGTATAAAGCGTTTTTGTACTTATTTGCTGCGCTTAGCTTTTAAATAGTTTTTCTGGGAAAACCTAGCGTAGTTTTCGCGTCTCGTATTTCAGTGAGTGTTTCTTGATTATCAGAGTAGCTCATCAGAAGATTATCTTGGGAATTTGTCACCGTATAGAGTAGGGTAAACATAGTCATGTGTAGGGACTGTGGTTGTTGTGAGCGGACGCAAGGAGAATTGGCCACTCTTCGGGGGCAGGTGGAGGCTTTGTCTGTTAGGCTCATCGAGCTCGAGGCGCAGGCGTCGGCTCGTAGTGGCGCTGGGGCAACTGTGGTGAGACCTATGCCTACTTCGGTGGCCTTGGAATCACATGGAACCCCTGATGTCGCTGCGTCTTCCGGCAGTGAGCATCTTACCGGTCAGCCATCACTCCAGGGTGAATGGCGGACAGTGGTGGGCTCGCGCGTGCCTGGCCGAAAGGCGAAGGTGGGATCTGGCCGCGTGGCAGCTGCCTTATCCCTTTCCAACAGGTACGGGGTGCTTCCTAGTGGTGATGACATCGTTTCCGAGCCACCACAGGATGCCTCGCCTGTTGGGCCAGTGGCCGATTCTCCGGCAAGGTCCCGACAGTCACAGAGGGCGGGCCTATTAGTTATAGGGAGCTCCAACGTTAGGCGGGTTATGGAGCCCCTCAGGAAAATAGCGGGTAGGTCGGGGAAGAATGCCAGTGTGCACTCGGTGTGCTTGCCGGGGGGTCTCGTCCGTAATGTGGAGGAGGCCCTTCCGGCAGCTATTGAACGCACTGGGTGTGACCGGCTGCAGATAGTAGCACATGTCGGAACGAATGACGCCTGCCGCTTGGGTTCTGAGGCCATCCTTGGTTCCTTCCGGCGGCTGGCTGATTTGGTGAAGACAACCAGCATCGCACGCGGAGTGCAAGCTGAGCTTAATATCTGCAGCATAGTGCCCAGAGTCGATCGCGGTCCTCTGGTTTGGAGCCGTGTGGAGGGTCTAAACCAGAGGCTCAGACGACTCTGCGACTATAATGGTTGCAAATTCATCGACCTCCGTTATTGGGCGGAGAACTGTAGGGCCCCCCTAGACAGGTCAGGCGTGCACTACACACCGGAAGCAGCTACTAGGGTAGCAGAGTACGTGTGGCGTGCACACGGGGGTTTTTTAGGTTAGAGGGACCCCCCCTTGGGCGAAACGATAAAATACCTGACGGCTTACCAGAGAGGACATTATCATCGTTGATAAAGAACGTCCGTCCTCAGAGACCAAAAACAGGAAAAGTTAACGTAATATTGGTAAACTGCAGGAGTATCCAGGGCAAGGTTCCTGAATTAGTATCTCTTATTGAAGGAAATAGTGCGCATATAGTATTAGGAACGGAAAGTTGGTTAAAACCGGAAGTGAACAGTAACGAAATCCTAGACACAGAATGGAATATATACCGCAAGGATAGGATAAACGCCAATGGTGGAGGAGTATTTATAGCAGTAAAGAATTCAATAATATCCAGTGAAGTTATTAGCGAATGCGAATGTGAAATAATCTGGGTTAAGTTAAGTATCAAAGGTGGGTCAGATATGATAGTCGGATGCTTCTATAGACCACCTGCATCAGCAACCGTAGTAGTTGAGCGCCTCAGAGAGAACCTGCAGAACGTCGTGAAGAAGTTTCGTGATCATACTATTGTAATAGGGGGAGACTTCAATCTACCAGGTATAGAATGGGATAGTCACACAATCAGAACTGGAGCCAGGGACAGAGACTCTTGTGACATTATCCTGACTGCCTTGTCCGAGAATTACTTCGAGCAGATAGTTAGAGAACCAACTCGTGAAGCTAACGTTTTAGACCTCATAGCAACAAATAGACCGGAACTTTTCGACTCCGTGAATGTAGAAGAGGGTATCAGTGATCATAAGTCAGTGGTTGCATCAATGACTACAAGTGTAATAAGAAATGCCAAGAAAGGAAGGAAAATATATTTGCTTAACAAGAGTGATAGGGCACAAATCGCAGAATATCTGAGTGACCACCATCAAACGTTCATTTCTGAGGAAGAGGATGTGGAACAAAAATGGAAAAAATTCAGAAACATCGTCCAATACGCCTTAGATAAGTTCGTACCGACTAAGGTCCAAAGCGAGGGGAAAGATCCACCGTGGTATAACAATCATGTACGAAAGGTACTACGGAAACAAAGAAAGCTTCATCATAGGTTTAAGAGTAGTCGAATCATAGCTGATAAGGAAAAGCTGAACGAAGCGAAAAAGAGCGTAAAGAGAGCAATGAGAGAAGCATTCAACGAATTCGAACATAAAACATTGGCAAACAATCTAAAGAAGAACCCTAAAAAGTTTTGGTCATATGTAAAATCGGTAAGCGGATCTAAATCCCCTATTCAGTCACTCGTTGACCACGATGGCACCGAAACAGAGGACGACCGAAGAAAGGCAGAAATACTGAATTCAGTGTTCCGAAACTGTTTCACTGCGGAAAATCGTAACACGGTCCCTGACTTCAGCCGTCGCACGGACGCCAAAATGGAAAATATTGAAATAAACGATATCGGAATTGAAAAACAACTGCTATCACTTAGTAGCGGAAAAGCATCCGGACCAGACGAGATACCCTTAAGATTCTACAGTGATTATGCTAAAGAACTTGCCCCCTTTCTATCAGCAATTTATCGTAGATCGCTGGAAGAACGTAAAGTACCTAGCGACTGGAAGAAAGCGCAGGTCGTTCCCATTTTCAAGAAGGGTCATAAATCAGATGCGAATAATTATAGGCCTATTTCGCTTACGTCAATCTGTTGTAGAATAATGGAACATGTTTTGTGTTCTCGTATTATGACGTTCTTAGATAATACAAATCTCCTTCATCATAACCAACATGGATTCCGCAAACAGAGATCATGTGAAACTCAGCTCGCCCTATTTGCCCAAGAAATTCACAGTGCCGTAGACACTGGCGAGCAGATTGATGCCGTATTCCTGGACTTCAGGAAGGCATTTGATACGGTTCCGCACTTACGTTTAGTGAAAAAAATACGAGCTTACGGAATATCGGACCAGGTTTGTGATTGGATTCAGGATTTCCTAGAAGAAAGAACACAACATGTCATTCTTAACGGTTCAAAATCTGCAGATGTAGAGGTAATTTCGGGAGTACCGCAGGGAAGCGTGATAGGACCTTTATTGTTTACAATATACATAAATGACTTAGTTGACAACATCGGTAGCTCCGTGAGGCTATTTGCAGATGACACGGTTGTCTACAAGAAAGTAGCAACATCAGAAGACTCGTACGTACTCCAGGAGGACCTGCAGAGGATTAATGCATGGTGCGACAGCTGGCAGCTTTCCCTAAACGTAGATAAATGTAATATAATGCGCATACATAGGGGCAGAAATCCATTCCAGTACGATTATGCCATAGGTGGTAAATCATTGGAAGCGGTAACGACCGTAAAATACTTAGGAGTTACTATCCGGAGCGATCTGAAGTGGAATGATCACATAAAACAAATAGTGGGAAAAGCAGGCGCCAGGTTGAGATTCATAGGAAGAATTCTAAGAAAATGTGACTCATCGACGAAAGAAGTAGCTTACAAAACGCTTGTTCGTCCGATTCTTGAGTATTGCTCATCAGTATGGGACCCTTACCAGGTTGGATTAATAGAAGAGATAGACATGATCCAGCGAAAAGCAGCGCGATTCGTCATGGGGACATTTAGTCAGCGCGAGAGCGTTACGGAGATGCTGAACAAGCTCCAGTGGCGGACACTTCAAGAAAGGCGTTACGCAATACGGAGAGGTTTATTATCGAAATTACGAGAGAGCACATTCCGGGAAGAGATGGGCAACATATTACTACCGCCCACATATATCTCGCGTAATGATCACAACGAAAAGATCCGAGAAATTAGAGCAAATACGGAGACTTACAAGCAGTCGTTCTTCCCACGCACAATTCGTGAATGGAACAGGGAAGGGGGGATCAGATAGTGGTACAAAAAGTACCCTCCGCCACACACCGTAAGGTGGCTCGCGGAGTATAGATGTAGATGTAGATGAACGTATTCTTTCCACCTATCTGCTCTCTCCTCTGCATTTAACAGTGGAATTCCCGTTGCACTCTTAATGTTACCACCACTGCTTTTAATGTCACCAAAGGTTGTTTTGACTTTCGTGTATGCTGAGTCTGTCCTTCCGACAATCATATCTTTTTCGATGTCTTCACATTTTTCCTGCAGCCATTTCGTCTTAGCTTCCCTGCACTTCCTATTTATTTCATTCCTCAGCGACTTGTATTTCTGTATTCCTGATTTTCACGGAACATGTTTGTACTTCCTCCTTTCATCAATCAACTGAAGTATTCCTTCTGTTACCCATGGTTTCTTCGCAGCTACCTTCTTTGTACCTATGTTTTCCTTCCCAACTTCCGTGATGGCCCTTTTTAGATATGTCCATTCCTCTTCAACTGTACTGCCTACTGCGCTATTCCTTATTGCTGTATCTATAGCTTTAGAGAACTTCAAACGTATCTCGTCATTCCTTAGTACTTCCGTATCCCACTTCTTTGCGTATTGATTCTTCCTGACTAATGTCTTGAACTTCAGCCTACTCTTCACCACTACTATATTGTGATCTGAGTCTATATCTGCTCCTGGGTACGCCTTACAATCCAATATCTGATTTCGGAATCTCTGTCTGACCATGATGTAATCTAATTGAAATCTTCCCGTATCTCCCGACCTTTTCCAAGTATACCTCCTCCTCTTGTGATTCTTGAACAGGGTATTCACTATTGCTAGATGAAACTTGTTACAGAACTCAATTAGTCTTTCTCCTCTTTCATTCCTTGTCCCAAGCCCATATTCTCCTGTAACCTTTTCTTCTACTCCTTCCCCTACAACTGCATTCCAGTCGCCCATGACTATTAGACTTTCGTCCCCCTTTACAAACTGCATTACCCTTTCAATATCCTCATACACTTTCTCTATCTGTTCATGTTCAGCTTGCGGCGTCGGCATGTATACCTGAACTATCGTTGTCGGGGTTGGTCTGCTGTCGATTCTGATTAGAACAACCCTGTCACTGAACTCTTCACAGTAACACACCCTTTGCCCTACCTTCCTATTCATAACGAATCCTACACCTGTTATACCATTTTCTGCTGCTGTTGATATTACCCGATACTCATCTGACCAGAAATCCTTGTCTTCCTTCCACTTCACTTCACTGACCCCTACTATATCGAGATTGAGCCTTTGCATTTCCCTTTTCAGATTTTCTAGTTTCCCTACCACGTTCAAGCTTCTGACATTCCACGCCCCGACTCGTAGAACGTTATCGTTTCGTTGATTATTCAATCTTTTTCTCATGGTAACCTCCCCCTTGGCCGTCCCCTCCAGGAGATCCGAATGGGGGACTATTTCGGAATCTTTTGCCAATGGAGAGATCATCATGACACTTTTTCAAATACAGGCCACATGTCCTGTGGATACACGTTACGTGTCGTTAATGCAGTGGTTTCCATTGCCTTCTGCATCCTCATGTCGTTGATCATTGCTGATTCTTCCGCCTTTAGGGGCAATTTCCCACCCCTAGGACAAGAGAGTGCCCTGAACCTCTATCCGCTCCTCCGCCCTCTTTTGACAAGGCCGTTGGCAGAATGAGGCTGACTTCTTATGCCGGAAGTCTTCGGCCGCCAATGCTGATTATTTATCAAAATTTAGGCAGTGGCGGGGATCGAACCCGGGACCGAAGACGTTTTGATTATGAATCAAAGACGCTACCCCCCCTTTTTTTTTCCTCTCTCGTTCGTTGTATCTGCTCGGGGCGGACGTCGTGACATCCGTTTTAAGTTCGTTGTTGATCGATTGACTCCGTTTTTTTATTACAGAGGGCTACTAACCCTCTGACCGAACACGCTGAGCTACCGTGCCGGCACCCCTAGACCACGGATACAAGATACAGCCGCGTATTTTTCGTGGTTAATGCAACGTAATGAATAGATGCGAGACATTGTAAAATAATAGCTGATGTCTTGATGGTTTACATCGCACTGAAATACAGTACCTTTTCTTCTACATTTACATCTACATTTATACTCCGCAAACCACCCAATGGTGGTGGAGGGCTTACAAACCTTCCCGTTGCCTAGTAGGTTCTGATACATTCTTAGTAGTTTAATTGAAGTACGTTCTATGAATTTCGATGTTAAGATACCAGTATGTAAATATAAGTGTGCCCTTTCTGATGAGTGCGTTAGTTCGATCGACTTTATCTACAAGTCAGCTCGCACTACTTGCATTGGGACACTTTTGCAGCCGGCCGGAGTGGCCGAGCGGTTCTAGGCGCTACAGTCTGGAACCGGGCGACCGCTACGGTCGCATGTTAGAATCCTGCCTCGGGCATGGATGTGTGTGATGTCCTTAGGTTAGTTAGGTTTAAGTAGTTCTGCGTTCTAGGGGACTGATGACCTCAGAAGGTAAGTCTCATAGTGCTCAGGGCCATTTTTGAACAATTTTGCACTTTCCTGTTTCGAGTTTTGAATTTCACACGTTTTTAAGAATGTGCTGCTGAATAGGAGCAATATCAAGTAAGAACGACCTGAGCGATTTACGAATTAATGAGAATGATAATTTTTATCTTAACTGCTGAACTAACGCGAATTTCTATTGTGCCCTTTGTAATACAACTTTTATGAGCCTATGCAACGGTCTACGGGTTGCACGCAGTTGTACGGTACGTAACACGCGCTCTCCAGCCGGCCTATCTGGAATGCTGACCATTTGCTCGGTCAGTAGATGTGCGTCCGGCCGCAGTGCGATGCAGGGAGTGAGCAACCGGCCGCCGTCCGCAGCGCGCCGTTTTAACTGGCGTGGCCTCCGGAACTAATACGTCTCTTTTCTTAGCTCTCCACGGAGCCTTTCGATACGACCGTAATTAGGATGTCAGACACAGTGATGATGGGAATGTGTAGCGTCCGTGTTTTATAATCAGCCTCTGTTAATAAAACTGTTTAAACTTACTTTTCGGTGTTCGCGTATTGCCGTACCTCGAGGACCCACCGCTTACAAATCCTGACAAAATATTCGTGTAATCATCATCCGGGGCAACAACACCAACTACCCCAATATACCTATGTCCTTCAAATAGTTCAAATTGCTCTAAGCACTATGGGACTTAACGTCTGAGGTCATCAGTCCCGTAGCCTTAGAACTACTTAAACATAACTAACCTAAGGACATCACATACATCCATGCCCGAGGCAGAATTCGAACCTGCGACCGTAGCAGCAGCGCGGTTCCGGACTGAAGCGCCTAGAACCGCTCGGCCATAACGGCCGGCACCTATGTCGTTATTGACTGAACACGGTACTTTCCTTCTTGCCTCGACATGTTCACGGTTATTGAAGTTTTTGTTTGTAAACTGAAGCGACAAAAGTAATGAGATAGCGATACGTACATTTACGGATGACGACAGTATCACGTACACAAGTTATAAAAGGGGAGTGCGTTGGCGGAGTTGTCCTTTGTACTCAGGTGATTCATCTGAAAAGATTCCCGACGTGATTACGGCCGCACGACCGGAATAAACAGACGCTGAACGCGGAATGGTAGTTCGAGCTAGAAGGATGGGACATTCCATTTCGCAAATTTATAGGGTATTCAATATGCAAGAACCCGTGGTATAAACACTGTGCCGAGAATACCGCATTTCGAGCATTACGTCTCAGAGTGGACAGCGAAGTGGCCGACGGACGTTACTTAACGACCGAGAGTAGCGGCGTTCACATAGAGTTGTCAGTACTAACAGACAAGCAGCACTGCATGATACAACCGCACCAATCAATGTAGAACGTACGACGAACGTATCCGTTAGGAAAACGCGTCAGAATTTGACGTCAATGGGCTATGACAACAGAAGACCGACGCGGCTGCCCTTGCTAACAGCACGACATCACCTGCAGCGCCTCTGTTGGGCTCGCGACAATTTCGGTACGATATGAAGACGGCATCTCTTCTTTCGGACATGTCCGAAAGAACAGATCGATAACGCTAACTTTCTTCAGTGCGGATGCACACGAATTGCCTGAACTCTTACGGGACTCCGTGGATTGTCTGCCGCGAGTAATGGGTATAATGGCAGGGGCACTACGAATGTAGTGTGTGGACTATAAGTTACAAGGGTCTCACGGGGGGCGTGCCGGCGATAAGTCTCTGCAGTCGTACTATCCTCTGTGCCCTCGGTGGCTCAGATGGATAGAGCATCTGCCATGTTAGCAGGAGATCCCGGATTCGAGTCACAGTCGGGGACACATTTTCAATTGTCCTCGTTGATGTATATCAACGCCTATCAGCAGCTAATGGTAGTGATTTAATTTTAATATCAGTATGACGCTAGACGACTGGAAGTCAGAGTCCTGGTCAGATGAATTCCGATTCCAGTTGGTGAGAGCTGACGGTGTGGTTCGAGAGTGGTGCAGACCTCACGAAGCCGTGCACCCAACATGTCAACGAGGCACTGTGCAAGCTGGTGGTGGTTTCGTAATGGTGTGGGTTGCGTCTACAAGGATCACTGACTGGAAACGGCTATGTTCAGCTACTTGTAGACCATTTGCAGCCATTCGTGGCCTTCATGTTTCCAAACGACAGAATTTTTATGGATGACAATGCGCCATGTATACCAGGCCACAGTCGTTGATGATCGGTCTGAAGAACATTCTTGACAGTTGAGAGAATGATTTGGCCACCCCGATCGCCTGCCATGAATCCCATCGAGCGCTTATGGGGCATAACCGAGAGTTCCTGCTCCGGCAACACTTTCGCAATTATACAGGGTAACCCATTTATCTTGACCACCCTAAATAACTGTTTGTCCAGATGCAAATTACAAAATGTTTCAAGCAAATGTTCTTTAGTCGTCAGGGGGACATCAAACAGCACAATTTCCTTCGTTTCAGCTTTGTTTTTTACAAAGATGTGAACAGCGATATGGCTTTTTTAAATGGCTCTCTATATTTTTTATTCGGTAATTTATTTCCTCTCCTAAAGACCTATTCAAACATGTATCACAGTGTGCCATTCACTGAAACACAACGTTATTAATTACATAACACGACATTGACTTTGACTCTGCTGTACCACTGCCCAGGAGTAGAACATTTAAAGGTGCTCAAAGTGGTGATCCTGGACACCGATACACTGGTGCACTCGCTGAATGAAACAATTATTTACTCCACTCTACATCTACATACAAACCACCACATGGTGTGTGGTGGAGGGTTGAGAGGCACCCACATGCCTTGCTCATACTGTGGCATCAAGCAATCAGGCCTGCAAGATGAGTGGTCTGCCAAGCGAGTGGATTCATTCTTATTTATCGAGTAACATGAACTCTCGTACTCACAATTAAGTTGAAAATTATCCTCCTGTATGAATAATACGCAACGGAAACGCACATCTGACTATCAGTGATTTACAGAACTCAGACTGTTCACTACGCACTGTCAATACCACATTTTCTTTATGTCTTTTATTTAACGGCTTTTATCAACACGTGGCCACCGCACTGAACATGAATGGCGCACACATTATAAATTCGGGACATCATGACAACATACAATTCGAAGGAAAAGTCCACCAATCTTTTTCTTTTCACTATCTTATTTATTCCGATAAATTCTATAACCTAAACACACAAATTCTATAACCTACAACAATAACACATGAGAAATTCCGCCCAGTGGGCATGGCTTTACATTGGTGAATCTCTATATTATGGTCTCGTAATTATTTAACGCTACAGTGCACTTTCTGGATAGGATGGTGGATCTTTTATTATTTCTCACACTTCGACTCTCACAATCATCATCACGAAACTTTCCTCCAGATCGAGCGGTACAGAAGGAACAAGCATAACCCACTAATCTTTTGAAACTACCTCGCTACTCTCCCATGCAAACCACACATACCCAAATTACATGACATACACCACACTACAATATGAAATACTACTCAAGTAATAGTCACAACATTATCACTTTCAGCTTTCCTACTTCAATTAATATTTATCCCAGTTTCACACGACACTGCCCCACTTCGTAATTCTACTTTCCTACTATGAACTCTGGAGATATATGCACGTCTTCCTGTGCAATGCAAGCCAAGTGGCGTTGCTAGATAGACGGCCGACTCACCTTGTTTCTCTCTCAGAGTTTGAATCTAGCGTCACACGGAATCATATCACGCAAAGTAATATTAAGAACGTATTCATCACACACGCGAGTCCTCAACTGATACCATGGACGAGTACTTCTCTTTATCCTTTGTCTCATACACTGTTTGAGACTCACACAGTACTCACCACGTGGAAGTACTCGTCTCTAATTTCAAGTCCTGCACACGACATTTCTTAAATATTTCAACTTATGGTACACACGCTATTTCTTAAATATTTCAACTTATTGTACACACGCTGGTAATTCAGCTTAACTTAGGCACACAGAAGTATTTCAACTTATTGCTACACGTGGTTTCATTGTGACCATTGGTCACTTCCGAAGACAATCCCATTAATATTACCTGTCTGACATTTACTTCTCCCCACAAAAGTTCCTGAAATAGAGAAACTATTATTTCAAACTACTCTTAAATATTCCACATGCATACCATGTCTCCACTCTTTCGTCATTACGGAGCACAACTAAAACAGGTCATAACAGCACAAGATCCAGCGGCAGAGTGCTGAAACATGGCCGTTCTTCAGGTCCTCTCGCACCTCTGCTGAAGTGGGGGAGCACCTTGCTACCGTATTGGTCAGCCACATTACAAGCGCTCAAAGCTCAGGTAAATTTCATCTCTTTGGTCCCACCAAAGGTGGCCAAGGGATCGACTCAAAGATGATCATATATTCACATTCACTATCTGCGGTTAGCAGACGACAATACATTCATTCATTTCACAGATCTCAACTGGATGTAGGGATTTACTTTGTGGGAGTGCACATGTGATCAATTAAATAAATAGATTGTCATTCTTTCCCACACTGGTATCCGGCTTCGCTGTATTAATTGAAATTGAGTTATTTTACAAAAAAAATGTGTTGTTCTGACAAAAATAATGAAGTATGTTGTACCTATTTTCAATGTCGGACGGTACTGTACCCTTTCAGGGTATCCTGTACCGCTACTAGTCATTTCCTTTTCTGTTCCAATTGCAAACACAGCGAGGGAAAAACGACCGTCTATATGCCTCACAACGCTCTCTAATTTCTCGTATCTTATCTTTGTGGTCCTTAACGCGACACGTAGGTTGGTGGTCAGCCTACATCATCGGTTCTCTAAATTTTCACAGCAGTGCCACTCCCCATTATCCTTCAGCCGATCTTCAGCATGTTAGTAAGGCCAAGTTTTGAACTGGGAACAGGGAGGGTTATGTATAAAACAAAGGTAAGCCTAAACACTGATTGCGGATTAGGCCTTAGCGCTATTGTGACTGGTTACCTGGTGCCTACAAGGCAGTACGAGAAGCGATGTATGATCGTCGGACATGTGATCAGCACGTTACCAACCCCTTACAATGCGACTGCCTTTTTATTCAAGCAGTTCCTCATTAGGCCTCTTAAGGCCGAATATACACCGTTCAGAAAAATCCGAGGAGGCTTCGGGAATCCAACCTAGGGCCTTGCACACCAAAGGCAGCAACGCTCATCGTTGATTTACAGAGGCTGTCATTATGTACTGTGTAATGCACAGGTTGATGTCGTGACGATATTACGAACTTCCGTGGACGATGGAGAACAGTAAATGTATCACTTTAAGGTAAGGGGTCCTGGTCCAGAATCGACCGACTCGGAAGTTATAAGCGAGAATCGTTTTGATGCACTAATGTACACACTGTTCATCAGAGATACACTATCCAGATTCCTGGAACATATCCCACTTGCTATTCGTCGACAGATGTCGTTCCAGTATGACGGAGTTCGGTCTCACTTTGCACTGTGGCTTCGTGAACATCTGGATGAGACATTTCGTGAAACGTGGATAGGCGAAGGAGGTCCTGTTTCGTGGCCAGTACGTTCACTTCACCTCACCACAATTTATTCTTGTGCAGCCATGTGAAACGTCCTGTATACAATACGCCTGTCCAGATTGAAGGCAAACATTCTCGCTGCCTGCGACAGTCTTCAAATGACACCAAGTGTCTTACGACGGGTACAACACAATTTTCTGTGATGGTACCATGCCTGCATTGACTTTGGGAGACGCCATTTTCAACAACTGTTGAAAATGTAGCAGCTAGTGAAACTTGTGCACGTAAATGGAGGTCATAATTACTGTATCACAGAATTAGTATTTCCAACGACCTTGCCACTATGGTAACACAGTTTCCATTCAGATCGCCGAAGTTACGAGCTGTCGGGCTTGTCTAGCACTTCGCTGGTTGACTGTCCAGGTCTGGCAAGCGCTGTTGGCGAGTGGGGTGCACTCAGCCCTCGTGTGGCCAGCTGAGGAGTTAACTGACTGAGAAGTAGCGGCTCCGGTCAGGCAAACTGACAACGGCGGAGAGAGCGGTGTGCCTCTCCACGTGCGCATTCAGTGACGCCTGTCGGTTGAGGATGACCCAGCGGTCGGTCGATACCGTTGGGTCTTCCGAGGCCTGTTTCGATGGAGTAGTAGTAGAAGTAGAAGACTTGGGATTTTCATTCTCTCTGACATAAAATCAGATGCGCAGTTTCTAGTTCATCAACAGTGGAGATTATCAAAGGGAGTTCTGGAGGATTCAGAGCGAATTCTGTACTTCACAATGAGGGTTGGGAAGTTTGGGCCCTTAGTTTTAGCGCTGTGCCAGGCTCAAGCGGAACTTAGACCTTTCGATACGGTCGTTTATGCACTAGGGTACTTATCTCAGATTGATGCATTTAGCATTCTCCATCATCCCTGAAATTTGTGACGGCGTCATGGAATCACCCTATAGAGAAATGATAGTGATGTGTAAGAAAATCTTAATGTCGAAGCAATATACTCAATTCCACGCTTGTGCAGGCGAAGCGTAGGAATGAAACAATACACTGAGGTGAGGAACGTTATGGGATAATGATAGACACATATATAGATGGCGGTAGCATCGCATAAAGGACTATAAAAGGGCAGAACATTGTCGGAGCCGTCGTTTTTACTAAGGTAATCCACTTGGAAAGGTTTCTGACCTGACGTGATTTTGGCCGCACGAAGCGAATTAACAGACTTTGAACGCGGAATGGTAGTTGGAGCTAGACGCACAGGATATTCCATTTCGAAAATCGTTAGGGAATTTAATATTTGGTGGCTCACAGTGTCAAGAGTGCGCCGAGGATACCAGAGTCCAGGCATCACCTCTCACCACGGACAACGCGGTGGCCGACGGCCTTCACTTAACGACCGAGAGCAACGGCGTTTGTGCAGAGTTGTCTGTGCTGACAGACAAGCAACGCTGCATGAAATAACCGCATAGAGCCCATCGTCAGCGGAGAATATAGGATGACTGTGTGATGATGGATAAAGGAAAATGTAGGAATTTGAGGTAAAGGACACTGGTCTGCAAATGACCAAATAAAAAGTTACAAGAGAAAATCGTTCTGCTACCTCTGACAGTGATACACGTATTGGTGCTGTTGTTGCTGGGCAATTTTCAAAGGTGATACTATGGACCACAACAAGAAAAATATGTCCATTAAAGATGGACTTTAAAATGCACACCTTAATAGCTATGAGCACTTGTACAGTAAGCGGATGTCGTTTCGCAGTAGCAAAGATGAACAAGCGTTCCTAGCTCCTAAGGTATGAACTTTAGAGCCCATGTTTAATGCAAGGTTTTTTCTTGTTTTGGTCCACATTACCATTTCTCAGAATATGGATAGCAAACAGTTTTCAGTAGAAGTAGTCCACTTTCAGACATATCAGGACGATTCTCGCATTTCTCGCTTCGAACTTCCGGCTCAGTCGTTTCCCCAATAGGGTCGCTTATCTCAAACTGATACATTTACCATTCTCCGTCATCCCCCAGAGGTAATAACATCATCACGGAACCACCCTGCATAAATGTGACCTACTGTCAATTGGACATATTTACTGTATCCGTATACTGCCTACATAAGAACCAGTAGATATGCGAAAAACAGTATAAGACTGAAAATAGGTGGCAAATCACGACTACATATTTGTAAACAGGTGATATAAATGTGCTTCCGGATGAGGTGTCACGGCCGGACACCACACTTGCTAGGTGGTAGCCTTTAAATCGGCCGTGGTCCGTCAGTATACGTCGGACCCGCGTGTCGGCACTATCAGTCATTGCAGACCGAGCGCCGCCACACGGCAAGTCTAGTCTACAGAGACTCACTAGCACTCGCCCCAGTTGTACAGTGTACAACCGACTTTGCTAGCGATGGTTCACTGTCTGCATACGCTCTCAATTGCAGAGACGACAGTTTAGCATAGCCTTCAGTTACGTCATTTGCTACGACCTAACAAGGCGCCGTATTCAGTTACTATTGTGAACAGATAATATTGTGAATCATGTACCGTCAAGAGCGACGTTCATCATTAATGGATTAAAGTTAAGTATCAAAGTAATTACGTCCGCTTTCTGAATTGTAATTCCTTGTCATGTTCCAGACCTCACGTCAGTAGAATCCTTCCCTCCTCACGCCAGCCTGCGTGAGGTAAAACGCGTGCATTTCGGCCCCCACTAGTAACACGGTGTTGGCTCTTCTGCCAACACAACACCGGGAAACGCTACACACCTCCTAACAGAATACACACATCAAACAAAGTTTTACATCGCCCCATTTCTCAGAACTGCTGAAGATAGGCGTTGACTGTGAATATTGTATCACAGACACAGTCCCTCTGCCGGCCGAAGTGGCCGTGCGGTTAAAGGCGCTGCAGTCTGGAACCGCAAGACCGCTACGGTCGCAGGTTCGAATCCTGCCTCGGGCATGGATGTTTGTGATGTCCTTAGGTTAGTTAGGTTTAACTAGTTCTAAGTTCTAGGGGACTAATGACCTCAGCAGTTGAGTCCCATAGTGCTCAGTGCCATTTGAACACAGTCCCTCTGACTCTTCAGATATGTCACTAAACCCGCCCAAAGATCTAAACAACCATGCATGAGCAGCGCCTATTAGACGGAGGGGGTCCGACAACCTATCAGTTCCAGTCATTCCACTAGGAAGGAGGTAAAAGGCTCGTGTTGTCTGTAGTTCAACCATGCTTAGACAGTCAATACCGCTATTCGATCGCGTCCGCATTGTTACTTTGTGCCAGGAAGGGCTCTCAACAAGGAAAGTGTCCAGGCGTCTCGGAGTGAACCAAAGCGACATGGAGGGGATACAGGGAGACAGGAACTGTCGATGACATGCCTCATTCAGGCCGCCGGAGGGCTACTACTGCAGTGGATGACCGATACCTTAGGATTATGGCTCGGAGGAACCCTGACAGCAACGCCACAGTGTTGAATAATGCTTTTCGTGCAGCCACAGGACGTCGTGTTATGACTCAAACTGTGCGTAATAAGCTACATGATGAGCAACTTCACTACCGACGTCCATGGCGATTTCCATCTTTGAAACCACGACACTATGCAGCGCGGTACAGATCGGCCCAACAACATGACGAATAGACAGCTCAGGACGGGCATCACGTTCTCTTCACCGATCAGTGTCGCATATGCCTTTAACCAGACAATCGTCGGAGACATGTTTGGAGGCAACTCGGTCAGGCTGAATGCCTTAGACACACTGTCCAGCGAGTTCAGCAAGGTGGAGGTTCCCTACTGTTCTGGGGTGGCATTATATGGGGCCGACATACGTCGCTGGTGGTCACGGAAGGCGCCGTAACGGCTGTACGATACGTAAATGCCATCTTCCGACCGATAGTGCAACCATATCGGCAGCGTATTGGCGAGGCATTCGTCTTCATGGACGACAATCCACGCCCCCATCGTGCACATCTTGTAAATGACTTCCTTCGGGAGAACAACATCGCTCGCCTAGAGGGGCCAGCATGTTCTCCAGACATGAACCCTATCGTACATGCCTAGGATAGATTTAAAGGGCTGTTTATGGACGACGTGACCCCCAAATCACTTTGAGGGATCTACGTCGAATTGCCGTTGAGGAGTGGGACGATCTGGACCAACAGTGCCATGATAAACTTGTGCTGCGGCGAATACAGTCATGCATCAATGCAAGAAGATGTGCTACTGGATATTAGACGTACCGGCGTGTACAGCAATGTGGACCACCACCTAGTCTCCCAGAGTGACTGCGCGATTTGAGGCGCCATGTCACGGATTGCACAGTGCTTCCCGCCCGAGGTTCGACTCCTCCCTGGGGCATGGGTGTGTGTGTTGTCGTTAGCGTAAGCTAGTTTAAGTTAGATTAAGTAGTGTGTAAGTCTAGGGACCGATGACCTCAACAGTTAGGTCCCCTAGGAATTCACACACACATTTGAACATTTTTGAACCGCCACCTCTGAAGATCTCTCTGTATGGTGGTGCATAATGCAATGTGTGGTTTTCATGAGCAATAAAAAGGCCGGAAATGACGTTTACGTTGATCTTTATTCCAATTTTCTGTATAGGTTCCGGAACTCTCCTTACCGAGGTGATGCAAAAGTTTTTTATGAGTGTACGTACAGTTATATAATTTCGGTCATTTTATATACCATTGATGATAGAAACAAAACAGCTATTCAGTTGTGCAGGATGGAATTTTTGTTGCCCACGTGGAAGACGTAATACGGGTATTCTGCAGGAGAAAGGGATTCGCCTGTAGCTGTCCTTCCGCCTTAGCGACTCTGATAACAAATGGTGCCGTCGGCTCGGAGAGCAAAACACTTTATCAGGGGCGCCGCCTTCTCCAGACCGCAGAATTACGTTCCGCAGTTCGCGCCACTGCTGCTCTTTAATGCAATTTCCAGCGACGCGATCCGACTGGATTATCGTACCACTGGCCAACACTTTACTGCAGCTGGGGTGAGCGAAGCGTATGCAAATATCTCCGATCCCACTTAGTAGATACAGGAAAGCTCTACACAAAACTTCCGCTTTTGTGACGCAGTCTTTGCATTGTCAGTGGATTGTAATTCCATTAGGCGATCCATATCTTCAAAACACGTAGCCAAGGCATTTTATCCTCTCAAGAGGCCAGGCAAAGTAATTCAACGTTCAGCGAGCCACAGGAGAGTTGAGTGGTGTACCAAAGATGCAGAAAACGAACTGCCCCCTTACCTAGCCATCGCATTCCGCGAGGAAAAGAGAGCCAAGGTCACCCGCCTAGCGAGCAACGAAGAGGCACGGTCATAACATGTACTTGTATTTTCATTAATTATTGATAAGAAAATTGATAAGAGCCATAAGAATAACACATACGGGAAGTTAATTTTCCAGCAACACGGGTTAAGTAAATATACTGGACGGGTTCAACAATGACCAAAGATAATAAAACAGTGTAAGAACAATATATAATTAGAGACTGAGACAGAGAGTATCCCAGAGTGACCCAGAGAGCATGTACTTGTATTTTCATTAATTATTGATAAGAAAATTGATAAGAGCCATAAGAATAAGACGTACGGGAAGTTAATTTTCCAGCAACACGGGTTAAGTAAATATACTGGACGGGTTCAACAATGATCAAAGATAATAAAACAATGTAAGAACAATATAATACGGGTTAAGTAAATATACTGGACGGCTCCAACAATGACCAAAGATAATAAAACAATGTAAGAACAATATATAATTAGAGACGGGTTCAAGAATGACCAAAGATAATAAAACAATGTAAGAACAATATATAATTAGAGACTGAGACAGAGAGCATCCCAGAGTGACCCAGAGAGCATCCCAGAGAGCATCCCAGAGTGCCCCAGAGAGCAACAACAAGAAGAAGAATCGCTTCTCGGCTTTTGGCAAGATGAATGTGTAGTTTTTTTAAAATATAATAAAACGATTAATCAGATTCCACTGAGGTTCTACTTCATTAATGACAAGATTAAAGGACAATTAGTGTCTTTTATTTTTAAAAAAAAATTTCTCGAGCGGTCTGGCGCGACCAATAACCACCACAATCAATATTTTGTTCACACTGCATACGCAGGAACGCTGTGCCACAAGCGACGTCGCCAAGCACGTCGCTGAGGCATTGCTGTGGCACGTTAACACAAGTGAACATAGCAAGCCAACGTGCCACAGCAATGCCTCGGCGACGTGCTTGGCGACGTCGCCTGCGGCACAGCGTTCCTGTGTATCGTGCTTTGAAGGCCATAGACATTGATCTGGCTGGACAGTTCAATAAGCAACAATTAATTGGAGGCCCGAATGTTTTTCGAGGCCTCCGTTTGCAATTCACTTGTGATGTACAGGCTCTGTTTGGAGGTAGTACGTGGCTCACACTTGCTGTAGTGTGGGGGAATCACTGTGACTATGGTGGCCTTGAAGCCTTCCCAGATGCAAATATTTTGGTCTGGAAAACATGGAGTATAGCAGAGACTACAGGACTCTTGGCTAAAGTTCCTTATGGTACGCTTGTTCTATCTATGCCTTTTGTTTTGAATACTAGAAGAAAGAAGAAATTGAATGCTGACGAGTACCTGTTCATATGGGCTAAAGTTGGCAACGGAAACCGTAAAATTAAAATTACTGGTGACCGTATGTTGTATTATAGACAATAAAGATTGATCCACTTACCTGAGAACCATCCTTATCTATCCCGTGAGATTTTTTTTTTAAAAAAGACTAAAAATACTTTTCATTTGGAAGCAGTAGGCTGGGCCCCTCTTGATTGCTCGCTAGTTGGGTGACCTTGAAGCGGACTTAGTTGCTGCGCTGAGCGCTTGGCGCGCTCTGATTGGCTGGGCGGCCTGTGGCGCACAGTACGGATCGGGGCGGGAATTCAAATCCCGCCGGAATTATATATTGTTCTTACATTGTTTTATTATCTTTGGTCATTGTTGAACCCGTCCAGTATATTTACTTAACCCGTGATGCTGTGTGAGACAGAGTATAAAAATAAACCAAGACTTCCCCCTTTGAGTATTGCCGCTACGTTCCCAGGTGTTCTGCTCGCGGGAAACAGCCAAAATTCCTCGGGTCATTTGAGATTCTGGGACACCCCAGTCGTGCTGTTGCTATTCTACTCGCCGCTGTGTCCGCATTACCTAGAATCGTGACAAAACTGTTCTTCGCTCTAAGTTTTTAGTTTCCGCTGCCTCGGGCACACGTGCGAATGTCCACGGCTTCCCTTGACAGCATGTTGATGTGTGCAGCGTCTTCGCCTGTCGCTCATCCTCTGGGGGCCTGCCCTCTGTGAAGCGTGCCGACATGGGCGCGCGGCCGCCGCTCCACCTCGCCGCCGGGCTTCCCAGCTAGGAACGCATCAGAAGAATCCCTTTCATGCACAAAGTACACCAAGTTTGCAAAGAGAAGAATCATAGCCCTTTACCGATGCTCAATGACACAATAATTCACCTCCATCACACTTCATATATTGCCATAAACTAATGACTGATTTTAAAAGCAGTTATCTCCTTTAGTTAAAAACATGAAAAGCTTTGACACTTTTCAATACACTCCTGTTGCAAAGAATTTTTATAGGGAGTATGGCTTACTTCATTCGCAGTAAGTCATATTTACAAATAAAAATTTTAAACCCTCTATCTCTGGATGTGTAAGACAAATTTCTATCATTGAACAGCTGTTTTTGCGGATTTGGCAAGGATTTACACCTGGCCAACACCAGCATAAATAAATACATTATTAGTTTCCCACTCAAACACAGTATTCATACCTTCACAATGACATCCTATCAAAACCTTATTTCGTGTCTAACTGCCACTACTGAAAGTCTAACAGAAAAACATGTGAAATTTCCCGAAAACTGGCAGAAATGCCTTCAAAAATGTGAGCGTATAAAGCTTATATCCTAACGTCACCAAGACATAAGAAACTTCTACTCCGAATTTTTCTTTTGTTTCCTTTACTGCTTGCTCAATATACAGATTTGCAAGATACCACGTGTGTGAGGGAGAAAGAGGTGTGAATTTTTTACGTAAGTATTAAAAAAAATGAGTTTCTTGGCCAATGCCTTCTGGAAAAAATAAGAAAAGCATGTCTATTATTGACTGAGAAGAAAACTTTACCTTCTGCAAAAACATTAAAACATTAAATTTCAAATTGCGCTCTTCAGAGCTAATAAAACAAAAGTGAAACTGAAGCAAACATATTAAAAATGTCCTACATCTTTCGGCAGAGTACCTGATATTATATTTAACAGATTACAGACATCCTTATTAGTATTTACATACGCTCACATGAGTAACATTTGTTTTATGTCGTACGCTTACAGCATCCATACCAACTCTGTATTCTGTTTGCAGGCATTCATTCATTTTTATTTTTTTTCAGTATAGACATTTCATCACTTATATTAAACCAAAACAAAAAAGCTCTTTACCTCACAACTAACGCTAGAAGATATAAGAACATCATAGTTATGAAATAAAGTCTTAACTAAACACAAAAACATATGAAAAACATAGTAGGCATCAGTTCCCTATAAACACATAATCGTCATAAGAGGAACATCTTAACTAACACAAGAACGCATAGAACGAGAACACACAAACAAACGAATGCAAAACTTAATGTTGGCAGTCCTATTTGTTGCCTGAAGTGAGGTTCTTTGGGTTGTTTGATTTCTGTGTGTGTAACTGTAGTGCACGTATGAAAAAAAGTGTTCTCATATTTGTTTTACTTTTAACGGTCACCTGCTGCTGCTGTTGCACTAATTAGGGATCACTGTTTATAGGGAGAGAGCCATGAAGCAATTGCAGACTGCTGGGTAAGGTTACAGTTCGTTTTCTGCATCTATGGTACGCCACTCAACTCTCATGTTGCTCGCTGAACGTTGAATTACTTTGCCTGGCCTCTTGATAGACAAGCCACAAACATGGTGACGTTGTGCTGCTGTGATTGGCCTCTTGATAGACAAGCCAAGTCATTGTAACGAGCCAAGGGCGGTAAGCACACTAGCCTGTGCTGTCCGCTGCCGTACTTCATCTAAGTGTCACCATCATGCGTGTTTTCCACGCTCTTCTTTTCTTCTTGTTGACGCTCATAGTATGGCGTGATTTGGGCGTTTTCTTGATGCACGAGAGGACAATTTGGTAGGCGCCGTTTGTTGCCACTTGTGCAGTATGGCGCCGGGAAGGTACATGGGATTTCCCGGATGGTTCAATATTTCCTATGGCAGACAGGAATACAGATCGACAGATGGAATATTAGGTGAGGTTTTCGCCTTCCAATTCTTCTGTGGTGTTGTTCTGTGCCTTCGCCAAGAATCCCTTGAAGAGTGACGTGTGTCAGCTGTGTTTATGTCTGGAGCGTTGAACTGGCTGCACTTCGGCGTCGCCAATTGTGCTACGCTGTCGCTGTCGGCGGTAACCAGATTACAAGGTGTTTCCTTGCAGCCGCTCGACCGTTCTGCCCAGGTTACAAGGTGTTTCCTTGCAGCCGCTCGACCGTTCTGCCCAGGGGCTGCGAAGCCTGGTCCCTTGTGACCGGTAAGCTCCCCTTTCTCTATGTTCAGCCTCCCAAAGTTCCTTGTCGTTTCTGTGTACAGAACTTTAAAGTACATTTTAGAAACAAATACAAATCTCCCCTACTTGCATTCCTTTAGATGTTATTATAGTAAGGCCCTTCTTGCTGGTCACCTCCCGTGACCTTTCCATACATCACAATTTACTGCAGAACTTCTCAATCGTTCGATCGTTATTTTCATTTAAAAGGACTGAGTTATTTTACTCAATTCAGTTATAAAAGTTACATCCACTTTTATTAAATGGTTCAAATGGCTCTGAGCACTATGGAACTTAACATCTATGGTCATCAGTCCCGTAGAACTTAGAACTACTTAAACCTAACTAACCTAAGGACATCACACAACACCCAGTCATCACGCACTTTTATTGCAATAATAAACAAAACAATATAACTTATACCCGCAGTGGTCTACCGATTCTAGGCGGTCAGTCCGGAACCTCGCGACTGCTACGGTCGCAGGTTCGAATTCTGCCTCGGGCATGGATGTGTATGATGTCCTTAGGTTAGTTAGGTTTAAGTAGTTCTAAGTTCTAGGAGACTGATGACCACAGCTGTTAGTGCTCAGAGCAATTTGAACCAATATAACCTATACCAATCTATTTATCTAGGCCTTTGGATTACAAAAAGAAATATCATTTCTATGAAAATATACATTTACACTCTTCTTTCTATCTGTTTACTAATAGTTTTTAACAATAATATTCCAGCTGGAATCTCGTTTTACGTTCTTTTCTATCGTACTTTTATGTTTGGGACATGTGGATGTGCTGAGGAATTTAAGGATGGCCATCTGGAACAGTTATTAAAAGACAATTACAACAATTGGCACTGTTGTTTGGCTGCAGTACTCGTGTGAGTCTGTTACGTGGTCTTCTTCTTTGTCTCCCGTCTGTAACATTAGAATACATTCAATGGTTAGTGTCTCTATGCGTCTTTTTACTTACATCCTTGTGTTTACGCCCTGCAGTTTATGTTACCCTTTTCACTGGATTTAGGCTTTCTTTGTCAGTCCTTCCTTGCGTACCTTTTGGTCCGATTCTGTCTTCCTTTGATCTTCCTTGACGTTCAGTTTTCCTTCTTTCGTTCCCTATCCTACACATAAAAAAACAGAATGTTTAATTATTACAGCTAACTGCTTTAATCTCGCATCGTTTGATTTTCCGTCGCGTAACTGGGATGTTGTTACATTTCCTAGAATTTTTTGTTCGCCATGTTGAAGGCTTGCCCTACAATCCATTTCTCCCCACACCGAAGACAAGACACAAAAATAAGACACTACACAAAACATGATGTACCTGATACACTCTAAATCCTAGTCATTTCAAGAACTTATTACTAACTGTTGTGTACATAGTTCCGCGTAGTCAGCGCGCACACAACTTTCCCAATAGAGCGCGCCCCGCTAAGCACAACAGCGCAGGCGCAGCGCTCGTCCGTCTCCGCACTACGAGATGTCGCTGCCATAAAGACGGACCAAATTCTGCTTCCGCCGATCCGCGTATTAATATGTAATGCAGCCAATGGGATTGCTGCTAACGTAGAACCTTTTCTCATCGCGGATCACACTCGTGCAGTGATACATGAACGCGCGAGGTATTATAACGAGTGTACAGACCTCCAATCAATCAGTCTGCATTAGTCTGCATTAGTCTATAGTCAAGTTTCAGTCTGCGCCTAATAAGATTATCATATTCCTGCACATAGCCATGAAGAGAAATGTATAGACACTTTGTCAAGTGTCAGAGATATGTGAGAATAAGATTAACGTACCAAGACCAAAGAAACTTCAGATTGTCAATTGTAAATAGCATCCAGAATCAAGTTAAGTAAGGTTTATGATTGTTATTATTTTAATAAATGTGTGTGAAAATTAATGAAGTCAATCTGTTACTCTAAGCGTGCAAGTGGCGTTTCTATCGTCTGACCTAACGGCAGAAGATAAACACGCCACGATAAGACCACGAGACATATTGCTGATACTTGCCTACTTCGTTAGAGCGACAAGTCAAATAATCTGATGGTGTGTGTACCGAAGGTCTTACAGTACGCACACCACACTAACGCAACACAAGAAACACAAAGGCAAACAAATTACCATTTCTAACCAATAAAAGGTTTCATATGCGTTATACGATGTAACCCTAATGATAGTTGACTCTTAATGTACTCTAACTCGTATGAGTACGGGTGGGCTGCCCTTCTTACTATGACTGTTGCATCATAAACAGAAAAAAATTTCTGGCAGAGCCCCTTTTGCTTGCATGACAGTCGGTGCGGTTTCAATAGGACTTTCTGTCCGACCTCAAAGTGTCTGACCTTCGCCCCTCTGTCTGTGAACCTTTTGCGTTTTTCTGCCGCCGCCTGTATATTTTCCAGTGCCATGTTTACTACAGCTCTGTGCTGCGTCCGCTCTCGAGAAGGGAAGTCAACCAGCTCCCTGATTCCGTGTGTCGGGTGTCTGTTTCTTAATACCGTAATCGGCCGAAACTTCGTTGTCCCTTGAGGCTCATTCATAACCTGTTGAAAATCAGATAAGAAAACCTCGCAGTTGGCGTGCTGCTTAGCGCAGTACACTCGGCCAAGGTTTCTTAAATCCTTAATCACGCGCTCGGATGGATTCGATGACGGTGGAATGCTGAAATGAAAATGGCCTTTATACCGCGTCGTCCCAGTGTTTCAACACATTTCCTCACCCTGAATTGCGGCCCACTGTCGGTAATGATGCTCTCAACTTTACCTACTTGCGATAAGAAGTCCCTGCAGATTGCCTTTGATACCGTCGCTGCTGTTGCCTTACGTGACGGGGTGAACGTTGCTGTGGGTTGGCAGGAGAGCCAACACCGGTATGAGAGGAAGCCGAAAGGCACGCGTTTTAGCTCACGCAGGCTGGCGTGAGGTCTGGAACAGGCCAAAAAAACTAGAATTTAGAAAAAACGGACGTAGCTGGTGGAATACTTAAATTTAATCCATTAATGGTGAACGTCGCTCTTGACGGTACATGATTCAGTATCAATAGTAACTGGTAATGGCGCCTTGCTAGGTCGTAGCAAATGACGTCGCTGAAGGCTATGCTAACTATCGTCTCGGCAAATGAGAGCGTATTTTGTCAGTGAACCATCGCTAGCAAAGTCGGTTTTACAACTGGGGCGAGTGCTAGGAAATCTCTCTAGACCTGCCGTGCGGCGGCGCTCGGTCTGCAATCACTGATAGTGGCGACACGCGGTCCGACGTATACTAACGGACCGCGGCCGATTTAAAGGCTACCACCAAGCAAGTGTGGTGTCTGGCGGTGACACCACAAACGTTATGTATTTTGACATAATCTCGACCGCAACGAGCACATAGCAATAACCACGACTGGTCCCTGGTAATGGACCGAGAAGATCCGCGGCCCCTAACTGTTTCAGTCTTTGTGGGATCATCGGATACAAGGGAGCTCGGGAATTCTGGTTGTTGTGCTTGGACTTTTGGCACAACTAGCAGACGGAGAGTACCTTCCTGATGCGCCTCTCCATATTCCTAAAATGGCACAGCGTTTTTAATTTTAGATAGCACTTCCTGGGGCCGAAATGTGCATAGCTCAGGTGCGTGTACCATATTATTTTATTGATCGTCTCTTCGGGGATGCACAAAACCCAAGGCGCATCCTCGATTTCCCTACGGTAGAAAAGGATGTTTTTTCTTACGATATAAAATTGCCGAATTCTGACCTGTTCTTTATCCCTCCATTGTTCCTTAATCTTTCGCAAGACTGGGTCCTTATCCTGTTTCTTGCAATATCTTGCATGGAGGCCGTTACGAAATTCTCGAACGCAACCTTCCTCATGTAGAAGATGCTAAAATTACTTTCCTCGAGATGATCTTGTACAGCGGCGGTTAATCCGGTAGGGGATCTGGACAGTGCGTCGGCGATAATATTAGTCGAACCCGGAATGTGTACGATCGAGAATTCGTATTGTTGCACATAAAGTACCCAACTTCCTAATCTCCCGTGGTGTGATTTGGCTGTTAGCAGGAATTGTAGCGCTTTATGGTCAGTGTAGACGCGATATTTTCTCCCAAACAGGAAATACCTGAACTTCTCAACCGCCCACACAACAGCCAATGCCCCTAGTTCTGTTACCGAGTAGTTCCTTTCGCATTTCGACAGGGTTCTGCTGGCGAAACCGATTTTCCGTCTTTCGATGCCCCCCTCGGACTCGAACTCCTGGAACATTACTACACCCAATCCTATTTTCGCCGAGTCTGTAGCTATACAGAAGTCTCTGCTGAGGTCCGGATGCGATAGTATGGGAGCTTCTACTAAGGCAGCCTTTAGCTTATGGAACTCAGTCTCAGCTGTCTCTTCCCACACCCAAGGTGTTTTCTTTCCCGTAAGGGCACAGAGACGAGGGGTAGCCAGACAGTCTAGGTTTATGAATTTTTTGTAAAAATTGCATAAACCTAGAAAGCCTCTAAATTGCTTTCTGGTGGTGGGGGTGGCGAACTGTTCAAATGCCTCTAATTTCTCCGGGTCGGGATAGATCCCTTCGGCCGAGATTATGTGGCCTAAAAACTTTACCTGAGACCTTCCAAAGCATGATTTTTCTAAATTTACCGTGACACCGTATGCTTTGAAAGTACTCAATGGGTTCCCCAGTTCTTCATTAAGTTTCTCCCACGAGGCTTCGGCGATAATGATGTCATCCACGTATGTCGTGATCCGATCCTTTAGGGTGTAATGCAGGATCGTATCTAGGCTTCTGATGAATGCAGCCGAGGATACATTCAACCCGAACGGCAGTCTTTTGTATTGGTAGCTACGTCCCAAGGCCAGGAACGCTGTGTATTGCCGACAGGAAGGTTTTAGTTCGTGCTGCCAAAAACTACTACGCAGCTCGATCGAAGAGAATACGGTGACGGCATAAAATTTCTCTAATAATTCTTCTGATTTTTCTGGCCTATCGGTTTCGGGTTCTATGATCGTGTTGATCTGGCGTGTATCCAGAACCAACTGAATCCAACCGTCCCTCTTTGTCACTATATGTATGGGGCTAGAGTATGACGATGTAGCGCTACAGTCTGGAGCCGCACGACCGCTACGGTCGCGTGCTCGATTACATCGTTGTCTAACATAGTTTGCAGCTCACGAATGACCTTTTGTTTCATCGCCAATGGAATGGGGTTTGGAGTAACTCTAAACTTTCGATGTTCCTTTGAGAGGCACCCACATGCCTTCTCATACTGTGGCATCAAGCAGTCAGGCCTGCAAGGGGAGTGGTCTGCAAAGCGAGTGGATTCATTCTTATTTATCGAGTAACATGAACTCTAGTACTCACACTTAAGCTACAAGTTATCCTCCTACATGATTAATACGCAACGGAAAAACGCATCTGACTATCAGTAATTTACAGAACTCTGACTGTACACTACGCTCCACATTTTCTTTTTGTCTTTTATTCAAGGGCTTTTGTCAACACGTGGCCACCGTACTGAATATGAATGGCTCACACATTATAAATTCGGGACATTATGACAACATACAATTCGAAGGAAAAGTCCACCAATCTTTTTCTTTTCACTATCTTATTTATTCCGATAAATTCTATAACCTAAACACACAAATTCTATAACCTACAACAATAACACATGAGAAATTCCGCCCAGTGGGCATGGCTTTACATTGGTGAATCTCTATATTATGGTCTCGTAATTATTTAACACTACAGTGCACTTTCTGGATAGGATGGTGGATCTTTTATTATTTCTCACACTTCGACTCTCACAATCATCATCACGAAACTTTCCTCCAGACCGAGCGGTACAGAAGGAACAAGCATAACCCACTAATCTTTTGAAACTACCTCGCTACTCTCCCATGCAAACCACACATACCCAAATTACATGACATACACCACACTACAATATGAAATACTACGCAAGTAATAGTCACAACATTATCACTTTCAGCTTTCCCACTTCAATTAATATTTATCCCAGTTTCACACGACACTGCCCCACTTCGTAATTCTACTTTCCTACTATGAACTCTGGAGATATATGCACGTCTTCCTGTGCAATGCAAGCCAAGTGGCGTTGCTAGATAGACGGCCGACTCACCTTGCTTCTCTCTCAGAGTTTGAATCTAGCGTCACACGGAATCATATCACGCAAAGTAATATTAAGAACATATTCATCACACACGCGAGTCCTCAACTGATACCATGGACGAGTACTTCTCTTTATCCTTTGTCTCATAAACAGATTGAGACTCACACAGTACTCACCACGTGGAAGTACTCGTCTCTAATTTCAAGTCCTGCACACGTAATTTCTTAAATATTTCATCTTATGGTACACACGCTATTTCTTAAATATTTCAACTTATTGTACACACGCTAATAATTCAGTTTAACTTAAGCACTTGGAAGTATTTCAACTTATTGGTACACGTGGTTTCGTTGTGACCGTTGGTCACTTCCGAAGATTGCTACGATCCCATTAATATTACCTGCCTGACATTTAATTCTCCCCACAAAAGTTCCTGAAATAGAGAAATTATTATTTCAAACTACTCTTAAATATTCCACATGCATACCATGTCTCCACTCTTTCGTCATTACGGAGCACAACTAAAACAGGTCTTAACAGCACAAGATCCAGCGGCAGAGTGCTGAAACATTGCCGTTCTCTAGGTCCTCTCACACCTTTGTCGAAGTGGGGGGAGCACCTTGCTACCGCATTGGTCAGCCACATTTCAGGCGCTCAAAGCTCAGGTAAATTTCATCTCTTTGTTCCCACCAAAGGTGGCCAAAGGATCGTCTCAAAGATGATCATATGTTCACATTCACTATCTGCGGTTAGCAGACGACCTTACATTCATTCATTTCACAGATCTCACCAAACTGGATGTAGGGATTTACTTTGTGGGAGTGCACATGTGATCAGTTAAATAAATAAATTGTCATTCTTTCCCACACTGGTATCCGGCTTCGCTGTATTAATTGAGATTGAGTTATTTTACAAAAAAAATGTGTTCTTCTGACAAAAATAATGAAGTATGTTGTACCTATTTTCAATGTCGGGCGGTACTGTACCCTTTCACCTTCACTCGGAACTCGTACTGGAGGTTTCGTATAGCCCCTGGTTTCGGCCAAAAAACTTCTAAGTTGTCCTTTAGAATGTTCCTCAGATCTTCTCGTTCAGCCGGCCGGAGTGGCCGAACGGTTCTAGTCGCTACAGTCTGGAACTGCAAGACCGCTACGGTCGCAGGTTCGAATCCTGCCTCGGGCATGGATGTGTGTGATGACCTTAGGTTAGTTAGGTTTAAGTAGTTCCAAGTTCCAGGGGACTCATGACCTCAGATGTTAAGTCCCATAGTGCTCAGATCCATTTGAACCATTTTTGAATCTTCTCGTTCCTTTATCGCTATATTCCCGCATGCGTCGACATTGCCGTCTATCACCTGTGCTAGTTCATCCTTTACATGAACTGCCTCTTCTAGCCACCTCAGAATGCGTTGTTCGTGTTCTTCTTCCTCACCATTTCTGCCTCCTTGCTCTACAATATGTAGTCGCAGACAGTTAGTAGGGAGCTGCGCCGGAATAGCCTGTTCTTCAAATCTGACCTGCCTTATCTTGCCCTTCTGGAAGGTGACCGTGCCGCTACCTATATCAATTACGGCCTGGTTCTCGTACAAGAAGTCCATGCCTATTACAATTTGATCGCCAACTTTGGGACCACAATGAAATTGCCTTCGAACTGGTAGCTCTGACAGGTAAATTCCAGTCGTACCTGTTGCCCTACTTCCATGCATTTTCCCGCGATTGCCCCCCGTATTTTAATCTTTTTTATTTTTAAAGGTTCTAATGGTCTGAGCACTATGGAAGTTAACTGCTAAGGTCATCAGTCCCCTAGAACTTAGAACTAATTAAACCTAACTAACCTAAGGACATGACACACATCCATGCCCGAGGCAGGATTCGAAACTGCGTCCGTAGCGGTCGCGCAGCTCCAGACTGAAGCGCCTAGAGCCGCTCGGCCACACTAGCCGGCTCATTTTAAGGGTAGGCCATGTTTGATCACCCTTGCACCCTTCGAAGGCTGCCTTGAAATAGCCGAAAGCTGGCTTCCGCTATCTATGATTCCTTGCAAGGTTACTTTTCCAATCGCTATCCTTACTACCGGGTGTAGGTCATTCGTGGTGTTTTGTTCGTTTTCTTTAAGCAAAGCTTCAAGAATTCCTTTCATGCACAAAGTACACCAAGTTTGCAAAGAGAAGAATCATAGCTCTTTACCGATGCTTAATGACACAATAATTCACCTCCATCACACTTCATATATTGCCATAAACTAATGATTGATTTTAAAAGCAGTTATCTCCTTTAATTAAAAACATGAAAAGCTTTGACATTTTTCAGGTTGATTAACATCGGGGAATGTCTACAACCCTGTCGCACACTCTTCCCAACCATTGCTTCTCGACTGTTATAACTGCCATCTGGTTTCTGTACAAATTGTAAATAGCCTTTCTCTCCCTGTATTTTACCCCAGCCACCTTCAGAATTTGAAAGAGAGTGATCCAGTCAACGTTGTCAAAAGCTTTCTCTAAGTCTACAAATGCTAGAAACGTAGGTTTACCATTCCTTAATCTATTCTCTGAAATAAGTCGTAGGGTCAGTATTGCCTCACGTGTTCCAACATTTCTACGGAATCCAAACAGATCTTCCCCGAGGTCGGCTTTTACCAGTCTTTCCATTCGTCTGTAAAGAATTCATGTTAGTATTTCGCAGCCGTGGCTTATTAAAATGATAGTTCGGTTAATTTTCACATCTGTCAACACCTGCTTTCTTTGGGATTGGAATTATTATATTCTTCTTGAAGTCTTATGATATTTCGCCTGTCTCATACATCTTGCTCACCAGATGGTAGAGTTTTGTTAGGCCTGGCTCTCCCAAGGTTGTCAGTAGCTCTAATGGAATGTTGTCTACTCCCGGGGCCTTGTTTCGACTTAGGTCTTTCAGTGCTCTGTCAAACTCTCCCGGCAGTATAATATCTCCTATTTCATCTTCATCTACATCCTCTTCCATTTCCAGAATATTGTCCTCAAGTACATCGCCCTTGTATAAACCCTCTATATACTCCTTCCACCTTTCTGCCTTCCCTTCTTTGCTTAGAACTGAGCGCCTCTACATCCTAACATTTGTCCTCTAGCCATCCCTGCTTAGCCATTTTGCTCTTCCTGTCGATCTCATTTTTGACAGGTTTGTATTCCTTTTTGCCTGCTTCATTTACTGCATTTTTGTATTTTCTCCTTTCGTCAATTAAATTCAATATCTCTTCTGTTACCCAAGGATTTCAATTAGCCCTCATCTTTTTACCTACGTGATCCTCTGCTGTCTTCACTATTTCATCTCTCAAAACTACCCATTCTTCTTCTACTGTATTTCTTTCCCCCATTCTTGTCAATCGTTCCCTAATGCTCTCCCTGAAGCTCTCTGCAACCTCTGGTTCTTTCAGTTTATCCAGGTCCCATCTCCTCAAATTCCCACCTTTTTGCAGTTTCTTCAATTTTAATCTACAGAGCCGGCCACGGTAGTTGAGCGGTTCTCGGCGCTACAGTCCGGAACCACGCGATTGCTACGGTTGCAGGTTCGAATCCTGCCTCGGGCATGGATGTGTTCAGATGTTAAGTCCCATAGTGCTCAGAGCCATTTGAAGCATTTTTTTATTCTACAGATCATAATCAATAGATGCTGCAGATAGGAGGCTAAAATACGGAGAGCGAAAAGCTATTTACAACTGGTGCAGAAACCAGACGCAAGTTATAATGGGCATGAAAGGGAAGCAATGGTTGAGAAGGGAGTGAGACAGGGTTGTAGCCTGTCCTCGATGTTATTCAACCTATGGATAGAGCCAGTAGTAAAAGAAACCAGAGAAACATTTATAGTAGTAATTAAAGTTCAGGAGGAAGAAATAAAAACCTTGAGATTTGCAAATGAGATCCTCATTCTGCCAGAGACAGCTAAGGACTTGGAAGAACAGCTGAACGGAATTGACAGTGTCCTGATAGAAGCTATAAGATGCATATCAGCAAAAGCAAAACAAGTGTAATGGAAAGACAAATTAAGTGAGGTGATACTGAGGGAATTACTTTAAGAAACGAGACACTACATGAGTTTTGTTACTTGGGTGGCAAAATAACAGATGATCGCTGAAGTAGAAAGTATATAAAACGTAGACTGGCAATGGGAAGGAAATCTTTTCTGAAGAAGAGAAATTTATTAACAAAGAATGTATCTTTACTGTTAGGAAGTCTTTTCTGAAAGTATTTGTATTTAGTGCAGCCATGCATGGAAGTGAAACATGGACGATAGTTTACACAAGAAGAGAATAGAGGCTTTTTAAATGCGCTGCTACTGAATAATGCTGAAGAATGGATGGACAGATCATGTAACTAATGAGAAAGTGCTGAAGAGAACTTGGGAACGAAAGAAATTTGTGGCAAACCTAGCTAGAAGAAGGGATCGGGTGAGAGGACACATTCTGAAATATGAGGGGAGCATCAATTTTGTGTTGGAGGGAAGCGTGCAGGGTAAAAATCGTAGAGGGTTACCAAGAGATGAACACAGTAGTCAGATTCAGAGGTATGTAGGTTACACCAGAGATGAAGAGGTTTGCAAGGGATAGAGTAGCATGGGGAGCCGCGTCAAACCAATTTTCGGCCTGAAGATTGCAACATCATCCTAGAAAGCGTTGTCTTCGCTGGGGTGCACATGAGACTGCACGGCTGTAGCAGATGGCGTTTGCAGACCGAGAACAGCCCAGTCATCCTACCTCTGTGTTGTGGATCGTCGCGATGTCCAGAGAGGATCCGCAGCAGCGCAGACCAATACTCGATGAAACCCAGATGTTGCTCGTATGCGACTCCAAGAAGTACAGAGCCTTACACCTTCTGGTCATCCGCCACAGAACTTGTGCCGATGGTTTGTTGGACAAAGTGCCAATGCGTCGTATTTCTCTTCAGTTTTGATTAAAGGCGAGGCAGCACTTGGAAGAGAAGCAATAAAAACTTCACACAACCAACACATATGGCCCTTCACAATACCGAGGATACAGTACAGGTTAGGCATCACTATCAGTTTAATTTCATATGTGAGCTGGAATTGTAGGTGACCATCCGATAGATCATACATTCTCCGAGCAAGTCTTACAGGTGTTATGGGGACTTCATTCAGAACAGCCTCTAAGACTTAGTGGAAGATGTAAAAATATATGCCCCTCCGAGAACTGAATTGGAACCTGCGTTGTTCTTAGCCCGAGTTACATGCGCTACCCGCTGGGCCACAGAGCCCATGCTTGTTGTCATACCTCTGCTGAGTATCTTGCAAAGCGGAAATGAGCACTAAGATTTGCCAATAATTATTTTACTGTGCTTTGAGTCGTATTCCATGACAGATAGTCGCAGCCTATTTGCAATATACGGATCCATTTGCAAAATTTCGGCAGTTCCTTAGCTTTGAACATTTTTAATGACGTTGCAGGGAGCAGGCAAAAGAATGTCCGTCTTGCACATATCGCCGCTCTAAACGAGTAGAGCATAAACACGTCAATTTTCATAAGCTTTGCACTATCAGCGTTCACGAAATTTCGTTCTATTGTTACTTAAAATTTGTAAATGCATTTTACTTCACTTGATAGCTAAATTATTTGCAGAAAAAGTACCCAAAAAGCGGGCAACTACGGCTAACATTCCTGTAACACACCCATAGCTTCGTCTGAGTTCTGGTCCGTGACGTCACTAGAGCGTCAGCCAATAACAGTGCGTTTTCGATCACGTGACGGAATCGTGATATTTACTTATTTTTAAGCTTTGATTACATAAAAAAGAGATGTTTTGTGGCAATATTGACTGTAAATGCGACTTGAATATTATAACAACTCCGAATAAAAACAACGCGAACCATATTTTTAACATAGGAATACAGCCTGTTGTAAGGTTTTATTAATAACTCGAAAACGAAGGCTTTTCAGAAACACGTTTATATAATCTTTTTTGCTTGCTTTACTGTGAGGAACCTGTCCCCTAATTTTGTGAAATCATTTTTGAAACACGTTATATTGTGATACTTCGTAGTAGATTAAAAAGTTTCATAGGTAGGATATGAGGTACTGCTGTAAGTACAGCTGTGAGGACCAGTCGAGAGTCGTGCTTGGGCAGCTCACTCGGTTTGCCTGCACGGGAGCTCAGCGTGTTGCGCCAGAGGGCTGGCTACACGCGGTAATAAAAAATGAAGTGTTCAACAATCAACTTGGACAGCTGTAATGTGACATACGCCCTGACCAACTGTTGTGGGGAAAAAAAACGAGAGAAAAACAGAACAAAAAAAATGGGATACGCACTTGCCCGGAAACGGCAAAGGTCCGCAGTTCGAGTGTCGATCCTGCACACAGTGTTAATCTGCCAGGAAGTTTCATATCAGCTCACATTCCTCTGCAGAGTGAAAATTTCATTCGGGGCTATGTATTGTGTTTCATCACACATTTGCATCTATACTTACGACGTGCTACAATTGCAGTTTTGCTATAATGATAGATATTGTTTCAAATACTACTTTACGGAGAAAAGTAACAGCATCTACAGCTATAAGAGCTGCATATTTCTCTCCTGTATTCTGCCAGTTGGTCGATAATGTGACCTGAGCGAAGGTAGAATGGAGCCATAAGGTTTCTATGAATCGACAGAGTTCACAGGAGATAGCATCGACAAGTACAGAGTCAGCTCGATGGAGAGAAGCTTGTACAACGCAGCGCCTTCTGTACCAAGTGAAGGCTCTAACGTTGCACCGACATCGGATACGCCATTTTTAATACTTTTCGTTTGAAGTATTGGAGAAGTCGAGAGACGCCTTCCTTTGGATACGGTGGAAAGAAATTTGTCGTGGGCTTATAAAAATTTATCTGATACGAGGCAACATAACCTCAGCACAAAAAGGCTGCACTGGGAGTAATGTGGAGGTTCTGTTAACTCCTAGCATTTATGTCGATAAGATGTACGGTTCGTTTGAGTAATTCTCTCGGGCTGTCAAGTAGGATGACGCAGGACTCATGGAACGGAAAACTCTCCCGCTATCCTGGGTTCTCCTTGTTCCCTCAATCAATTACCAAGAGACAGAACAGACGGTAGGAGTCCACACTGTCTATACAATCAGTTAATGAAGTTATCAAGAGGCTTTAATTTTACATCCAGTAGAGAGCATGAAATCTGCGACCAAAGAAATACGTGGAAAACATAGCAAGAAGAAGGAACAGGATGGCGGGACACGTGTTAAGACATAAGGGATTATCGTCCATTGCACTCGATATAAAGGGTAAAGTTAAAGGGGAAGATGCAGACTGGAATACATCAAGTGACTGGCGACGTAGCTAGCAAGTGCTACTCTGATATGAGGAGTTTGGCGCCGAAGAGGAATTCATGGTGGGCCGCATCAAACCAGCCAGAAGACAGATAACTGAGGAATAAAGTAACTAACAATGGTAGGGGAAGGGCGGCCATAACGGCCATTTGAATCTGAAAGTCCGTACGGAGCTTGTGTCGTACGGAAACTGCATAAATTTGTGACGCGAAACTCCACTGTTAGTTCCACACAGTCATTTGAAGGCGAAGACGCTAAACGTTCAACATGCATTCGCTCCAGACGTAAATGACTCGACGTGGCAGACGCCATATTTCTTTGGCACACTTATCTGTTTTATACTGCAACTTACAGTAACGGCACATTGAAGATTTGTCACAAACACGTCACCCCTGTCATCAGCAATATAAGCCTTCAAGAGACACTGTGATACCCAAGACTTCTTTCTGTCTTTCTTTCGCTTGTGTCTCATCCCGCAGTTTCCTCAGGGTCGGCATGGTTACAATCTGATGTGGCCTGGCTAATTTGAAGGGGTTGCTGACCTCACCCTGTACCACAGGCGAAAGAATCAGTGTACCCCAGCTGTCTGCATCTAGCGTAAATCATGAAATAGTGCGAATGTGTTTCAAATGTCTGTGGGTCGTGTAACTGAGGCGAGACCAGCTCGGTATTCAACTAGTGGGATGTGGAAAACGGCCTAAAAACCACATCCAGGCTGACCAGCACACCGTGTAATGCTAATGTAAATATAATACTGCCATTAATCTGTATATTTTAAAATTTTTTTGTTCCATAATAATTTTGCAAAATGAATAAAATACTGTAACGAGAGTAAGCTCTTGTTAAGTGTAGTTTATCTGTTTAAAATAACGTCTTTGACGTAGGTGGAATAAATGTATTAAAACATATTTTGTAAATAATTATGTAATATTTCAAGTACAACTGTAATTAATTATGTTAATTTTGTATGTATATGCTGTCATGCAATTGTAGATGGTTCATACGTAGGTTTTTCGTAAGCAGAAGTGTAGGGATCATAGGTAGAACGGAACTCCGTTCTGTGGTGGAATGGAAAAGCTGGTGGGGCGCGCGAGTGAGAATTGGCGCGCGAGTAGCATAGAGTCGGTAGCTGCAATGCAAGTGGTGAACACGCATTTCGTTGGTCAAGCACTAGAGGCCCCTAATTTACCTGCAAGACTGGGTTTTGGCCTCTGACATGTTCTACATGATTGGCGCAGCACGGCAATAAATTAATAGCTCAAAAATTTGCAATTTCATCGTCGCCACCAAGAGGAAGACAGAGATAAGTAAATCAAGAGCCGTACCTGCGCAATGTTACTACGCAGCACCGCCTCACGCCACCTTCGACATCAGTAACAGGCAAAATACTTTATTTAGAAGTGTATCACAGTATGAACCATCCTTCTTCAATCAGTGGAATATAAGTGTTCAATGTACCTTTGTGTTTAACCGTAATTTTCCTATTTCATTTACCTCAGTAGGGTCCTTACCTAAACGAATTTATTCCGAATATCCTGATGCTTATTGAAACTTGAATAATAGTAAATTACTGGCAATAGTACTGTTTTGGTAGCAAATTCTGAATCTCATTATTAAATACTAAAGTTTGCACGTATCAGTTTAAGAGCCACCGCTTTGCGTGACCATGAGGATAAGTTTTCAATAGTATTTCTCAAAGTAAAGTAACATAAATGTTTAACTGCAACAGTCTTAACAGTAATTGTTCGTGTTGCTTCTCCCTGTCAAAGAAAGCCAGATAAATATTGGTGTTAGTAAAACGTTAATAGTCCTAAAGAAATGAAATTTAGTCGTACAGAAAGTGGGATTAATAGTACTTACTGCCAAGTGACCGTAGTAAGTGAAAGTAGTTATTTATTCAGTGTCGAAAATTGACTTCATCTTTTTGTGTGGACACTGTGCCCGATTTGGGCTGGTGGCCGTTTTATTAAGCGAAACAGTTTAATGTTATAACAGGCTTTGACTGATAAAAGGTTTCCAAAAGTAATTATTCTCACTGCTTTTCCCCCAAACTGTATGATTCGGAGAAAAATAGTTCGATACGTTACCACTGGGTTGAACACGGTTAAAATCTCTATCCGAGAGTGGATAGTTTGGAGTGTTAGTGCTGGGTAATTTTGTGGTGGTGCTCCGGCCGCTACTTACTACACAGTTCTGACATTCCGAATCGCGGATCTTCCGTCTCTACGGTGGTAGAACTTAAACGTTCTGGTTCCGTACTGACGAGAACGCGAAAGTAGCAACCGGCCCTCGTCGTCAATCCGCCGGGCGGATTCGATCCTGGGACTATGCGCCTACCCGAGTCCAGGAAGCAGCGCATTAGTGCTCTCGGCTAACCTGCCGGGTCCCTGTGATACCCAAGACAAAAGGCCGAAATTACATAACTATAGTGTAGCGTAAGGGCTGAAGGAAGTAGGCCCTCCTGTGCGCTAAATTTTTCCTCTTTTGTTTGTTTTTTCTTTCATGTTAGCACTGATAATACATTCTGGGATTTTCCTATGAATGTAACACATCTACATCAACATTGATACTCTGAAAATTACCTTCAGTGCCTGGCAGAGGTATCACGTTATCTCACGGCAGTTGCGACACATCACCTTTCATTACGTTCTGCTTCGCAGGAAGCATGGTTCCAAAAATACAATTTCCATCTTATTCTTTATGGTATCACGTTATCTCAATAAAAACCATGACTATTTTACAACTTTATTATATCCCATTGATACATTTCACGAAAATAAAATTAAATGAATGAATCAGTCCTAACACTTTAGCAACCCAAATGAGCCAGCTTCATCACTTTTTTATTTCTTCTCTTGCTCCTACAGACTAGTTCTTGATTCCTGAATTTAATAATGTAAAAGAGCCTCACTTTCACAAACAGTCTTATTAACAGCAGCTTGGTTCAGCACAGCACCCAGGTGGGTGTTCACAAAGGAAGCACCACAATTACTTATGTGAGCATATTCATCAAAAGTAGAAGTCATCTTAGTCTCACAATGAGTTGCAAATTCTTTGACATCTTCTGCACAAATCAATAGGCTTCCAAAGTTACCTTCATAGCTTTTAAAATGACAATAAACTTTGTCATTTGCGTCTAAGTCTTGGCTGCCATCTACAAGTACTGTCCTACATTTATAACAGTCATGAATTGTAAGCAGTTTCTTTAATACATAACCAAACACGTATCTCATGCTGTTTACCTCTCCGAGGTCTGTTTGAACTTCCACATTTGGTAGTCTGATCACTGAACTCGTGTCACTGATGTCCAACAGTGGTGAAACAAGTAATTTGGGCGCTGCTTTCATATCCACTATTGTCTGAACCCAGTTGATCCCCTCACAGTTGGAGGTAGCTAAACTGTGTGTGATCATTAATTTGCTTAAAGCACAATTACTGAATGCAGCACAAAACTTTCGTGGTGATGGGTTGCTACAAAAACCGCCTCTATGCCTTATCACTGAGAAAAAGTTTTCCAGTGGATCTTGATTAATTTTGCGTGTTAATAAATATAACTTGGTTCCATCCACAACATCATCAAAAAACATGTTCAAAGCGCTTATGTTACCCAGAAGTCCTTTAACACACTTAATCCTAGGTGAAAAGATTTCCCCATCAGCATCTACAAATTTCCGGGACTGTATCTATGGCTTCCCCCCCCCCCCCCCCAAGAACCATGGACCTTGCCGTTGGTGGGGAGGCTTGCGTGCCTCAGCGATACAGATAGCTGTACCGTAGGTACAACCACAACGGAGGGGTATCTGTTGAGAGGCCAGACAAACGTGTGGTTCCTGAAGAGGGGCAGCAGCCTTTTCAGTAGTGCAAGGGCAACAGTCTGGATGATTGACTGATCTGGCCTTGTAATAATAACCAAAACGGCCTTGCTGTGCTGGTACTGCGAACGGCTGAAAGCAAGGGGAAACTACGGCCGTAATTTTTCCCGAGGGCATGCAGCTTTACTGTATGATTAAATGATGATGGCGTCCTCTTGGGTAAAATAATCCGGAGGTAAAATAGTCCCCCATTCGGATCTCCGGGCGGGGACTACTCTAGAGGATGTCGTTATCAGGAGAAAGAAAACTGGCGTTCTACGGATCGGAGCGTGGAATGTCAGATCCCTTAATCTGGCAGGTAGGTTAGAAAATTTGAAAAGGGAAATGGATAGGTTAAAGTTACATATAGTGGGAATTAGTGAAGTTCGGTGGCAGGAGGAACAAGACTTCTGGTCACGTGACTACAGGGTTATAAACACAAAGTCAAATAGGGGTAATGCAGGAGTAGGTTTAATAATGAATAGGAAAATAGGAATGCGGGTAAGCTACTACAAATAGCATAGTGAACGCATTATTGTGGCCAAGATAGATATGAAGCCCACACCTACTACAGTAGTACAAGTTTATATGCCAACTAGATCTGCAGATGACAAAGAAATTGAAGAAATATATGATGAAATAAAAGAAATTATTCAGATAGTGAAGGGAGACGAAAATTTTATAGTCATGGGTGACTGGAATTCGAGTGTAGGAAAAGGGAGAGAAGGAAACGTAGTAGGTGAATATGGATTGGGGCTAAGAAATGAAAGAGGAAGCCGCCTGGTAGAATTTTGCACAGAGCACAACTTAATCATAGCTAACACTTGGTTTAAGAATCATGATAGAAGGTTGTATACATGGAAGAACCCTGGAGATACTAAAAGGTATCACATAGATTATATAATGGTAAGACAGAGATTTAGGAACCAGGTTTTAAATTGTAAGACATTTCCAGGGGCAGATGTGGACTCTGACCACAATCTATTGGTTATGACCTGTAGATTAAAACTGAAGAAACTGCAAAAAGGTGGGAATTTAAGGAGATGGGACCTGGATAAACTGAAAGAACCAGAGGTTGTACAGAGTTTCAGGGAGAGCATAGGGGAACAATTGACAGGAATGGGGGAAAGAAATACAGTAGAAGAAGAATGGGTAGCTTTGAGGGATGACGTATTGAAGGCAGCAGAGGATCAAGTAGGTAAAAAGACGAGGGCTAGTAGAAATCCTTTGGTATCAGAAGAAATATTGAATTTAATTGATGAAAGGAGAAAATATAAAAATTCAGTAAATGAAGCAGGCAAAAAGGAATACAAACGTCTCAAAAATGAGATCAACAGGAAGTGCAAAATGGCTAAGCAGGGATGGCTAGAGGACAAATGTAAGGATGTAGAGGCTTATCTCACTAGGGGTAAGATAGATACTGCCTACAGGAAAATTAAAGAGACCTTTAAAAATAAGAGAACCACTTGTATGAATATCAAGAGCTCAGATGTAAACCCAGTTCTAAACAACGAAGGGAAAGCAGAAAGGTGGAAGGAGTATATAGAGAGTCTATACAAGGGCGATGTACTTGAGGACAATACTATGGAAATGGAAGAGGATGTAGATGAAGATGAAATGGGAGATACGATACTGCGTGAAGAGTTTGACAGAGCACTGAAAGACCTGAGTCGAAACAAGGCCCCTGGAGTAGACAACATTCCATTGGAACTACTGACGGCCTTGGGAGAGCCAGTCCTGACAAAACTCTACCATCTGGTGAGCAAGATGTATGAAACAGGCGAAATACCCTCAGACTTCAAGAAGAATATAATAATTCCAATCCCACAGAAAACAGGCGTTGACACATGTGAAAATTGCCGAACAATCAGTTTAATAAGCCACAGCTGCAAAATACTAACACGAATTCTTTACAGACGAATGGAAAGACTAGTAAAAACCGACCTCGGGGAAGATCAGTTTGGATTCCGTAGAAATACTGGAACACGTGAGGCAATACTGACCTTACGACTTATCTTAGAAGAAAGATTAAGGAAAGGCAAACCTACGTTTCTAGCATTTGTAGACTTAGAGAAAGCTTTTGACAACGTTGACTGGATCACTCTCTTTCAAATTCTGAAGGTGGCAGGGGTAAAATACAGGGAGCGAAAGGCTATTTACAATTAGTACAGAAAGCAGATGGCAGTTATAAGTGTCGAGGGACATGAAAGGGAAGCAGTGGTTGGGAAGGGAGTAAGACAGGGTTGTAGCCTCTCCCTGATGTTATTCGATCTGTATATTGAGCAAGCAGTAAAGGAAACAAAAGAAAAATTCGGAGCAGGTATTAAAATCCATGGAGAAGAAATAAAAACTTTGAGGTTCGCCGATGACATTGTAATTCTGTCAGAGACAGCAAAGGACTTGGAAGAGCAGTTGAACGGAATGGATGGTGTCTTGAAAGGAGGATATAAGATGAACATCAACAAAAGCAAAACGAGGATAATGGAATGTAGTCGAATTAAGTCGGGTGATGTTGAGGGTATTAGATTAGGAAATGAGACACTTAAAGTAGTAAATGAGTTTTGCTATTTGGGGAGCAAAACAACTGATGATGGTCGAAGTAGAGAGGATATAAAATGTAGACTGGCAATGGCAAGGAAAGCGTTTCTGAAGAAGAGGAATTTGTTAACATCGAGTATAGATTTAAGTGTCAGGAAGTCATTTCTGAAAGTATTTGTATGGAGTGTAGCCATGTATGGAAGTGAAACATACACGATAAATAGTTTGGACAAGAAGAGAATAGAAGCTTTCGAAATGTGGTGCTACAGAAGAATGCTGAAGATTAGATGGGTAGATTGCATAACTAATGAGGAGGTACTGAATAGGATTGGGGAGAAGAGGAGTTTGTGGCACAACTTGACCAGAAGAAGGGATCGTTTGGTAGGACATGTTCTGAGGCATCAAGGCATCACCAATTTAGTATTGGAGGGCAGCGTGGAGGGTAAAAATAGTAGGGGGAGACCAAGAGATGAATAAACTAAGCAGATTCAGAAGGATGTAGGTTGCAGTAGGTACTAGGAGATGAAGAAGCTTGCACAGGATAGAGTAGCATGGAGAGCTGCATCAACCAGTCTCGGGACTGAAGACCACAACAACAAACAACAACAACATCTATGGCTTCAGTGTATTTAAAATTTCCAAATGTCTTGAGGCACTTGTAATGCAGTTCCTTAAGGATACAGGCCCTTTAACACTATATGCATTAAATATGTCAAAAATATCGTTTACTTTTTGGCAAAAATCTGCAGTAGCAATAGCAGATGATGATATGGTGCCACAAGTAACAAGTGTCTAAATGCGTGCTGCTACTGTATGACTCAACACACGAACTGCAGTGTTTACCTTCATTTTTGAAAATGCTAGCAGTTGGACAGCTCTTTTAGTGAGCTTGGGGGCCAACTTGTACTTCCTTTCATAATCACTTGAGTATAAATGACAAATGTCCTTCCTTGAAGCAGTGCCAATCCCTCCTTCATCTGTTGTGTGGATAATGTTATACCTGAATAAATTATTACGTATGCTTTTTATCAAGTGTGAGGTGTCATAAAAAAAATCTTACTCCCTTCGTGTACTAAGCATGGATTAACTGGCGTGATACCCAGTCTGTGCCTCCACTCCACAAAATTCGAGCCTTGGTCTGTCACACATGTTTTTACAACCAAACCAATCTCTGTGAGTTTTCTGACAACTTCAAAAAATATGCGCGTCAAATGGGTGGCTCCTACTGGTCCTTTGGAGAAATAATATACTAATGGCTGTTTAAAATTTGAGAAGATGCCGTTAATCATTATAACTAATGCAGTATTGGCAACCACAGATGTACGTATGAAATCCATGTCTTCAAATCCAATAACACGATCCCTAGAGCTGTCATATATCAAATTTTCCATTAGTGACATCTCATCCATAGACAAATTAACAATTATATCAGTTTATGGTAACTGCTGCACTTTCTGCTTTAAAAGATGAAATATGTTATTATTTATCTCACAATTTAACTGTATATCTTCCACATACCTTGAAACGTCCCCTTAGAAAAATCTATACAAGACTGTGCTTAAACTGACACACAATATTTTTAGCGCAACGCAATCTGACTTTCAAAAATCCCTACAAAAGAATGGCCCTGACTAACATTAACCTATACGTTTCACAAATCACTTACCTCACAAAAATCTTCATTACTCGAACTACTGCAATATAGCGAGCGCCACTACTGCCAGCTAAATAAAAGATTCAAACTACGGAAGGCACTAACTACTGATAGGTATAGTTAGCAAATGTAAGATTTTTGTAGAGAACAAGCAATGTATTTACCTTAATAGTCATAATATATATAGCGGTTCATGACATCCAGTCTAACAAATTTCAAACCTCCGCCATCTCTCTCCCCACATCCACCACTGCAGGCGGCTCGCCTCCAACTGCGCAACGCTACGCGCTGTTCACATCCAGCTGCCGATTTTCATACAGAGCGCTACGTAACGTTGCCAATAAGAAAACATAAACAGCCTACTTACAACCTTTGTAAGGTACGTACTGATGGAAGGCTAAAACAGCGTGATAAAAACCTGTATGCCTGAATACTACAATACAACAAATTAAGTGCAAATTACTTAGTTTCATCTTCCCATCTCGCACCACGTTTTCCATTCAGTGGTATACTGATTTGGCTTATCAATAAATCGAGAGCATCTTTTTTCAAGTACTTGGAACCAACACTTTTTAAAATGAGCTTATCCTTTTGTACTTGTGTCCTGGGACGTGGTTGCAGTTTATTCTTACAATGGGCACTTTCCTTGTCACGTAGTAATTTTGTACTAAGTCTAATGATTTGCACGTTTTTACATTTCACACGATTTTCCAACACGCGAATAATTTCACGTAATCTAAGCATTTCATCTTCAAAAGATGTCTGTGTTGCAGATTCCGTTGTTAGTGATTTTATATGTCTCTCGTGTAGTAACACTTGTGGTAGTTGTTTCTTCTGTGCCAGGAGACAGTTTTATTGTTTTTGCAGTAACACTTTCACGTTTGTATGGCAATTTTCTCTTCATCGTCACTAGTTGTGGCTTATTCGGCACGACAAATAACGTAGGAACAGCATTGCATATCGATGTCTTCTTTTCCGTGCTCATGAACTGGTTTGACTCGAAATGTAACGCACAAAACTTCACGTTATTGTGCAAATAAAGGGCATCTTTTTGCAGCAGGTCCTGTCTTCTACTGTTTATTCACCATTTCTTGCTCCTAAAAAAGAAAAACAAATTCAGTAATTCAATAAAGTTTAGAAAAAAATCGTAAATAAAGAGCGCTCTAATATGATGTTTCATACCTCTCAGGGTCCTTAGGAAACCTGAAGAATGACAAATTTGGTGTCTTCTTCCTATTATTACTGCAATTTCTTGCACTACATACGCTGCCTTTCGTAAAAAACATCTTAAAAATGAATATAAACGATACTGTTTACATTTAATGAATACCGTATTCAGCAGCGTAGCTTCTCCACCGCTTGAGGCGCTGTTGTCGCTGTGTATAACAATGTAACCCCAGGATAGCTACTCCAGTCAGTCAGATTGCAGGCCGAAGACGCGTCTGGAAACGAGGAAATGTCTCGCATTCTCGTCTTTCGATAAAGCTTTCACGATCTGATTCGATGAGCTCAACATAATGTGTAGAGATATCAATACAATTTTTTCGTATACAAGATACGGCACGAGAAGCTTTAGGTACGAAAACAGCAAGTGTAATGGGAGGCGGTGCTACACACGAAACACCGTAGTTTAACCGAGATGTTCAAGAATTACTTGTTAAGTCAGTGACAGGCGGGAAGACTGCATGGGGTGTAAAATTAACAGTAATAGGTCTAAATCGAATACACGAAAAATAAAACAGGATTATTGCAAGTGATAGACAAAACGCATGAAACGAGACCTTTATGGAACACAATGTGTGGTGAATGCCCCTGGAGATAATGAACGATGCTATTGAACACATTCAGATATAGAATATGCAAAAAATTCAGTGGGAAAATTATTTTCGACCTTTCTTTGCCTGCGTTGATTGGGGTATCACGCCACCAGCACAGTCGGTTATACCCTTAACATTACTACCCTGTCCGCGAGGGTAATGAAAGAAAAACGACTTTTGTAGATGTTACGCTTAAACTTAACCCTCGCAAGCAGAGTACATTCGTAGTCTGAAAGCCACACGAATTCAACGATGTAACAGTTTTGTTTATTTTGTACTGTTAGAATTCACTAAATTGTTAGGTAAAATTTACACAGTTCTTAAGTGCTCAACTAATCCAGTGGTGGAATATAGGAATAAACTTTATTAGGCTTGTAAGCCCATTTTCGAGTACAGAACTGTTTCCCAAGATGGAAACCACGTGAAGGAAAGTGGGAAATAATTCGTGCAGTCACAAATCTTTGTCGAATAGTAGGAGCGAGTGCCGTGAACAACGTACTAGAAATCCCGACTGGTAGGGGCTGAGTGTGGGAGTAAGGATGCATTTGAAGGTCACTTTTGTACGATTTTCTTGAGTAACTCGAAAACTACGGCCTCTAGCGAAAACGGACCCCAGTGTAAAATTATTCCTACAAAAATGTCCTGTTAATTGTTTCTCAAGGATTTGTAGTTTGCGCGTGGCGAACGAGAGAATGAAAATCTCTCGCATGGTCTTTGAAGGCCAGTTATAACACGGCGGGCTGCATAAAACAAGATCCGTAGGGGCAGCTGAGTCACCTTGTATATTATACACCAATTGAAATGTGTACAATGCGAAATATTTAAGAATGCTTCACGAAACATAACCTTCTATCAGTGCTAAAAACTAAAGAAAATGGCGTAAACTGCTTATGGCGGTCTCCAACGAGAATTTCTTCATGTGAGTCTAAGATTTGTCATGTGACTGAAGTAACGACCAAAAGTAAACACGTGTTCCTAGCTACACTATCCGCTAGGTACAACACTCTCCCTACCTAAAACTAGCGTAATGACATTTCAGGGAATATTCCCATTCTGTTCAAAGACTATTATCAACTCAAAAGCTACAGAACAAATCCCTTATTTCTCCTATCTGGCTGCTGAAATAAGTGACAATAAAGGCTGATATACTGAAACTACGTTTCAACGTTTTTGAACACATTTGTGGTGACGGTGAGTAACAAGACAGGAAAGGGCATGAGAATAAAAGTAAATAAAGGCATCACCAGGTTTAATGAATGGGAGTGAGACAGACGGACGTCAGTAACACCGAAAGGTCGGAAATGAGGACTTCAAGAAATGTTAGAGGGTGTACAAAATATTAGACCCAATACGTAATGAACACGGAAGATCGGAACTTAACGTTTAGAATATTAGAGAGTGGACGGTAACAGAAGAAGATCGAAAGAAGGTATTAACCGGATAAATGAAGACAGATTGCCAAAACGCATTGGGCTAATAAGCCATAACCAAGAAGAGATTCGGGAAGGCCCAGGAAATGAGGGGAACAACTCTGAGTGTGAAGTCAGAAGACGTATTTTTCCTTCCTAAATCGTGGAGTGCAGAAGATCAAACAGACTTTTACTCATGTCGTTATTTTATAGCAGGTATCTTATCCAGTGATTCCAGTAATGATTTATTACATTTTTGTTGTGTGTCTAAAGTTTTTCCGCATGTCTCAGTTGCAACATACTCAACAAGGAATGCAGGAGTATCAACTGGCCAACAATTGTATGGGCCGTGCAGTGGGAGGCAGGGAGGGTGTACGAGGTCAGTTGCGGCGCTTCGCCAATCTTCACGACGTATCGTTCGCGGTCATTCAGTTGGAATTCACTTTTTCCCAGCATTCGACTTACTTCAGTTATTCACTGATTTTAGAAAATGTTGCAACTAGAAGGGGAACCTTTGTGCTATCGTTCATAAATAAGTAATCACAGAAATACTCATTCCTCTGCACACAGATCTACACCAGTCCGCTTATTCGTAGCTGGAGTAAACACTGTCCTATTAAATGTCATAAAGTTGTTCGATGAAAATATAAACGTCAAAATAGGCAACATTTATAGTTTAAGGCGAGATTTCGTAGATTAAGAAGTTGACATGCATTTACCTGCACGTGGTTTCCATCTTCGGAAATAGTTCTGTATTCGAAAATGGACTTAAAGTCCTAATAAAGTTTAACGAAGCAAGGCAAAAAGAATCCCGTTTAATCAACACAATACGAAATGTTTCTCCAAGATCCTACAGTTAAATCAGTCTCTTGCAGCCAGAAGTGTGGAGTATAATATGGTGTACTGAAACCCAAAATAAAACCAACCTCCTTTCAGAGAAAAATGTTTTTGCATTTCTTTCTGAACGCCCCTCGTAATTCTTGATCAGCTTCGAATGTGAAAAGCTTCTCCCACTGGAAGCGACAGTCACTGGCATGGTTAGCAGTAATTGTTGGGTCATGGATTTCCAATTTCATTTAAGTATTTCAATATTAGCACTGAAGTTCTCATATTCTTGTTCACTTTTTCTCTGAACACTTTGATTTCTGTCAAAGGTTCTGACACAACAATGTCTTTTCATTATTCACCATTTACCTTTTATACTTAGCTCTCTGACACGTTTATTTCATAGCGTTTTCAGTTCTTTATCCTATAAGTGTCTCAAGTTTTTTGATGAAAAAAACTGAATATTTCGGAATACTTAGTCAGCTGCCCAAACTTTTGTTGCAAACTTATTAATACTGTGTCAACGACAGGGTAGAAAAAATCAGTTTCGTCTTCTCCTCTGGAAGCTGTGCTCTGCAAAGCACATCGTCATTTTTACAACCAAATTGGTTTCTTTTGGTGCCAGTTCTCTTTTGTTCAAATTTTGCCCAATCTGTAAAGTTTCAGCTATCACTTTCGTAGTGAAAAAAAATCTTCCTCACGGAAATTCTCACTTAAATTTTATTTAACTTTCGAGCGATTTGGTTGTTAATTTCAAATTCATGTTTTCTGCCTGGAGGGCCTTACTTGCTGCTATAAGGGCAAACAGAAGCTCATACCGTATGACAACACCGTCAATAAACTAGAAGTTATCTAATTCGTTCACAGCAAGTAAGTGTTCTTCGCTTTTTGTTTTCAATTCATCAATGCTATTGCTCACCCCAAGAAGGGCATCTGTGACTTCTCTTGATTGGTACGTCATAGTTTCGACACTCTCCACCCAGCTTTCCCATCGAGGTTCTGAAAGCTTCTTCACTGTTAATTTTGGTACTCTGTTCAATATGATTTCCGCTCTCTGGGAGGATGCACCGAAAACAAAGTATAGTCTTTGAATTACACGAAAAAATGTGACTGCTTTTGCTGTAGGTTTTGCCGCATCTGATAGCACAAGATTACTATTCCAGCTAGCACATGTCAAATAAAATGCTCTTGGATTACATCGGGATTCTGGTTTGAACACGACTTCAATTACCTTCTATATTTGTACCATTTTCGTAACTTTGGCCTCCGCAGCCACGAATATTGAGACCTAGTTGGTCTACTTTCGATGCACGGGTTTTAGGCAAACTTTCTCCTGTTGTTGAAGAGACATCCATAAAGTCTACAGTCATTGTGTGTTCTTATAGGTTTACAAACTTAACAAGCAATGTCATTTGTTCATTGTTGGTTGTATCAGGAGTACAATGAGGGATGACTGAAAAATATGTACTTTCTTCTAGAAAATTAACGTTTTGTACTTTGAGTGCAAGCAAATTTATGAGTTAATGTTGAATGTTTTTGTACACAAGAACGGTCAAGAATTTCTTAAGTTTTTAACCGCGATTAAAATTTTCTGCAAAACAGGGTCAAATTCTGCAATTATTTCGATTAAACCAAGAAAATTGCCATAATTATATTGACAGAGCTTTTAGCTGGCTCCTATGAAGGCCATATTATGCTCAGCCAGATACCTGGTGGCGCGTATAATTCTGTTTAGAGCCGAAAACAAGTGTTCCTTTTCTCTTTCTAGTAGTTCACTTCCATAGCTACCACTTTTTTGTTTCAACTGTCTCACACTGTATGCATCTTTTTGCAGAGTGTATGTGGGCAACTAATTGTTCATGGCCTGTAAGCCGATCTCCTAAATGAACCCAGTCACAGAGTCTGTCACTTGACAGCTTGTTTGTAGGAGATCGAAAAATTTTACAACAGTAACAAAGAACGTTTTTGGTGCATTTCGAATACACAATCCATTTTCGATCCCTTTTTTCTCCATTGGGTAAAGTTGGTACGTAAAAATGAATTGAAAATTTTCCTCCCCTCTCGTATTAAAGATAATAAAAATACACAATTTTAATAGAGCCTTTCTGTACAATTTCATTTATCATGGAGGATGTTAACGTATTAGGTCAAGTGCCTGGGTCTGGATTTGTGATTATTTCACGGTCGCTATCAGTAGACCTAGCTGAATGTGGGATACCAGTTGGTTCACATAACAATACATTTTCAGTTTTTTATAAAGCACCACATTATGAGAGGGTAGTGTTAATGACATCACCATTTGAGCATAAATTCGTTTTAATGTGTGAAGATAAGATGCTTGTCGTAGAACCTTTTCGAAAGCGTCTTTCTTTTTGCAGTTGAAAATTGTTCGTGATGAAGCTTTTTATTGTATAACCTTATTCTTTTTTTATTTTATTTTATTTTTTATTTTTTAGCACACGGGAGGAACACTATATCGTAACACAGAACGCACATACAGCACAAGAAACGGTTTGAACTGGAAACGTACATTTAAACTCATGACAACTAACAAATTATTTTGTGAGATACCGATGAAAATAATGCTTAATTGTTAGCCACAGAAGTGAGCTGCAAGAGTGCAGAGAAAGAGAAGAGCTAAGAGACAATGAATAACGTTTCTCTTAAATTACGGATGAGCAGATGTTAACAGAAGACACTGCTGCCGCATGGTGGTTATCGTTGAAACAACTGGTTTTCCGTTATATCGGTTTATTACAACGTCAGTGCCACGGACACCTGACCGCTCAAATTTTGAAATAACCGATTTAAGTTTTTATTTCTGTTATTTCGTGTAATAAATGTAGAAAAAAGTTGACTTCCTCAGTTTCAAGATAAATAGAATCAGAATTATGAATAGGCAATAAAAGAAAACTTAGTCCGACCATTGTTCACTCATTTTCTCGACAAGTGTTAAGTGGTTGAATACTACGAAAAATTACTAGTATTATCCTATTGATTCTAATTTTATGAAACTCAGCTCAAAAATCATGTTGTAATCGAGGATCACACCATTATTTGGGCATTATAAAAAGCCAGCGCTAAAGGATGAAAACTGAGGTTGAGGAGCTCGTATTTTGCGTGGTGGTTTGTCCTTTTTCAAGGGCTACAAGCGGATAAACGCATATTATGTAGACACAGATAGCAGGTGAGCTACTTTCTATTCTTATTGTATACAATGAACAAATTATTGTTAAGCTTAAGATTTATTACGGTTACCATAATGTTGTTGTTGTGGTCTTCAGTCTGCAGACTGGTTTGATGCAGCTCTCCATGCTACCCTATCCTGTGCAAGTTTCTTCATTTCCCAGTACGTACTGCAACCTACAGCCTTCTGAATCTGTTTAGTGTATCCATCTCTTGGTCTCCCTCTTCGATTTTTACCATCCGCGCTGCTCTCCAATACTAAACTGGTGATCCCTTGACGCCTCAGAATATGTCCTATCAACCGATCTCTTCTTCCAGTCAAGTTGTGCCACAAATTTCTCTTCTCCCCAGCTCTATTCAATACCTCCTCATCAATTATGTGGTCTACCCGTCTAATATCCAGCATTTTTCTGTAGCACCACATTTCGAAAGCTTCCATTCTCTTTTTGTCTAAACTATTTATTGTCCACGTTTCACTTCCATACATGGCTACTCTCCAGAAAAGACTTCCTGACACTTAAATCTTTACTCGATGTTAACAAATTTCTCTTCTTCAGAAACGCTTTCCTTGCCATTGACAGTCTACATTTTATATCCTCTCTACATCGACCATCATCAGTTATTTGGCTCCCCAAATGGCAAAACTCATTTACTACTTTAAGCGTTTCATTTCCTAATCTACTTCCCACAGCATCACCCGATTTAATACGACTGCATTACATTATCCTCGTTTTGCTTTTGTTGATGTTCATCTTACATCCTCCTTTCAAGACAGTGTCCATTCCGTTCAGCTGCTCTTCCAGGTCCTTTGCTGTCTCTGACAGAATTACAATATCATCGGCGAACATCAAAGTTTTAATTTCTTCTCTATGGATTTTAATTCCTACTCCGATCATTTCCTTTGCTTCCTTTACTGCTTGCTCAATATACAGATTGAATAACATCGGGGAGATGCTACAACCCTGTCTCACTTCCTTCCCAACCACTGGTTCCCTTTCATGCCCCTCGACTCTTATAACTGCCATCTGGTTTCTGTACAAACTGCAAATAGCCTTTCGCTTCAGGGTATTTTACCCCTGCCACCTTCAGAATTTGAAAGAGATTAATCCTGTCAACGTTGTCAAAATCTTTCTCTAAGTCTGCAAATGCTAGAAACGTAGGTTTGCCTTTCCTTAATCTATTCTCTAAGATAAGTCGTAGGGTCAGTATTGCCTCACGTGTTCCAACATTTCTACGGAATCCAAACTGGTCTTCCCTGAGGTTTGCTTCTACCAGATTTTCCATTCGTCTGTAAATAATTCGTGTTAGTATTTTGCACCATGGCTTATAGTTCGGTAATTTTCACATCTGTCCACCCCTGCTTTCTTTGGGTTTGGAATTATTGTAATTCTTCTTGAAGTCTTAGGGTATTTCACCTGTCTCATACATCTTGCGCACCAGATGGTAGAGGTTTGCCAGCGCTGGCTCTCCCAAGGCTATCAGTACTTCTAATGGAATGTGTTTCCAGACTATAGATGTAATCACGAACAATGGCTTTCGAATTTAGGCTCGTTCTGTGCACCTACGTCGCGCGTTCTTCGGTAGCCAATGAGTCTTCAGCAGTGTTCTGAGAGCTGTGCTGTGACTGTTAGCGCAATGCGACCATCATACGCGATCGTAGCGAGTTCTTTGTCGAATTTTTATTCCATTTGTTTCGAGTTGTCATGGTTGATGGTGGTGGTAGGAGACTAATTCTGCACTAGCAAGAGAGAGATATAATCTGCAGGATACACGCTTTCATCTGGTGTATGCGAGTACGGCAACTGCCACTTGTAACCGGCAACAATGCAATCCCCGTCCTTGCCTGCGCGAACCGCCATCGCTCGTGGATGGGACTCTAGGATTGGTGCCATTCTCCAATGGGATTGATGTCCGGTGACGACAGGGAGAAACTACCATATAGACCAGGTGAGGGTAAGTCTTCTACACTGCACGCACACACGTTTACGTTAAGCCACGACACATGGCAACAGGGACATAACTGTCACAGCAATGCTGTACCATTTCTTATGCCATGTATTTGTTGGTCGTTTCTGTCGGCAGTATTATTAAAATAGCGCTGATCACTTTTCTCTTTTTCTACAATAATGCAGTATTTCAAAACAATGGAAAATGTCTGAATAAAACTGCTGTTTTTCAAAAAAAAAAAAAAGATCTATTTAAAAACAAACCATGGGAAATTCCAAGTAGGAACACCAACAATGCAGGAAAGATAGGTTGCTACTTCCCGTCAAGAAGACATGTTAAGTTGCAGACAGGCATTCTGACCGCAGATGCTGGAGTTGGCGGTCGTGTTTGCATGAGGTGTGCTTGCTTGTGTGTGTGAGTGGTGTGTGTTTCGTTTTTGCTGATGAAGGCTGTGGCCGAGAGCTAGCTTTTAATTGTGCCTGTCTGAAAATAAACGCGTCTTTATTGAAAAACAAAAATTTTGCACTGCTGCTATGGCTAACTGATACTTCAGTACTTTTCCCAGCTATTAGTGACAAATAAAAACACCTGTTATTACCTAGGCCAAAAAATACGGAAAAATACCGGTTATGAAGAACTAAAATACCGGTATCGGTTTTAACCGGTCAGTTTTTTCCATCCTAATCCTTATCATAGACCTTGGTTCCCTCGACTCCGTTGCTGCGATAGTTTTCTACGATGTACACTAGTAGCATGTGGTAATGAAACAATGGGTATATACCTAAACACTTAAATACTTGATTCATGCCTAGGATTGTCATATCTATCTGGGGCCTCGTCGGGGCGCTCTGAGATGGGGGTGTAGAAATGAAGTAAAAATTTCATTTAATGTAATCACTTTTTATTTAGAAACGAAATACGTGGAATTTGTTGCGACCGAAGTAGTTGGTATACAATAATGTCCGGAAGATTTCACCTTTTCCTGCAAGTCTTTTTTTCCCTTTTAAGTATTTATAAAAATCCGTGCAAGTTAGTTTGCAGTTAAATGGCAGTGTAGGATTGATTCCACAGTCTTTGGCAGCAGTCAGTTTCTTTCATCAATCCACTGGGCCGACATCAGCGAAAGTACTCTTTCCACAGTGGCGTTGAATGTGGGAATAGAAATCAAATACTCGCATGATTTTAGCCGTTGGCATTTGCGTTCATGGTTTTCGATTTGCTTAAGAAAATATGTACACTTTTCTTCCAGTCACGCTTAGTTTCTAAAAAGCCCTTCATGTACACATATTCCTGAAAATAATTGTCGCCTGAAGTATTCACATTTTTAGTCAGGTATATAATAATGTTTTCAATCTTCACCCGATCTGGGGTTTCAGGCCCAATCAAAAACTTGATATTTATTAAAACAGAAAGCCAATCTCTCACACTAATCAAATGCTATGGTATAGAGAACCATTGTGTCTACGTCAAACTTCGAAATAAAATTAATTATTTCTTGATTATGGTTCCCATTCTTTAATTTGTTCTAATTCATCTTGATTTTGCATGCCAATAACATTTCCAGTCTTCCTTTCATTCAGACATCTTTGTGTGTCGATTAATGATTGTATTTCTTATTTCAGTTATCGAGGCTTTATCATTCTCCACGATTTTTATATTTTTTTCAAAGAGCCGAGTTTGACTGCAGAAACATGAAGTTAATTTCACTGATCGGACTACTCAAAAAATTTGAAATTATTATAGGTGACCTGTCTTCACCGTCAAAATCTGTATTAATGGAATCCACGGCTTAAGAATCTCTCAGTTGTGGGCATTAACGACAGCCATCTTGCTTTTGAGTGAGACAGAGGAACCTGATGATTGACACCATCGTGTAAGCAGAACTCTTTCTACTTCTCTGTCCTAATCGTGTATATTGAAAAGTTATGAAATATTTTCATGACGATTATTTCCGTCAGTTAAGTCTGCAGCAACACTTGATATACACTGAAGCGCGAAAGAAACTGGCATAGGCATGCGTGTTCAGATACAGAGATATGTAAACAGCCAGAATACTGCGCTGCCTGTATAAGACATGTGTCTGGCGCAATTGCTAGATCGGTTACTGCTGCTACAATGGCAGGTTATCAAGATTTAAGTGAGTATGTACGTGGTGTTATAGTCGGTGCACGAGCGATGGGACACAGCATCTCCGAGGTAGGGATGAAGTGGAGATTTTCCCGTATGACCATTTCACGAATGTGTCGTGAATATCAGGAATCCGGTAAAACATCAAACTTCCGACACCGCTGCCGCCGGAAAAAGATTGTGCAAGAACGGGACCAACGACGACTGGAGAGAGTCGTTCAACGTGACGAAAGTGCAAACCTTCCGCAGCTGAAGATTTCAATGCTGGGCCATCAACAAGTGTCATCGTGCGAACAATTCAACGAAACATCATCTATATGTGCTTTCGGAGCCAAAGCTCCACTCGTATACCCTTGATGACTGCACGACACAAAGCTTTACGCCTCGCTTGGGCCTGTCAGTACCGACATTGGACTGTTGATGACGGGAAACATGTTGCCTGGTCGAATTAGTCTCATCTTGAATTGTATCGAGCGGATGGATGTATACGGATGTGGATACAACCTCATGAATCCATGGACCCTGCATGTTAGCAGAGGACTGTTCAAGCTGGTGGAGGCTCAGTAATGGTGTGGGACGTGTGCAGTTGGAATGATATGGGACCCCTGATACGTCTAGATACTACTCTGACAGGTAACATATACCTAAGCATCCTGTATGATCACCTACGTCCATTTATGTTCATTGTGAATTCCGACGTACTTGGACAATTCCAGCAGGACAATGTGACACCCCACACGTCCAGAATTCCTACAGAATGGCTCCAGAAACACTCTTATGAGTTTAAACACTTCCGCTGATCACTAAACTCCCCAGACCTGAATATTATTGAGCATATCGGGATGCCTTACAACGTGCTGTACAGAAAAGATCTCCAACCCATCCTACTCTTACAGATTTATGGGCAGCCCTGCAGGGTTCACGATGTCGGTTCCCTCCAGCACTACTTCAGACATTATTCGGGTCCATGCCACGCTATGTCCCTACACTTCTGCGTGCTCGCGGGGATCCTACACTAGATTAGGTAGGTGTATCCGATTTTTGGCTCTTCTGAGTAGTAATGTCGAGAACATGAGCAGAGCATCCAATTCCTTGTTTTTTTCCTAGTTCCTTAATTTTCAGGAACGAATTCCGGTGACCATGTTAATGAAGCGCTCCGAAGTTGGTATTGATACTGCTTCCACAAAAAGGGATTAATTTGTCTAATGGAATTGGCATTTGTCTTTAAAGGTCAGGATAAAACTTTGCACTTGTCTCCGATGTTTCGTATTCAGCGAATCAAACTTCAGTAACTTCTGTTGGATTCCACCAGTTTCAGTAAAATATTGAACAAGTAAAGGAAAAAGAAGAAACATCTTTTCAACGTTGTGGCTCAATGCGTCACTGCCTGCGTCGTAGAATGAAACTTATTTCAGTTGTTTTATGCATTCGGACACAGAGTGCGGTGAGAGGATTTTAACAATCGCTGTAGCTTTGGTCCTGTCTGTAGACTGCTGCCGGCCGGGTTGGCCGAGCGGTTCTAGGCGCTACAGTCTGGAACTACGCGACCGCTACGTTCGGAGGTTAGAATCCTGCCTCGGGCATGGGTGTGTGTGATGTCCTTAGGTTGGTTAGGTTTAAGTAGTTGTAAGTTCTAGGGGACTGATGAACTCAGAAGTTAAGTCCCATAGTGCTCAGAGCCATTTGAACCTTTTTTTTTTGTTGTTGTTTTGTTTATGCGGCGACTTTGGAGTCAAGATACATTGCGGAAATCAGTTTTGCGGTACAGTCGAGAGAGCTGAAGGATTGATGCTTGACAACGTTATAAGCCGTTTTTTAGTTCTGCAGCAGCAACGAGAAATTCTTCCTGGGTATCTTCTTTAATTATGAATGTAGACATATACCTTGATGTCGAATCTATTTGTATGATTCTTGGTAGAATTGTGATGCCTCACATCTACCTTACCTCCACGAGTTACTGAAGCGAAACAGCTACATAACACTCACAACGCTTCCTGATCCGTACGTCCTTTGTTTTTTGGCAATGTTCCGCAGAGTTTCACGTGCCCCAAGATTGCAAAATAAATCTACGGCACGAAAAACAGAATAATTTCCCATTAACAAAGTGACAACCAAACGCTGCGGTGATTTGCTACAGCCAGAGTAAAATGGCTCTGAGCACTATGGGACTTAAGATCTGTGGTCATCAGTCCCCTAGAACTTAGAACTACTTAAACCTAACCAACCTAAGGACATCACACACATCCATGCCCGAGGCAGGATTCAAACCTGCGACCGTAGCGGTCGCGCAGTTCCACACTGAAGCGCCTAGAACCGCACGGGCACCAGCCAGATTACTTCCTCTTGGATTCAGCAACGCTACAATCAGTGACAGTCATTTCTAGAAATTCATGAGAATTCTGAAAATAATAAAAAGTCTACATTCCATTCTAGGAGGGGGTAAGAACTCCCCTTGCTGAGCCTATGAAGACAGTGATTAAAGGTACATGATTTGTGAGGAACTTACGTTTCAACTCATCGGAGAAAGCCAGTTTGGTTAGTGCACCACATAGTGGTTCTCTACTCGCAGTTGAAACGACGTGTGTAGCGGATTAATAAGAACAGCCTGTACTATGTAGCTAATAATTTGTAACTAGATATCGCAGAGATGTGTTTTAAATAGCAGGAGTAAGCAATGCACAGAAAGCAATATGTTTTCTCAGTAGAGCGCATGACGTCACGGGGGAAGCAGCTGTGCGAAACAGTACACAGTTCGAATTGTGTTGTGTTTGAAGGAGTATGTTGATTGAGTTCTTCCTTCTGAGGTACTCAAGTCAATAGCGGAAACATTCGGAATTCGGGAGTGTTACGGTTTTTGCTCTAGTTGATATTTCATTCGGAACTGAAATAGTCAGCAATAATGGACAGCGGGATCAACATTGTGTTCGCCAGCTCTGTAGTTTATTGTTCGTCCTGTGAAATTCTTATTGGAGAATCTACAAGAGAGTGAGAAAATTAATTTTTACAAAGCCAGGCTGTGCTGTTACGGGCTGTTTTTCGTACAACCGGAACACAAAGGGAACTGACGTAATGTATCACAGTTCCCGCGTAATGAAACATTACAAAAACTATGGTTGTCGAAATGTTGTAGGAAAGACAGTGTAAATGTTGCGCATACACGAATATGCTCTCACCATTTCGCAGAAACAGATTACTTAAGGCATTTACAGTCTGAATTACTTAATTTGCACCGAAAAAGAATGCTCAAGCCAGATGCAGTTCCTTCGTGCAATTTGCCGTGCAGTAGTGCGACTGTCAATGTGTCACCTGCAACAGAAGACAGAACCAAACGGTATAAGAAACGAGAACTACATAAGAGATCTCTGGAAACTCGGGAAAAGCTGTCACCAAATAAGAAACATCATAATAAGAACACATGTACAGATGACAGTTTTTTTTCAGACACAGATAAAGTTACTTTGATGAATACTACAGCGGCATTAGAAAGAAGGAATGCTGTTCTTACAGACAAGTGTGTGCAACTTCGATCGAGAAATAAATACCTTCCGAATCAGCTGTCTAGAACGCGACGACTTACGCGCGAGGAAGAAATTAATAAGGAGGTTCTTGTGTCTAAGGAAATTACTCGTGTGCTGGGAAAAATATTTTCACTCAATCAAATAAAAAGTTTATTAAGTGACTCAAAAAGGGTTAGATGGAGTAACGAAGACATTTGTAAATCAATTACTCTCCGTGCTATATCTCGGAAGTGTTATAATTTTCAGAGGAAAAAAATCGGGTATCCTCTACCAGCTGTGTCGACGTTGAGGGCCTGGATAAACCGCTGTTTTAGTTGCAGTCGTGGCATTTTGAAAGATGTTTTGATTATGATAAAAATGCAGGCTAAAACATTCACTGACAGGCAACGTGTTTGCGTTTCGTCCTTCGACGAAATGAACATCGACAGTAGGATTTACTATGATCAACAAGAGGACAGAGTGTCAGGACCCCACAGTAATGTTTTAGTTGTTATGGTGCGTGGACTATTTGCAAGTTCGAAACAACCTGTTTATTTTGATTTTGATGTTCGCATGACAGCTGCCCTCTTGAATGAAATTATTGTTGCCTTAGACAGTAATTCGTATAAGGTTGTAGCTTGTGTAGCAGACATGGGAACAAAAAATTTATAATTTCAAACGGACGTGAAACTTATTCTCACTATGGCTCTTCATAAAGTAGGAAAAAAAGTTTCTCATGTATTAAAGGTTTAGAATCCGGTTTTTTGTTGTTGCAGTCTTCTGTCCGAAGACAGGTTTGGTACAGCTCTCCATGCTACTCTCCTCTATGCGAGCTTCTTCATCTCCGAATAACTACTGCAACCTACATCTTTCTGAATCTGCTTAGTTTATTCATCTGTTGGTCTCCCTCTACGATTTCTACCCTCCACTGTTCGCTTCCAGTACTAAATTGGTGATCCCTTGATGTCCCAGAAAGTGTCTTATCAATGGATCCCTTCTTTTAGTCAAATTATGCCACAAATTTCTTTTCTCCCCAATTCTGTTCGGTACCTTCTCTTTAGCTACGTGATCTACCCATCTAATCTTCAGCATCCTTCCGTAGCACCACATTTCAAAAGCTTTTATTCTCTTCTTGTTTAAACTGTTTATAATCCGTGTTTCACATCCATACTTTGTTACACTCCAGACAAATAACTTCAGGAAACACTTCCTAACACTTAAGTCTATATTCGATGTTAGCAAATTTCTCTGCTTCACTAATGCTTTTTTGCCATTGCCAGTATACATTTTATATCTTCTCTACTTCGACCATAATCAGTTATTTTGCTGTCTAGATAACAAAACTGATCCACTACTTTCAGTCTCGTTTTCCTAATCTAATTCCATCAGTATCACCTCATTTAATTCCTCTAAGTGTCCGCCCGTTGCCCTCTGTAATAAAAAAACTGAGTTAATTAAACAACAACGAACTCAAACAGGTGTCTTTCGACGTCCGCCCATAACGGATACAACGAACGAAAACGAACTAAATTAGATTAAAAACAAAACAAAAATAAATAAAAAAAGTGGTCAGAGCGACGGAATGTCATACCTAACGGCCCGGGTTCGATTCCCGGCTGGGCCGGAGATTTTTCTCCGCTCATGGAGTGGGTGTTGTGTTGCCCTTACCATCATCATTTCATCCCCATCGACACGTAAGTCGCTGTGTTGGCGTCACCTCGAAAGACTTCCACCAGGCGAACGGTCTACCCGACGGGAGGCCCTACTCACACGGCATTTCCATTTTCCTTTCATCTAAATTCCATTATCCTTCTTTTTGGTTTTCGTTAATGTTCATCTTATATCTTCCTTTCAAGATACTATCCATTCGATTCAACTGATCTTCCAACCCTTTTCTGTCTCTGACAGAATTACAATGTCATCGGAAAACCTTGAAGTTTTTATTTCGTCTCCCTGGACTTTAACACCTTCTCCATATTTTTCTTTGGTTTCATTCACTGCTTGCTCAATGTACAGATTGAGTAACATATGGGACAGGCTACAATCTTCGTGACAAAAAATAAAAACGTTTACAGCTGTCTTCGTGATTTTAATTTATTTAGTCGCTACCAGTTTCAACGCTTCATTGCGTCATCTTCAGGCTGTCTTTGATGCGGTACAAAATAAGTTAAAATCATAAGGACAGCTGTAGGTGTGTGGGTTTTTTTTTTTTGTCACGATAGTAAACGGCCGTCGTCCCAGAGACCTCCTGCTAAAAGGATGAACATACAAAAGGCTACAATCTTGTCTCACTCCCTTCTCAACCACTCTTCCCTTTCATGCCCCTCAACTATTAAAACTGCAGTCTGGTTTCTATACAAGTTGTAAATAGCCCTCCACTGACTGTATTTTATCCCTGCTACTTTCAGAATTTCGAAGAGAATATTCCAGTCGTCATTGTCAAAAGCTTTCCCTAAGTATATAGTTGCTATAAACGTAGGTTTGTCTTTCCTTGAATTATGTTCTAAAATACGTCATAGGGTCAGTATTGCCTCATGTGTACCTACATTTCTTTGAAATCGATACTGATCTTTCCCGAGGTGGTCTTCTACCAGGATTTTCATTTTTCTGTAAAAATTCCTGTTAGTATTTTGTAGCCATGATCAGTTATGACATTTTAATTCATTATTTATTTACTACTGACTCAATTCGCAACATATTTTGCAGGCAGTATCCACATATATACCACTACACGGACCTGCAACAGCATATCGTTGTACGACGCATAGTTCAAGTGATATGACGTATGACGTCATATACATTGAGATGGGTGAAAAACTAGCTTAACATATTAACTGATTTGTAAAGCAATCAGACGTTTCAAGCTCTTATACATAAGGGAGTTCGATCCTGTGGCGAATCTGGAGTTGGATTTTGAGGGAGGGGGGGGGGGGGGGGGTTTACTGATAACTTTAAAACAACCACGAATTGGGTCAAACGGAGCACTAAAAGCATCGTTTGCACTTTTACGCCGCGCGTAAGTATGAACACAACTAAGTAACTGCCTTTTACCACTCATGCAGACTCTTCCACTTCACCACTCGTTCTGCAAGGGAAGCAGGTTGGGTGAAATAGGCGGTGAAGTGTTTTATGCACATATTTCATTGTGAAAGCATTTTTAAAGCTAAATCTATGAAAATTGGTATGTGGCGTCTTGTTTGGAAATGAAAGAAAAAACGTGTTTCACTGTTTTTGGAAAACCAACCTCTAAGGGGGTCAAATAAGGCCAGGCTGAGATTTTCACTCTGCAGCGGAGTGTGTGCTGCTATGAAACATCCTGGGAGATTAAAACTGTGTGCTGGACCGATACTCGAATCCGTTACCTTTCGCGGGCAAGTGCTCCACAAGTTCTGCAAGGTTCGCAGGAGAGCTTCTGTGAAGTTCGGAATGAAGGAGACGAGGTATTGGCGGAATTAAGGCTGTCGGGACGGATCGTGTGTCGTGCTTGGATAGCTCAGTTGGTAGAGCACTTGCCCGCGAAAGCAAAGATGCCGAGATCGAATCTCGGTCCGGCACAGAGTTTTAATCTGCCAGGAAGGTTCAGGGCCAGACTGTTTCACTGACTCATCATCGCCCAGCCGAAACCGCTATGGATAGAAACTTGAAATTTGGAGAGGGTGTGAATCTTATACTGTAGATATCGTTTAAGTAGGGATCATTCGAAATTGAAGACAAAAAAGAGGGTGAAATAGGGGACGGAAGGCTTTCTCAAAATATGTCGCAATTAAGGCAGTTCTGAAGCTAGAACTACTAAAATTAGTATTTGGTTTCTCGGTTGGAAGTAAAAAAATACACGTTTCAGCAATTTTGGAAATTCAACCACTAAGTGGGGAAAATAGTGAACGTTTTCTGGAAATAATTCATTATCACTATTTAAAAACAGTCGTAGGTTGCAAAATATTCATTATTACAGAACAACTAATCTATTTTAAAGCTAAATCTATGAAAATGGATGTTAATTAAAAAAAGTTTCACTTTTTTGGAAATTCAGTGCCTTAAGGGAGTGAAAGAGGGGATAAAAGGTTTTATAAAATTATTTCATTATAGAAACGTTTTCAAAGCTAAATCTTTGGAAATTAGTATTTGAATTCTCTGTTAGAAATTAAAAAAATATGTATTTGTTTACTCTTTACAGAAATTCAATCCTTTAGGGCGTAAAATTGTTAGGAAAATATTTCGTTACATTAAAAAAATTGTAAAGCTTAGCCTACGAAATGGGTACGAGTATTTCACTTCTAGGTTAGCTATAAAGAAGTATGTGTTTCAATGGAAATATGATCACAAGAATGCAAACGGCAAGATTAACAGAATCCTTGAATTACAGCTCCTGGAATTGCTTTTTGGTCAGAATTACATTCGGAAAAGATCATGCATATATGGCCTCCATTAGCGTGAAACGTTTAGAAGGTGTTGCAATTTGTGAACAATATAAAAATTTGATTAAAGAAAAACAAAAAAAAATCTGTGCAGAGGATACAGACTACGCGTGAAAAGTATCGGGTGCTAAGCTAGTATGTGATATAGATGGAACTACGGTTCGTGATACAAACACGTGGGGTCGCAGAGATTAAAATCTGCTAAACCCGAACGTTGAGGGGATTTCCTCAATTTTACAACAGAATAAATACCGTTCGCACACTTGCGTTGATCGAAACGTTGAACTAACTTTACCGAATTGTCTGTGCAGTCGAGGATATGGCTCTTGGGGTAATATTGTATAAGATTCTTGAAAATTCCTGTAGTGGACTATATTAGAGGTCATATCAGCTCAAGTGGGAAGTAATGAGGAGGTACATTAACAGTCACAACCATGAACGGACTGACAAATAAATCGAAATCAGTTTTCGACGTGCAAAGTCTTGACTTTTGTCTGAGAACTGGTAACGAAATTTTTCAATTACTGAAACGAAGGTAATCATGTCTGGTCGAGAAATGACTGCCTTGAGCTGTGAGAAATGTTCTATGTCATGAACTTGAAGCTGATTTTTCCACAGGATTAACTTTTGTTTTATAGCATCAATATAGTCGGCCATATATGTAAATCATCCTCCCCTTGGATTAAGAGACTTGATGAAATCAAATAACTGGTGACGTCGACCATAAAAGATTTTGTCACTCCCCTATTTTTCTTTTAACTCTTCTTTGCCTAATGAAGTCGTCTTTGTGCCTGGTGGTGTAACGACGTTCCAATGAACGTTTTTCACAGCTCATGATAGTGCGATGGTGTATAAGCAATTTGCATGGCGTTCGAAGAGCAATTTCCATTTAGCACTGAATGATGTGACTTCTCCACTTTTTCTTTCAAGTGCGTAGACGCAGTGATGTTCCTCATTCAGAACGTAAATCTAATTTAGCACAGTCGGTGTTGTCGGAAAAATGTGACAAGGCGACTGGCTCTCTCTAGCGGCGTCCGGCTGCTGACTCGCTTTTCATTTCCTGTTCTCCACCGCTCGCCCCTCAGCGCCATTTGTCCAGACCGGCTCTAAATATAACCAACTCACTTTTCTTAAAATATATAGAATTCAATCAGTAACTTTCTTCAGTTTGGTGCAAAAATGGCTTATTAAAATAATGTTAACGTTTCCTTTGTCTTACAAGAAATTATGAAAAAGATGTAAGAAATGTTTTCAAATGTAGTTTTAGGCATGAGCTGTTAGCATATATACTAGGTGTCGAAGACTTTCTCACACCAAACGCTGACTGGAAATATCTTGTATGATGAGGGGCCCCATAATCTGCAGGTTGACAGAAACTGTTCCGTCAGTGGAGGCGCGCCTATTTGGTAAAACATCCACACCTTCACCTCCGTGCGACTCATCGCCTGCCCCGGGTGGGTCCTGCACCTGTCCTAGAGAGAGGAGGCGTGTTTCAGCCCGAATCAATGGAGCGCTCTGCTAGTTCAGAGGCAAGTCTCCGTGCCGGCGATGACGCACGGCGTGGTAAGAGGCCCACAAAACCTCAGGTGTTGGTGGGGATGTTTTGCACTTTTCCAGAGAATGGGTGGTAGGAGGAGGAGGAGGAGGCGGGCGTGCGTCGGTTACTCCTACCCGCACGACATCCCGACAAGGAAATTCATCACTCGGTCCGTCTAAACGCCAAACGCATCCAGTTTGTCGCTCGGCCAGTTGGTACGTGTGTAGAGCGCTTTGAAAAGTTGCGAGCTGCGGCCATATTGGCTGGCCAGCTCTTGTGACGTCACATCCCCGAACCACGGGTTCGTGGCGCCTCAGTTAGCGGGTTGTATCCAGCGATTGCGGTTCGAAACTTCTAATCTGCACAATTCCGGGTTCCTCACTTCCAATTTATCCAGCCGGGTTGCTGTTTAGACTTCCAGAGAAAGGTAAACCTCCCTACGACGTAACAGTTACGTGTTGTATACGTTTCTTACGATATCTCTTACAGAAATCGAATTATTCTTGTTTCCGTGGCGGTTCAGTAAGTCGCGACTTGTAAGACGACCTCTGGAATTGATAGGCCGACTAGAAAGATTGCTTTCGTTAACGAAGTGGGTCAACGGAAGCGTCCAATTCCACCCGTCGGCTTTTGTGGTGCGTGACGTCACGAAGGCGCGGAATTTAGTTTGTGAGAATGGCGTGCTTGTAGGTGTCGTTTTGATGTGATCTATGGTGCTCTCTGGTGGTGTGTTTATGTGTTGTGTGACAGGTGATGTATTTGGTTTAGTTTGCTTGTGTGGCGTGTTTATAGGTAGCGTGTTGTTGCGGTCGGTGGTTCTCTCTGGTGGTGTGTTTATGGGTAGCGTGTTATGTGGCGTATGGGGTTCATTTGCGCGGTATCATTGCACGTGTGTGGTGTCGATAGTGCCTGTGCTTTCAGCGGAATATTTTTCAGTGGGTTAACGGTTTTGGTTTTGTTATGTCGACGTTATTGTAGTTTCTTTCTGTTCGTCGTGTGTGAATTTTGGTAAATTGCATTGTTCATGTCTTTGATAGATGTGGATATGACTGACAACGTCAATAGTTTTCGGTTGTTGGCGATGATGGGGGACACTGCATTGTCTCTAACAAAGTTCCTTAAACTATTCGGATTTGTGGAAGAAGTCGTGAAGAGATTAGGCTTACTAATGTTCCAGGATCTCGGACCAGGGACGGCTATATGTGGTGATGTCTTAAGAATACCTTGCCAAGGGAAGTGTTCGATTCCATTTTGATTCTTTTTTTATGGTAGTAATAAGTGTGGTGGTGGCGAAAGTTCTGAGATTTATAGTGTGGTATCGGTAGTTTCTGTTGACCTATATAACTCGAGGGAAATGTTCCAGTGGATATTGTTTTTAGTTGATTTCGGGAAGGTTGTTGTCGTTTTATTTTATCGTTTTTGTCGTTTGGTTTAGTGGCGTGTGTTTTTTTTTAGTTTGTCTCCACCCAAAAACCCCCAATTTCCCCCGCTTGTCCCGTTAGTTTCACTATATTTTTGGAGTAATATTGTGTCTGACTGTTTTTCGATCTATTTTTATGTTTGTTGTCATGTTTTCGTAACGACGTCATAGTCGCGATATGGGAGTTGTGAATGGTCGTTTCCGCCATATTGGTGACGTTATTGGTCAAACAAGACGGGTGGAGTCGGACGTTTCCGATAACCCATGTTTGCTTTGTGGGCTCTATGGAAGACGGTGAATGACCGACAGTATATGGTACACTTGCGAGAATTTGCGACGTACACACACTGAAGACAAGGGGGTGTTAAAACATAGGACCTTGTGTATTTAGTTATTTCGACAACATACATTATTTTCAGGGTATATGTAGAACTGCTTTGGCTCGTAATAGTCATGCTGCCTCGAAATGCGGCATGCTCTTGCTAACTGAATAACATATTTGCATCATATCGTACACTGCAGATTGGTACTGTATGACACTAATCTGCCTTGTACGTAATGCAACCAATTCTATTCAATACCGCCTCATTAGTTATGTGATATACCCATCTAATCTTCAGCATTATTCTGTAGCACCACGTTACGAAGGCTTCTATTCTCTTCTTGTCCAAACTATTTATCATCCATGTTTCACTTTCATACATGGCTACACTCCATACAAATACTTTCAGAAACGACTCCCTGACACTTAAATCTATACTCGATGTTAACAAATTTCTCTTCTTCAGAAACACTTTCCTTGCCATTGCCAGTCTACATTTTATATCTTCTCTACTTCGACCATCATCAGTTATTTTGCTCCTCAAATTGCAAAACTACTTAAGTACTTTAAGTGACTCATTACCTAATCTAATTCCCTCAGCATCACCCGATTTAATTCCACTACATTCCATTATCCTCGTTTTGCTTTTGTTGATGTTCATCTTATATCCTCCTTTCAAGACACTGTCCATTCCGTTCAGCTGCTCTTGCAGGTCCTTCACTGTCTCTGGCAGAATTACAATGTCATCGGTGAACCTCAAAGTTTTTATGTCTTCTCCCTGGATTTTAATACCTACTCCGAATTTTTCTTTTGTTTCCTTTACTCCTTGCTCAATATACAGATTGAATAACATCGGGGAGAGGCTGCAATCCTGTCTCACTCCCTTCCCAACCACTGCTTCCCTTTCATGCCCCTCAACTCTTATAACTGCCATCTGCTTTCTGTACAAATTGTAAATAGCCTTTTGCTCCCTGTATTTTACCCCTACCACCGTCAAAATTTGAAAGAGTATTCCAGTCAACATTGTCAAAAACTTTCTCCAAGTCTACAAGTGCTAGAAACATAGGTTTGCCTTTTCTTAATGTAGCTTCTAAGATAAGTTGTAGGGTCAGTTTTGCCTCACGTGTTCCAATATTTCTACAGAGTCCAAACTGATCTTCCCTGAGGTCAACTTCTACCAGTTTTTTCATTCTTCTGTAAAGAAATTGTGTTAGTATTTTTCAACCATGACTTATTAAACTGATTGTTTGGTCATTTTCACATCTGTCAACACCTGCTTTCTTTGGGATTGGAATTATTATATTCTTCTTGAAGTCTGATGGTATTTCGCCTGTCCCATACATTTTGCTCACCAGATGGTAGAGTTTTTTCAGGACTGGCTCTCCTAAGGCTGTCAGTAGTTTTAATGGAATGTTGTCTACTCCCGGGTCTTTGTTTCGACTTAAGTCTTTCAATGGTCTGTCAAACTCTTCACACAGTATCATATCTTGCATTTCATCTTCATATACATCCTCTTCCATTTCTGTAACATTGAACTCAAGTACATCACCCTTGTATAGACCCTCTATATACTCCTTCCACCTATCTGCTTTCCCTTCTTTGCTCAGAAATGGGTTTCCATCTGAGCTCTTGATTTTCATACAAGTGGTTCTGTTTTCTCCAAAGGTCTCTTTAATTTTCTTGTAGGCAGTATCTCTCTTACCTCTATTGAGATAAGACTCTACATCCTTAAATTTGCCTTCTAGCCATCCCTGCTTAACCATTTTGCACTTCCTGTTGATCTCATTTTTAAGACGTTTGTATTCCTTTTTGCCTGCTTCATTTACTGCATTTTTATATTTTCTCCTTTCATCGATGAAATTCAATATTTCTTCTGTTACTCAAGGATTTCTACTAGCCCTTGTCTTTTACCTACTTGATTCTCTGCTGCCATCACTACTTCATGCCTCAAAGCTACCCATTCTTCTTCTACTGTATTTCTTTCCCCCATTCCTGTCCATTGTTCCCTTATGCTCTCCCTGAAAATCTGTACAACCTCTGGTTTAGTCAGTTTATCCAGGTCCCATCTCCTTATATTCCCACCTTTTTGCAGTTTCTTCAATTTTAACCTACCATTCATAACCAACAGATTGTGGTCAGAGTCCACATCTGCCCCTGGAAATGTCTTACAATTTAAAACCTGGTTCCTAAATATTTGTCTTACCATTATATAATCTATCTGAAACCTATCAGTATCTTCAGGTTTCTTCCATGTAGGCAACCTTCTTTTATGATTCTTGAACCAAGTGTTAGCTATGATTCAGTTATGCTGTCTTAGGCATAATAAACCGCTTTCAATTACAAACACATATGGAAAATTTTATTGCCTGTTTTAGACCCTGTCAAGGGGAGATCTAAATGAGGGGATGGGATGGAAGTGGCCTATAAGAAATGAAAGAAAGAATTGCAGATAGTGAGAAATTACTAATTTTAGTAAAGGAAAGTAGTATTTCTAATTTGTCTGCTGTTGTGCAGGCAGGGAGTGTATAATACAGTTGTGGTGTGTCCTAGTAACTATGTAGATCCTACCCTGAGGCAATCACATCAAGCACCTACTGCACAAACCTTTGGCCAATGGCCAACGATGCTACATTATGTGCAAAGGGTGCTGTGATAGAGGCAGAGATACATTTGTGTCTAGCTGCTGTGAACCACCTGTCTTCTTGGAACATTGGCAGCTTGTTTATCTCTTACCAATTGTGTTCCCAGAGAGTAACATTGCCTCTGAAATGCAGCTTTAAGCCAAAAGTAAATTACAGTATTGTGTTCAGACTGAGCCATTTTTAACCAAACAACTCTAGGATACTGTTGCCGCCTGTGACATGGTAGTGACTGAGTTTGATCTATTTGTACATTTTTGGATTAGTGTTGGGCCAGATTCAGAGCAGCTGCCTCACTTCAGGGTTTTTTGGGACAAAGAAGTGCAGTAAAAGAATGTTGGATTTGAGACAGGTGACTGCTAGTCTAAGGTAAAAGTGGAAAGACGAGTTGTTAGGTGTCTGTGGATGACCCTGATGGCATTTCCAAGAGAGTTAAAGAGCTCAAAGTCTAGGGTAATCCAGAGGGTCCTGCATTTATAGACTTTGGGATATGAGGCTTACATATAGTGCTGGCTGACTTAGATGGGTTGTACTAACGTGTAAGAGCTTTACATGGTTTATTTAAAACCATTCTGTCCCGCTTTGTTGATTTCAACAATATTACAATCACATCTGTTTTCCCACAGATGTTTTTCACTATTTGGTGAATGGAAAATAAAATGGTGAGAGTCTGGGCTCAGAAAATATTAAGGGCTGTTTAATAATGTGTGAAGGAAGTAGGAACACAAGTAGGTAAAATCAGAGCCTAAGGTAACTATCAAAATTCCTAAGAGTCTTAGCTGCCTCTTGCTGACAGCTCATTTAAAATGTTTTTAAGACTGGATGCACAGACTGAGTCATTTCTGACTAAATTTGAGTCATATACTCCCTTATCTCAGTTTACCTTTACTGCCTTCCAGTCTATGGCCAGAATTTATTAGAAAATTTGTCAAACAAGGAGACTGGCTGCAAAATAGATCTGAATGACGAGATTAATTAGTTGCAACTTCCATGAAAGTGGAAATCAGGCACAGAACCAAACAGGCTTGTTCTACTTGGTTGGAAGGAGCTTGCCATTAGAGACCCTGGCAGTCATTGGCAATTCTTTCACAATGGGCCACTTACCTTCATCTCAGTCTCATTCAACGAAACGCAAAAGGTATGAGGCTGAAGAATCAGGCACTCAGAGTTGCAATTTGGTATCTCATGATATCATGTACTACATATGGTCATTCTTTTGCTACAGTTAATCCACTCCTTATTCAGAAAGGTGTTGATGTAATTGCTGACCGAGTGAAATCTTGATTTTGTCTACATAATGATATTTTGTTTTTTGAAACCAATAATTATTTTAAAGCCCAACAACTACATAAACCTTTTCCCCACCATAGCTATACTGTTCATGTTGAGGACCATCAAACACAAAATTCTTCTTGTGTTGTTAGTTACACTTGGATGCTTGATTGTCTGACCGAGGGAGAAATCCATAATACCTCTCTGATCAGGTCATCACTGTAGTGCATCAAGTAATGTAAATGGTTAATGCCACCTTACTCCTATACACTTTTGATCAAGTTGTGCTTCCATCAAAGATCAAAGCAGGTTATGAAGTTATTACAGTCTGACCATACATTTTAAATGTGGTGCTTTGCTACTAGTGTCAACATTAAAAACACACTCTAATGTCCTGTAAAAACACTGTAAAATGTGTTACTCACTGTATCAATTGTAATGGAGACCATGACACCTCATCACGAGAATGTCCTGCGCCTCTTGATGAGCAGACTGTCCAGGAAATCCACATGAAGGAAAAAGTACCTTACCATGTTGCTCTCAGGTTGTTGGCTGGTCAAAAGCCCTGTGATTTACCATATGGCACTTACAGTGCCATTCTTGCCATGTCTCGTACCACAAATGACATGGTCATTCAGACTTGTGACCTTACACCATCGAAATATAATCCACCATCACGGAATCCGTTTAGTAGCTGGCAAGTTTTAAACTAGCCTGGTTGGAAGTACCTATGCAGAAGCTGCCAAACTACTGCTGTCATACTGGCATGATCTTCTAGTCAGCAGATACACATGCCATTTGTCTGCCATGCTCGGCCGCTCTTCCTATGCTTTCTTCAATGACTCCTTTGACTGGCAGTTTGGGGAGTGTCTCTCTTCTGTTACCTCCTGTAATTAACTTTCAGCTATTGCTCTGGCAGCTTAACTTCATGCTACCCCCCACTTTCCTCATTGGTGTGAACCATTCACCACCTTCACTTCGTGTGGCAGCCCATGTTCACCTTGGACCTCATTGGCTTCCCAAAGAACCTAATCCAAATTCTGTCTATTGATGTAAGTTTCTCGAACATCACTGGGAACTTTGTGAGAGTTCATTTGTGTACACAATGGCACTCAGACTGACTGTGGTTTAGGTGTGCCTTCATCATTGTCACTGAAGATTTTTAGTATTGACTTCCAGAGCACTGCTTAGTGTTTACACCAGAGCTCTTTGCACTGTATTGGGACACACTGTACATCTGGCGACACAGGCTTTTCAATTGTCATCTGTTCAGATTCTCTCTGTGCCCTTCCAAGTCTGTGTGTGTTATACACAGTTCAGCCTTTAGCGCAACTGGTCCAAGAAAGATTCCAGTTCCTCAGTCTCAAGGGAGCCACTCTGACAATTAGTAGATCCTCAGTCACGTCATCTGACTGGAAACGAGGCTCCTGATGCTGCTGCTGAGGCTGCAGTACGCCTACCTTGGCCCACTAGTTCTTCCAAACTGACGATCTCCATGTTGCCGTCTGTCAGCAGGTGGTGTAACTTTGGCACCACCTCTCATCTTCCCTTTATGGCAACAAGGTCCAGGGAAAACAACCTCTCCCAGCCCCCCCAGGGGGTCCACAACTCTTTTGTGGACACGTGCGTAGCGAGCACGGGACCCCGAGCTAATGTGGCCCTCCTTCCTTTCCGGGCTGCATACCTTACCTTCCCTTCCCTTTCCGCATCCTTCCCGTCCCCCATCTTCGCCCTCCCCCCTCACCTCTGGCTCTTTCCTTCCCTTTCTCCCCCTCTGTGAGTATGGTTTGTGCCTACATCCGGAGACGGACGCTCGAAACTGTTCCAAATTCCTTGCTTTCTACACTTGCAAGTCCTCGTCCTTCCTCTGTCCTTCTCTTTTCCTTCCCTCCTCTCTTTGCCCTTTTCTCCGCTGCGGCGTTTGAGACCCCCCTCTTCTTTCCTTTCCCTTTCTCTTTTTTCCTCCCTGTGAGTGTCTGAAGGCCGACCCACGCACTTCCATGCGTAGCCGGTGACGGGGTAACGCGTAATTCCCCGCCCCGGGTAGACAGGTAGGACACGTACATACCCCCTGGTAACGGCCAGGCCCAGGGAGGGGTGATTACCCGAGCTGATACCTTCCGAAAGTGCCGATTGGTCCCTCCGTCCGTTTGTCGGCAGGTGTGACCTGAGGTGTGAACAATCACCTAAGGCGGGTGTGCCCTCAGTGAGGGCCGCCACAAGGGAGGAGCGCGCCATCGGAGACGCCGGTAATCATGGGGGATTCTTCCGCAATGGTTTCCTCACCTTCCACTATGTTTGCTCACAAACGTAAGTTCACTGAGTCTCAGCCACAGACGGTTCTTCCATCGTTGCCACAATTCCTTGTTGTTTCTCGGTCTGACAAAGGTCACGACTTCTCCACGGTCAACCCTTTCATTATTCAGAAAGGTGTCGACGCAACTGCAGGTCCTGTAAAGTCTTGTTCCAGATTACGGAATGGCACCCTGTTGTTAGAAACACACAGTGCCCTCCAGGCACAAAAATTGCTGCGTACTTCTCTGCTCCACACCTTCCCTGTCCGGGTTGAAGTGCACCACACTTTATCCCTTGATGGATTGTCTGACGAAGAAATTCAGCACTACCTGTCTGACCAGGGCGTAACGGCTGTTCATAGGGTTATGAAAAGGGTTGACACGAACATCATTCCAACCCGCACTGTCTTCTTGACGTTTGACAAAGTTCAACTCCCATCGAAAATCAAAGCAGGCTATGAGATAATTTCCGTTCGCCCTTATGTCCCAAACCCTACGCGTTGCTATCGATGTCAGCGGTTCAATCACACCAGCCAGTCCTGTTCCAATCCGGCCAAATGTGTTACGTGTGGCAAGGATGCCCATGAGGGTGCTTGTCCACCTCCTTCCCCTCGCTGCATCAACTGTATGGGTGACCACGCTGGTTCCTCTCGAGATTGTCCCGTTTTTAAGGACGAAAAGCTCATCCAGGAAATCAGAGTAAAGGAAAAGGTGTCGACCTTTGCTGCTCGAAAATTATTCGCCAGTCGACAGCCCACCGTGCCTCAGAAAGGAACATACAGCACTGTCCTTGCTTCTCCTCGGCCAACAAAGGAGGTGGCCACGCAGACTTGCGACCTCACCTTTAGTACCACGGTCGTCAGATCGGCCAGCGCAGAGATCGCCCGTTCAACCTCACCACCTTCGCCTGCCCACTCTATGGCTCACCCTTCGTCGGGTTCTGCTAAATCTCGAGCCCAAAAGTCAGACGCCAAGTCTTCGAAAAAAGAGCATACTCGTGAAGAGTTTTTACGTACCGCAACTTCACAACCATCGGTTCCTCATTCATCGAAACGTCATACTTCCAAGAAGGCTACAAAGAAACACAGTTCCTCTCCTTCTCCGCCAAGGCGTGTCCCATCTACAGCACGGCGGAAATCGCCCTCGGCCGTCTTCTGTGTCGCCGAGGCGCACTGCTGGTGGCTGGTCAACCGGCCGATCGCTGGTGGCAGGAGCTGCTCCTGACCAACCTATGGATCAGGATCTTCTGCCTTCGACTGAATGCCATTCCATGCTGTCGGTCGCAAGCTCTGAGCAGTCGTTGAGTTGACAGCGACCTTGGTCACATTCCTCCATTTTCTGTTCACCCTATGTCCATTATCCACTGGAATATCCGCGGCATTCGAGCCAGTCGGGATGAATTGTCGATCCTCTTACGATCCTACTCGCCGGTCATCTTCTGTCTTCAGGAAACAAAGCTGCGTCCCCATGACCACTTTGTTCTCCCTCATTTTCAGTCCGTTCAATATGACCTCCCCTCTGTTGAAGGCACTCCAGCCCATGGAGGACTCATGATTCTTCTCCATGATACTCTCCATTATCACCCAATCCCCTTAAACAGTTCCTTCCAAGCTGTCGCCGTCTGTCTTTCCTTTCTGGATACACGTTCTCTCTTTGTACGGTATACATTCCATCGTCCACACCAATGGCACGAGCTGATCTCCTTCATCTTCTTGGTCAGCTTCCACCCCCCTATTTGCTGGTTGGGGACTTCAATGCCCATCACCCGCTTTGGGGATCTCCACATCCTTGTCCACGTGGCTCACTATTGCTAGACGTTTTCCACCAAGCGGATCTAGTTTGCCTCAACACTGGGGTCCCCACATTTTTGTCTGCCTCCACGACAAATTTTTCTCATTTGGACCTTGCGGTCGGTACTGTTCCGCTAGCTCGGCGCTTCGAATGGTTCGCCCTTGATGATACACACTCGAGTGACGACTTTCCATGTGTCCTTAGACTGCAGCCTCAACTGCCATATATGCGCTCGCGACGCTGGAAGTTTGCCCAAGCCGATTGGACACTTTTTTCGTCTCTAGCGACATTCGATGACCGTCGCTTTCCCAGCGTCGACGATGAGGTCACACATATTACCGACGTTATTCTTACAGCTGCGGAACGTTCAATACCACGCACCTCCGAATTGCCCCGGCGCTCCCCAGTTCCTTGGTGGAACGAGGCAAGCCGTGACGCAATACGTGAGCGGCGACGTGCTGTTCGCATTTTCTGTCAGCATCCAACTTTGGCCAACTGTATCCGATATAAGCAGCTCCGTGCGCGATGCCGTCGTGTCATCCGCGATAGCAAGAAGGCAAGCTGGAAATTCTTTATTAGCTCATTTAACACCTTCACTCCCTCCTCGGCAGTTTGGAGTCGGCTTCGACGGTTCTCTGGCGCGCCTAGTTTCTCCCTGGTCTCTGAGCTCACTGTCGCGCATGATACCTTAGTGGACCCCGTCGCAATTACTAACTCATTGGGTCAGCACTTTGCTGAGATTTCGAGCTCTTCAAATTACCCGCCAGCGTTTCTCCCGAAGAAACGTGCAGCGGAAGTGCGACTTCTTGCTTTCTCCTCTCAAAATCACGAAAGGTACAATACTGTTTTCTCCATGCGGGAACTCCAACATGCCCTCTCTTCTTCTAGATCCTCCGCCCCAGGACCGGATGGAATCCATGTCCAAATGTTGCTGCATTTATCAACCCATAGTCTGCGTTACCTCCTTCGCCTTTATAATCGAATTTGGACCGACAGTACCTTTCCCAGACGATGGCGGGAAGGTATTGACGTTCCCGTTCCGAAACCTGGAAAGGATAAACATCTCCCCTCTAGCTATCGCCCCATTTCTCTCACAAGTAGTGTCTGTAAAGTTTTGGAGCGTATGGTGAATTACCGTTTAGCTTGGTGGCTGGAATCCCGCAGTCTTTTAACACCAGCCCAATGCGGATTCCGAAAGCATCGTTCTGCAGTTGACCATCTTGTTGCTCTCTTCACTTATATCATGAACAATTTTCTCCGGAAACGCCAAATGGTAGCAATATTTTTTGATCTGGAGAGAGCATACGATACCTGTTGGAGGACAGGCATCCTCCGCACACTGTTCTCTTGGCGCTTTCGAGGCCAGCTGCCCCTTTTTCTTCGCGAATTTATGGCAGAGCGCACATTTAGGGTGCGGGTGAACACTACTCTCTCCTGTACTTTCTCCCAAGAAAACGAGGTACCCCAGGGCTCCGTGCTGAGTGTTGTACTGTTTGCCATCGCCATAAATCCAATTATGGATTGTCTACTTCCTGATGTCTTGGGCTCCCTCTTTGTGGACGATTTTGTGATCTACTACAGCTCTCAACGGACCAGCCTTCTTGAAAGACGTCTTCAAGGATGTCTCGATCGCCTCCACTCGTGGAGCATCGAACCCGGCTTCCGTTTCTCACCCTGTAAGACCGTTTGTGTTAATTTTTGGCGACGTAAGGAGTTTCTTCCGCCCTCCTTACATCTAGGTCCTGTCAACCTTCTGTTTTCAGACGTCGCTAAATTCTTGGGTCTTATGTTTGACAGAAAACTGTGCTGGTCCTCCCACGTTTCCTATCTTTCGGCTCGCTGTCTGCGATCCCTTAACACCCTCCGTGCCCTGAATGGTACCCCCTGGGGAGCGGACCGAGTGGTCCTTCTCCGCCTCTATCGCGCCTTAGTGCGCTCGAAATTGGATTATGGAAGCATAGTCTACTCCTCTGCTCGGCCGTCTATTCTTCGGCGTCTCGACTCTATCCACCACCGTGGATTACGTTTAGTATCTGGAGCTTTTTACACCAGCCCTGTGGAAAGCCTTTATGCCGAGACTGCTGAACCTCCGCTGTCCAATCGGCGAGCAGTACTTCTGAGTCGTTATGCTAGCCATCTGTCTTCCATGCCTGCTAATCCAGCCCATGACCTTTTTTTCGACGCCTCCTTTGATGTAGGGTATGCAGGCCGCTCCTCCTCCCTACTACCCCCGGAAGTCCGCTTCCGTCAACTGCTCCATTCTCTTTCCTTCCGCTTTCCTAAAACCTTCTTGACAACTTGGGGTACAGCGCCGCCTTGGCTCCGTCCCCGGATCTGCTTGCTCCGTGACCTTTGTCAATTTCCCAAGGATGGTACCCCTACACTTGTTTATCGTTGGGCATTTGCTGCTCTATGTTCACAAATGACGGACGCCACATTTATTTACACAGACGGCTCGAAAACATCGTTAGGTGTAGGGAGTGCCTATATTGTTGGCGACACCCCAAATCACCTTCGGCTTCCCGACCAGTGTTCGGTTTATACTGCGGAGCTTTACGCTGTTCTCCAGGCTGTCCACTACATCCACCGCCATCAGCGGATACAGTACGTAATCTGCTCAGATTCTCTCAGCTCTCTCCTCAGTCTCCAAGCTCTTTACCCTGTGCACCCTCTGGTCCACTGGATTCAGGACTGTCTGCGCTTGCTCCACCTGGGGGGCGTCTCGGTGGCGTTCCTCTGGCTCCCGGGACACGCTGGTATCTGTGGGAATGAGGCGGCCGATATAGCGGCCAAGGCTGCAGTCTCTCTTCCTCGGCCAGCTATTCAGTCGCTTCCCTTCACCGATTTACGGAGCGGTTTATGTCGCAAAGTTGCTCATTTGTGGCATGCGCATTGGTCAACACTTCCCCATAATAAATTGCGGGAAGTGAAAGCCCTTTCTTGCGCGTGGACGTCTTCCTCCCGAACGCGACGTCGGTAGGAGGTAATTTTAGCTAGACTCCGGATAGGGCACTGTCTTTTTAGCCATCGACATCTTTTCAGCAGCGATCCTCCCCCACTCTGTCCCCACTGCTCTCAGCTGTGGACGGTAAGACACCTTTTAATTGAATGCCCCTACTTTAATCCGTTACGCTCCCGTCTACAGCTATCGCCTGATCTATCGTCGATTTTAGCAGATGACACGCGCTCAGCCGACCGCGTTCTCCAGTTTATTAGCGACAGTGAAATGACGTCAGTCATTTGAAGCTTTTTTTGGGGACAACCAACCCCTTTCCGCAGTAGATTTTTAAGCATTCCTTCTGCTTTTAGTTTCTTCAATTTTATGACTTTGTTCCCATTGCTGCTGGTTTTCAATTTCGGTTTTTTACTGTTTCCTAAGTCACGGGCTGGGCGCTAAACCTCTCCCAGTGGCTTGGCTGACCTCCTCTTGGCCCTTTCTGAGAGATCATTTTAGCTATCACCTTTTTTAGCCATCACTTTTTGTTAATTGGAAACCCTCACCAAATTGTGTTCATTGTCATCAACCATTGACAGTTTGGCATTTTAGAACCGAATCCCCTTCCTTTTAACCACTTCAATTCTAATGTATGTTTTCCATCTGAGTTATCAGCCATTTTAGCAAATGACACATGAGCTGTTGACTGCGTTTTACATTTATCCATCCCAGATGGCTGGCCGCTTGTTGATGGGTTCGTGCTTGGCTGCCACAGGGCCCCAGCTGTTGCAGCATCTTTTACCTTGCATGCATCATGTCTATCCTCTAGCACTTCTTATTTCTGTCTCTTGGGTAACATGTATGGGTTGTTTTGGAAATGTATTCTGCAGTTTCAGCAGTCATAATAAGAATACTCTGCACTGTTTTTTGTTCTTTTGTTTTTCTTTGTTAACCACAACCTATCCGGCCCCCACTTTGGTGTTTGAGGATCTTATTCTTCTTCTTCTTCCCTGTGTGCTCCTGAAGGCTGGCCCATGTGTCTGATGCATAACAGGTGATGGGGTAACATGTAATTCACAGCCCCAGGTCGACAGGTAGGATTCGCACGTAACCCTGAAACAGGCCAAGCCTGGGGAGGGGTGACTGCCTGAGCTGCTACCTTTCCAAATTGCTGATTTGTCCCTCTGTGAGGTGTTTGGGAGGTGTGACCTGAGGTATGAACCCCTTCTCAAGGGGCTCCCAGTAGGAAGAGTGCACCATCAGAGATGCTGGCAATCGCAGGGGATTTTCTGGCAGTGAGCCAATCATCTTCACAGTCAGTGGCTATGAAACATAAATGGAAGTTGGCTAACGTTTCAAAGACCCTCTCAACTGCACTATGGTTCCTTGTGGATTCGTGTACTGAAGATGGTCAGTCCTTCGCTACGTTAAATATGATTGTTATTCAGAAAGGTGTTAATGCAGTTGTGGTGCTGTGAAATGCTGTTCTCATTTATGCAGTGGCACTTTGCTTTTGGAAACTACTTCTGATACTCAAGCACACGAACTGCTTGCAGCTTCGCTTGATGGCTATCCTATTCGTGTTGAGGCCCATTGAACACTGAATTCCTCCCATGTTGTTATTTACACTTGGTTGCTCGATGGTCTGACTGAGGCAGAAATCCAAATGCACTTCTCTGATAAGGGTGTCATTGCAGTCCATTGGGTGACGAGAAAAGTAGATGTCTCTTTAGTGCCCACATGCACTCATTTTCTCACCTTGGGTAGAGTGGTGCTTCCATCGGAGATCAAAGAAGGTTATGAAGTTATCACAGTCAAACTGTATATTCTGATAACTTGTTATCGAATCAATGTGTTGGTGTGCAGCATGGAAATAAGAAAAAATTCAGAAAAGGTACTTAGGGATTACAATTACTAACAATTGGAACTGTTACACATGAAATTTTGTGGGAAGGTGAAGCAGTCTGTGTTTCACTGGCTGAACACTGAGAAGAATCAACAGGTTGACTAAACACACTGCCTACACTGCACTTGTCGATTCTGTACTGGAATATTGCTTTGTAATAAGGGATCCTTGTTGGACAGAAATGACAGAGGCTAGTGAAAAGGTGGCTGGCAGGTGTAGTGCCTGGAAAATTGTCATCCCTTACATAGCTGTTACCACACAGCCTAATTTGTGTGTGCTGAGAGATAGGGATAGACATCAATCATTCCATGACCAGTGGGATGAATTTTCAATTTTTTATGCATGTGGTTCATAAAAAACTTATTTTGAGGAATTGCTCCCTTTCAGCATTAATACCATTTGTTCTTGAACTCCACTGATCACAATTTCATAGTCCATCAATTTTAAAGTGAAACTGAGAAAAAAATTTTACCAGCCAATGTAAAAATTTTAAAAAATCTGATGAGTTGTGTGTAAACTGTGGGTTTACCTGAAAGACTCCATCCACAAAAGATAATACAAGACGATGTATTATATAACAATGCTGAAAAATACACACTCTCCTTTGATTTTTAGTTATACATACATTAGGTGTGGTCTAAGACAAGTGCCTGGGTCTAATGTCCGTAACAGCAGAAATCACAAAGCACAGAGATGTTGACATCGAAGCCAGTGTCATGCGCCTACTCTGTTGACACTGACAGCATCAATAACAGTAGTAAGTGTGTAAACTGTTTGCACCTAAGTCTTTATTCTGTACTTCAGGAACTTCATCTTGCAGTGGTGTACTGGAATTAAAGGGAAGTTTACCACTCTTCTCACTTTGTCGCCTTTTTTAACATTATCACCATTTGCAATATTTTTAAATTTGCAAACTTGTTAATTTGCATTCTTCCAAAAAGAGTGAAAAAAAACTATTCACTTTTGTTTCCAAGTTTGTGTTAGTGTATATTCATTTAACTTTTTGGAATATATAAATATGTATCTACACCCGTAGTCTTCAAAGCTTTGTGATTTGCACGGCAGAGGGTATGTCCCATTGTACCAGTTACTAGGGTTTTTTCTCCATTCCACCCACATATGTAGTACAAAAACAATGCTCATTCCCTGTTATTCCTACGGCAGCAATACGAAGAGGGTTGTAGTACACTTCTGGAGCCATCGTTTGAAGTAACTTACAGAAACTTTGTTAGTGGACCCTCTTGGGATTGTTCATGTTTTAGTGTCTGCCAGTTGCCTTTCTTCAGTGTCTTTTTGATTCTCTCCCTTGAGTCAACCTTGTGACAATTTGTGCCACCCTGTTCTGTATGCATTTCACATTTCCTGTTAGTCCTGTTTGATATGTCTCTTGTACACCTTGTATATGGATTGTATTTCCCCAGTATTGTATAAATAAACAGAAGTCTACTGCATGATTTACTGAAGACTCGATGTGGTTTTCATTCCTCACCGTATGAACTTTTGCACGCAGGTAGTCCTATTGGTTGATCTATTACTCCTGTAACTTGTCGCTATTACAGTCATAAGATAGTGTAAAATTTAACTCGGGGGAGTTCTAAAAATTCAGATAGTTCCTTCCCAATTTTTTTGTATTTTTTTAAATTTAGTGTGCTACTGTTAGTAGTGTCAAATATTCCTGTGATAATAATTTTAATGTAGTAACAGAACTGCTGCCGTGATTCTCTGTTCCATTTCAAAAATAAACTTTCCGAGATGGGGAAATGCCAAAATTTTTAGTGACTGTCTTGAGAACACAGCTTTAAAAGTTAAATCCCTGCATGTGGAAAATGTTGGTGAAAGTTAACTACTGTGCAGTGTTTGTTCCTGCTCCATTAATTATGAGGCAAAAGTTTTTCAGGAAGTGTGTAACCAATCACTTTCAATAAAATGTAAGTGTAGTTTTGAAGTTAATTGTGGACCTTCGCAGTTAAATTTACAGCATTCAGATCAAATAAAATCATCGAATTCAGTGTGTAGGCCAATAAGTGGACATTACAAATGATGGATTGTGCACCATCACTGAGTTAATTTCGATAATGAAATTGTTTACTCCATGGATTTTTCAAATATGTTATAAATCGCATGTTAATCATATTAGACATGAAGTTTTGGTCAAACTATCGGTGTTAAAGATGAAAATGAATTATAGACAACCATTTTGTCATGGCCTAAGTGGAATCATTGCATATTAAACTAGCATCTTCATCTGCAAAGCTAATGGAAAAATATCACATCATAAATTTCTGAAGCCGACTTGATCCTAAATAAATGCCTTATGCCGGGATCATATGAAAACATTTTCTCCCTCCTCTCCAGGGAGCACACATTCTTCTGTGGGTTCGTGCATGGTGCCCATGGGCCCCTGGGCTGTTGTTACCTCTTCCTCCTCCCTGGGCTGCATTTCCTTTACAGTGCCCCTCTCTCCCTGTCCTTGCTTCTTCCCCTACACCTTTGCCTGTTCTCTCTGCGTTCTTACTTATGTTGATCTGGCTGTTCACCTTGATTCTTGTATTCCTTGTTTTATTTAAATTGCCCCTTAATTTTCATCGTTCCTTTTTGGCATTTTTGGTCCCTCTTTGGGAATTCGACCTTGAATTCTGAATTTTCTGTCTGTAGTGTGAAACATGTGGGAAAGAACTCCCTCCCTTGAGTCTATAGTCTGAATTCCTCCCCACCCTTCCTTCTCCACTTCCTTCCTCGTCACAGCCCATCTCCGCTCCACAGGTCACCAGTATGTGCAGCCAGTCTGTGTGGTAGGGCTGTTATGTACACATCTGGCTGAGCCTCCTGACAACACAGGGATCATACTTCTGGCACCAGAGCTTTTGCCTCTACATGTATGCATAGGAGTGGTTGCTTGTCATTCTGGAGCATCAAAACTCCCAGCAAAGGCCACTGTGTGCCTGGCTGGTGCCCATGGGGAGGGCACCTGATCAGAGGGTGGTATCAGGGCAGATGATTTCCATATGAAACACATCAAGCTCCAAAATTCTGGGCATTCTCCTGTGGCTGTCTCTTCAAGAGGTAAAAGATCATTGACCACTGCTTCATAACACTCTGTGGCATTCACTTCCCTGGCTACACCCTGGAGGGGGGCCAGGTTCACTGAGTTGTGGTGAAACACTTTCCCCACTACCTGATCTGTATTAGGATGGACAAGGATACATCCACCACCACACAGCCATTATCTTTTGAGGAAATACTGGAGACAAGATCGGCAAACGAATTTCTCAGTACAGTGCAGTTGAGTTCCCTGTAGATCAAAACTACTACTGCCGCTCAGTCTGCAGCTCTTCCTGCTTGTGATAATCTTCGTGATGCCCCAGTGTCCAATACAACTTTGCAGTCTCTGAATATGGTACAGAAAGTTGTTTCTCATATGGACATTATCCTTCAGACTGATAAGGAACTCGGAGGCAATTTGGAATGACAGGGCGTTCATTTTGTGCAGGAAGGTCATAAGGACAAATACACCAATAACCACCTTTCTTCTGGCATTTGAGGGAGATACCCTCCCAGAGCAGGTCAAAGTTGTGTGTTACTGGTGTGATATGAAGCCGTACATTCCCCACCCTTGAAGTCCTTTGCATGCTTGCATTCTGGTCAATCCCCCTATGTACAGCAGATAATCCATGTGGTGACTGAGGGCACCCACCTCAAGAGGGGAGCCTGTGTTCCACCAGCTACGCATGTTATCATGACCATCAGTCTGCATGCCCACCCAATTACCCACCTTACATGAAAGAAATGGAGATAAGAGTATAAGTTTCTGGATTGTTTCTTACACTGAGGTTTGATAGAAATTTCACCACCTTCATTCTGTGTCAGTGACATCAACTTTTGACTCTGTTATATCCTTTCCTCTCCTCCCTCTTCCTTAGCCCCACTTGTCATCCCCTCCTCTCTCCTCTCCCCAAACCCAGCTGAAGTAGTGGCCCTCCTCTTCAGCAACTGCTGGTAACGAGGCTCCCTCCCAGAACCCTTCCCCTGTGGTGTGTCTCAGGCAAGTGGCCTGCCGCCACGACCATGTGACACACAGTCTGTGTGCCTCAAAGTCCTCCCACTGTCTTTCAATTATGGATCTCGTAGACTGCTGCTCTACCTCAGTGCCCGGACTTCCTCATCCTGAGGAGGAGGAGGAGGAGGAGGAGGAGGAGGAGGAGTCTCAGGACAAAAGCCTCCAGTGCTGCTGGGGGTGTTATCTTCCCACACCCAATGTGAATCTGGCCTCTTATTTATGGATCTCACCCAGATGCCTTTGGTGATGGATGGTGACCCACTGATGTGATGGGCTCCACATCATTTGCTCCCATTTGGATACACACGTTATGCTTATTCAATAGAAATGTAATGGGTACTACCGTCACTTCCTAGAGTTAATCCAGGGGGATCGCAGCTCTTTGGTGAGTTCATGCTTGGCTACCATAAGGCCCAAGCCTTACATGCTGCATGTATATCCTCTTGCCATACTTCTTCCCCTGCCTTTGGCAACATGTCTGGGATGTTTCTGGAAAAAATGTTCTGCATATTTCGTCCCACACACACACACACACACACACACACACACACACACACACACACACACACACACACACACACACACACACACACACACACCTAAATACTTAAATACATACAAAATAACTGGTGATAAAAAGTTTCCATTAGAAGGACATACAGTCCAGCTTCAGAATGCCAATTGGGCAAACTCACCACGAGCATTGAAACAATCATCCCTCCCATGCACTAGGTTCAAGATACCTATTTTGTAAAAAATCATGTCCTGTAATGTAAGGTAGTTCATAACTGTTGCCACACATCCATATCCAACAGGAACTGTCAACACTTTGAGGCTCTGAAACTTCCTGGCAAATTAAAACTATGTGCCGGACCGAGACTCTAACTCGGGACCTTTGGAGGAAGTAGTTGTGATACTATTTTGCATCTCCACAATGTGTCTAGAGAAACCTTTAGCAATGCTTGTATCAGAATGGAGTGATGACCATGCTGTGGAGGAACATTATTAAATTTCTGTTAAATTGTGCAAAAGGCTGGATATTCCTGACGGACAGAAAAGTAATTTGGAGGTGCCAGATGTTCAGAGAAGACTGAAATGAAAATGAGGACAGGACTTTGTGGTTGAGCATTGTTAAAAGTATATGAGGTACTGCTGTACCTCCTCACAAAAGAGTACCTCCTCAGCAAACAGTTTCCCAGATACTACCATGATTTCAGAATTACATGGATAAAAGAAATGATAAAGTCACTATTTTGGTCATTTATTTATGTAGTCATAAATACCATATGCTCTTGGGATATTTTCATTGGTATTACATACATTTAATGTAAACTATGCAATCTGGTGTAAAATTACTACAGTTTTCTCTTGCTGTACCAAGGGCATGTCAGAATTCCTATTACAGGTGTGTAAGGGTTGTAGAAGGGACTTTGTACATTTCCAGACATGGGTTTATTAATGAAACCTGGTGGATAAAGTTTTCTCTGGAACCTCTCTGTAATAGGAATTGTGCAACACTCTGGATTTTTAGTGAGCAGATGGATGGCATGTGTTGAGTGTAGACTAACTGATGCTCAATAGTCAATTTCCTTTATATCTATTACAGACATCATTCCACTTGATACAAGTGTTATAAATATTACTACACAGATAGAAATTTTATATTAATTTTGTGTGAGAGTTCATTTCTTGTCATGTTGCCAATTGGTCAATTGTTTTCTTTAGAAGCTTGTTGTTTGAAGTAAAGCTTATTTTGTTGCCAATGTAGTGAAGACACTAACCCATATATCTGTCATAATGCTCCCTATTTGCTCAGGATTATTTGTTGCTAGGTAGTCAATTATGCTTTTGCAACAATTTACACTTAAAGTGGGCATCTGAACTAATAATTATTGATGTAAATACTACTTTGAGAAACCTTTGGGTATAATCTCAGATGACATACCTACAGTCAACTTCCGACATGTATTTTAGCCAAAATATGGAAGGTAGATTTAAGTTGACACCATCTGTAATTGTGTGACTTGGGGTACCTATCTGTAATGAATGAACACTTCTTTGAGCTGTTCAGCATCTCATTCAGGTGGTTGGTAAAATGAGCTATGTAATTATTAATTTTCTTTGAGTTGTCAAACACAACCTATCCATACTAATTCACAAGAACTGTCTACATAAATTTCTCTTCAAGGTAAATTACTACTGACAGTAATAAACATTCTACAACTGACTGTATTTAATCTATTCTTAATTAACACAGTTCAGTAAGAGTTTTGCTGAAATTACTTGTGGTTTAGCCATGTTTGCATACCTAAAATAATTGGAGCCTCAGTGCTTTCTATTAGTGATTGGAGCTCTGAATCTTTCCTAACACAGCAGCAACAATTTACAATTACAATACAAACTGCATCTAAAACTACCTTCATCCTGTTTTTGCCCTGAACTCTTTTAAACTGTCACCCTTTCTATAGCTTACTGAGACCCTTTAATGTAAGAAGCCGGCCAGTCACCTCCTCACGGCCCCCACTATCCGAGTAGTCATCTTCTGTGTGTAGTGGTCCCCTGACATATTAAACATAACCCACGAAACACACCACCATAAGGTGCAAGCCAGGGAGTCTGCAGACTGGGTGCAGGACTTTTGTAGCCCCTGTTACAGAGCTGAATTGATGGTATGTTTCGAAGGACCATGGTTAATTCTGTCATGATGCTATTGATAGTGAGCTCCACATTCAAATAACAAGACTGGCAATCTCTATCACATCAGCTAGCTGCCCAAAAGCACACACACTCTGTGTGTCACTTTGGATCAGTTCAGTGTTAGTACCGACATAAGACACCATTTGTAATCGGCTGAAACCGCTGGTCATCACGGCATCCAGAAGCACCTGTTCCACATCCTGAACTTTCATATTCTGCATTTCTGCAACATTAGTTAGTGCTAGTGGTAAATTGTGCGCTCAAAGTCATTGCCAGATTTCTGCAGTCACATAAACGTTTTATTGAGTGGCTGCATCTTACAGGTGCAGTGAGAAGGGAGTCCAACTAAATGAACATGATGAATCCTTCTTATAGAAAAGAGCCTCCATGCTTAGGTGGAGATTCATTGGTAACACAGTTCTACATCCCCCCTGCAGGTCAGGGGGTTAGAATAGGCCCGAGGTATTCCTGCCTGTCGTAAGAGGCGATTAAAAGGAGTCCCTCCCCCTCAAGGGGGTAGTTAGCGTCTGCGTCCGGAAACGGACGGTTCCATGACCTATATTTGCGGTCATTTTGGTTTTTCACTTCTTCTGGTTTCTTCCTTCCTTTGGTTGGCTCCTTTCATTGTTCTTCTCCATCTCACTGTCTTACTTACTCTTTCCCTTGCCTTCTTCTCCTTGCCTTCTTCTCCTTGCCTTCTTCTCCTTGCCTTCTTCTCCTTGCCTTCTTCTCCTTGCCTTCTTCTCCTTGCCTTCTTCTCCTTGCCTTCTTCTCCTTGCCTTCTTCTCCTTGCCTTCTTCTCCTTGCCTTCTTCTCCTTGCCTCCTTCTCCTTGCCTTCTTCTCCTTGCCTTCTCTGGTCTCCGCCTCAGCGTTAGAGACAGTCTGTCCTTTCTCTCCCTCTGTTCCTTCTTTTTCCTCTTCTTCCTTCCTCCCTGTGTATGCCTGAAGGCCGACCCATGCATTCACACGCGTATCCGGTGACGGAGTAACGCGTAATTCCCTGCCCTGGGTAGACAAGTAAGGCACACACGTATCCCCTGGTAAAGGCCAGGCCCAGGGAGGGGTGATTGCCTGAGCTGACACCTTCCGACCATGCCGATTGGTCCCTCCGTCCGTTTCTCAGGAGGTGTGACCTGAGGTGTAAACATTCACCTAAGGCGGGAGTGCCCTCTGAGAGGGTCCCCACAAGGAAGGAGCGCGCCATCGGAGACGCTGGCAATCATGGGGGGATTTCTCTGCAATGGATTTCTCTTCTTGTTCCCTCTTGACTTCTGCCCAAAAACGGAAACTTGACCAGCCACCAGTGACAAAAGTATTACCGCCTGCCCCACAGTTCCTCGTAGTTTCTCGATCTGAGGACGGAAAGGATTTTTCCTCTGTCAACCCTTTCGTTATCCAGAAGGGCGTAGATGCCATAGCCGGATCTGTCAAGTCTTGTACCAGGTTGCATAACGGTACATTTTTACTAGAAACTGAGAGCGCCTTTCAGGCACAAAAACTGCTTCAGGCCACACTCCTGTACACGTTCCCTAGTATTCAGTCGCCGTCACACATCAAAACGGGCTACGAGGTTATTTCTGTTCGCCCCTATGTCCCGACACCTACGCGTTGCTACCAGTGTCATTGTTTTAATCACACTCACCAGTCTTGTTCCAATGCGGCTTAATGTGTCACTTGTGGCAGGGATGCCCATGAGGGTGACTGTTCACCTACGTCTCCTCGTTGTGTGAACTGTCAGGGTGACCATGCAGCGTCCTCCCACGACTGCCCCATCTACAAGGAAGAACGCTGTATACAGGAAATTCAGGTCAAAGAGAAAGTGTCCACCTCGGCTGCTCGCAAGCTATTTTCTAGTAGGAAGCCCACGCTGCTCCCAGCAGCAAAATACAGTACTGTCCTCACCTCTCCTCGGACTACCAGGGAGGTGGCGACGCAGACATGCGATCTGACCTTCAGCACTATGGTCGTCCGTTCGGCCAGTGCTAAGATCGCCTGGTCGACGTCTCCTCTTCCTCCCGTCACCCCTCAGACACAAGCACCTTCATCAGCTTCTGCCAAGACGAAGACCCAGAAGTCAGATGCACGGACCTTCAAGAAGGAACCATCCCGTGCAGACTTCCTACGTACCTTTAACTCCCAGCCATCGGCCAGTACTTCCACTAAATGACCTTCCAAGAAGGCTCATAGGAAGCTCAGTTCTCCTTCTCCGCCACGTCGCATATCTTCTCCTGCGCCACCCAGCGGTTGTGCCCCAGGCCGTCATCTGTTTTGCCTGGTCGCACCGCTGGTAGCTGAACATCTGGCCGTTCACTTGCAGAGCAAGCTCCCCCTCCTGGCCATCTTATCAAGATGGCCGATGAACCTATAGAACCAATGGACGATGACTGTCCGCCTACTGATAGCTGCGGCAGTGCTCGCTCGAAGCCAGGCCCTCAGTGGCCTTTGAGGTGACCCTTTCTTTTATCTTCCTTTTCTTCTCACGATGGCACTTATTCACTGAAATATTCGCAGCATTTGCTCCAACTGAGAGGACTTAAAGTTGCTGCTCTGCTTGCACCGTCCGCTCGTCGCAGCCCTCCAGGAAACGAAGCTACGCCCATGCGATCAAATTGCCTTGGCACACTACACCTCTGTGCGTTTTGACCTACCCCCAGTGGCAAGTATTCCGGCTGATGGAGGGGCTATGTTGCTGGTCCAGGATGATATTTACTACGATCCCATCACATTGCACACCGGCCTGCAGGCAGTTGCCGTCCGAATTACTCTCCCCACTTTTACATTTTCCATTTGTACTGTTTACACTCCATCGTCATCTGCCGTTACCAGGCCAGACAAGATGCAAATTATTGCTCAGCTTCCTGCACCATTTTTGTTAACTGGAGACTTCAATGCCCACCATCCCCTTTGGGGCTCTCCAGCATCCTGCCCGAGGGGCTCACTGTTGGCAGACCTTTTCAACCAGCTCAATCTTGTCTGCCTCAACACTGGCACCCCTACTTTTCTTTCGGACACATCTCCCACCTATTCCCATTTAGACTTCTCTATATGTACTACCCAACTTGCTCACCGGTTTGAGTGGTATGCATTTTCTGATACATATTCGAGTGACCACTTCCCGTGTGTTATCCATCTCCTGCATCATACCCCCTCTCCGTGCTCAACTAGTTGGAACATATCCAAAGCAGACTGCGGGCTCTTCTCTTCAAGGGCGACCTTTCAGGACCAAACCTTCACAAGCTGCGATAGTCAGGTCGCACACCTCATGGAAGTCATTCTCACTGCTGCTGAATATTCCATCCCTCACACTACTTTTTCTCCATGTCGCGTACCGGTCCCCCTGGTGGACCGCAGCATGTAGAGGCGCTTTACGTGCTCATCGACGTGCTTTACGCACCTTTAAACGCCACCCTACAATGACGAATTGTATCAATTATAAACGATTACGTCTGCAGTGTCGTCGTATTATTACAGAAAGCAAGAAAGCCAACTGTGCTGCTTTCACAAGCACCTTCAACAGTTTTACTCCTTCTTCTGTTGTCTGGTGTAGCTTGTGCCGGCTATCTGGCACTAAGGTCCACTCACTAGTTTCTGGCTTGACGGTCGCGAATGATGTCCTTGTGGCTCCTGAGGATGTCTCCAATCCCTTCGGCCGCTTTTTCGCAGAGGTTTCGAGCGCCACTCATTACCACCCTACCTTCCTCCCCCGCAAACAGGCAGAGGAGGCTAGGCCACCTAACTTCTGCTCCTCGAATCGTAAACATTATAATGCCCCATTCACCATGCGGGAACTTGAAAATGCACTTGCCCGGTCATGGCCCTCCGCTCCAGGGCCAGATTCTATTCATATGCAGATGCTGAAGAACCTTTCTCCTGCGGGTAAAGGTTTCCTTCTTCATACGACCATCAATATGGGTTGTATGTCTCTGCCCTGCTACCCCTTGGAGTTCGCTTTCGTCGCCTCCTTCACCACCTTGATTTTTCACTCCCTGCAACCTTTAGAGTCGGCGACAGCCACACGCCACCATGGCTCCAGGCTCGGGTTCGCGTTCTCCTTGACCTCAGCTCGCTCCCAAAGGAGGCTACCCCCGGTTCGGTATACCATTCCCGTTTTCTCGAACTTTGTTTGAAGTTCATTAATATGACCTTCATTTACACAGATGGCTCTAAGACCAATGATGGGGTCAGGTGTTCTTTTATTGTCGGGGCACTAAGTTTCAAATACCAGCTCCATGGCCATTGTTTGGTCTTCACAGCTGAACTCTTTGCCCTCAACCAAGCTGTTCTTTACATCTGCTGCCACCGACATTCTGCTTATGTCATCTGCTCCGATTCCCTGAGGGCCATCCAGAGCCTCAGTGATCCGTATCCGGTTCACCCTTTCGTGTACCGGATCCAATGCTCTCTTCAGCAGCTGGTGGACGACGGTTCTCCGGTTAGCTTTATGTGGGTTCCTGGCCATGTCGGTATCCCTCGGAATGAAGCTGCAGATGCCGCGGCCAAGGCTGCAGTCCTCCAGCCTCGGACAGCTTCTTGTTGTGGCCCTTCATCAGATTGTAGCAGGGTCATTTGTCGGCGCATTTTATCGCTGTGGCATGCCGATTGGGCTGCACTTACGGACAACAAGCTTCGGGCCTTGAAACCTCTTCCCGCGGCTTGGACGTCCTCCTCCCGCCCTTCTCGGTGGGAGGAGTTCGTTTTGGCCCGGTTATGAATTGGACACTGCTGATTCAGCCATCACCATCTGCTGATGGCTGCGCCGGCACCGTTCTGCCCATGTGGGCAGTTGGTGACGGTCCACCACATTTTAACGTCCTGTCCCGATTTTAATACTCTGCGTCTTGATCTTGGCCTGCCATGTACTCTGGATGCCATTTTAGCAGATGACCCAGGAGCAGCTGCTCGCATTCTTTGTTTTATCAACTTGACAAACCTGTCTAAGGACATTTGATTATGCTGTTTCTTTTAATCCTATGGCTGTTACTACGTCCTATATAGTGTTGTCCCTTTTAGTTGCTGTTTTAACCTTGTGCCTCGCGGTGCATTCCTAACTTAGTATGGGCGCTAATGACCATTGTAGTTGTGTGCCCTAAAACGACAAAAAAAGAAGAAGAGGCGCAGTTCATATAATAGCCAGTCCATAGTAACTCTGAAGTAGGTCTATTCCAGTTTCTGTTGATCTGCCTCAGCCAGACAGAGATCATCCATCTGATAACAACTTTCCTGTCATGTCTCTTTGTAGCTTCCTCAATCTAGCATCCATCCTCTTTTGTACATGTCTACAACACTCAAGTTTCTTTACCGAGGTATCACCATAAACATTGAACTCATTAATTTTATTGAAAGCTTTAGAGTCCCCATTGCCTAGGTACTTCATGTATATAACATTATTAATGGGAATCGACCTCAGAAATATTTTAAGAGCTCCACCACACTCCTCCATACCTCCTGTGTAACCATCATAATTCTTAGAACACTGATGTTCAATATGTCCTCCAGTGTTACCATGGTAGGTATGGCAGTACTTAGATAAGCACTCAACATCAACAACTTTTCCATTCTCTAGAGAAGTACCACTTGTCCTCTATGTTTTCATGTTCCATAAAATGCAACAACAATGTCCCTGGTTCCAATAATATTTACAGTTTCTTCTACTGCACATTTCATAGATGCTTTAGACACTACAGTCAAGGCACCTAAAAGTGTTTTATGTACTTGTTGTTCCTAGTGCAAGGAGGGGGAAGGTCCATCAAACTACAAAACACTTGATACCCTTTTTCCCTTTTCGTATTGCACACATGCATACACAAACTTCAAAATCACATTGAATTACGCACAATGTTTGAAGTCATTTTCGAGATTTATTGCAGGATCTACACAGAAAAACTACTTTTGATGCTAAACCCTTCCTGCTAGTTTGTTGTTCAGTTATTTCCAGACAGCCTATACCATCACATTGCTTACATTTCACCACTTCCTTTATCAAAGCAGATAAGGTGCCCACATCAACAACAACAAATCCACTACAAACAGTGTCACCGTTAACACAAAAATTTGAATCAGCAGTAGGATTGGTGGGAGATGATACGTACATTACTTTCAATAGTGTGGCTTCCTTTGCTTGTGAACTAGTTACCATGGAATTTCCTTTTATTGAATTTCTTGATGCATGGCATAGTTTGCATTTATTGCACACTAAATGATATATACTTCCACAAATATATGTAGTACTTGGGCAACAAACATTCAGTAACACATGAACAAATTGCTTCAGCAAAACAAAAGTAAATACTAGAAAGATAGTCATTTATGGACACTAGAAACCTGCACTGTTACAACATATACAATGTATCATCACTGGAAACAGAAAGTTATCAGTTCTTTTCGAAATAATACTGGTTTCTGCAACAGAAATAAAGTAGGCATGACTTCATACATTATTGTAACTTTGAAATTTGCTATATATTGGTAATTTTTCATTTTAAACCCTATATATATATTGTATATATTGTGGAAAAATCGAAATTTTTTAAGTACCCTTTATCCTTAATGTGTTCACTTCAATTCTTTTAAAGCAGTGGCAATACGCAAATTGTTAACAGGAAATACTGAAAATGCATGGAGGTAGATTTCTGTAAAAGCTCCCGTCCTCCTCACCAAAATAGATGTTGCGACCATAATCCAGCATATTTGGACTTCCATGAAAGGCATTAAAATGTATTTATCAATCTATTTTTACCTCCCTCTATAAATCTTCTTTCGCTTCAGTGACAGGTTTGCACTTGGTAGTGTTCGTAGTGACTTGTGACCCATTTCCAACAATTTCAGTTTCGGAGCAGCCCGTTTCCAAAACTTCATTTAGTTTACTGAATCACAACTTCTCATGTTATGCCTTGTTCTTAAAGTTTGGTTTTTGTGCAAAACAACGGGATTAAAAATCAAAATTCCAACATATGCCAGAGACAGAGTGCAAAAACAATGGCCAGAATTTCCACAGGCACATGGTTTAAAATTCTTCACCTTTGGAGTAATTTTTGATTACACAAATGACCCATTATGTGTCTAACACATGTGTATATTTTGCCCTATTTGTTTAATGTCTCTGAAATAGATGTTTGAACTGTTTGAACCCAACCAAGGCATACATCCTGTGCCCTCTTTTGATTGTCATGAAAGTTCCATTATCTACAATTATTTGAGGTGCATTATCAATGTTAGTCTGTACTTCAGTTAATGCTGCATTAATCTCATGCAGTAGAAACTCTTTATTTATTCCATTTGATGCTTCATCGCAGTGAGTGAATTGCCGGTGGATTTCATCTTCTCCAGTTCACACTAACACTCACCCACAACCTCTACTGACCTTTGCCACGTGCTCTTGCACATTGATGCTGTAAGGGATATTAGATTTGAAGATGTACAGGTACTTTTCCCTTCATTAGGTACAGTGGTACTTTGTAACGACGACACCACTTCCTAGCCACTTTACCCTTGCACGTAGCTGAACTCATACAAATAACGGAGATCATTTTTGGACAACCATGTTGATAACGTGCTTAAACAGTATCTTTCCTAGAATTTGGCCTTTGGTGCAACTAATGCTTCAATGTTCAGTTGACGTGTTTTATTACTTGGTCCCACTTCTGTAGATCTTTGGCCTTGGTAAAGAGCTCTTGATGTGATGATGAGTCATTTGTTCCCTGACTGGTATGTACTTCTCATGTAGTTGGGAGATTAGCCACTTGTGTTTCTTTTTTAGTGCCACTCAGGGATCACATGTAGGGTCCTTTGAAGTTGACATGCGTGTTTGTGAAGCTGCATTGACCCCTGAAATAGTAACAAATTTTATAACTGACAAAAGGTTAATAAAAATATATTTTACGTTGGATAACTTGTTTATAAACATATTGTACAACATATTGATTCAAGGTAAAGTCAGGACATTTAGTTTTTAAAAGAGATTTACTATTCCATAAGAGTTTGAGCTCAGTGGCAAGGAGATCAAAAATGTTTACAGCAGCATACATAGCATCTCTCTGCAGCAGAGACAGTGTATGTAATTCTTTTTTCTAGTGCCACACCTGTGAATTTTTGAGTTCTGTCACCAAGGATCCAGTCCCCAGGAACACGATACATTAGAGAAAATCAGTGTTGAGAAGCAGTAGTCAGTTATCTCAGCTGGCTAAATTACTTGCAATGGGAGGTTGATGGACTCATTCTATATATGATCATTTTCACTGCTCAGTAGGGAGATGATAGTTTGATTAAGGAAGAGTTCCCCCAGGACATATTTCTATCACCTGATTATGTGCTGGTTATTCAGTGTCACTGAGTGTTTGTCTGGCTTTTCATGACTTTATGTAAATTACATAAAATTTATTGTGTTTAGCTTGGCAGGAAAGGAGTTAACAAACCTGCTACAGAATTTTGGTGAAATGTCATTGGAGATTGTGTTAGACAGATATTCTGTTACAATGATGGTGTCATCTGTAAACATGGTACATTTCCACTGGGCACCATTGACTACTGCAGGCAGATCTTAGCATAAAACAGAGACACTGAAGGACTCAGAAGGACAGAAGGTGTTACTTTACCCAAACACTGTTCTGGCTGTATTACTAAGTGACTAATTGGGTTCATGACAAACAGTGCCTGTTGCATGTAGCCTATATAAGTGCTTTCTTTAATTTTCAATATTTCGTACAGATGTGGGGTGAATTTAAATTCCTGCCATGATTTAGTACATGTAAAATGTTCAAATGTGTTTGAAATTTTGTAGGACATAACTGCTAAGGTCATCAGTCCTTAAGCTTACACACTACTTAACCTAAATTATCCTAAGGACAAACACACACCCATGCCCGAGGGAGGACTCGAACCTCCGCCGGGACCAGCCGCACAGTGCATGACTGCAGCGCCTTAGACCGCTCGGCTAATCCCACGGGGCTTAGCACTTATAACAAAAGTTTAACCCTGTAGGACGAGTATTACAGTCAGAAACAGTGCATATATGTCTTGCAGCAGTGTAGCTCAAGTTGCACAAATTATACCCACTGCATATATCCCATGTTTCATAATGAGAGCACTATGTGATTTCCAAAAAACTTCAAACATAATTTCAAACCTCTCGTAAATGCTTAATGTCATAACATAGTTGTGCATTTCTAAAGCAGTCAGAAGTATGAAGTTGTTTTATACCTTGTAGTTTGAGTCTTTAAACATACTGAATATGATTTATACGGAAGATATTTATTATGCATCATAATTTGAGCGTATTTTTATAATAATGTGGCTCATCACTCATGCTAGAAATTCTCTTATGCAGATGTAACAATAATATACACACTAAATGATTACAAAGTATTACTAAAAATTTCAGTTATAGGTTACTCTTCTAAATGTACTTCACAGATAAGTAATGGATACATGTGTTTGCTGAAATGTATTCTGCCATTGTCCTAATAATCTGAATATTAGTTGTCTGTTACACTGTTACATGCATTACAACTTGAAGAAGCAGTTCATGGACAGTATTTTCTTTTACAAAATTATTATCATATATGGAGGCTGTGGATCTGCATATAATCAAATGTGGCTACAATAACTGCTGGTCAAGAAGGAATAACTGCAGATGTGAATTTGTTAATGACATTGTAAATATATGATTGTCATTACTTTTTAAATTTTATGCTAAAGTATGTTTTTTATGAATAAATAATTTACAAACACACAGAGGAATTTATGGCAAGTTATATTCACTTTGTGTTAGGTAACCTGTGTGTACAGGGAATTACGATATTTTGCCATGGTTAAATTGTTACCTGCGCACATTTATATCATTACCACAATAGCAATATGTTTACCCAAAATTGTAGTATCTCTCAACTTTGATATTTCTATATGATGATTTTCTACATAATGACAGTCTGCATTTGTAACACAATGTAGGAGGGGCATTCAATAAGTAATGCAACATATTTCTATTCTCGGCCAATGTCACTTCGAAAAATTCTGCATTTAACATCTTCGGATATGATAAAGCTATAGGGGCTGAAGAAGGAATATTCCACAAAGTTGCAATAAGTGGCAGCACTATTTGTGCCTTAAAAATGGCGTCTATAACAGAGGTGTATTGCAAGCAGGGACCTGTTGAGTTTTCAGTGCAAAAGCAGACCATCACAGATATTCATAGGCACTTGCAGAATATCTACAGAGACCTGGTTGTGGAAAAAAGAAGTATGCCATTTGCACACAGTTGTGATTCTGCAATGTTGGAACATGCGAACACTCTGATTGTGATCTGGCAATCGCGAACGATGGAACACCTTGCTGCTCAGCTGGACGTCTCTGTTGTTAGTGCAGACACACTCATCCACCAGTTAGGGTACTCAAAGGTGTGCCCCGCCAAACTGGAGACTGTAAAGACCAACAAATGACCACCTGTGCCAAACTGTCTGCACATTACAAGGGTTAAAGTGATAATTTTTGTCAAACATTGTCAGACGGTGAAACACTCTGAACTGAGAAACAAGACAGCAATCCACAGAGTGGCACCACATCACCTGCTCTGAAGAAAAAGTTCAAAGCTGCATCCTCAACCAGTGAAGTCATGGTGGTGGTCTTCTGGAATTTTGAAGTTGTTATTCTGTGTGATTACCTCCATCATGGTGTAGTGTTTTGCACTACCATCATGAAGTTGAAGAAACAACTTCAGCATGTACGTCACCACAAAAATGGAAATGAACTCTTCTTCTCCGTGACATTGCAAGACCTCACCAAATCTGCACACCTGAGAGGAGCACACATACTTCATTGGGACAAAGAGACAAAATCCAGATGGTGCGATGTCCAGACTGTTGGGTACACAAGGAAGAACTGTCCATTCTGCACTCTGCAGAAAGCAGTGTGTGGATGATGGGGGCAGTTGTTGATGCAACAAGATGGTGCTGTCATCAATTAGTAGAATGGTGTCATGAGGCATACAAGCCCTCCCAGTAAGGTGGCGTAAGGCCATCAAATTGAACAGAAATTGTGCTGAAAACTCGGGTTTTGTATCAAAGATCATAGGAAATAATATGGTGTAATGGGATCCTGAATAAAGCCAACCTGCTTTCAGAAAAATTATTGCGTTACTTACTGAACACCCCTCATATAATTAAGTCAGCATTTTAGACAATCGAATGTTCCAGATTAGTAATATGGAATGTACTAACTTGTAGCTATTCAGATTGTTTGAGCTAATCATAATACACTTCAAGTGTAATAGATGTCAAGAAATTTCTTTTAACACTTAGTATTTAATATTATATCTCTCTGTAGTGACTACAGAGGCTTGTTAGAAGTTACATTTCATTAATGTTTCTATGTTGCAAGTATTACAGTTTAAAAAATTTAATATCAGCAAGGTACCAGGTACTTGGAAGGAATATCTAACAGCATATATCAGTGCATAAAGTGCTGTTACATTTTTGAATCATTTAATGTTTCACTTTTGTATATTTACCCATTGTTAATTGTGTTATGTCCAAAGAATATACTTGTGATGTTAGAATACATTGTATTATGTCAACTTGTTAGCTCAGCATAAACATGTGAATCTCACATATTAAATTTGACATTACTTTGGTTTTAAATATGGTCAGGTACCACTTGCCATAAACAGAACAGTCATATGTGTCTCACTATCTTCTTTTTAGAAACGTCTGACATTGCTTCCACTTACGTGTGTCAGACGTATTCTGTTTTCTTTTCTGACAGTCTCTCTTGACCAACTCTTGATCTTTTCGACCCCGATGGTATTAGGTTACGAGGCCAGAGGGTGTCTTTCATTTTCCTTATTTAATCTTCTCTCTGATGGGGGAGGACCTGTTCGGGTATTGAAGAACAAGAACAAGAACAAGAGGAAGAGGAAGTAGTTGTGATACTACTTCGTATCTCCACAATGTGGCTGGAGAAACCTTTAGCCATGCTAGTATCAGAACAGTGATGACCATGCTGTGGAGGAGCATTATTAAATTTCTGTGAAGTTGTGCAAAAGGCTGGACATTCCTGATGCACACAAAAATAATTTGGAGGTGCCAGGTGTTTGGAGAAGACTGAAATGAAAATGAGGACAGGACTTTATAGTTGAGCATTGTTGAAAGTATATGAGGTACTGCTGTACTTCCTCACAAAAGAGTACCTCCTCAGTAAACAGTTTCCCAGATACTACCATAACTTCAGAATTACATGGATAAAAGAAATGATAAAGTCACTATTTTGGTCATTTATTTATGTAGTCATAAATACCATATGCTCTTGGGATATTTTCATTGGTGTTATATGCACTTAATGTAAACTATGCAATCTGTTGTAAAATTGCTACAGGGTTTTCTTGCTGTACCCAGGGCATGTCAGAATTCCTGTTACAGGTGTGTAAGAGTTGAAGAAGGGACTTTGTACATTTCCAGACATGGGTTCAGTAATGAAACCTGGTGGATAGAGTTTGCTCTGGAACCTCTCTGTAATAGGAATTGTGAAACACTCTGGATTTTTAGTGAGCAGATGGATGGCATGTGTCGAGTGTAGACTTACTGATGCTCAGTAGTCAGTTTCCTTTATATCTATTATGGACATCATTCCACTTGATACAAGTGTTATAAATATTACTACACAGATAGAAATTTTATATTAATTTTGTGTGTGAGTTCGTTTCTTGTCATGATGCCAACCGGTCAATTGGATTCCTTGGAAGCTTGTTGTTTGCAGTAAAGCTTATTTTGTTGCCAATGTAGTGAAGAAAGTTTTTGTAAGGGTTTTGTAAATTCTTGAAACTTTGTTTTGCAAGTAGTTCATTACCTGGCAGTGAAAAAAAAATGCTTGCACTTAGGAAGCTTTGCTTTAGTCTTACCTAATGGATATAGATCTGCAATAATACAAATACATCATTATTCTGTGATGTCCATACGATTATCAGTTTAGATATTTTTGTGGAAATGTTACCCCAGTTTGGAGTTGTCAGTTATCGACTTCCATGTTTCCCTTATATATTCAGTATTACAGTGATGAAGAATGTGATTGAAACACAATAGGTAATAGTACAATGGTTTGTTCATAAATATGTTCAGAGTGCATGTGCTGTTAATAAGAAAGTATACATGTCACCTTTATTCTATTACAACAAACTTTTTTGTTGTTCACAAGTTACTGCAATAATTTATTTGTATTCATAATATCAACACCATTGTGACATTGGTATGTACACCAATTATAGTGATATTTCCATGTTCCTGTCATTCATATGTGAAAATTTAGTACCTTACCGTCCAGATATTGTACAGGTACCAGTAAATTGCTAATTGTTTAGACTCTGATGCCCTGTTGTACACAAGAGTTAAACTTCTGACTGGTTTGCAAATAAGTTAATGAGCTAAATGTTCCACTTAAAGCATAAGTGCAATCATTTGCTAAACTTTTTCTTCCTTACATTCTTGAAGTTCATCAGAAGTCTGTAAGTGCACTCATCCTGAAATACTCAATAAATAAAGTGTGGGTATTTGCACACATGATCAGTTACACTGCCTTGGCAAGCACACTGTTTCCCACTGTACTACTTGCCAATACCTACTCGCTAAGATGTGTAGTCTTATGTTAAAAATGTCTTGTTGTGTTCAAGTCCATCAATAATTATCCAAAATATTTTTTGTAGTTCCTGGAAGGCATTAATTAGGCAACTTGCAACTGGTACCGGGTTCCTGGACATACAGCTGAATCTCCAGTAGCCCAGTGTAAGAGTTAACTTGAAGGTCAGTTACTCGAACAGCATTAGTTTAATAAGTGATGATGTCATTCATTGTTATGTAAGCAACCTCTGTGCCTAAAATTAGTTTTGCAATACTGTCCGATTGTAAAGTGACTTTTTTAACATAATAAGCCTTGAGTTATTAATATTAGTGCATCTTCATTGGGGCTCTTGTCTATTTTTATTACACTAGCCATTGGCTACAGATTTTTCTCCATCAGATGCATGTATCCGTGCACGTCCACTCTATGCACATTTCTTACTTAATGTGTCAGAATTTTGGGTACATGAACATTGATTAGTGTAGATCTTGTTTGCATACATGGTTGTTAGGTGATCATAAATCATTAACTCAATCCATTAATTTATGGCTAATGATAGAAGCAGTTCCTAGTTGTGGAAGGTTCTTCATTCTCCTATATCTTTCTGTATGAGCTCTGATTTCCCTTATTTTATCTTGGTGATCAATCCTCCCTATGTAAGTCGGTGTCAACAAAATATTTTCACATTCGGAGAAGGAAGTTGGTTACTGGAATTTCGTGAGAAGATTCTATCGCAACGAAAAACACCTATCTTTTAATGATGTCCATCCCAAATCTCATATCATTTCTGTGACACTCTCTCCCATATTTCACTATAATACAAAACCTGCTGCTTTTCTTTAAAGTTTTTCGATGTACTCAGTCAGTGCTATCTGGTGAGGATCCCACACTGTGCAACAGTATTCTAAAAGTGGGTGGACAAGCATAGTGTCGGCAGTCTTGTTAGTAGGTCTGTTACATTTTCTAAGTGTCTTGCCAATAAAACACAGTCTTTGGTTAGCCTTCCCCACATAATTTTCTGTGTGTTCCTTCCAATTTAAATTGTTCATAATTGTAATACCTAGGTATTTAGTTGAATTTACAGCTTTTAGATTACACTGATTTATCGTGTAACTGAAGTTTAATGAGTTCCTTCTAGCACTCATGTGGATAACCTCACACTTTTCATTATTTAGAGCCAACTGCCACTTTTCCAACCATTCTCATCCTCTTTTTCTAAATCGTTTTGCAGTTTGTTTTGATCTTCTGATGACTTTATTAGTCAATAAATGACAGCATCATCTGCAAACAACTGAAGACGGCCGCTCAGATTGTCTCCCAAATTGTTTAAATAGATAAGGAACAGCAAAGGGCCTACAACACTACCTTGGGGAATGCCAGAAATCACTTCTGTTTTACTCTATGACTTTCCTACAATTACAATGAACTGTGACCTCTCTGACGGAAATCACAGATCCAGTCACATAACTGAGATGATATTCCATAATCACACAATTTCACTACAAGCTGCTTCTGTAGTACCTACAGTGTCAAAAGCCTTATGGAAATCCAGAAATATGGAATCAATCTGAAATCCCTTGTCAATAGCACTCAGCACTTCATGTGAATAGAGAGCTAGTTGTGTTTCACAAGAATGATGATTTGGGGATTACAATATTCAGCCTTGCTACAACAGTCCTGTGTTCACTAATCCCTGAATCAGTTTTTATGCTCGTTATTAACTCAGGATTATTTCTTGCTAAGAGGTCAAGCGTGTTTTCACAACCGTTTACTATTCACGTGGGCTCATGAACTAATTGCTCGAGATCGTTTTCAGAGAATGTGTTTAGCACAATTTCAGATGATATTTTATGCGTACCTCCAGAATTAAACATGTATTTTCACCAACATATCGAGGGTAAATTAAAGTCACCACCAACTATTATCATATGATTCGGGTATGTGTTTAAAATCAAACTCAAGTTTTCTTTGATCCTTTCAGAAACTGTGCCATCTGAATTGGGAGGTCGGTAAAAGGATACAATTATTATTTTATTCCATTTGCCAACAATGACTTCTGCCCATACTAATTCACAGGATGTATCTACTTCAATTTCGTGACAAGTTAAACTACTTCTGACAGCAACAAACACGCCTCCGCCAACCATGTTTAGTCTATCCTTTTGGAACACCATTAGGTTCTTCACAAAAATTTTGGCTGAGCTTATATCCAGCTTTAGCCAGCTTTCAGGGCCTATAACAATTTAAGCATCAGTGCTTTCTATTAGCACTTGGAGCTCTGGTACTTTCCCAACACAGCTACGACAATTTACAACTGTTATACCAGTGGTTCCTGTATCTACATTTTTGCTGTGTTCAGCCTGCACCCTTTGTAACTGAAGTGCTTTTTGTGTTTTTCTCCCGAGACCCTCTAATGTAAAAAACTGCCCAGTCGACGCCACACAGACCCTGCTACCTGTGTATCCGCCACCTGTATGTGTTGGGCACCTGACCTATTCAGTGGAACCCGAAACCCAACCACCCTTTGGCACAAGTCGAGGAATCAGCAGCCTACACGGTCAAAGAACTGTCTGAGCCCCTGATTCAGACCCTTCACTTGGCTCTGTACCAGAGGTCCGGAATTGCCCCTGACGGCTATGCTGCAAATGGTCAGCTCTGCTTTAATCTTGCAAGCAAGAAGGGCAGCCTTTACCACTTCTGTTAGCTGCTCGAAACCAAAGAGAATCTCTTTTGATCCAAAGTGACATGTGTAATTGGTACCAACTTGAGCAACCACCTACAGTTGGCTAAATGCTGTGCTCTTCATGGCATCCGGGAGTACCCTTTCCACATCTGGAGTGACTCCACCCGGTATGCACACGAAATGCACACTGGATTTCTTACCATTCTTGTCATCCAAGTCCCTAAGGGGGCCCTATAATGCACCTAACCTTGGAGCTCCAAACTACCAATAATCTCAGCCTCTGTGATTGCCCAGATCTTGGAGGCTGAGTGGTTTCCTCTGAAACAGGACAGGTGACAGCATCTGGCTCAGTGACAGTGTCAGCCACAGACAGAACCTGGAACCTGTTTGTCAGACAAACCGGAGAGGCATTATGTGTGGCCACCTGGGAAGTCTTTCACCATGTGCTTCGCCCCGGGGCAACTTCCCACTCGACAACAGGTGAGGGGTCAGCCTCAGTGCGAGCAGTAACTGGGTTGGCCACTGGTGAGGACTGATCAGAAGACTCTGACGTGCTGGACGTCCGTTGTGTCCCCACGGCCGGCCCACAACAGTTGTGCCCATCCACTGCAGCCTCAAGCTCTGTAACGGAAGCCATCACAGCCTGAAGCTGAGAGCGAAGTGTCACCAACTCGGCTCACATCCGCATACAACAATCACAATCCCTGTCCATACAAAAGACCATGGAAGACTAAACTATGCAGATAAACAAACTGTCAGCACATGCTGTGCAATTCTACTATAGAACCTGCCAAAAACACAAACTGTGTCTAGTAATACGCGTATGTTCAGAAACCTAACTACCGAAGCACTCAGGTCAAACTAAATAATTTGACCCTGATCTGGAACTTGTAATATGTCACAAAATCAGTTTACTTTCTGACGCAAATGAAAACACGAGAACTGTGGCTATTAGATATTAAATTTACACGCAGAAACTCAAGAAATTAAACTATTAAAGTAGACAGATGATATAATAAAATTCGCTCCTGGTTAGGAACTCGTAAATGACAAATGTGGTTACTTATCTGTTGCTGCATCTGTCACAGTAAGCTACTGCTGCCTGAGTACTGCTATGACATGTTTGCGCACTTCAATTCTTTCATTGTTCCCCTCTATTACTGTGGTTCAGTACATTTACAATTGAAAAGAAGGCAAAGTGCTGGAGTGTTTCTCTAGAATGTTTCTAAATACTTGTAATGTGGCTATTTAGAGAGACTGCTATACTCATTCATTTTCCGTGGTGGATTAAATGTACTAAGCTAGCAGTAGGAATAAATTGAATCGGTTCCAGTGTAGAAATTTTTGCTTCAATCAGGATGATGAAGTATCGGTGCCTCATGCAATTGGTTTTTAATTAACTCAAATGCTTCTTGATATTCCTTATTCCATTTCCAGTGGAGATGTACTTGTGAAGATAAAAAAATCGAGGATAAATACTGTGATAGAAATTGCACAAACTGAGAGATTTTCAGTTGATTACATCATTTTTGTGCAGGAAAATTTCTCACTGGTTCCATTTTCATTGGATCAGGTTTGATTCCATGCAAAGAAATTACATGCCCAAGGAAACAAGCGATTTGGCAAATTCTTATTTACCCATCCACTAAACGCTTACATTACACAACATAGGATGTATAAATGTTCTCCCTAAAGGTAGTACTAATTAGAATAACATTATGTAGGTGATAAGTGTATCAATAATTCTTCTCTTAGAACTTCTGTGAGTGCTGTCATAAAGGCCACTGATGATACTGACAGCCCGAAGGCCATCCTTTTAAACTGCTAACACCTTCCATTCCACAGATAGGCTGTGTTCTTCCTGCTATACCTTCATCCTCCAGTTGGTCACATTGTACAGTAAACTGCATCATTTCTCCATGGGCATCAGTTAGTAAATGCACACTCCCATCCCTTTTTGTTACAGTGTGGATTGCATTAGAACTTTCACTATCTGAGTGTTAAATAATCTGATTCTTCTACACACCCTTAATTGCTTTATTAACTATGGCTTTCTAGGGCAAGGGTACTGGGTACAATTTACTATGGAATGGCTCATGATTCTTAACTTGAGTTTTACAAGCACATCATCTGATTGGACAAGATGTTCTTAAAATAGATCGACATAACACCCTTATATTTTTACCTGTTCCTTCTGTTTAGCTTCAGGCATTTCCCCTAATGTTTGAGTCATACTTTGAGTGCTGGTCAGAGCATTTTAATCATCATTATTCTCCTGGAGCCCAGCGTCTTCCCCCGACTTACTTAAAGATGCAGTTCCCAAACTCATATTTACGAATGGAGTAACCTAATCATCTCCCTTGACGAATCCTGAAACACTCTCCTCTTCATTTCTGTCTGACTAGTGGAAGGAACAAAAGTGTGAAAGAATGCATTGACAAACCTATTCAGAATCAGTGAATTCTGAGAACCAAACTGATGTTAAGTCATCCAAAAATGAATACACTCTGCTCATACATACTCTCCTAAACTCTGAACTTTAACAGTGCCTGGCCTTTAGTGGGTTTACTTTGATTGTTTACAGCAGTGTCAATACACAGATCATTAAGAGTAAATATTGAAAATGCAAGGATGTAGATTTTCTGTAATAGCTCCCATCTTCCTCACACGAAAGACATTAAAATGTATTCATGATTCTATTTTTCCTCCCTCTATGAATCCTCTTTTACTTCAGTGACAGGTTTGCACTAGGTAGTGTTCATTGTAACTTCTGACCCATTTCTGACAATTTCAATTTCTGAGCGGCCTCCTTTGATAACTTCATTTAGTTTACTGAATAAAGACTTCACATATTATGACTTTGACTTGTGGAATTTCTGGCCATTTGTTTTGCACTCTGTCTCTGGCATATGTTGGAAATTTTTATTTTTAATCCTGCTCTTTTTCACACAACCAAATTTTTTTTAAGAATGTGGTTAAAATTCTTCACAGTTGCAATAAATTTTGATTACACAAATGACCCATACATTTGCTTAACATTACATGTGGCTAACGCACGTGTCTACTTTGCCCTGTTTGGTTTAATGTTTGTGAAATAAATGTTTGAAAAGTTTGAACTGTTGGAACCCAAGCAAGGTGAACACCCTGTGCCCTTTTTTGATTCTCCTGAAAGTTCCATTATCTACATTTATTTGAGGTGCATTGTCAATGTTAGTCTCTATTTCATTCAATGCTGCATTAATCTTGTGCAGAAGAAGCTCTTTATTTATTCCTTTTGACCCTTTGTCACAGACTGTGGATTGCCAGTGGATTTCATATTCTCCAGTACACTCTAGCACTTGCCCACAACCTCTACTGACCTTTCTTGCCACACACGCTACTGCACATTGATGCTTGCTAGCCACTTTCCTCTTGCCCATAGCTGATCTCCATTACTTGTATGACTTTGTTGTTGGACAACCATGTTGATAACATGCTTAGACAGCATCTTCCCTAGAATTTGGCATTAGGTTCAACTAATGCCTTAGGTGTTCAGTTGACATGTTTTAATACTTGGTCTCACTTCTGCAGATGTTTGGACCTGGTAAAGGGCTTTTGATGTGTTGGTTTTGTAGTACCACCCAGGGATCATGTGAAGAGTCGTCTAAGACTGATATGTGTGCATGTGAAGCTGCATTGTCAGCTGAAATACTTTTATTAATCTTTTGTCAGTTATGCAACTTGTTAGGTATATCTTCTGTTGGATAAGTTGTTTATAAACATATTGTACAACATAGCGATTAAAGGGACAGTTATGGAATAGTAAATAACTATTCAAAGCTGAACTAAATAAGAAAACAACATAAGGTTTTCAGCTCAGTGGGAAGGAGGTTGAAAATTTTTTACAGCAGCATACATAGCATCTCTCTGCAGCAGAGACACTGCACATAATTGTTTTGTTTACTGCCACACTTGTGAATTGTTGAGTTCTGTTACCAAGTATCCAGTCTCTAGGAACAAGATTTTCTGTGGTGGATTAAACGTAATAAGTGGACCAGTAGGAAGCTGTTTCATAGCCTCTCACAGCCAAACACCACTGACTTTTGTAACAGGGCTACTCACCACTTTATCACCCTTAAGGAAAACACAGTTGCAGTGAATGTTTGCAGATTATGTGGGTTGTTCTATTGTTGTATACAATCTTATTGGTGGATGTGGTCTGCCAGACTGCTGATTCGATTTGTAGATCAGTTAACAGCCCGTTGCAGCTTCTCGCTGTTTTCAACTTTTAGTAGACCTGTAGAACCATTAGCAAATAAGATATCTTTATATTCTTCTATACTGACGTGCATTATGTTCAGCTGCTTCGCCTTTTGGTCACTTTACCTAGAGTACCATCTGCTGATGACACTGTAATACACAGAAAAGTAACATTGTTTAGGGATTCTAGGAGGAAATATGTTGACTTGGACTGAATTTCTGTTTATTGTGATGAATGGCAGCTTGTTTTACATGTACAAAAATGTAAGTGAATGTGGATGAGTAGGAGAAACAAGCCATTAATGTTCAAATACAGTACTGTGATACTTGACACAATCTACATCCACATGACTGATCTGGAGTTCACAATAAACTGCGTGGCAGATTGTTTGTCTACCCATCTTCAAGCTATCTTTTCCATTCCACTCACGGACAGCATGAGCGAAAAATGAACACTTCAGTCACACCCTGTGAGCTCTAATTTATTTGGTGTTGGTGAAGATGATGATCATTTCTCGCTATGTAGGTGGGTGGCAACAAAATATTTTCACACTCTAGGAGAAAGCTGGTGATTGAAGTTGTAGTGGACTGACCAGACAGCCAATCCACTATGACTTGTAGCCGAATAGCATGCGTTTAACTCACGCAGGCTGGCATGAGATCTGGAACAGATTAAAGTAGTTGATTCTAATAAATAAAGTACGGAGTTGATGTAATACTTAACTTTAATCCATAATTGGAGAACATCGCTCTTGTTGATACATTATATAATCTCAATATAAACTGGTCATGGCGCCTTGCTAGGTCGTAGCAAATGATGTAGCTGAAGGCTATGCTAACTATCATCTCGGCAAATGAGAGCGTATTTGTCAGTGTAGCTTCGCTAGTAAAGTCGGCTGTACAACTGGGGACGAGTGCTAGGATGTCTCTCCAGACCTGCCGTGTGGCGGCGCTCGGTCTGCAATCACTGACAGTGGCGACACACAGGTCCGACGTATACTATCGGACCGCTGCCGATTTAAAGGCTACCACCTAGCAAGTGTGGTGTCTGGCGGTGACACCACAGAAGTTTCATCAGAAGATCTGACTGCAATGAAAAAGGGCTTGGTTTTAATGATTGACACCCCAATTCGCGTATTATATCCATGGCCCTGTCTCCCCTAATTTCACTATAATACTAATCGAACGGCCCTTGTTTGAACTGATTGTTGTCCTATGTCAATAATATCTTGCACAGATCTCACAAAGCACAGCAATACTTCAGAAGATGGTGGATGTGCTTGATTATATGCAGTCTCTCTTGTAGACCTTTGGCACTCTCCAAGTGTTCTGCCAATAAATTGCAGTCATTGGTTTGGTTTCCTCACAGCATAGTCTATATGATCATTCTGATTTAATTCATCTGTAATTCTAATTTTAGGTATTAAGCTTAATTAGCAGCCTTTATTTTGATGTATTGTGAAACCAAAATTTGGCGGGTATCCCCTCATACTCGTGTGGATGATCTCATTTCTCCTTATTGAGAGACAAATGCCACTCTTTGCACCATACAAATATCTTATCTAAAACATTTTGCAATTCGTATTGATCATCTGACAACTTTACACGACGGTAAATGACGGCATCAACTGCTAACAATCTAAGAGGACTGCTCAGATTGTTTCCTAATTTATTTGTGTCGATCAGGAACAGCAGAGGGCCTATAACACTCTGGTGGAGATCACCAGATATTACTTCCATTTTAATTGATGGCTTTCCATAAATTATTACAGTCTATGACCTTTCTCACAGGAAATCATGAATCCAGTGCACAACTAAGATGTGATTCAATTTTATTAGAAGTCACGTCTGAGGAATAGTGTTGGAAGCCTTCTGAAAATCTAAAATTATGGCATCATTTTGAGATCCCCCTGTCGATAGCACTCATTACTATATGGAACTAAAGTGCTAGTTGTATTGCGGTGCTCCATGAGAAAAATATTTTCCAAATCCATGCTGACTGTGTGTCAACAGATTGTTTTCCTGGAGGAAATTCATGATGAACACACACAGTTTATGTTCAAAAATCCTGCACCAAATCTGCATGATTGATATAGGTCTGTAATTGAGCAAATTACTCCCATTCCTTTTCTTTGTATTGGTGCAAATTTTGCAGCTTATTCTTCAGGTGTGGATCTTACAAAGAGCAAACGGCTGTGTATGATTGCTAATCATGGAGTTATTGTATCAGCATGCTCTGAAACGAACCTGAGTGGTATACAACCTGGACTGCAGGCCTTGCTTTTATTCAGTGATGTAAGCTGCTTCTCAACATGGAGGACACCTATAACTAAGTTAGTAATGTTGGCAGTCATTCTTGTTTTGAATACTGGAATATTTACTTGGTTTTTGAAATTGTTTCAGCAAAGAAAACTATGTATCGTAACTCAGCTTTTGTGGCACTTCATCAGTAACATCACCATTGTTATCATGCAGTGAAGGTATTGATTGCATGTTGGCACTGTTGTACTTTACAAACAACCAGAATCACTTTCAATTCTGCCAGATTTAAGGACAGTTTCATTGTGGTAACTATTAAAAGCCTCTCTCACTGCAGTTTGCACTAAATTTCCAGTTTTTGTAAAACCTTTTTTGCCAGTTTTAGGAATTTACATTATTTTACATTTGGCATGCATTTCCTCATAGCTCCTGTAATAGTGTTCTGGCCTGTTTTGTGTACTATGAAGGTTCTTTTATCATTTTATTTGATATATAGCCCACAACTGCCACCGATTCTATTTATTCAAATCCATAACATCTTGTCTAGGTCTACATAGTCAGATTAGAAGAAGTTGAGGCTGTCTCTTAAAAAGGGGTCAACCACAATTTTTATCTGCTTTTATATATGTATATAGCATTTATATAGTGTTTATTTTTGTGTGCTTGGATCTTATGATATCTAGATTCACTACAATATATGTCTGGACGCTAACCCATGTATCAGTCATAATGCTCCCTATTTGCTCAGGATTATTTGTTGGTAATTGGTCTATTATGCTTTTGAAACAATTTATGCTTAAAGTGGGACCCTGAGCTAATAATTATTGTTGAAATACTTATCTGAGAATGCTTTTGGTACGATCTGAGATGACATCTTATACTTACAATCAATTTGTGATGTCTATTTTAGCCAACATATGGAGGGTAGATTGAAGTCATCACCATCTGTAATTCTATGACTGGGGTACCAATTTGAAATGACTGAGCATGTCTTTGAGCTGTTCAGCAACTCTTCCAGGTGGTTGGTAAAATGAGCTAGTCATTAATTTGTTCAAGTTGTCAAATATAACCTATCCATACTAACTCACAGGGACTATCTACATAAATAAGTAAAAGGGAATGGTGATGAATTCAGATGACTTAAACAGAGGGGAAACATGATTAATTAAGGCTGTAATTGTATTGTGTCATAAGAAGGTAATGACAGAAGGTTGACGACATTTGAGAGGAGGAGCCATAATTCAGTTGGGTCGAGGTATTTTGTGGTTGACCGATGCTCAGAGCGCATCGAATGTCCCACCTTCACTGTGTCGAGTGTCTATCTTGTCTTTATGTCCTCAGTTGACTTACTCTTCTGATAATTCATAATGTAATTGGATACATAGAGAGTCTAATATATAGAAGGTCTTAAAGTTTACAAGCTCATGGAGCCAGTGGACCCTCCTTGTGGCAGAAATGTTGAAGGGGAAGGAAGAGTGGTCAAGGAAAAGAACTGGTGAGGTTTAGAAAAAAGGAGTAGAGATGGGAAAATTTGGAAGACTTCATGCAGCCATAGCCCCTTGTTTTGGTTGACTTTTCCAAATTTACTACTTTTACTAAAATTCATCAGGCCATCTCCGTCACCCCTCTTCCTTCCCCCTCAACCCTTCTGCCAGGAGAGGGGCCACTGGCTCCCAAAACTTACAAACTGTAATACCCTCTATATGATTATTCTCCTGCCAAAGGTTGCTGAGTAGACTTTTTATTTATTCAGTTGCATTATATTTTCAAAAACTGATTATTTTCTTCTAATAACTGCTGTGTTTTACTTCTTGTCATCATTTACTAGGTGAATTTGAAATTAAAACTACATTGATTAGGCCATAATTTGAGGACTACTTTCTCTGAACAGGCTAAACTCTTCGAGCATAGTTCTTTCACTGTATTCTGAGGAATTTTGCCAGCTTCAGCCAATATTGGCTTTTTGTCCTGAAAGTGGATTCTTTGCTCATACAAGGATTCCTCACACGAGCCTCTAATTACATTAGCATCATCCACTCATCAGTGTCAGACAAGTGCTGCCATTCTGTTGAGTTAATGCAGGATCCCCAATCTGTGGGGACAGATCCTTCTTGGTAGACTCAGTAGAGAATTTGTCACCAGAGTATCGAGTACAGGTGCAAGAGACATGAGTAAAATAATAGACGGCTGACTGCACCTCTGGTTTGTTAATCATATGCGGTATGGCCTCCACGTATTTCCCTACCAGGTTTTTACAATTATCAGAGTTTGCAATGTAAGCTAATTTAACCATCTTCCCAGCATCATCTTCAACACTGATATGATGTGGACATCTGAATTAGTTGCATAATGTCCCTGTTAACATGATGCTGTTAATGTTTTGAGAGAAAATGTGTTTGTCGCTACACGTAGCTATATATATGTCCAATGTGTATTATGTATTTTGCTGCTGTGAGAGCAACTGTGTTGGTTTCTTCCATGCATTTGACATTATCCACATATTTACTTCAGGTTTATACAGATTTTGTCATAATTAAAAGTGAATAGTGACTTGTGTGAAAATACACTCATGGAAAAAGAATTAGGTAAACCCTTTCAGAGGTTTCCAATTCACTCAAGATTTGTTGAAACATTCACACTCAAGATTTATTGTTGCAACAGTGTGTATGGAGTACATGAAATGACTAAATTTACAGGTTGGTAGCCGAAGTGGTACTGAGGTCTCAGATATCGGCCCATGCTGAAATTTCTGTTTTAGTATGTGGTGCAGCCTCCAAATGTGTCAATGCGGATGCTGACTCTGGCATCCATTCCATCATACAGATGGTGAATATTGTACAGGAATACACTATGCTACACCTGCCAGACCTGTTCTTGCAGTTTTGTAAGAGCTGTTGGGACAAGAAATGACTCGTGCCATTCGTCAACCATCATCTCCAGCTCGGGCTCCATTGGGGACAAGTGTGGAGAAAGTGCTGGCCCAAGAATTTTCTTCAGGTCTTGCAGAGCATGTTGAGTTCCATGGGCACTGTTTGGGCTAGCGTTATCCTGTTTGAACAACACATCATTTTCATGGTGCAAGAATGGCAAAAAAACTGGGCTAACAACATTCTGCCCATACAGATCAATGGTTCACATCCCTTTCATAAATGCAAAGATAAACGAGAATTGTAGCTTACCGCAACCCCAAATGTAAGGACTGTGGTGGGACCAGTGTGCCTCGAATGAAATAAGTTTGAGACATCGCTCACCAGGTCTGTCATACACGCAAATGAGCGTCACTTGCTTGCAGGCAGAATCTGCTTTCATCATTGAAGTCTATCACACACCATGCTGTCTTCCAAATGATCCTCTGATAGCACGAACAGTGCAAGTCGATGCTGTGCCATGGGTGGAAGATAGGCTAGCCTGACTGCTAATAACCAATTTTCAACAGTTCATGTTGGCACATATGGGCCCACAAGACCTCTTATCTGTGTGTGGTAGCTGTACGAACTGCCACGGTAGCCCTTACCATATGTCTGTCTATACAGTTGTCTGTGCGGTGTGTAGGTCCAGGATCTCTTTCATGTGAGTGACACACTGAGGGAGGTGGTGCAGTGGTTAGCATACTGGACTTACATTTGGGAGATAATGGTTCAAACCTGCGTCCAGCTATCCTGATTTAGGTTTTCCATGATTCACTTCAGGCAAATGCTGCGATGGTTCCTTTGAAAGGGTATGGCTAATTTTCTTCCCCATTCTTGCATAATCCAGTGGGACCAATGACCTCATTGTTTTGTCCCTTCCCCCAAATCAACCAACCGAGCAATGGGTGTGACAATACTCACATGACCACTGATAAGAGTGTCATTAGACAGCTGACACAACACATCTAGTCAGTCTCCTCTCTATGACATGCAACACACAAAGGCTCTGTAGTCAGATGTGCTTGACAAGTAAACGTGCTGCACTTCATACAAACTTTTATCATGGAGTTGCCTTTTTTTTCCTTCCACACACATGTAACACCCATTCTTCTTCATCTCTGATGGCTCTGGTGTGTCAATGACAGCTTCTGAAGGGAATTTCTTTCTTAGGTTGGAAATCATCTCAATGAGGACTGATACCTGAATTTCTATTCTTCAAGTGTTCATTTGCCAATGGAAATTCTTCAGATAAATACATTGAATTATGACATTTTGTTTTGGTTGCAAAAGTGAATACAAAATTTGGCAATTTGGCCCAGTTATGTTCAGCATAAGTGCAAAATTGCTAAGCAGGGATGGCTAGAGGACAAATGTAAGGATGTAGAGGTTTATCTCACTTGGGGTAAGATAGATACTGCCTACAGGAAAATTAAAGAGACCTTTGGAGGAAAAAGAACCACTTGTATGAATATCAAGAGCTCAGATGGAAACCCAGTTCTAAGCAAAGTAGGGAAAGCAGAAGGCTGTATGGAGTATATAGAGGGTCTATACAAGGACGATGTACTTGAGGACAATATTATTGAAATGCAATAGCATGTAGATTAAGATGAAATGGGAGATAAGATACTGCGTGAGGAGTTTGACAGAGCACTGAAAGACCTGAGTTGAAACAAGGCCCTGGGAGTAGATAACATTCCATTAGAACTACTGACAGCCTTGGGAGAGCCAGTCCTGACAAAACTCTACTATCTGGTGAGCAAGATGTATAAGACAGCCGAAATACCCTCAGACTTCAAGAAGAATAAATAAATTCCAGTCCCAAAGAAAGCATGTGCTGGCAGATGTGAAAATTACCAAACAATCAGTTTAAAAAGTCATGGATGCAAAATACTAACGCGAATTCTTTACAGACTAATGGAAAAACTGGTAGAAGCCAACGTCAGGGAAGATCATATTGGATTCCACAGAAATATTGGAACACGTGAGGCAATACTGTCCCTACGACTTACCTTAGAAGAAAGATTAAGGAAAGGCAAACCTATGTTTCTAGCATTTGTAGACTTAGAGAAAGCTTTTGACAATGTTAATTGTAATACTCTCTTTCAAATTCTGAAGGTGGCAGGGGTAAAATACAGGGAGCGAAAGGCTACTTACAATTTGTACAGAAACCAGATGGCAGTTATAAGAGTCGAGGGACTTAAAAGGGAAGCAGTGGTTGGGAATGGATTGAGACAGGGTTGTTGCCTCTTCCCAATGTTATTCATTCTGTATATTGAGCAAGCAGTGAAGGAAACAAAAGAAACATTCGGAGTAGGTATTAAAATCCAAGGAGAAAAAATAAAAACTTTGAGGTTCACCGATGATGTTGTAATTCTGTCAGGGACAGCAAAGGACTTGGAAGAGCAGTTGAACGGAATGGACAGTGGTTTGAAAGGAGGATGTAAGATGAACATCAACAAAAGCAAAATGAGGATAATGGAATGTAGTGGAATCGGGTGATGCTGAGCAGATTAGGTTAGGAAATTAGGTTAGGAAATGAGACACTTAAAGTAGTAAAGGAATTTTGCTATTTGGGGAGCAAAATAACTGATGATGGTCAAAGTAGAGAGGATATAATATGTAGACTGGCAATGGCAAGGAAAGTGTTTCTGAAGAAGAGAAATTTGTTAACATTGAGTCTCAGGAAGTCGTTTCTGAAAGTATTTGTATGGAGTGTAGCCATGTATGGAAGTGAAACATGGACGATAAATAGTTTGGACAAGAAGAGAATAGAAGCTTTCGAAATGTGGTGCTACAGAAGAATGCTGAAGATTAGATGGGTAGATCGCATAACTAATGAGGAGGTACGGAGTAGAATAGGGGAGAAGAGGAGTTTGTGGCACAACTTGACAAGAAAAAGGGACTGGTTGGTAGGACATGTTCCGAGGAATCAAGTGATCACAAATTTAGTATTGGAGGGCAATGTAGAGGCTAAAAATCGTAGAGGGAGACCAAGAGATGAATACACTAAACAGATACTGAAGGATGTAGGTTGCAGTAGGTACTGGGAGATGAAGAAGCTTGCACAGGACAGAGTAGCACAGAGAGCTGCATCAAACCAGTCTCTGGACTGAAGACCACAACACAACACACATGTTCAGCATACTATAAACTAACACCATAGGCCAACTCCTAAATTTGGAAACAGCATAACCTATAATCATTTTATCCACAGTATCCATTCCTCCTTCAGTGTGATTGTAATTTAATAGTGATACCTGGATTTCCTGTTTCAGGGTTGATATCATGCATTGTGGACACGAGTATCAGTGAACAATTACTTTTTGTTGGGTACAAGACAAGAGATTTATTAGCTTGGAAGCCAAGTTTTGAAACTCCACAGGTTGATCTCTTAGATGTGAAATTCAGGAGGGATCTCTCTTTCCTTCTTGTGAAGAGTGCCTAGGATGGTCAATTTTTTTCTCTAACATGTCTTCCACTACTGGGAGCTTGTGTACATTTCATCAATTGTCACATAATCAGCAGGATTATATGATCACTTCAGGTTGATTGCAAAGGAATGTGGACACTTTCTGACAGCGGTTATGCTGTCAAGTTTTTCCTTTCATTTTGAGTGGAAATATTAGCAAACCTCATACAATGCATTACAAGCAGAAATCTGTTGTAGCTCATTAAGGCCGCATATTCAGTGGCTCAGTCTTAGAGTTAAAAATGACAGAGCAAATGCTTGAGTGTCAGTCACCTCTGATCTCTCTGAAGATGGCTGGATGGTATTCAGCCAAAATATTAGAAGAAGAAGAAGAAGAAGAAGAAGAAGAAGAAGAAAAAGCAGAATTTATGTGGGTGAATGCCAAAAATTTAATGGAACAGTCTTTACACCATGACAATTTGAAGAACCGTAGACACCAGCTTGTCACAGATTGGGTATTTAGTTCTGCTTTGAATGGTGTTACTTCTTGCCCCTGGGTTATGCTTACTAGTGTTAGTGACTAGAGCATTCTTCCTTGCAAATGCTAAAAATGCAACAGTAGCTACACAAATGTGTTCACATGGTATTAGTAGGATCTACATAGAATAAATATTAGCAGAAATGAATGTACTGGGATCATCCTTCACTCCAATGAAACTTTTGAAGCAAATAAAACTGTCTAGATCATTAAAAATATGGTCTTTGTTCATTGTCTTCATGAGATATCTGCAATAACGATTAGAGGAACATAAAGAGTGATAGATGCTTGTTAACGACATTGAGCTCAAAAAATTTAAAAAGTAAAAATTATTTTAAAGGTTCACTCACAAAGAAACTTCGAACTTGTGAAGCAAAATTCAGTGTCAATATTGAAATCTATGTCTAATCAGCACGTCACTTAATAACTGGTTGAAAGTTAATACAAAGATTTGAGTTCCAGCTTACAGGCAGCACTGATGTGGGAAACATTGCCTTCAAGTTTCACTTTTTTATTATTGTATTTTTCCTTCTTCTAGTTATAATTATTAAAAAGCAGAAATAAGTTAAATTACAAATATACACATTCAAATTATAAAACAGGATTAAATTCAGTAAAATTTCTTACTAATGGGACAACTTTTTAGATATGACATGTAGTCCATGTACAGTGGACCCAAACTTACCAAGTAATCACTGAATCTGTTAATATTATCTACACATCAGGCACATGAAATGGCAGTATTTTATAATAATTATTATAAATAGAAGCAGTATTGTTACAATTAGGCTTGTATAATGGATAGAAAAACTGTGCCTTATGAACTAAAGCTTACCAAAGAATACACTAAAAGATGTAGACTTGTAAAATATATTATTTTCTTAATAGAAAAAAGAACCTCACTATTAAATGCAAATATTTTGAAGGCAGGAGAGCATGCCACAGTTGGCATACATTACACCAGCAATTCTGGAAAAATGTCAAAAAACCATTTAGGGCTAAATTTATTTTGTTTCGTTAAGATTGTGGACCTGTGTTTTTTTGTGGTTCAAAATTTCTAGGTTCTCCCTTTGGGGCTCTACACCACACTTCCAGGCTTTCATTTAGGTGACATAACTTATGCTTCTCCATTAGAAGTGCATTGTATATGCACTTCCTTTTCTATCATAGGATTACTCCCTAAAACTTGTCATGGATCTGCTCCTCATTTGTCCTATATAAAACTTGTCTCAGCCATTTCAGTTTATTTTGTATACTCCTGAATTGCAGTATTTGTCTGGCTTTATTTCCATTTTTGTGGAATAACCTATTTCCCAGGGTAATATCATCTACCAAACGCTTTGGGGACATTTTTGTGTAGATATTACAGTGCGGGATTGCACACAATCTACAGAATTCTAGCCTTAATCAAATTTATGCTGCTGTGATGTTTGACATTCCTAACAGAGAATCATCCCACCCCAGAAACACATCGATCATTATAAGCAAGTATCCTGGTTACAATATGATGTGCGATTTAAATATTATGTAATCACAGGAGATGGGGTCAAAAGTTCTCTCTGTTTCCGGAACACTAATGTAGTGCTTTATCGCTGATACTTTGCCATGAGGATGCCATCTGCTGAGTGCAGGAATTAGTGGATCGTGGAATGCTCGGTGCAGAATCCACAGAATCCAGACTGTTCTGGGACTAGGGTATTGTAGTCTGCAATGAATTACTGGATCAACTGTATTTCAGTATGTTCAAGAATTCTGAATGAGAAAATAAGGAATGAGATTGGACTAGAACTTATGGGAAGAAGCAGATTGGGGTTTATGGATGGTGATGGCCTCAGGTGACTTAACCTCAGAGGAAACAGGATATGGTGGCCGAGCAATTCTAGGCGCTTCAGTCTGGAACTGCGCACCTGCTACAGTCACAGGTTGGAATCCTGCCTCGAGCATGGATGTGTCTGATGTCCTTAGATTAGTTAGGTTTAGGTAGTTCTATGTTCTAGGGGACTGATGACCTCAGATGTTGAGTCCCATAGTGCACAGAGCCATTTAAATTTGAATTTGAAACAGGACAAGTGAAGGTAGTGGTTGTATACTCCGGTAAGTAGTAACAACAGAATATGCTTTGCTCATGTAAATCATTTCTGATGCAAACCTCAAGTTGCTTAGCATTATCTGGTCGCCGGTGTTGCAGAAGTGCTTCCACTCCATCCTGTTCCTACGAGATCCCTAATCTGTGGGTGCAGGTCCCTGGCACCAGTTTCAGAAGAGCAAGCATACATGTGAGAGAGGAACATATAAAACTCGATAGCAGAGTCGGTCATTGGGGGTTTTACTCATATGCAGTATTTTCTCCATGTATTGCCTTACCATGTTATTACATTTCTCTGAGTTCATAATGCAAGTTCATTTAAGCACACTCCCAGCATCATCTTCAACACTGGTTAGGTCTGGATAGTTAGATTAGGTACATAATGCATCTGTTGAGTTAATGTTTGTGTGTTTCTGTTAATATTTTGAGAGAAACTGTGTTCCTCCCTAAACATGGCTAGGTGTACATCTGACATGTATTTAGAATTTTCCTGCTGGAGCAATTGTATTTGGTCTCTCCATATATTTAGCATTATCCTCCTGTTCAGTTAAGTTTTGTACAGGATGTATCATAAGGAGAAGTAAATGGTGAGCAAGAGTGAAAATATATGGTCTTGCCACTGCCTCATATGGAATACTGTCTGGCTTAGTGAAAATTTCCATCAAATGCAAACTTTCCTCGTTTAATTGTGCTAAGATTTCATCCATGGGGTATTTGAACAGGAAGTTCAATACTACTTCATGACATTATTTGGCAATATCTGTTTTACACAATTACCTGTTAAAGGAAATGTACATGTGTTGGTCATGGATAATATTTGAGCCTAATTAGGTAATTTAAAAGTTTATCTTCAGGAATTTTATACTACTTAGTACAAATATATTTGACTTAAATCAGTGGCCATTCACAGCTACTTCTACAGTTACATCACTAAAGACTAATTTACTAGCTCGTGTTTGCAGGAATGTTTTCCTTTTTATTGCCACACACATTCGTTATGTATGAGGCGGAACTATGGGCCTCATGGGAAAAGGGTGACCCGGTTGAGTCACGCAGTTTGACTCTTAGTCTAATAATGCGGTGTGGCCATTAATTGCAGCATTGATCACGTGGGCTCACATGAGGATCAATGAACTATACTTGATGGGATGTATCTGTAACTTAGGTGGTTAGAAAGTTAGTAGACAGGAATACAATTAAATACTTAGCTTTAATTCAGCATCAGCGGTGAACGTTGATCTTGACTTTGTACAATAATATTTAGAAGTGCAGTTATAGACTGAATAATTCTTTACAATTCTGATTGCTTCACGCATATAGATCAATTTTCAATGTGTAAACTGTAAGTGGCACCCGGCTAGGTCATAGCTACTGACTTAGCTGAAGGCTGTGCTAACTAGCGTATCTCTGCAAATGAGATCTCTAATAGGAATGGTTCACTTGTTACAGCTTCAAAGTTGGCTGTAGAACTGGCCAGTGAGCTAGCCTGTCTCTTAAGACCAGCTGAGTGGCGGCACTTTTTCTGCTAGCATTGAGAGTGGCAACTCGCGGGTCCAAAGTGTACTGACAGACTGCGGCCGATTTGAAACCTACAACCTAGCAAGTGTGGTGCCTTGTGGTGTCACCACAACATTCATCTGTCATTTTTCACTACTTTCACCCTGCATATTTCTGTTAACGTTATAAGAGCAACTGCATTGTTCTCTCCACATGTTTGGGTGTAAGACATTAGTTTGGTTGTTACTTTTCCATTCACTGCTACATACCATTTTAGGCATATCTCTTCTTAATCTAATAGGTCGAGATCAACTCTCCAGTTTTTAATCATTGTGGTTTTTTCACTTCTTCTCCCTTATTTACAGTTACAAATTTTCTTCATTGGATATTTAGGCAGAATCCAATTCCTTGAAATAGTTCTTTTGTCTTGTTATGCTTGGTTGCTATTGAAACACTTGATAGATTTTCTCTTGTTTTTGTATCAAAATTCCTTTTTTCCTTTGGTCGTTTCACACTGGTCACTACATTCTCATGTTTTTGACCACAAGAATGTGTGAAGTTGGATTGCAACCTTCTCACTTCTTTTACATGCATGGACTTACTTGGAATGCTTAGCTGATCTTCTTGTCTGGATAGCTGGCTCTATGTCAGTCTCCAAAAACTTCTTCTCCAAAGAATGTTGGTAGTTAAAGGAATATATACAGGGTGATCCAACTGAAGTTTTGGATGAGATTATCTTGAAAACTATACATTGAGTAAAAGTAGTGGGTAAGAAGAGTTCATACACTCAAAGGGGGACATCAAATGATACTAGACTTTACCTCCATCCCCTGCCGCATTGAGTGGGGCAGGGGGCAACTTTTAAATATTAAACAGAAACATCCATTTTTTATTCCAGATTTGAATTCTTCATAAAAAAGTAATGAAGTTTTGTCTGAATCAGTTTTTTAAACCATTGACAGATGGTACTGAAATAGAGAAAAAAGTAAAATTGGGGAAGAACTCTGATTTATCTAGAATCATCCAAGAAAGATGTGTAAAATCACTAAAGAATGTGTGCCAAATGTTTTGTTATGCCAAATTAACCTATTTTTGTACAAAATGTACTGTATCCTACTTTTAGCATTACCCAGGAACGACAACATGGATGTAGTGGAATGATGTTCCCATGGGTTACTTCATTAGTGAGAGTCCCCTTACCTCTCACAATTTGGGGTGCTTAATTAATGAAATTAGCCACAAAGAAATTGTTGAAAATTATCCCCATTTGCTTGAATGCATAAAGTCAATTGTCTGCAAAAGTTGTACACAGTTTTGAGCAGCACATCCTGTGGTATGGCTGCACATGCTCTTTGAATGCGTTGCTCCATATCGTTTCAGGTTGTGGGCTGTCTTTCACAGACAATAATTTTTTAATAACCCCACAAGAAAAAATCAGGAGATGTTAGGTCTGGTGAACATGGAGGTCACTGAATTGGTCCGCTGCGTCCTATCCACTTACCAGGGTACTGTAAATTTAAAATGTTACACACATTTTTAGCATAATGGGGAGCTGCTTTGTCCTGTTGGAACCACATTCACTGCCTAGTTTCTAAATCAACATCTTCCATTAGCTCCAACAAATCATTGTAGAGAAGTTGTAAATAAGATTCCCTAGTGACATTTCAGCCAAAAAATATGGTCCTATCAAGTAAACCATTTAAAGTTTCACACCAGACCATTAACCACCATCTGTGTTGATTGTCAATATTGGTCCTCTGTCAAACCACACTGGCACAGACCCATTGACAATCATGATGATTTAATTTTCCATTATCTAAAAAAATCATTGTCACCTCTTGTGATTTCCAAGGCCCATTGGCAGAAATGCACGTGTATTTGCATATCTTTCAGCATTAATGCCTGTGTCAGTGTGATATGATAAGCATGATATTTATGTGCCTTCAAAATCCTCAAAACAGTCGATTTCGGTATTCCAGTTTGTCTCTGAATCGCATGACTACTAATTACAGGATCCAGTTCAACACAGGCGAGAATGGTATGGGCAACAGTGTAATTTTCATTGTATTCACAATGACAAGTTGGATGGTGCACATATTCATTATTCGAAACTGCTCTCAACAAGCTTGAAATGTTTTTGCTTGGATGTCGTTTGTTTGGGAAACGATCGGCATACAATTGTGCAACTGCATCATAATTGTTATGACATTCATCTAAAATTAACATCACATCAACAGTCTCTGAAGGAGGATAGTGAGCCATGTTTTGCTAAAGAATAATTTACTTTAGTCAGTTGATGTTTACGGTTCACAATCGGAAAGTGAAGTGACGTCAGATCACAATGAACCGACCTTTATACTGAGCAATAGTTCGCAGTTTGGCTATGGTAGCACCACAGTCGGGTGAGCAATGGCGTTGTGAAGAGTTCCCTAACGAAACTTTAATACCATTCCCCTACCTCTATCAAAAATTTTTTTTGTAAAGAAAAAAAAAAAAAAAAAGCTTAATTTGGTGTAATGAAAGAATTGGTGCACATTTTGCATCAATTTGATGCATCTTTATCTAATCATTCTAAATAAATTGGAGTTCTTTCCCAATTTTAAAGTTTCTTGATTCCAGTGCCATCTGTCAGTGGTTTAAAAAAATGTATCAGATGAAACTTGATTACTTTTTTATTGAGAATACGAATCTGCAATAAAAAATGGTGTTTCCATTTAAGATTTAAAAGTTGCCCCTCACGCAAGGGGGTGGGGGATGGGGGTCACATGTAGTATTATTTGATGGCCCCCTTTGAGCTTATGAACTCATCTTACCCACTATTTTTACTCAATGTATAGTTTTCGAGATAATCTCATCCCAAACTTCAGACGGACAGTTCAACTTTCATAAAGAAAAAAACAATCAGTTCACACATAAACATTAGACTTCTTGTAAGTCATCCATATCATCTCACATTAGACACAAATTAAGATACATTTACCACGTAGTTGATTCAACAGCCACCGAAACAGTGAACAAGTCTTGCCTCTAGTACATCTGTGTTAAAAGTTGCTAACAATCTTTTTTCAACTCATCTGTTTATTTCATCACTACAATAAAGTTACGAAACAGCTCAGAACAACACATAAGTTTCTTGGGGCTGGTGTGTTCTTTCATTACAATTTCCTTGACATGACCGACAAGTGCTGTTGGTTCCATTTGACTGCCATGTCTACGTTCTTCTCACTACACACTTTAGACCTGCACACACAGACAGGTGACACACAGTAGATAGGCTCTCTCACACTTACATTTAAAATATCATGTATTCGAGAAGGTAGAAGGCCGAGTGGTTCTAGAAATTACGCGGAAATTCTCTAAACACTATTGGTGATATTAATGTAAAGTGCCTCATTCCACATCATTAAAAAACTAAGTAATTGCAGTTGATGTTGCTCTGCACTTGACAATTTAGAATTCAGCATTTTTCACTCTGTTACTGACTCCCCACTGCTCAATTTTGTGGCAAGATTTTGAAATTCTGTCCATTTTCACTTTCTCACTGTGCTCCTTTGTTTTTGCATGTTAAATTAAATCTTTCTTGTGCACATTGAGACCAGTATGAAGTACCCACAGAACAGTGACCCCCCCTCCCCCCCCCCCCCCTACCATCCCCGCTTGCAAATCTTATGGGTACCCCCACGTTGGCAACATTGATGAAAAGTGGTGGTAGGAAATAACCAGTGACTTTAATTGAGTTAGTGTTATATTTCAACCACTTTGTGCGGATGTTAGTTTGCCCATTTTTCACCCTTTTATTTAAGGGACTTCATCATTTTTATGCGCATTTGATGCACCTGTTTGAGTGGTGTTACAAATGTGAGAGAGAAGAAATTTAATTACTTTCAAAAGAAATATTGTGTTCCCATAGAAATTGTCAACTTTTGGTTTATGGAACACAAGAGCCCACACAATACTTGTCAATTTTGGAGTTCTTAAAAAATTTCAGGATAATATTTTCTAAAACTGTAAAAAAAAATGTTTTCCTGTGATTCTCTTCACTTCATTAAATCTCTGAGCAATTTTGAGACTTGCTGCTAGATCAAATTCTGATTTCAGAAACTTGTTCATATTGATTAGCACTGGATGACTGTCAAGGTGTTTAATGTGTTAACAAATTATTTAGCAAAGTTTCTGGAAAATGTGGGTTCAAATCCCCCCCAGCTTTAATTGGAAAATAATCTGCCACTTTTCAAAGCTTTCAGGTGCTCATGAGGTGGGCTGCTTAATACATCATACATGTCTGCACCTCATCTCAGAATGAAAATTAAATGGAAGACAATTTATCACTATTTTCCTCTATGATCCCTTCTTCCGTTGAATTTTGTAATTCATGTCTTCCGACAACAATAAAAACACCATTGTAAAATTGTTTCCATAAATCAGCAAACTGACAATACAATTTTAGCTTGTTACAACAATATTACATAATTCAAGACATAAAGACTCTACAGTAGTACCTGTTGGCTGTAATACAACATTTTTAGAGACAGCTCTCAAATCATACTAAAAATGTTCTGAAAGCTAATACAAATTTTTGAGTTTTTGGATATTTGCTATATTTAAACAAAAAATAAGCATGCAGATTTAAATACGATACGTGGTGATCTCCAATGTCATCTGACATGAGCAATGAAAATTTTTCGCTGCCAGCAAAACTCAATCAGAGGCTACACTGCCTAAGTTGTATGTTTTTACTCCAGGGGGCAAGCATTTAAAATATAAAGTTTAACCTATGCAATGTGGTTGGTTTCTTAGAAATTTAAATGTTCACTGTGACCTACCCTTTGGGATTACCTCATCTTCCCCTATATGAATAAAAGAATGCTTGCGCTGGGGAGGAAAAGTACCGTTAGTCACAAGGAGTGAGAAATTATGTAAACTGTAGTGCAGGAGTGGGCAAGAAACCTGCTTGTGTGAGGTACACTTGCACTTGAGCAGGCACCTGAGTGTGGCGTGCATACAGGGGTGCCAGGCAGCTGCTTTCTTCCTCCCCTCCCTCCCCCCCCCCCCCCCATATTCTTCCCTGCCTTCTCCATGGTGTCTTTTATTTCCTAGCTGCATATCACTTGAGATCCAGCTTATTTAAGTACTGCAAGTCGACTTTGCAATGAAATTAATGTCGGAAACAAAATTTCTACATACAGACTAACTCCACAACAGTTATATAAATTTTCATCAACTACTTTGCTCTTAGCCACAATACATTAATTTTTATAACAGTAAAAAATCTGTCACAGAGTTATGTTGAGCCAAACATTGCCATTACTTTCACAGACTCATGATGAAGACAAGGAGGCTAATGCTGTGGAAAGTAGATCTATTAATTTCATTTGCAAATTGTGAGGAATGTCATCTACAGAAGTAGAAAAAGATCTCAAAGCAATTCGAAAGCTTGGGATAGATTTAGTATCTCCATAAACCACTTATGTTCCTCTTTTATTGTACTAATTAGAGAAACATAGTCCTTGTCATTTTTTCATGGTCAGAAGATGGAATAGGTAGATGTGCTGCAGCCTTTGATGAAGGCTGTCTTTGCCACACTGCAGGCTTTCTTGTGACAGTGTCAATTACTCCTCACCAATCTCTAAATATGGTCCAGGGATTAATTTTTCACAGGGACGTCATCCTGTAAACTGATGAGGAACTCCCAGCTAATCTGGAGTGGTGTGGTGTTCATTTTATTCGACTTGTGGAGGAGGCTTGCAAAGACAACTGCACCAGTGTTGGCTCCCTTATTCTGCCTTCTGAGAGGGATACCCTCCCAGAGAAGATGTGACATGAAGCCATATGTCCCTCCATGTATGCGGTGCTTTCAGTGCTTGCATTTTGGGCATATGTCGTCTTCCTGCCATACAGGGGACCCTTTGTGTGGTGACTATGGCCATCCAGTCCATGAAGGAATCTCTTGTATTCCAACACCTGTGTGTGTCAGTTGAGCTGACCACCACTCCCCTAGCTTGCCGGATTGCCAGTTTACAAAAGAGAAAAGAAGATCCAAGAATACTTGTCCCTGAATCACCTGTCATATGCTGAGGCCCGCCGAAAGTATGAGAGACTCCACCCATTGCCACTATCTTCAACTTTTGCCTCTGTTACTTCCTTTCCTCCTCCTCCCTTGTCCTTACCCCTTCGCCTTCCCGGTTTCCCCAAACCCCCCACCCCTTGCAGTTCCCACAGCCTCCCATCAGGGAGTGGCTCCCCCTGCCCAGTCAAAGAAGTGCCGAGTGCTCCATTCTTCAGCATCAGCTGGTAATTGGGCACCCTTCTGGGATTCCTCTCCCCAGTGTCTCTCAGGCCAGAAGACTCTGACCACCACTCAGCCACGAAGTGCACCATTTGTGCACCCCAAGGTCACCCATTCTCTTTCAGTTCCAGATCTTGCAGAAACCTGTACACCCCCTGTGTCCTGCCCTTCTCCACCTCAGAAAAAGAAGAAGAAGAAACATAAATCCAAAGACAAGGCACAAACAGTGCCCCTGGAGGTGCCATCTTGCCTCTCGCAACATGAGTCTGACATCTTATTCATGATTTTCACCCCATCCTTGCAGGTGATGACTAGTGACTGACCTCTTCCCCAGCTTCTGCATGTCTACCTTGATAGTATCCCTTGCAATTCCACTGGATGATCATGTGGGAATAGTACATCACCTACCAGAAATGCAACATCTTGTCTCCTCCTATTCTGCATGCTGTCTTGTTCTTCAAGAAACACATTTCTGTGAGGGAGTGTGATCAACATTTCGTGGTTACCTGGTGTTCTGTTGGAACCATGCTGGCTCTGGGGTAGCATGTGGTGGGTTCTGCACATTGGTTCTCTCCGATCTCATTAGTGACTGCCAGATTTGTTTGCTCTCAAACCACTATCGCTTCCAAGTTGGTACATAGGGGATCCAATCACCATTTTCAATGTCTACCTCCATCCAGGTAGGCCAATTCCTTATGTCTACCTTAATCCAGCAACTCCAACCACCATTTCTCCTCCTTGGGGACTTCAGTGCCCACCATCCACTGTGGGGGAGTGTTACTTCAATGGGTAGGGGTATCCTAATTGACCAACTTATCACGGACCTCGATTTGTGTCTCCTCAATGATGGTTCCCCTACTGACTTCAATGCCACCCATGGCACCTTCTCTGCTATCAATCTCACGATCTCCTCCCTTGCCCTGGTGGCTTCCCTACATTGGTCACCCCATGATGACCTTTGTGATAGTGACCACTTTCTGGTGATTCTATGGTTCCTCTGCTGATACCAGGCAGACAGGCCCCCATGTTGTGCATTCCACTGGGCCAATTAGCCTTTATATATGTTTGCTGTGAACCCCCCTCTCAAATACCTTTGATGCAGTCGTGCAAGGCGTCCCTGCCACTATTTTCTGCTGACACTGCTGTTAAACCACATTTGGCTCACTTGTGCTTTTCTGTCACAATGGCAAGACAGTATAGTTAGCCCTGTCCTTAAGCCCAGGAAAAACCCAGTGTCTCTAGTCAGACTAATTGGGTGGTAACTGTCCAATGTACTTTGTAAACTGATCAAAAGGATGATCAGCTTCAGATTATGTTGGGTACTTGAATCTCAGGACCTTTTGTCCTTGTATCAGTGTGGCTTTTGGACAGAGCGACCTCCGAATGGTCATTTATCCAGATTGGAATCAGCCATTTCACAGACTTTTACTCACTGCTGGCACCTTACTGCCATCTTCTTTGAACTATATAAGGCATATGACATGGCTTGGCGCCATCACATTTTAGTTACCCTCCATAACTGGGGCTACCGTAGTCCCCTTCCAATTTTTATCCATAAGTTTTTATTTCACCAGCTCTTCTGGCTTTTGGTTGGCATTTCACTTAGTGCCCTCCAGATTCAGTAGAATGGTATCCCACAGGGTTCTGTGCTAAGTGTCACACTGTTCCTCATTGCCATCAATGTGCTTGTGACCTCTGTTGGGCTTCTGGTTACACCGGCATTGTACATCGACAATTTTTGTATCTGGTGCAGCTCCACTCGGCACCTTGGAGCTGGCGCTTAGCAGATGCTTCCATCCGATGGGCCTCTGCATGGGCCACCACCCGTGGCTTCCAGTTTTCTTCCTCCAAAATGTGCATTGTGCATTTTAGTCATAGACCCACATTACACCCCGATCCAGAACTTTATTAATGTAACCAGTTCCTTGATGTTATAGCACAGTCTCATTTCTTGGACCTTATTTCTGATAACAAGCTGGCATGGCTGCTCCACACTCACCACCTAAAGACAACATGTATGTGGAAGCTTAATGTTCTCCACCTCCTGGCCCACACATGTTGGGGTGCTGACCATTCCACTATTCTCCATCTTTACCATAATCTAGTCTGGACATGAGCAGAGCATGGTAGTCAGGCTTATGGCTCAGCAGCTGCTTCCACTTTAACTCCTTGACCCTGTCAATCATTGTGTGGTGCATATGGCTATTGGTGCCTTTTGCACTAATCCTGTTGATAGTCTCCTCACAGAAGTGGGGAGTTCCCTTCTACACATCCAAAGGTGCCAAACCCTTTTTCTTACACAATCACAGTTTGATGAAGAGCCCAGGTTACAGAGGATGGTCAGGGAATTGGCAATGAGGGATGTCTCCCTCCTGTCTTCTACTGGCTTCAAACACCATCTATTTCTGAGATCATGTAGTGTGTTCACAGCAGGGCATCTAGCTATTCAGAGAGCCCTCCTTTCTTTCTCAGGCCTCTTTCCACAGTGTTTTAATTTGTTCAGACTCCATGAGCAGCCTGCAGGCTATTGATCAATGTTACTCTTGTCAGCATTTGGTCTCTACTATTCATGACCTTCTCTCTGACCTTGAGTGTGCTGCCTCTTAAGTTCTTTCTCTGGATCCTAAGTCATGTGGGCATGCCAGGTAGTGAACTGGCTGACTGATTAGAGAAGCAGATACTTACCCCCATTTCATTTCCCGATTCCAGCTGTGGATATGTGGATCTACATTAAATCTCTCTTTCCTCAAAAGAGGAATGCCCTCTGGAGTGCTACTGCTATGAGTAAAAAGCTCTGTACGATCAAGGAGTCTACTGCAGTACGGCTCTCTTCCTTCCACTCCTCTCAGGAGGAGTCCACTGTTTTATGCCCTTTACACATTGGTTGTACAAGGCTCACCCATTGTTTCCTCCTACAAAATTACCCTTCCCCCACAATGTGGTTGTCGAACCAGACTGACTGTACTTAACACGAAGGGCCAAGAGATGGGGGGGACGTTCCAACAATATGTGAGATACTGCCTTCCAGATTCCTTAAATGTAATATTAGCAGACGATCCATGGATGGTTGAACTGGTCCTCAGTTTCTTCCATGGAAGTGGTTTTTATTTCCAGATTTAAGGTTCTACTTTAGTCTTGGTGCTGGGGCAGGTTGGTTGTGGTTGGGACTTCTTTTACAGTCTTCTCGGTCTGTGACCCCACACAGTGCCCCCCCCCCCCCCTCCTTCCCCTTTTCCCAGTTTTTTGGTTTGATCTTACCTTTTATGTTTTAATGTATGTGTTTGATAATCATTATTTTATAATTTGATTCCCCTAACTGGATCCGTCCACTTTTAGCAGGCCCTCTTTCTTCTGTGACTCACTTTGGAATCACAGACTGATGACCTTGCCGTTTGATTGATTGATAAACTGAGAGGGGTTATGGGACCAATGTATTAATCTGGTGGAGATGCCACAATAGAAAAGTACTAAAGAGTGGGTCACACTAGTGTTATGTACTCAGTTTACCCATGAAGAAGACTATTTTTTGAAAATTCTCCCAATAAAAAACTGACCCTTCATCTCAACACACTATACAACTCTGACACTATAAAGTTAAAATTTTTTATTTATTGACAACTTTCATTTTAGTCATCAGTTTCTTCCACCATTGGCTATCTCCTTATCTCCAAATGCCAAAATAAAGAAAAGAACAACTTACATTGAGACCTGAACAAGTGCAAATATTTTCACTAGGTCTACTGTAGAGTTCCTAAAATGGTACCAACATACACATGATTCATAATAATGGGAGGCATTTGGTGAATGGGTGCACTGTCAACTAAGCAGCTTTATGTATGAAATTCCCTGATTTCCAATATTCTGAGTGTGCTTTTGCTTCCCTACATTTTGCACTAGATGTGCAGGTGCTTTATTACTTTCACTGTTAGTGAATAACTGCTTGAAATGTTGTTACAATATTTGTCTATTATAGAATTTTTACAGTCGAATATTGCTTTATACTGGACATGCATATCTTGTGCAATGAGTAGAGAAGCAACAGTACACTTAGTTGGATGAATATAATTCCTTGATTGTGCATTTTCAGCTAAACATAAAAGCAGAAAACACCTGTTCACCAAACGCCACCCATAAATATAACCATATGCATTTAATACCAATTCACTAAGATTGAAAGTAGACCTAGGGAAAATATTTATACTTGTTTCTAGTTTTAATTTTGACTGGTTTCAGCCTGGAATGGCGATCTTAAGATGCTACATTAGAGGAGAGGAAAGTTGATATTATTTCATAAAGTGATTCTTTGAAACAAAAAAACAAATGTTAACAGTAAGTCGCGCCTCAAACAGATGTTTTGTTCAGAAACTCACAGTATTTTGACAAGTGCAGTGGGTAAACCTTCGTAAGACACAAACTAGAAGTGGTTTTGCATTGCAGGTGTCAGCAGGGGCCATACTTTGCACCTGTGATGGTTTCCTGAGATGACTGAGACAGCAAGGTAGCACATCTGGAAGTGGTCAATGTCATCCCATACATTCTGTTGACATGGTGCACAGCAGTAGTCCCAGTTCAGTCTCTGCATATAATTTGGCATCCTACCAGCATGGTGTGTCGATGGCTGTTTGGCTATTCCTTTGCAAGGGTGGCCCATAATGGCTCTTCTGAGCACCCCCACCCTTTGCAAACAGAGCATTGACCAAGGTGCATTGTCAGATTGTCATGTGGCCAAACATAGTGAGAAACCCCACTTATGTGTAGTGGATTTGGTGCATCAGTTGAAACCTATTTGGGCTGCCAATCCCCCAACTGGGTTGACCTCAAATGCCTCCAAGAACTGACAGATGTGCATCTTCATCTTGTTAAAAGCACAGGTGGCAGTTGCGCTCCTGCACCACCTATAATGGTTTGAAGTCGTGCCGCTGGCTTATCGCCCATCAGCCCACCTACCTAAGCGTGCTCCTCAGGGATTTCTCCGAACTGCAGTGTTGCCTCCATTGTGTGACTGTGCCAGTGACTGGTGGGTGCATTCGTGTGGCTAACAGTTCACCACTGGAATGGAGGAACCTCTGCACTGTCCTACTGACAGCTTTGCTCACAGCTGGCAGTCGAGCAGGTAGATTCTGCATACCTGGGTGTAATCTTCAGCCCCTTGAACTGTAGACAGACAATCTCTCTTGAGCATCAGCTGAACTCGTAGAAATTCTCCACATAACTGTACAGTTAAAATGCGCACTACACAATATTCCTTACTGTTTTATAAAAAAGGAGAGGGCAACATGTCTAATCTTGACATAGTTCGCACAACAATGGATCGCCCAGTGTATTTTCAGTGTGGGATTTAGAAATAAGAAAGTAATTCTCAAGTAAGAGTACATCAAACAACAAAGTATCAAATAAACTCACTTCACCAGTGTCATGTGGCTCAAAATGAAACAAAGTATCCTGTAGTAATTTGAAATTTATTTACATGCAATTGGTGATAAGTGTTTAATATCTGACATAAGAACGATTATTTCTCTCACAAGAAGGGATAAGGACAGCACAGGGCTAGTATTCATGTCATTTACATGTGTGTGTTTCACCACTAACCTATGCTTTTAACAAGATAAAGACTTAACAAGATCAAGTTTTCACTCTGCAATGGAGATTAATTTTGGTAATGGTTTCCCCATGATACTCTTTTTCTCAGGAGTGCTCGTTCAGAAAGTAATGCATGAGAATGTCTGAAGTTGTGGAAGGTATATTGAGGTGCTGGAAAAAGAAAAGCTGTGAGGACAGGCTGTGAGTCATAACCAGAAAACACAGTTGCTATGATCTGTTCTCGAAAAAAAAAAAAAAAAAAAAAAAGAAGAAAAGAAAAGGCGCAGTTCTAGGTTAGGGTTCCATTATAACAAACAGTCTGAATCTGACACCAAGTTCAGAAATAGCATGCACATTGCACTGTAGTGAAAATTTCATTCTGTAAATGTATGTAAATTAATCTATACATGTATTGACATCTCTGCTTAGAAATTACACAATCACCATTTGCCAATTCCCTGACCATCCTGTGAATGGTGTCCTCTTTGCAAGTGAGGGCTGTCTCCCTGGTGGCAACCTCCCACAGGTGGGATTGCTGCTTGGCATGTGTCTCACTTCCCTTTGTCGTTCGTTGGGATCTCCATATCCACTCACTGGAATGGACCTTGTGCATTTCACTTATCTCCCCTCCCCCTTCCCTTTCAGCCCCCCCCCTTCCTATGATCCTTGGATGGTACCTAGACCACAGATTAGGAGCAACCTGTTTCAGGGTCCTAAGGTCTCTGCTGCACCTATGGTTTTCTAGAATCTTTTAGGCGTCATCCATGCAGTTACAGGGTGCCTTCATCTTTTACACTGATGGTTCTAATACAGTTGACAAGGTGGGATACACTTCCACATCTTGTACTGCCATTGAACAATATTTATTGCCAGGATCATGTGGTGTGTTCACAGCAGAGCTTTTAGCTATTCACAGGGCCCTCCTTTCCATTTCTCAGGCTTCCCTCCACAGTGTTTTAATTTGTTCAGCCACAATGAGCAGCCTGCAGCCTATCAACTGTTGCTACTTTTGTCACCCTTTGATCTCTGCTATCCATGACCTTCTCACTGTCCTTGGCCATGCCACATGCTCAGTTTGCTTCTCTAACCAGACACTCAGCCAGTTAATTCCCTGGGATGCCCACATGACTTGGGACCCAGAGAAAGATGATACTTAAACACATTCCTTTTCATGATTTCAGCTGCAGATATTTGGATCTAGATCAAACCTCGTGCCCCAAAGTGGAATGACATCCGGTGTGCTACTGCTCCTGGTAATAAACTCCGCAAGGGCAAGGAATCTGCTGCAGTTTGGCTCTTTTCCTTGCACTCCTCTAGAAAGGAATCAACTGTTTTATACCCTCTATGCAATGGTCATAGTAGGATTACCCATTGTGGGGGTGATTCATTACTTAGGAAGAAACAATGTTGTTGGGGAGTCAGACTGAATGTCCCCCCTGCGGGTCCGGGGATTAGAATAGGCCCGAGGTATTCCTGCCTGTCGTAAGAGGTGACTAAAAGGAGTCCATCCCCCTCACGGGGGTAGTTAGCGCCTGCGTCCGGAGACGGACGGTTCCACGACCTATAATTGTGGTCTTTTTGGTTTTTCACTTCTCGTTTCTTCCTTCCTTTGGTTGGTTCCTTTCTTTGCTCTTCTCCACCTCACTGTCTTCCTTACTCTTTCCCTTGGCTTGTTCTCCTTGCCTCCTCATTGCCTTCTTCTCCTTGCCTTCACATTGCCTTCTTTCCTTGCCTTCTCATTGCCTTCTTCTCCTTGCCTTCTCATTGCCTTCTTCTCCTTGCCTTCTCATTGCCTTCTTCTCCTTGCCTTCTCATTGCCTTCTTCTCCTTGCCTTCTCATTGCCTTCTTCTCCTTGCCTTCTCATTGCCTTCTTCTCCTTGCCTTCTTCTCCTTGCCTTCTCATTGCCTTCTTCTCCTTGCCTTCTCTGGTCTAGGCCTCGGCGTTTGAGACAGTCTGTCCTCTTTCTCCCTCTCTCTCTTCTTTTTCCTCTTCTTCCTTCCTCCCTGTGCGTGCCTGAAGGCTGACCCACGTGTTCGCATGCGCAGCCGGTGACGGGGTAACGCGTAATTCCCCGCCCTGGGTAGACATGTAAGGCACGCACGTACCCCCTGGTAAAGGCCAGGCCCAGGGAGGGGTGATTGCCTGAGCTGATACCTTCTGACCATGCCGATTGGTCCCTCCGTCTGTTTCTCGGGAGGTGTGACCTGAGGTGTAAACATTCACCTAAGGCGGGAGTGCCCTCTGAGAGGGTCCCCACAAGGAAGGAGCGCGCCATCGGAGACGCTGGCAATCATGGGGGATTTCTCCGCAATGGATTCTACTCCATCTGTTTAGACTTCTTCCCAAAAACGGAAACGTGACCAGCCACCAGTGACAAAAGTACTACCGCCTGCCCCACAGTTCCTCATCGTTTCTCGATCTGAGGACGGAAAGGATTTTTCTGCTGTCAACCCTTTCATTATCCAGAAGGGCGTAGATGCCATAGCCGGATCTGTCAAATCTTGTGCCAGGTTGTGTAACGGTACCTTATTACTAGAAACTGAGAGCGCCTTTCAGGCACAAAAACTGCTTCGGGCCACACTCCTGTACACGTTCCCTGTCCAGGTGGAGGCTCACCGAACTTTGAATTCGTCTCGTAGTGTGGTCTATACTAGATCCCTCGACGGATTGACTGATGAGGAGATTCAATCTTTCCTCGCTGAGCAGGGCGTGACGGCTGTCCATAGGGTCATGAAAAAGGTCAACAATGACTTTGTACCGACCCGGACACTTTTCTTGACTTTTGATAGTGTTAAGCTGCCATCGCGCATCAAGGCGGGCTACGAGGTTCTTTCTGTTCGCCCCTATGTCCCGACACCTACGCGCTGCTACCAGTGTCAACGTTTCAATAATACTCGACAGTCTTGTTCCAATGCGGCTAAATGTGTCACTTGTGGCAGGGATGCCCATGAGGGTGACTGTCCACCTCCGTCTCCTCGTTGTGTGAACTGTCAGGGTGACCATGCCGCATCCTCCCGCGACTGTCCTGTCTATAAGGAAGAACGTTGTATCCAAGAAATTCGGGTCAAAGAAAAAGTGTCCACCTCGGCTGCTCGCAAGCTATTGGCTAGTAGGAAGCCCACGCTGCTCCCAGTGGGGAAATACAGTACTGTCCTCGCCTCTCCTCGGACTACCAGGGAGGTGGCAACCCAGACATACGACCTGACCTTCAGCACCACGGTCGTCCATTCTGCCAGTGCTAAGATCGCGCGGTCGACGTCACTTCTTCCTCCCATCACACCTCAGACACCAGCCCCTTCATCAGCTTCTGCTAAGACGAAGACCCCGAAGTCAGATGCACGGGCCTTCAAGAAGGAACCATCCCGTGCAGACTTCCTACGTCCCTCGACCTCCCAGCCTTCGACCGGTACCTCCACCAAACGACCTTCCAAGAAGGCTCATAGGAAGCACAGTTCTCCTTCTCCGCCACGGCGCATTTCTTCTCCTGCGCCACCCAGCGGTTGCCGCCCCAGGCCGTCATCCGTTTCGCCTGGCCGCACCACTGGTAGCTGAACATCTGGCCGTTCACTGGCGGCGGAAGCTTCCCCTCCCGGCCATGTTGCCGAGATGGCGGATGAACTTATAGACCCAATGGACGAAGACTGTCCGCCTACTGATAGCGGTGGCAGTGCTCGCTCGAAGTCAGGCCCTCAGCGGCCTTCGAGGTGACCCCTTCTTTCCTCTTCCTTTTCTTCTTACGATGGCACTTATTCACTGGAATATTCGCAGGATTCACTCCAACCGAGAGGGCTTGAAGTTGCTGCTCCGCTTGCACCGTCCGCTCGTCGTAGCCCTCCAGGAAACGAAGCTACGCCCATGCGATCAAATTGCCTTGGCACACTACACCTCTGTGCGTTTCGACCTACCCCCTGTGGTAGGTATCCCGGCTCATGGAGGGGTTATTTTGCTGGTCCAGGATGATATTTACTACGATCCCATCCCGTTGCACACAGGCCTGCAGGCAGTTGCCATCCACATTACTCTCCCCACTTCTACATTTTCCATTTGTTCTGTTTACACTCCATCGTCGTCTGCCGTTGCCAGGGCAGACATGATGCAACTTATTGCTCAGCTACCTGCACCATTTTTGTTAACTGGAGACTTCAATGCGCACCATCCCCTTTGGGGCTCTCCAGCATCCTGCCCGAGTGGCTCCCTGTTAGCAGACCTTTTCAACCAGCTCAATCTTGTCTGCCTCAATACTGGCGCCCCTACTTTTGTTTCGGACACATCTCACACCTATTCCCATTTAGACCTCTCTATATGTACTCCCCAACTTGCACGCCGGTTTGAGTGGTATGCACTTTCTGATACATATTCGAGCGACCACTTCCCGTGTGTTATCCATCTCCTGCAGCATACCCCCTCTCTGTGCTCATCTAGTTGGACCATCTCCAAAGCAGACTGGGGGCTCTTCTCTTCCAGGGCGACCTTCCAGGATCACACCTTCACAAGCTGCGATAGTCAGGTCGCACACCTCACGGAAGTCATTCTCACTGCTGCTAAATATTCCATCCCTCACACTACTTCTTCTCCACGTTGCGTACCGGTCCCCTGGTGGACCGCAGCATGTAGAGGCACTTTATGTGCTCATCGATGTGCTTTACGCACCTTTAAATGCCACCCTCCAATGGCGAATTGTATCAATTATAAACGATTACATGCACAGTGTCGTCGTATTATTAAAGAAAGCAAGAAAGCCAGCTGGGCTGCTTTTACAAGCACCTTCAACAATTTTACTCCTTCTTCTGTTGTCTGGGATAGCCTGTGCCGGCTATCTGGCACTAAGGTCCCCTCACCAGTTTCTGGCTTGACGGTCGCGAATGATGTCCTTGTGGCCCCTGAGGATGTCTCCAATGCCTTCGGCCACTTTTTCACAGAGGTTTTGAGCTCCACTCATTACCACCCTGCCTTCCTCCCCCTAAAACAGGCAGAGGAGGCTAGGCCACCTAACTTCTGCTCCTCGAATCGTGAAAGTTATAATGCCCCATTCACCATGCGGGAACTCGAAAATGCTCTTGCCCGGTCATGGTGCTCCGCTCCAGGGCCAGATTCTATTCATATGCAGATGCTGAAGAACCTTTCTCCTGCAGGTAAAGGTTTCCTTCTTCGTACTTATAATCGCATCTGGATTGAGGGACATGTTCCCGCATGCTGGCGCGAGTCTATTGTTGTACCGATTCCTAAGCCGGGGAAGGACAAGCACTTGCCTTCTAGTTATCGACCCATCTCGCTTACCAGCTGTGTCTGTAAGGTGATGGAGCGAATAGTTAACTCTTGTTTGGTTTGGCTCCTCGAATCTCGACGCCTACTTACCAATGTAAAATGTGGATTTTTTAGGCGCTGCTATGCTGTTGACCATCTGGTTACCTTGTCGACCTTCATTATGAATAACTTCTTGCGGAAGCGCCTGACCGCGGCTGTGTTCTTTGATTTGGAGAAGGCTTACGACACCTGTTGGAGGGCGGACATTCTCCGCACCATGCATACATGGGGCCTTCGCGGTTGCCTCCCTCTTTTTATTCGTTCCTTTTTAATGGATCGACAGTTCTGGGTATGTGTGGGTTCTGTCCTGTCAGACACCTTTTGCCAGGAGAATAGGGTGCCACAGGGCTCAGTTTTGAGCGTCACTCTCTTCGCCATAGCGATCAATCCAATAATGGATTGCCTCCCAGCTGATGTATCAGGCTCCCTTTTTGTGGACGATTTTACCATCTATTGCAGCGCGCAGTGTACACGTGTCCTGGCGCGCTGTCTTCAGGGTTCTCTTGACCGTCTTTACTCCTGGAGTGTCGCCAATGGCTTCCGTTTTTCAATATGGGTTGTATGTCTCTGCCCTGCTACCCCCTGGAGTCCGCTTTCGTCGCCTCCTTCACCACCTTGATTTTTCACTCCCTGCAACCTTTAGAGTCAGCGACAGCCACATGCCACCATGGCTCCAGGCTCGGGTTCACGTTCACCTTGACCTCAGCTCGCTCCCAAAGGAGGCTACCCCCGGTTCGGTACACCACTCCCATTTTCTCGAACTTCGTTCGAAGTTCATTAGTATGACCTTCATTTACACAGATGGCTCTAAGACCAATGACGGAGTCGGGTGTTCTTTTATTGTCGGGGCACTAAGTTTCAAATACCAGCTCCATGGCCATTGTTTGGTCTTCACAGCTGAACTCATTGCCCTCTACCAAGCTGTTCTTTACATCTGCTGCCACCGACATTCTGCTTATGTCATCTGATCCAATTCCCTGAGGGCCATCCAGAGCCTCAGTGATCCGTATCCGGTTCACCCTTTCGTGTACCGGATCCAATGCTCTCTTCAGCAGCTGGTGGACGACGGTTCTCCGGTTAGCTTTATGTGGGTTCCTGGCCATGTCGGTATCCCTCGGAATGAAGCTGCAGATGCCGTGGCCAAGGCTGAAGTCCTCCAGCCTCGGACAGCTTCTTGTTGTGTCCCTTCATCAGATTGCAGCAGGGTCATTTGTCGGCGCATTTTATCGCTGTGGCATGCCGATTGGGCTGCACTTACGGACAACAAGCTTCAGGCCTTGAAACCTCTTCCCGCGGCTTGGACGTCCTCCTCCCACCCTTCTCGGTGGGAGGAGGTCGTTTTGGCTCAGTTACGAATTGGACACTGCTGATTCAGCCATCGCCATCTGCTGACGGCTGCGCCGGCACCGTTCTGCCCATGTGGGCAGTTGGTGACGGTCCACCACATTTTAACGTCCTGTCCCGATTTTAATACTCTGCGTCTTGATCTTGGCCTGCCATATACTCTGGATGCCATTTTAGCAGATGACCCAGGAGCAGCTGCTCGCATTCTTTGTTTTACCAACTTGACAAACCTGTCCAAGGACATTTGATTATGCTGTTTCTTTTAATCCTATGGCTGTTACTACGTCCTATATAGTGTTGTCCCTTTTAGTTGCTGTTTTAACCTTGTGCCTCGCGGTGCATTCCTAACTTAGTATGGGCGCTAATGACCATTGTAGTTGTGTGCCCTAAAACGACAAAAAAAGAAGAAGAGGCGCAGTTCATATAATAGCCCGTCCATAGTAACTCTGAAGTAGGTCTATTCCAGTTTCTGTTGATCTGCCTCAGCCAGACAGAGATCATCCATCTGATAACAACTTTCCTGTCATTTCTCTTTGTAGCTTCCTGAATCTAGCACCCATCCTCTTTTGTACATGTCTACAACACTCAAGTTTCTTTACCAAGGTATCACCATAAACATTGAACTCATTAATTTTATTGAAAGCTTTAGAGTCCCCATTGCCTAGGTACTTCATGTATATAACATTATAAATGGGAATCGACCTCAGAAATATTTTAAGAGCTCCACCACACTCCTCCATACCTCCTGTGTAACCATCATAATTCTTAGAACACTGATGTTCAATATGTCCTCCAGTGTTACCATGGCAGGTATGGCAGTACTTAGATAAGCACTCAACATCAACAACTTTTCCATTCTCTAGAGAAGTACCACTTGTCCTCTATGTTTTCATGTTCCATCAAATGCAACAACAATGTCCCTGGTTCCAATAATATTTACAGTTTCTTCTACTGCACATTTCATAGATGCTTTAGACACAACAGTCAAGGCACCTAAAAGTGTTTTATGTACTTGTTGTTCCTAGTGCGAGGAGGGGGAGGGTGCATCAAACTACAAAACACTTGATAGCCTTTTTCCCTTTTCGTATTGCACACATGCATACACCAACTTCAAAATCACATTGAATTACGCACAATGTTTGAAGTCATTTTCGAGATTTATTGCAGGATCTACACAGAAAAACTACTTTTGATGCTAAACCCTTCCTGCTAGTTTGTTGTTCAGTTATTTCCAGACAGCCTATACCATCACATTGCTTACATTTCACCACTTCCTTTATCAAAGCAGATAAGGTGCCCACATCAACAACAACAAATCCACTACAAACAGTGTCACCGTTAACACAAAAATTTGAATCAGCAGTAGGATTGGTGGGAGATGATACGTACGTTACTTTCAATAGTGTGGCTTCCTTTGCTTGTGAACTGGTTACCATGGAATTTCCTTTTATTGAATTTCTTGATGCATGGCATAGTTTGCATTTATTGCACACTAAATGATATATACTTCCACAAAGATATGTAGTACTTGGGCAACAAACATTCAGTAACACGTGAACAAATTGCTTCAGCAAAACAAAAGTAAATACTAGCAAAGATAATCATTTATGGACACTAGAAACCTGCACTGTTACAACATATACAATGTATCATCACTGGAAACAGAAAGTTATCAGTTCTTTTCGAAATAATACTGGTTTCTGCAACAGAAATAAAGTAGGCATGACTTCAAACATTATTGTAACTTTGAAATTTGCTATATATTGGTAATTTTTCATTTTAAACCCTATATATATATTGTATATATTGTGGAAAAATCGAAATTTTTTAAGTACCCTTTATCCTTAATGTGTTCACTTCAATTTTTTTAAAGCAGTGGCAATACGCAAATTGTTAACAGGAAATACTGAAAATGCATGGAGGTAGATTTCTGTAAAAGCTCCCGTCCTCCTCACCAAAATAGATGTTGCGACCATAATCCAGCATATTTGGACTTCCATGAAAGGCATTAAAATGTATTTATCAATCTATTTTTACCTCCGTCTATAAATCTTCTTTCACTTCAGTGACGGGTTTGTACTTGGTAGTGTTCGTTGTGACTTGTGACCCATTTCCAACAACTTCAGTTTCGGAGCAGCCCGTTTCCAAAACTTCATTTAGTTTACTGAATCACAACTTCTCATGTTATGCCTTGTGCCTGTGGAAATTCTGGCCATTGTTTTTGCACTCTGTCTCTGGCATATGTTGGAATTTTTGATTTTTAATCCCGTTGTTTTGCACAAAACCAAACTTTAAGAAAATGGTTTAAAATTCTTCACCTTTAGAGTAATTTTTGATTGCACAAATGACACATATATGTGCTTAACATTTCATGTGTCTAACACATGTGTATATTTTGCCCTATTTGGTTTAATGTCTCTGAAATAGATGTTTGAACTGTTTGAACCCAACCAAGGCATACATCCTGTGCCCTCTTTTGATTGTCATGAAAGTTCCATTATCTACAATTATTTGAGGTGCATTATCAATGTTAGTCTGTACTTCAGTTAATGCTGCATTAATCTCATGCAGTAGAAACTCTTTATTTATTCCATTTGATGCTTCATCGCAGTGAGTGAATTGCCGGTGGATTTCATCCTCTCCAGTTCACACTACACTCACCCACAACCTCTACTGACCTTTGCCACGTGCTCTTGCACATTGATGCTGTAAGGGATATTAGATTTGAAGATGTACAGGTACTTTTCCCTTCATTAGGTACAGTGGTACTTTGTAACGACGACACCACTTCCTAGCCACTTTACCCTTGCACGTAGCTGAACTCATACAAATAACGGAGATCATTTTTGGACAATCATGTTGATAACGTGCTTAAACAGTATCTTTCCTAGAATTTGGCCTTTGGTGCAACTAATGCTTCAATGTTCAGTTGACGTGTTTTATTACTTGGTCCCACTTCTGTAGATCTTTGGCCCTGGTAAAGAGCTCTTGATGTGATGATGAGTCATTCGTTCCCTGACTGGTATGTACTTCTCATGTAGTTGGGAGATTAGCCACTTGTGTTTCTTTTTTAGTGACACTTAGGGATCACATGTAGGGTCCTTTGAGGTTGACAAGTGTGCTTGTGAAGCTGCATTGACCCCTGAAATAGTAACAAGTAACTGAAAAAAGGTTAATGAAAATATATTTTACGTTGGATAACTTGTTTATAAACATATTGTACAACATATTGATTCAAGGTAAAGTCAGGACATTTAGTTTTTAAAAGAGATTTACTATTCCATAAGAGTTTGAGCTCAGTGGCAAGGAGATCAAAAATGTTTACAGCAGCATACATAGCATCTCTCTGCAGCAGAGACAGTGTATGTAATTCTTTTTTCTAGTGCCACACCTGTGAATTTTTGAGTTCTGTCACCAAGGATCCAGTCCCCAGGAACACGATACATTAGAGAAAATCAGTGTTGAGAAGCAGTAGTCAGTTATCTCAGCTGGCTAAATTACTTGCAATGGGAGGTTGATGGACTCATTCTATATATGATCATTTTCACTGCTCAGTAGGGAGATGATAGTTTGATTAAGGAAGAGTTCCCCCAGGACATATTTCTATCACCTGATTATGTGCTGGTTATTCAGTGTCACTGAGTGTTTGTCTGGCTTTTCATGACTTTATGTAAATTACATAAAATTTATTGTGTTTAGCTTGGCAGGAAAGGAGTTAACAAACCTGCTACAGAATTTTGGTGAAATGTCATTGGAGATTGTGTTAGACAGATATTCTGTTACAATGATGGTGTCATCTGTAAACATGGTACATTTCCACTGGGCACCATTGACTACTGCAGGCAGATCTTAGCATAAAACAGAGACACTGAAGGACTCAGAAGGACAGAAGGTGTTACTTTACCCAAACACTGTTCTGGCTGTATTACTAAGTGACTAATTGGGTTCATGACAAACAGTGCCTGTTGCATGTAGCCTATATAAGTGCTTTCTTTAATTTTCAATATTTCGTACAGATGTGGGGTGAATTTAAATTCCTGCCATGATTTAGTACATGTAAAATGTTCAAATGTGTTTGAAATTTTGTAGGACATAACTGCTAAGGTCATCAGTCCTTAAGCTTACACACTACTTAACCTAAATTATCCTAAGGACAAACACACACCCATGCCCGAGGGAGGACTCGAACCTCCGCCGGGACCAGCCGCACAGTGCATGACTGCAGCGCCTTAGACCGCTCGGCTAATCCCACGGGGCTTAGCACTTATAACAAAAGTTTAACCCTGTAGGACGAGTATTACAGTCAGAAACAGTGCATATATGTCTTGCAGCAGTGTAGCTCAAGTTGCACAAATTATACCCACTGCATATATCCCATGTTTCATAATGAGAGCACTATGTGATTTCCAAAAAACTTCAAACATAATTTCAAACCTCTCGTAAATGCTTAATGTCATAACATAGTTGTGCATTTCTAAAGCAGTCAGAAGTATGAAGTTGTTTTATACCTTGTAGTTTGAGTCTTTAAACATACTGAATATGATTTATACGGAAGATATTTATTATGCATCATAATTTGAGCGTATTTTTATAATAATGTGGCTCATCACTCATGCTAGAAATTCTCTTATGCAGATGTAACAATAATATACACACTAAATGATTACAAAGTATTATTAAAAATTTCAGTTATAGGTTACTCTTCTAAATGTACTTCACAGATAAGTAATGGATACATGTGTTTGCTGAAATGTATTCTGCCATTGTCCTAATAATCTGAATATTAGTTGTCTGTTACACTGTTACATGCATTACAACTTGAAGAAGCAGTTCATGGACAGTATTTTCTTTTACAAAATGATTATCATATATGGAGGCTGTGGATCTGCATATAATCAAATGTGGCTACAATAACTGCTGGTCAAGAAGGAATAACTGCAGATGTGAATTTGTTAATGACATTGTAAATATGTGATTGTCATTACTTTTTAAATTTTATGCTAAAGTATGTTTTTTATGAATAAATAATTTACAAACACACAGAGGAATTTATGGCAAGTTATATTCACTTTGTGTTAGGTAACCTGTGTGTACAGGGAATTACGATATTTTGCCATGGTTAAATTGTTACCTGCGCACATTTATATCATTACCACAATAGCAATATGTTTACCCAAAATTGTAGTATCTCTCAACTTTGATATTTCTATATGATGATTTTCTACATAATGACAGTCTGCATTTGTAACACAATGTAGGAGGGGCATTCAATAAGTAATGCAACATATTTCTATTCTCGGCCAATGTCACTTCGAAAAATTCTGCATTTAACATCTTCGGATATGATAAAGCTATAGGGGCTGAAGAAGGAATATTCCACAAAGTTGCAATAAGTGGCAGCACTATTTGTGCCTTAAAAATGGCGTCTATAACAGAGGTGTATTGCAAGCAGGGACCTGTTGAGTTTTCAGTGCAAAAGCAGACCATCACAGATATTCATAGGCACTTGCAGAATATCTACAGAGACCTGGTTGTGGAAAAAAGAAGTATGCCATTTGCACACAGTTGTGATTCTGCAATGTTGGAACATGCGAACACTCTGATTGTGATCTGGCAATCGCGAACGATGGAACACCTTGCTGCTCAGCTGGACGTCTCTGTTGTTAGTGCAGACACACTCATCCACCAGTTAGGGTACTCAAAGGTGTGCCCCGCCAAACTGGAGACTGTAAAGACCAACAAATGACCACCTGTGCCAAACTGTCTGCACATTACAAGGGTTAAAGTGATAATTTTTGTCAAACATTGTCAGACGGTGAAACACTCTGAACTGAGAAACAAGACAGCAATCCACAGAGTGGCACCACATCACCTGCTCTGAAGAAAAAGTTCAAAGCTGCATCCTCAACCAGTGAAGTCATGGTGGTGGTCTTCTGGAATTTTGAAGTTGTTATTCTGTGTGATTACCTCCATCATGGTGTAGTGTTTTGCACTACCATCATGAAGTTGAAGAAACAACTTCAGCATGTACGTCACCACAAAAATGGAAATGAACTCTTCTTCTCCGTGACATTGCAAGACCTCACCAAATCTGCACACCTGAGAGGAGCACACATACTTCATTGGGACAAAGAGACAAAATCCAGATGGTGCGATGTCCAGACTGTTGGGTACACAAGGAAGAACTGTCCATTCTGCACTCTGCAGAAAGCAGTGTGTGGATGATGGGGGCAGTTGTTGATGCAACAAGATGGTGCTGTCATCAATTAGTAGAATGGTGTCATGAGGCATACAAGCCCTCCCAGTAAGGTGGCGTAAGGCCATCAAATTGAACAGAAATTGTGCTGAAAACTCGGGTTTTGTATCAAAGATCATAGGAAATAATATGGTGTAATGGGATCCTGAATAAAGCCAACCTGCTTTCAGAAAAATTATTGCGTTACTTACTGAACACCCCTCATATAATTAAGTCAGCATTTTAGACAATCGAATGTTCCAGATCAGTAATATGGAATGTACTAACTTGTAGCTATTCAGATTGTTTGAGCTAATCATAATACACTTGGGATATTTTCATTGGTGTTACATGCACTTAATGTAAACTATGCAATCTGTTGTAAAATTGCTACAGGGTTTTCTTGCTGTACCCAGGGCAAGTCAGAATTCCTGTTACAGGTGTGTAAGAGTTGAAGAAGGGAATTTGTACATTTCCAGACATGGGTTCAGTAATGAAACCTGGTGGATAGAGTTTGCTCTGGAACCTCTCTGTAATAGGAATTGTGAAACACTCTGGATTTTTAGTGAGCAGATGGATGGCATGTGTCGAGTGTAGACTTACTGATGCTCAGTAGTCAGTTTCCTTTATATCTATTATGGACATCATTCCACTTGATACAAGTGTTATAAATATTACTACACAGATAGAAATTTTATATTAATTTTGTGTGTGAGTTCGTTTCTTGTCATGATGCCAATTGGTCAATTGGATTCCTTAGAAGCTTGTTGTTTGCAGTAAAGCTTATTTTGTTGCCAATGTAGTGAAGAAAGTTTTTGTAAGGGTTTTGTAAATTCTTGAAACTTTGTTTTGCAAGTAGTTCATTACCTGGCAGTGAAAAAAAAAATGCTTGCACTTAGGAAGCTTTGCTTTAGTCTTACCTAATGGATATAAATCTGCAATAATACAAATATATCATTATTCTGTGATGTCCATACGATTATCAGTTTAGATATTTTTGTGGAAATGTTACCCCAGTTTGGAGTTGTCAGTTATCGACTTCCATGTTTCCCTTATATATTCAGTATTACAGTGATGAAGAATGTGATTGAAACACAATAGGTAATAGTACAATGGTTTGTTCATAAATATGTTCAGAGTGCATGTGCTGTTAACAAGAAAGTATACATGTCACCTTTATTCTATTACAACAAGCTTTTTTGTTGTTCACAAGTTACTGCAATAATTTCTTTGTATTCACAATATCAACACCATTGTGACATTGGTATGTACACCAATTATAGTGATATTTCCATGTTCCTGTCATTCATATGTGAAAATTTAGTACCTTACCGTCCAGATATTGTACAGGTACCAGTAAATTGCTAATTGTTTAGACTCTGATGCCCTGTTGTACACAAGAGTTAAACTTCTGACTGGTTTGCAAATAAGTTAATGAGCTAAATGTTCCACTTAAAGCATAAGTGCAATCATTTGCTAAACTTTTTCTTCCTTACATTCTTGAAGTTCATCAGAAGTCTGTAAGTGCACTCATCCTGAAATACTCAATAAATAAAGTGTGGGTATTTGCACACATGATCAGTTACACTGCCTTGGCAAGCACACTGTTTCCCACTGTACTACTTGCCAATACCTACTCGCTAAGATGTGTAGTCTTATGTTAAAAATGTCTTGTTGTGTTCAAGTCCATCAATAATTATCCAAAATATTTTTTGTAGTTCCTGGAAGGCATTAATTAGGCAACTTGCAACTGGTACCGGGTTCGTGGACATACAGCTGAATCTCCAGTAGCCCAGTGTAAGAGTTAACTTGAAGGTCAGCATTAGTTTAATAAGTGATGATGTCATTCATTGTTATGTAAGCAACTTCTGTGCCTAAAGTTAGTTTCGCAATACTGTCTGATTGTAAAGTGACTTTTTTAACATAATAAGCCTTGAGTTATTAATATTAGTGCATCTTCGTTGGAGCTCTTGTCTATTTTTATTACACTAGCCATTGGCTACAGATTTTTCTCCATCAGATGCATGTATCCGTGCACGTCCACTCTATGCACATTTCTTACTTAATGTGTCAGAATTTTGGGTACATGAACATTGATTAGTGTAGATCTTGTTTGCATACATGGTTGTTAGGTGATCATAAATCATTAACTCAATCCATTAATTTATGGCTAATGATAGAAGCAGTTCTTAGTTGTGGAAGGTTCTTCATTCTCCTATATCTTTCCGAACGAGCTCTGATTTCCCTTATTTTATCTTGGTGATCAATCCTCCCTATGTAAGTCGGTGTCAACAAAATATTTTCACATTCGGAGAAGGAAGTTGGTTACTGGAATTTCGTGAGAAGATTCTATCGCAACGAAAAACACCTATCTTTTAATGATGTCCATCCCAAATCTCATATCATTTCTGTGACACTCTCTCCCATATTTCACTATAATACAAAACCTGCTGCTTTTCTTTAAAGTTTTTCGATGTACTCAGTCAGTGCTATCTGGTGAGGATCCCACACTGTGCAACAGTATTCTAAAAGTGGGCGGACAAGCATAGTGTCGGCAGTCTTGTTAGTAGGTCTGTTACATTTTCTAAGTGTCTTGCCAATAAAACACAGTCTTTGGTTAGCCTTCCCTACATAATTTTCTGTGTGTTCCTTCCAATTTAAATTGTTCATAATTGTAATACCTAGGTATTTAGTTGAATTTACAGCTTTTAGATTACACTGATTTATCGTGTAACTGAAGTTTAATGAGTTCCTTCTAGCACTCATGTGGATAACCTCACACTTTTCATTATTCAGAGCTAACTGCCACTTTTCCAACCATTCTGATCCTCTTTTTCTAAATCGTTTTGCAGTTTGTTTTCATCTTCTCATGACTTTATTAGTCGATAAATGACAGCATCATCTGCAAACAACTGAAGACAGCCGCTCAGATTCTCTCCCAAATTGTTTATATAGATAAGCAACAGCAAAGGGCCTACAACACTACCTTGGGGAATGCCAGAAATCACTTCTGTTTTACTCTATGACTTTCCTACAATTACAATGAACTGTGACCTCTCTGACGGAAATCACAGATCCAGTCACATAACTGAGATGATATTCCATAATCACACAATTTCACTACAAGCTGCTTGTGTAGTACCTACAGTGTCAAAAGCCTTATGGAAATCCAGAAATATGGAATCAATCTGAAATCCCTTGTCAATAGCACTCAGCACTTCATGTGAATAGAGAGCTAGTTGTGTTTCACAAGAATGATGATTTGGGGATTACAATATTCAGCCTTGCTACAACAGTCCTGTGTTCACTAATCCCTGAATCAGTTTTTATGCTCGTTTTTAACTCAGGATTATTTCTTGCTAAGAGGTCAAGCGTGTTTTCACAACCGTTTACTATTCACGTGGGCTCATGAACTAATTGCTCGAGATCATTTTCAGAGAATGTGTTTAGCACAATTTCAGATGATATTTTATGCGTACCTCCAGAATTAAACATGTATTTTCACCAACATATCGAGGGTAAATTAAAGTCACCACCAACTATTATCATATGATTCGGGTATGTGTTTAAAATCAAACTCAAGTTTTCTTTGATCCTTTCAGAAACTGTGCCATCTGAATTGGGAGGTCGGTAAAAGGATACAATTATTATTTTATTCCATTTGCCAACAATGACTTCTGCCCATACTAATTCACAGGATGTATCTACTTCAATTTCGTGACAAGTTAAACTACTTCTGACAGCAACAAACACGCCTCCGCCAACCATGTTTAGCCTATCCTTTTGGAACACCATTAGGTTCTTCACAAAAATTTTGGCTGAGCTTATATCCAGCTTTAGCCAGCTTTCAGGGCCTATAACAATTTAAGCATCAGTGCTTTCTATTAGCGCTTGGAGCTCTGGTACTTTCCCAACACAGCTACGACAATTTACAACTGTTATACCAGTGGTTCCTGTATCTACATTTTTGCTGTGTTCAGCCTCCACCCTTTGTAACTGAAGTGCTTTTTGTGTTTTTTTCCCGAGACCCTCTAACGTAAAAAACTGCCCAGTCGACGCCACACAGACCCTGCTACCTGTGTATCCGCCACCTGTATGTGGTGGGCACCTGACCTATTCAGTGGAACCCGAAACCCAACCACCCTTTGGCGCAAGTCGAGGAATCAGCAGCCTACACGGTCACAGAACCGTCTGAGCCTCTGATTCAGACCCTTCACTCGGCTCTGTACCAGAGGTCCGGAATTGCCCCTGACGGCTATGCTGCAAATGGTCAGCTCTGCTTTAATCTTGCAAGCAAGAATGGCAGCCTTTACCACTTCTGTTAGCTGCTCGAAACCAAAGAGAATCTCTTTTGATCCAAAGTGACATGTGTAATTGGTACCAACTTGAGCAACCACCTACAGTTGGCTGAATGCTGTGCTCTTCATGGCATCTGGGAGTACCCTTTCCACATCTGGAGTGACTCCACCCGGTATGCACACGAAATGCACACTGGATTTCTTACCATTCTTGTCATCCAAGTCCCTAAGGGGGCCCTATAATGCACCTAACCTTGGAGCTCCAAACTACCAATAATCTCAGCCTCTGTGATTGCCCAGATCTTGGAGGCTGAGTGGTTTCCTCTGATACAGGACAGGTGACAGCATCTGGCTCAGTGACAGTGTCAGCCACAGACAGAACCTGGAACCTGTTTGTCAGACAAACCGGAGAGGCATTATGTGTGGCCACCTGGGAAGTCTTTCACCATGTGCTTCGCCCCGGGGCAACCTCCCACTCGACAACAGGTGAGGGGTCAGCCTCAGTGCGAGCAGTAACTGGGTTGGCCACTGGTGAGGACTGATCAGAAGACTCTGACGTGCTGGACGTCCGTTGTGTCCCCACGGCCGGCCCACAACAGTGGTGCCCATCCACTGCAGCCTTAAGCTCTGTAACGGAAGCCATCACAGCCTGAAGCTGAGAGCGAAGTGTCACCAACTCGGCTCACATCCGCATACAACAATCACAATCCCTGTCCATACAAAAGACCATGGAAGACTAAACTATGCAGATAAACAAACTGTCAGCACATGCTGTGCAATTCTACTATAGAACCTGCCAAAAACACAAACTGTGTCTAGTAATACGCGTATGATCAGAAACCTAACTACCGAAGCACTCAGGTCAAACTAAATAATTTGACCCTGATCTGGAACTTGTAATATGTCACAAAATCAGTTTACTTTCTGACGCAAATGAAAACACGAGAACTGTGGCTATTAGATGTTAAATTTACACGCAGAAACTCAAGAAATTAAACTATTAAAGTAGACAGATGATATAATAAAATTCGCTCCTGGTTAGGAACTCGTAAATGACAAATGTGGTTACTTATCTGTTGCTGCATCTGTCGCAGTAAGCTACTGCTGCCTGAGTACTGCTATGACATGTTTGCGCACTTCCATTCTTTCATTGTTCCCCTCTATTACTGTGATTCAGTACATTTACAATTGAAAAGAAGGCAAAGTGCTGGAGTGTTTCTCTAGAATGTTTCTAAATACTTGTAATGTGGCTATTTAGAGAGACTGCTATACTCATTCATTTTCCGTGGTGGATTAAATGTACTAAGCTAGCAGTAGGAATAAATTGAATCGGTTCCAGTGTAGAAATTTTTGCTTCAATCAGGATGATGAAGTATCGGTGCCTCATGCAATTGGTTTTTAATTAACTCAAATGCTTCTTGATATTCCTTATTCCATTTCCAGTGGAGATGTACTTGTGAAGATAAAAAAATCGAGGATAAATACTGTGATAGAAATTGCACAAACTGAGAGATTTTCAGTTGATTACATCATTTTTGTGCAGGAAAATTTCTCACTGGTTCCATTTTCATTGGATCAGGTTTGATTCCATGCAAAGAAATTACATGCCCAAGGAAACAAGCAATTTGGCAAATTCTTATTTACCCATCCACTAAACGCTTACATTACACGACATAGAATGTATAAATGTTCTCCCTAAAGGTAGTATAATTAGAATAACATTATGTAGGTGATAAGTGTATCAATAATTCTTCTCTTAGAACTTCTGTGAGTGCTGTCATAAAGGCCACTGATGATACTGACAGCCCGAAGGCCATCCTTTTAAACTGCTAACACCTTCCATTCCACAGAAAGGCTGTGTTCTTCCTGCTATACCTTCATCCTCCAGTTGGTCACATTGTACAGTAAACTGCATCATTTCTCCATGGGCATCAGTTAGTAAATGCACACTGCCATCCCTTTTTGTTACAGTGTGGATTGCATTAGAACTTTCACTATCTGAGTGTTAAATAATCTGATTCTTCTACACACCCTTAATTGCTTTATTAACTATGGCCTTCTAGGGCAAGGGTACTGGGTACAATTTACTATGGAATGGCTCATGATTCTTAACTTGAGTTTTACAAGCACATCATCTGATTGGACAAGATGTTCTTAAAATAGATCGACATAACACCCTTATATTTTTACCTGTTCCTTCTGTTTAGCTTCAGGCATTTCCCCTAATGTTTGAGTCATACTTTGAGTGCTGGTCAGAGCATTTTAATCATCATTATTCTCCTGGAGCCCAGCGTCTTCCCCCGACTTACTTAAAGATGCAGTTCCCAAACTCATATTTACGAATGGAGTAACCTAATCATCTCCCTTGACGAATCCTGAAACACTCTCCTCTTCATTTCTGTCTGACTAGTGGAAGGAACAAAAGTGTGAAAGAATGCATTGACAAACCTATTCAGAATCAGTGAATTCTGAGAACCAAACTGATGTTAAGTCATCCAAAAATGAATACACTCTGCTCATACATACTCTCCTAAACTCTGAACTTTAACAGTGCCTGGCCTTTAGTGGGTTTACTTTGATTGTTTACAGCAGTGTCAATACACAGATCATTAAGAGTAAATATTGAAAATGCAAGGATGTAGATTTTCTGTAATAGCTCCCATCTTCCTCACACGAAAGACATTAAAATGTATTCATGATTCTATTTTTCCTCCCTCTATGAATCCTCTTTTACTTCAGTGACAGGTTTGCACTAGGTAGTGTTCATTGTAACTTCTGACCCATTTCTGACAATTTCAATTTCTGAGCGGCCTCCTTTGATAACTTCATTTAGTTTACTGAATAAAGACTTCACATATTATGACTTTGACTTGTGGAATTTCTGGCCATTTGTTTTGCACTCTGTCTCTGGCATATGTTGGAAATTTTTATTTTTAATCCTGCTCTTTTTCACACAACCAAATTTTTTTTAAGAATGTGGTTAAAATTCTTCACAGTTGCAATAAATTTTGATTACACAAATGACCCATACATTTGCTTAACATTACATGTGGCTAACGCACGTGTCTACTTTGCCCTGTTTGGTTTAATGTTTGTGAAATAAATGTTTGAAAAGTTTGAACTGTTGGAACCCAAGCAAGGTGAACACCCTGTGCCCTTTTTTGATTCTCCTGAAAGTTCCATTATCTACATTTATTTGAGGTGCATTGTCAATGTTAGTCTCTATTTCATTCAATGCTGCATTAATCTTGTGCAGAAGAAGCTCTTTATTTATTCCTTTTGACCCTTTGTCACAGACTGTGGATTGCCAGTGGATTTCATATTCTCCAGTACACTCTAGCACTTGCCCACAACCTCTACTGACCTTTCTTGCCACACACGCTACTGCACATTGATGCTTGCTAGCCACTTTCCTCTTGCCCATAGCTGATCTCCATTACTTGTATGACTTTGTTGTTGGACAACCATGTTGATAACATGCTTAGACAGCATCTTCCCTAGAATTTGGCATTAGGTTCAACTAATGCCTTAGGTGTTCAGTTGACATGTTTTAATACTTGGTCTCACTTCTGCAGATGTTTGGACCTGGTAAAGGGCTTTTGATGTGTTGGTTTTGTAGTACCACCCAGGGATCATGTGAAGAGTCGTCTAAGACTGATATGTGTGCATGTGAAGCTGCATTGTCAGCTGAAATACTTTTATTAATCTTTTGTCAGTTATGCAACTTGTTAGGTATATCTTCTGTTGGATAAGTTGTTTATAAACATATTGTACAACATAGCGATTAAAGGGACAGTTATGGAATAGTAAATAACTATTCAAAGCTGAACTAAATAAGAAAACAACATAAGGTTTTCAGCTCAGTGGGAAGGAGGTTGAAAATTTTTTACAGCAGCATACATAGCATCTCTCTGCAGCAGAGACAGGTTCTGTCACCAAGTATCCAGTCTCTAGGAACAAGATTTTCTGTGGTGGATTAAACGTAATAAGTGGACCAGTAGGAAGCTGTTTCATAGCCTCTCACAGCCAAACACCACTGACTTTTGTAACAGGGCTACTCACCACTTTATCACCCTTAAGGAAAACACAGTTGCAGTGAATGTTTGCAGATTATGTGGGTTGTTCTATTGTTGTATACAATCTTATTGGTGGATGTGGTCTGCCAGACTGCTGATTCGATTTGTAGATCAGTTAACAGCCCGTTGCAGCTTCTCGCTGTTTTCAACTTTTAGTAGACCTGTAGAACCATTAGCAAATAAGATATCTTTATATTCTTCTATACTTACATGCATTATGTTCAGCTGCTTCGCCTTTTGGTCACTTTACCTAGAGTACCATCTGCTGATGACACTGTAATACACAGAAAAGTAACATTGTTTAGGGATTCTAGGAGGAAATATGTTGACTTGGACTGAATTTCTGTTTATTGTGATGAATGGCAGCTTGTTTTACATGTACAAAAATGTAAGTGAATGTGGATGAGTAGGAGAAACAAGCCATTAATGTTCAAATACAGTACTGTGATGCTTGACACAATCTACATCCACATGACTGATCTGGAGTTCACAATAAACTGTGTGGCAGATTGTTTGTCTACCCATCTTCAAGCTATCTTTTCCATTCCACTCACGGACAGCATGAGCGAAAAATGAACACTTCAGTCACACCCTGTGAGCTCTAATTTATTTGGTGTTGGTGAAGATGATGATCATTTCTCGCTATGTAGGTGGGTGGCAACAAAATATTTTCACACTCTAGGAGAAAGCTGGTGATTCAAGTTGTAGTGGACTGACCAGACAGCCAATCCACTATGACTTGTAGCCGAATAGCATGCGTTTAACTCACGCAGGCTGGCATGAGGTCTGGAACAGATTAAAGTAGTTGATTCTAATAAATAAAGTACAGAGTTGATGTAATACTTAACTTTAACCCATAATTGGAGAACATCGCTCTTGTTGATACATTATATAATCTCAATATAAACTGGTCATGGCGCCTTGCTAGGTCGTAGCAAATGATGTAGCTGAAGGCTATGCTAACTATCATCTCGGCAAATGAGAGCGTATTTGCCAGTGTAGCTTCGCTAGCAAAGTCGGCTGTACAACTGGGGACGAGTGCTAGGATGTCTCTCCAGACCTGCCGTGTGGCGGCGCTCGGTCTGCAATCACTGACAGTGGCGACACACAGGTCCGACGTATACTATCGGACCGCGGCCGATTTAAAGGCTACCACCTAGCAAGTGTGGTGTCTGGCGGTGACACCACAGAAGTTTCATCAGAAGATCTGACTGCAATGAAAAAGGGCTTGGTTTTAATGATTGACACCCCAATTCGCGTATTATATCCATGACCCTGTCTCCCCTAATTTCACTATAATACTAATCGAACGGCCCTTGTTTGAACTGATTGTTGTCCTATGTCAATAATATCTTGCACAGATCTCTCAAAGCACAGCAATACTTCAGAAGATGGTGGATGTGCTTGATTATATGCAGTCTCTCTTGTAGACCTTTGGCACTCTCCAAGTGTTCTGCCAATAAATTGCAGTCATTGGTTTGGTTTCCTCACAGCATAGTCTATATGATCATTCTGATTTAATTCATCTGTAATTCTAATTTTAGGTATTAAGCTTAATTAGCAGCCTTTATTTTGATGTATTGTGAAACCAAAATTTGGCGGGTATCCCCTCATACTCGTGTGGATGATCTCATTTCTCCTTATTGAGAGACAAATGCCACTCTTTGCACCATATAAATATCTTATCTAAAACATTTTGCAATTCGTATTGATCATCTGACAACTTTACACGACGGTAAATGACGGCATCAACTGCTAACAATCTAAGAGGACTGCTCAGATTGTTTCCTAATTCATTTGTGTAGATCAGGAACAGCAGAGGGCCTATAACGCTCTGGTGGAGATCACCAGATATTACTTCCATTTTACTTGATGGCTTTCCATAAATTATTATAGTCTATGACCTTTCTCACAGGAAATCATGAATCCAGTGCACAACTAAGATGTGATGCAATTTTATTAGAAGTCACGTCTGAGGAATAGTGTTGAAAGCCTTCTGAAAATCTAAAATTATGGCATCATTTTGAGATCCCCTGTCGATAGCACTCATTACTATATGGAACTAAAGTGCTAGTTGTATTGCGGTGCTCCATGAGAAAAATATTTTCCAAATCCATGCTGACTGTGTGTCAACAGATTGTTTTCCTGGAGGAAATTCATGATGAACACACACAGTTTATGTTCAAAAATCCTGCACCAAATCTGCATAATTGATATAGGTCTGTAATTGAGCAAATTACTCCCATTCCTATTCTTTGTATTGGTGCAAATTTTGCAGCTTATTCTTCAGGTGTGGATCTTACGAAGAGCAAACGGCTGTGTATGATTGCTAATCATGGAGTTATTGTATCAGCATGCTCTGAAACGAACCTGAGTGGTATACAACCTGGACTGGAGGCCTTGCTTTTATTGAGTGATGTAAGCTGCTTCTCAACATGGAGGACACCTATAACTAAGTTAGTAATGTTGGCAGTCATTCTTGTTTTGAATACTGGAATATTTACTTGGTTTTTGAAATTGTGTCAGCAAAGAAAACTATGCATCGTAACTCAGCTTTTGTGGCACTTCATCAGTAACATCACCATTGTTATCATGCAGTGAAGGTATTGATTGCATGTTGGCACTGTTGTACTTTACATACAACCAGAATCACTTTCAATTCTGCCAGATTTAAGGACAGTTTCATTGTGGTAACTATTAAAAGCCTCTCTCACTGCAGTTTGCATTAAATTTCCAGTTTTTGTAAAACCTTTTTTGCCAGTTTTGGGATTTTACATTATTTTACATTTGGCATGCATTTCCTCATAGCTCCTGTAATAGTGTTCTGGCCTGTTTTGTGTACTATGAAGGTTCTTTTATCATTTTATTTGATATATAGCCCACAACTGCCACCGATTCTATTTATTCAAATCCATAACATCTTGTCTAGGTCTACATAGTCAGATTAGAAGAAGTTGAGGCTGTCTCTTAAAAAGGGGTCAACCACAATTTTTATCTGCTTTTATATATGTATATAGCGTTTATATAGTGTTTATTTTTGTGTGCTTGGATCTTATGATATCTAGATTCACTACAATATACGTCTGGACGCTAACCCATGTATCAGTCATAATGCTCCCTATTTGCTCAGGATTATTTGTTGGTAATTGGTCTATTATGCTTTTGAAACAATTTATGCTTAAAGTGGGACCCTGAGCTAATAATTATTGTTGAAATACTTATCTGAGAATGCTTTTGGTACGATCTGAGATGACACCTTATACTTACAATCAATTTGTGATGTCTATTTTAGCCAACATATGGAGGGTAGATTGAAGTCATCACCATCTGTAATTCTATGACTGGGGTACCAATTTGAAATGACTGAGCATGTCTTTGAGCTGTTCAGCAACTCTTCCAGGTGGTTGGTAAAATGAGCTAGTCATTAATTTGTTCAAGTTGTCAAATATAATCTATCCATACTAACTCACAGGGACTATCTACATAAATAAGTAAAAGGGAATGGTGATGATTTCAGATGACTTAAAGAGAGGGGAAACATGATTAATTAAGGCTGTAATTGTATTGTGTCATAAGAAGGTAATGACAGAAGGTTGACGACATTTGAGAGGAGGAGCCATAATTCAGTTGGGTCGAGGTATTTTGTGGTTGACCGATGCTCAGAGCGCATCGAATGTCCCACCTTCACTGTGTCGAGTGTCTATCTTGTCTTTATGTCCTCAGTTGACTTACTCTTCTGATAATTCATAATGTAATTGGATACATAGAGAGTCTAATATATAGAAGGTCTTAAAGTTTACAAGCTCATGGAGCCAGTGGACCTTCCTTGTGGCAGAAATGTTGAAGGGGAAGGAAGAGTGGTCAAGGAAAAGAACTGGTGAGGTTTAGAAAAAAGGAGTAGAGATGGGAAAATTTGGAAGACTTCATGCAGCCATAGCCCCTTGTTTTGGTTGACTTTTCCAAATTTACTACTTTTACTAAAATTCATCAGGCCATCTCCGTCACCCCTCTTCCTTCCCCTTCAACTCTTCTGCCAGGAGAGGGGCCACTGGCTCCCAAAACTTACAAACTGTAATACCCTCTATATGATTGTTCTCCTGCCAAAGGTTGCTGAGTAGACTTTTTATTTATTCAGTTGCATTATATTTTCAAAAACTGATTATTTTCTTCTAATAACTGCTGTGTTTTACTTCTTGTCATCATTTACTAGGTGAATTTGAAATTAAAACTACATTGATTAGGCCATAATTTGAGGACTACTTTCTCTGAACAGGATAAACTCTTCGAGCATAGTTCTTTCACTGCATTCTGAGGAATTTTGCCAGCTTCAGCCAATATTGGCTTTTTGTCCTGAAAGTGTATTCTTTGCTCATACAAGAATTCCTCACACGAGCCTCTAATTACATTAGCATCATCCACTCATCAGTGTCAGACAAGTGCTGCCATCCTGTTGAGTTAATGCAGGATCCCCAATCTGTGGGGACAGATCCTTCTTGGTAGACTCAGTAGAGAATATGTCACTAGAGTATCGAGTACAGGTGCAAGAGGAATGAGTAAAATAATAGACGGCTGACTGCACCTCTGGTTTGTTAATCATATGCAGTATGGCCTCCATGTATTTCCCTACCAGGTTTTTACAATTATCAGAGTTTGCAATGTAAGCTAATTTAACCATCTTCCCAGCATCATCTTCAACACTGATATGATGTGGACATCTGAATTAGTTGCATAATGTCCCTGTTAACATGATGCTGTTAATGTTTTGAGAGAAAATGTGTTTGTTGCTACACGTAGCTATATATATGTCCAATGTGTATTATGTATTTTGCTGCTGTGAGAGCAACTGTGTTGGTTTCTTCCATGCATTTGACATTATCCACATATTTACTTCAGGTTTATACAGATTTTGTCATAATTAAAAGTGAAAGTGACTTGTGTGAAAATACACTCTTGGAAAAAGAATTAGGTAAACCCTTTCAGAGGTTTCCAATTCACTCAAGATTTGTTGAAACATTCACACTCAAGATTTATTGTTGCAACAGTGTGTATGGAGTACATGAAATGACTAAATTTACAGGTTGGTAGCCGAAGTGGTACTGAGGTCTCAGATATCGGCCCATGCTGAAATTTCCGTTTTAGTATGTGGTGCAGCCTCCAAATGTGTCAATGCGGATACTGACTCTGGCATCCATTCCATCATACAGATGGTGAATATTGTACAGGAATACACTATGCTACACCTGCCAGACCTGTTCTTGAAGTTTTGTAAGAGCTGTTGGGACAAGAAATGACTCGTGCCATTCGTCAACCATCATCTCCAGCTCGGGCTCCATTGGGGACAAGTATGGAGAAAGTGCTGGCCCAAGAATTTTCTTCAGGTCTTGCAGAGCATGTTGAGTTCCATGGGCACTGTTTGGGCTAGCGTTATCCTGTTTGAACAACACATCATTGTCATGGTGCAAGAATGGCAAAAAAAACTGGGCTAACAACATTCTGCCCATACAGATCAATGGTTCACATCACTTTCATAAATGCAAAGATAAACGAGAGTTGTAGCTTATCGCAACCCCAAACGTAAGGACTGTGGTGGGACCAGTGTGCCTCGAATGAAATAAGTTTATGAGACATCGCTCACCAGGTCTGTCATACATGCAAATGAGCATCACTTGCTTGCAGGCAGAATCTGCTTTCATCATTGAAGTCTATGACACACCATGCTGTCATCCAAATGATCCTCTGATAGCATGAACAGTGCAAATCGATGCTGTGCCGTGGTTGGGAGATAGGCTAGCCCGACTGCTAATAACCAATTTTCAACAGTTCATGTTGGCACATGTGGGCTCACAAGACCTCTTATCTGTGTGTGGTAGCTCTATGAACTGCCACTGGAGCCCTTACCATATGTCTGTCTATACAGTTGTCTGTGCGGTGTGTAGGTCCAGGATCTCTTTCATGTGAGTGACACACTGAGGGAGGTGGTGAAGTGGTTAGCATACTGGACTTACATTTGGGAGATAAGGAGATAATGGTTCAAACCTGCGTCCAGCTATCCTGATTTAGGTTTTCCATGATTCACTTCAGGCAAATGCTGCGATGGTTCCTTTGAAAGGGTATGGCTAATTTTCTTCCCCATTCTCGCATAATCCAGTAGGACCAATGACCTCATTGTTTTGTCCCTTCCCCCAAATCAACCAACCGAGCAATGGGTGTGACAATACTCACATGACCACTGATAAGAGTGTCATTAGACAGCTGACACAACACATCTAGTCAGTCTCCTCTCTATGACTTGCAACATACAAAGGCTCTTTAGTCAGATTTGCTTGACAAGTAAACGTGCTGCACTTCATACAATCTTTTATCATGGAGTTGCCTTTTTTTTCCTTCCACACACATGTAACACCCATTCTTCTTCATCTCTGATGGCTCTGGTGTGTCAATGACAGCTTCTAAAGGGAATTTCTTTCTTAGGTTGGAAATCACCTCAATGAGGACTGATACCTGAATTTCTATTCTTCAAGTGTTCATTTGCCAATGGAAATTCTTCAGATAAATACATTGAATTATGACATTTCCTTTTGGTTGCGAAAGTGAATACAAAATTTGGCAATTTGGCCCAGTTATGTTCAGCATAAGTGCAAAATGGCTAAGCAGGGTTGGCTAGAGGACAAATGTAAGGATGTAGAGGTTTATCTCACTTGGGGTAAGATAGATACTGCCTACAGGAAAATTAAAGAGACCTTTGGAGGAAAAAGAACCACTTGTATGAATATCAAGAGCTCAGATGGAAACCCAGTTCTAAGCAAAGTAGGGAAAGCAGAAGGCTGTATGGAGTATATAGAGGGTCTATACAAGGACAATGTACTTGAGGACAATATTATTGAAATGCAATAGCATGTAGATTAAGATGAAATGGGAGATAAGATACTGCGTGAGGAGTTTGACAGAGCACTGAAAGACCTGAGTTGAAACAAGGCCCTGAGAGTAGATAACATTCCATTAGAACTACTGACAGCCTTGGGAGAGCCAGTCCTGACAAAACTCTACTATCTGGTGAGCAAGATGTATAAGACAGCCGAAATACCCTCAGACTTCAAGAAGAATAAATAAATTCCAGTCCCAAAGAAAGCATGTGCTGGCAGATGTGAAAATTACCAAACAATCAGTTTAAAAAGTCATGGATGCAAAATACTAACGCGAATTCTTTACAGACTAATGGAAAAACTGGTAGAAGCTAACATCAGGGAAGATCAGATTGGATTCCACAGAAATATTGGAACACGTGAGGCAATACTGTCCCTACGACTTATCTTAGAAGAAAGATTAAGGAAAGGCAAACCTATGTTTCTAGCATTTGTAGACTTAGAGAAAGCTTTTGACAATGTTAATTGTAATACTCTCTTTCATATTCTGAAGGTGGCAGGGGTAAAATACAGGGAGCGAAAGGCTACTTACAATTTGTACAGAAACCAGATGGCAGTTATAAGAGTCGAGGGACTTAAAAGGGAAGCAGTGGTTGGGAATGGATTGAGACAGGGTTGTTGCCTCTTCCCAATGTTATTCATTCTGTATATTGAGCAAGCAGTGAAGGAAACAAAAGAAAAATTCGGAGTAGGTATTAAAATCCAAGGAGAAAAAATAAAAACTTTGAGGTTCACCGATGATGTTGTAATTCTGTCAGGGACAGCAAAGGACTTGGAAGAGCAGTTGAACGGATTGGACAGTGGTTTGAAAGGAGGATATAAGATGAACATCAACAAAAGCAAAATGAGGATAATGGAATGTAGTGGAATCGGGTGATGCTGAGCAAATTCGGTTAGGAAATTAGTTTAGGAAATGAGACACTTAAAGTAGTAAAGGAATTTTGCTATTTGGGGAGCAAAATAACTGATGATGGTCAAAGTAGAGAGGATATTATATGTAGACTGGCAATGGCAAGGAAAGTGTTTCTGAAGAAGAGAAATTTGTTAACATTGAGTGTCAGGAAGTCGTTTCTGAAAGTATTTGTATGGAGTGTAGCCATGTATGGAAGTGAAACATGGACAATAAATAGTTTGGACAAGAAGAGAATGGAAGCTTTCGAAATGTGGTGCTACAGAAGAATGCTGAAGATTAGATGGGTAGATCACATAACTAATGAGGAGGTACGGAGTAGAATAGGGGAGAAGAGGAGTTTGTGGCACAACTTGACAAGAAAAAGGGACTGGTTGGTAGGACATGTTCCGAGGAATCAAGTGATCACAAATTTAGTATTGGAGGGCAATGTAGAGGCTAAAAATCGTAGAGGGAGACCAAGAGATGAATACACTAAACAGATACTGAAGGATCTAGGTTGCAGTAGGTACTGGGAGATGAAGAAGCTTGCACAGGACAGAGTAGCACGGAGAGCTGCATCAAACCAGTCTCTGGACTGAAGACCACAACACAACACACATGTTCAGCATACTATAAACTAACACCATAGGCCAACTCCTAAATTTGGAAACAGCATAACCTATAATCATTTTATCCACAGTATCCATTCCTCCTTCAGTGTGATTGTAATTTAATAGTGATACCTGGATTTCCTGTTTCAGGGTTGATATCATGCATTGTGGACACGAGTATCAGTGAACAATTACTTTTTGTTGGGTACAAGACAAGAGATTTATTAGCTTGGAAGCCAAGTTTTGAAACTCCACAGGTTGATCTCTTAGATGTGAAATTCAGGAGGGATCTCTCTTTCCTTCTTGTGCAGAGTGCCTAGGATGGTCAATTTTTTTCTCTAACATGTCTTCCACTACTGGCAGCTTGTGTACATTTCATCGATTGTCACATAATCAGCAGGATTATATGATCACTTCAGGTTGATTGCAAAGGAATGTGGACACTTTCTGACAGCGGTTATGCTGTCAAGTTTTTCCTTTCATTTTGAGTGGAAATATTAGCAAACCTCATACACTGCATTACAAGCAGAAATCTGTTGTAGCTCATTAAGGCCGCATATTCAGTGGCTCAGTCTTAGAGTTAAAAATGACAGAGCAAGTGCTTGAGTGTCAGTCACCTCTGATCTCTCTGAAGATGGCTGGATGGTATTCAGCCAAAATATTAGAAGAAGAAGAAGAAGAAGAAGAAGAAGAAGAAGAAAAAGCAGAATTTATGTGGGTGAATGCCAAAAATTTAATGGAACAGTCTTTACACCATGACAATTTGAAGAACCGTGGACACCAGCTTGTCACAGATTGGGTATTTAGTTCTGCTTTGAATGGTGTTACTTCTTGCCCCTGGGTTATGCTTACTAGTGTTAGTGACTAGAGCATTCTTCCTTGCAAATGCTAAAAATGCAAGAGTAGCTACACAAATGTGTTCACATGGTATTAGTAGGATCTACATAGAATAAATATTAGCAGAAATGAATGTACTGGGATCATCCTTCACTCCAATGAAACTTTTGAAGCAAATAAAACTGTCTAGATCATTAAAAATATGGTCGTTGTTCATTGTCTTCATGAGATATCTGCAATAACGATTAAAGGAACATAAAGAGTGATAGATGCTTGTTAACGACATTGAGCTCAAAAAATTTAAAATGTAAAAATTATTTTAAAGGTTCACTCACAAAGAAACTTCGAACTTGTGAAGCAAAATTCAGTGTCAATATTGAAATCTATGTCTAATCAGCACGTCACTTAATAACTGGTTGAAAGTTAATACAAAGATTTGAGTTCTAGCTTACAGGCAGCCCTGATGTGGGAAACATTGCCTTCAAGTTTCACTTTTTTATTATTGTATTTTTCCTTCTTCTAGTTATAATTATTAAAAAGCAGAAATAAGTTAAATTACAAATATACACATTCAAATTATAAAACAGGATTAAATTCAGTAAAATTTCTTACTAATGGGACAACTTTTTAGATATGACATGTAGTCCATGTACAGTGGACCCAAACTTACCAAGTAATCACTGAATCTGTTAATATTATCTACACATCAGGCACATGAAATGGCAGTATTTAATAATAATTATTATAAATAGAAGTAGTATTGTTACAATTAGGCTTGTATAATGGATAGAAAAACTGTGCCTTATGAACTAAAGCTTACCAAAGAATACACTAAAAGATGTAGACTTGTAAAATATATTATTTTCTTAATAGAAAAAAGAACCTCACTATTAAATGCAAATATTTTGAAGGCCACTCTATCTTGTGGAATAACCAGCAACTCACTTCCAAGTGTTGGTCATTTACTGTGCAACCAGCAGTGAATCCGCCAGACCAGCAGATCTGAGGTGAGATGTGGCCCAGTCAGCAGCAGGAGAGCATGCCACAGTTGGCATACATTACACCAGCAATTCTGGAAAAATGTCAAAAAACCATTTAGGGCTAAATTTATTTTGTTTCGTTAAGATTGTGGACCTGTGTTTTTTTGTGGTTCAAAATTTCTAGGTTCTCCCTTTGGGGCTCTACACTACACTTCCATGCTTTCATTTAGGTGACATAACTTATGCTTCTCCATTAGAAGTGCATTGTATATGCACTTCCTTTTCTATCATAGGATTACTCCCTAAAACTTGTCATGGATCTGCTCCTCATTTGTCCTATATAAAACTTGTCTCAGCCATTTCAGTTTATTTTGTATACTCCTGAATTGCAGTATTTGTCTGGCTTTATTTCCATTTTTGTGGAATAACCTATTTCCCAGGGTAATATCATCTACCAAACGCTTTGGGGACATTTTTGTGTAGATATTACAGTGCGGGATTGCACACAATCTAGAGAATTCTAGCCTTAATCAAATTTATGCTGCTGTGATGTTTGACATTCCTAACAGAGAATCATCCCACCCCAGAAACATATCGATCACTATAAGCAAGTATCCTGGTTACAATATGATGTGTGATTTAAATATTATGTAATCACAGGAGATGGGGTCAAAAGTTCTCTCTGTTTCCGGAACACTAATGTAGTGCTTTATCGCTGATACTTTGCCATGAGGATGCCATCTGCTGAGTGCAGGAATTAGTGGATCGTGGAATGCTCGGTGCAGAATCCACAGAATCCAGACTGTTCTGGGACTAGGGTATTGTAGTCTGTAATGAATTACTGGATCAACTGTATTTCAGTATGTTCAAGAATTCTGAATGAGAAAAGAAGGAATGAGATTGGACTAGAACTTATGGGAAGAAGCAGATTGGGGTTTATGGATGGTGATGGCCTCAGGTGACTTAACCTCAGAGGAAACAGGATATGGTGGCCGAGCAATTCTAGGCGCTTCAGTCTGGAACTGCGCACCTGCTACAGTCACAGGTTGGAATCCTGCCTCGAGCATGGATGTGTCTGATGTCCTTAGATTAGTTAGGTTTAGGTAGTTCTATGTTCTAGGGGACTGATGACCTCAGATGTTGAGTCCCATAGTGCACAGAGCCATTTATATTTGAATTTGAAACAGGACAAGTGAAGGTAGTGGTTGTATACTCCGGTAAGTAGTAACAACAGAATATGCTTTGCTCATGTAAATCATTTCTGATGCAAACCTCAAGTTGCTTAGCATTATCTGGTCGTCGGTGTTGCAGAAGTGCTTCCACTCCATCCTGTTCCTACGAGATCCCTAATCTGTGGGTGCAGGTCCCTGGCACCAGTTTCAGAAGAGCAAGCATACATGTGAGAGATGAACATTTAAACTTGATAGCAGAGTCGGTCATTGGGGGTTTTTACTCATATGCAATATTTTTTCCATGTATTGCCTTACCATGTTATTACATTTCTCTGAGTTCATAATGCAAGTTCATTTAAGCACACTCCCAGCATCATCTTCAACACTGGTTAGGTCTGGATAGTTAGATTAGGTACATAATGCATCTGTTGAGTTAATGTTTGTGTGTTTCTGTTAATATTTTGAGAGAAACTGTGTTCCTCCCTAAACATGGCTAGGTGTACATCTGACATGTATTTAGAATTTTCCTGCAGGAGCAATTGTATTTGGTCTCTCCATGTATTTAGCATTATCCTCCTGTTCAGTTAAGTTTTGTACAGGATGTATCATAAGGAGAAGTGAATGGTGAGCAAGAGTGAAAATATATGGTCTTGCCACTGCCTCATATGGAATACTGTGTGGCTTAGTGAAAATTTCCATTAAATGCAAACTTTCCTCATTTAATTGTGCTAAGATTTCATCCATGGGGTATTTGAACAGGAAGTTCAATACTACTTCATGACATTATTTGGCACTATCTGTTTTACACAATTACCTGTTAAAGGAAATGTACATGTGTTGGTCATGGATAATATTTGAGCCTAATTAGGTAATTTAAAAGTTTATCTTCAGGAATTTTATACTACTTAGTACAAATATATTTGACTTAAATCAGTGGCCATTCACAGCTACTTCTACAGTTACATCACTAATGACTAATTTACTTGCTCGTGTTTGCAGGAATGTTTTCTTTTTTATTGCCACACATATTTGTTATGTATGAGGCGGAACTATGGGCCTCATGGGAAAAGGTTGACCCGGTTGAGTCACGCAGTTTGACTCTTAGTCTGATAATGCGGTGTGGCCATTAATTGCAGCGTTGATCACGTGGGCTCACATGAGGATCAATGAACTATACTTGATGGGATGTATCTGTAACTTAGGTGGTTAGAAAGTTAGTAGACAGGAATACAATTAAATACTTAGCTTTAATTCAGCATCAGCAGTGAACGTTGATCTTGACTTTGTACAATAATATTTAGAAGTGTAGTTATAGACTGAATAATTCTTTACAATTCTAATTGCTAAACGCATATAGATCAATTTTCAATGTGTAAACTGTAAGTGGCACCCGGCTAGGTCATAGCTACTGACTTAGCTGAAGGCTGTGCTAACTAGCGTATCTCTGCAAATGAGATCTCTAATAGGAATGGTTCACTTGTTACGGCTTCAAAGTTGGCTGTAGAACTGGCCAGTGAGGTAGCCTGTCTCTTAAGACCAGCTGAGTGGCAGCACTTTTTCTGCTAGCATTGAGAGTGGCAACTCGCGGGTCCAATGTGTACTGACAGACTGCGGCCGATTTGAAACCTACAACCTAGCAAGTGTGGTGCCTTGTGGTGTCACCACAACATTCATCTGTCATTTTTCACTACTTTCACCCTGCATATTTCTGTTAACGTTATAAGAGCAACTGCATTGTTCTCTCCACATGTTTGGGTGTAAGACATTAGTTTGGTTGTTACTTTTCCATTCGCTGCTACATACCATTCTAGGCATATCTCTTCTTAAACTAATAGGTCGAGATCAACTCTCCAGTTTTTACTCATTGTGGTTTTTTCACTTCTTCTCCCTTATTTACAGTTACAAATTTTCTTCATTGGATATTTAGGCAGAATCCAATTCCTTGAAATAGTTCTTTTGTCTTGTTATGCTTGGTTGCTATTGAAACACTTGATAGATTTTCTCTTGTTTTTGTATCAAAATTCCTTTTTTCCTTTGGTCGTTTCACACTGGTCACTACATTCTAATGTTTTTGACCACAAGAATGTGTGAAGTTGGATTGCAACCTTCTCACTTCTTTTACATGCATGGACTTACTTGGCATGCTTAGCTGATCTTCTTGTCTGGATAGCTGGCTCAATGTCAGTCTCCAAAAACTTCTTCTCCAAAGAATGATGGTAGTTAAAGGAATATATACAGGGTGATCCAACTGAAGTTTTGGATGAGATTATCTTGAAAACTATACATTGAGTAAAAGTAGTGGGTAAGAAGAGTTCATACGCTCAAAGGGGGACATCAAATGATACTAGACTCAACCTCCATCCCCTGCCCCATTGAGTGGGGCAGGGGGCAACTTTTAAATATTAAACAGAAACATTCATTTTTTATTCCAGATTTGAATTCTTCATAAAAAAGTAATCAAGTTTTGTCTGAGTCAGTTTTTTAAACCATTGACAGATGGTACTGAAATAGAGAAAAAAGTAAAATTGGGGAAGAACTCTGATTTATCTAGAATCATCCAAGAAAGATGCGTAAAATCACTAAAGAATGTGTGCCAAATGTTTTGTTATGCCAAATTAACCTATTTTTGTACAAAACGTATTGTATCCTACTTTTAGCATTACCCAGGAAGGACAACATGGATGTAGTGGAATGATGTTCCCATGGGTTGCTTCATTAGTGAGAGTCCCCTTGCCTCTCACATTTTGGGGTGCTTCATTAGTGTGAATCTCCTTACCTCTCACAATTTGGGGTGCTTAATTAATGAAATTAGCCACAAAGAAATGGTTGAAAATTATCCCCATTTGCTTGAATGCATAAAGTCAATTGTCTGCAAAAGTTGTACACAGTTTTGAGCAGCACATCCTGTGGTATGGCTGCACATGCTCTTTGAATGCGTTGCTCCATATCGTTTCAGGTTGTGGGCTGTCTTTCACAGACAATAATTTTTAAATAACCCCACAAGAAAAAATCAGGAGATGTTAGGTCTGGTGAACATGGAGGTCACTGAATTGGTCCGCTGCGTCCTATCCACTTACCAGGGTACTGTAAATTTAAAATGTTACGCACATTTTTAGCATAATGGGGAGCTGCTTTGTCCTGTTGGAACCACATTCACTGCCTAGTTTCTAAATCAACATCTTCCATTAGCTCCAACAAATCATTGTAGAGAAGTTGTAAATAAGATTCCCTAGTGACATTTCAGCCAAAAAATATGGTCCTATCAAGTAAACCATTTAAAGTTTCACACCAGACCATTAACCACCATCTGTGTTGATTGTCAATATTGGTCCTCTGTCAAACCACACTGGCACAGACCCATTGACAATCATGATGATTTAATTTTCCATTATCTAAAAAAATCATTGTCACCTCTTGTGATTTCCAAGGCCCATTGGCAGAAATGCACGTGTATTTGCATATCTTTCAGCATTAATGCCTGTGTCAGTGTGATATGATAAGCATGATATTTATGTGCCTTCAAAATCCTCAAAACAGTCGATTTCGGTATTCCAGTTTGTCTCTGAACCGCATGACTACTAATTTCAGGATCCAGTTCAACACAGGCGAGAATGGTATGGGCAACAGCGTAATTTTCATTGTATTCACAATGACAAGTTGGATGGTGCACATATTCATTATTCGAAACTGCTCTCAACAAGCTTGAAATGTTTTTGCTTGGATGTCGTTTGTTTGGGAAACGATCGGCATACAATTGTGCAGCTGCATCATAATTGTTATGACATTCATCTAAAATTAACATCACATCAACAGTCTCTGAAGGAGGATAGTGAGCCATGTTTTGCTAAAGAATAATTTACTTTAGTCAGTTGATGTTTACGGTTCACAATCGGAAAGTGAAGTGATGTCAGATCACAATGAACCGACCTTTATACTGAGCAATAGTTCGCAGTTTGGCGATGGTAGCACCACAGTCGGGTGAGTAATGGTGTTGTGAAGAGTTCCCTAACGAAACTTTAATACCATTCCCCTTCCTCTATCAAAAATTTTTTTTGTAAAAAAAAAAAAAAAATAAAATAAAAATAAAAATAAAATAAAGAAAAGCTTAATTTGGTGTAATGAAAGAATTGGTGCACATTTTGCATCAATTTGATGCATGTTTATCTAATCATTCTAAATAAATTGGAGTTCTTTCCCAATTTTAAAGTTTCTTGATTCCAGTGGTTTAAAAAAAATGTATCAGATGAAACTTGATTACTTTTTTATTGAGAATACGAATCTGCAATAAAAAATGGTGTTTCCATTTAAGATTTAAAAGTTGCCCCTCATGCAAGGGGGTGGGGGATGGGGGTCACATGTAGTATTATTTGATGGCCCCCTTTGAGCTTATGAACTCATCTTACCCACTATTTTTACTCAATGTATAGTTTTCGAGATAATCTCATCCCAAACTTCAGACGGACAGTTCAACTTTCATAAAGAAAAAAACAATCAGTTCACACATAAACATTAGACTTCTTGTAAGTCATCCATATCATCTCACATTAGACACAAATTAAGATACATTTACCACATAGTTGATTCAACAGCCACCGAAACAGTGAACAAGTCTTGCCTCTAGTACATCTGTGTTAAAAGTTGCTAAAAATCTTTTTTCAACTCATCTGTTTATTTCATCACTACAATAAAGTTACGAAACAGCTCAGAACAACACATAAGTTTCTTGGGGCTGGTGTGTTCTTTCATTACAATTTCCTTGACATGACCGACAAGTGCTGTTGGTTCCATTTGACTGCCATGTTTACGGTCTTCTCACTACACACTTTAGACCTGCACACACAGACAGGTGACACACAGTAGATAGGCTCTCTCACACTTATATTTAAAATATCATGTATTCGAGAAGGTAGAAGGCCGAGTGGTTCTAGAAATTACGCGGAAATTCTCTAAACACTATTGGTGATATTAATGTAAAGTGCCTCATTCCACATCATTAAGAAACTAAGTAATTGCAGTTGATGTTGCTCTGCACTTGACAATTTAGAATTCAGCATTTTTCACTCTGTTACTGACTCCCCACTGCTCAATTTTGTGGCAAGATTTTGAAATTCTGTCCATTTTCACTTTCTCACTGTGCTCCTTTGTTTTTGCATGTTAAATTAAATCTTTCTTGTGCACATTGAGACCAGTATGAAGTACCCACAGAACAGTGACTCCCCCCCTCCCCCCTCCCACCATCCCCGCTTGCAAATCTTATGGGTACCCCCACGTTGGCAACATTGATGAAAAGTGGTGGTAGAAAATAACCAGTGACTTTAATTGAGTTAGTGTTATATTTCAACCACTTTGTGCGGATGTTAGTTTGCCCAGTTTTTCACCCTTTTATTTAAGGGACTTCATCATTTTTATGCGCATTTGATGCACCTGTTTGAGTGGTGTTACAAATGTGAGAGAGAAGAAATTTAATTACCTTCAAAAGAAATATAGTGTTCCCATAGAAATTGTCAACTTGTGGTTTATGGAACACAAGAGCCCACCCAATACTTGTCAATTTTGGAGTTCTTAAAAAATTTCAGGATAATATTTTCTAAAACTGTAAAAAAAAAAAAAAAAAATGTTTTCCTGTGATTCTCTTCACTTCATTAAATCTCTGAGCAATTTTGAGACTTGCTGCTAGATCAAATTCTGATTTCAGAAACTTGTTCATATTGATTAGCACTGGATGACTGTCAAGGTGTTTAATGTGTTAACAAATTATTTAGCAAAGTTTCTGGAAAATGTGGGTTCAAATCCCCCCCAGCTTTAATTGGAAAATAATCTGCCACTTTTCAAAGCTTTCAGGTGCTCATGAGGTGGGCTGCTTAATACATCATACATGTCTGCACCTCATCTCAGAATGAAAATTAAATGGAAGACAATTTATCACTATTTTCCTCTATGATCCCTTCTTCCGTTGAATTTTGTAATTCATGTCTTCCGACAACAATAAAAACACCATTGTAAAATTGTTTCCATAAATCAGCAAACTGACAATACAATTTTAGCTTGTTACAACAATATTACATAATTCAAGACGTGAAGACTCTACAGTAGTACCTGTTGGCTGTAATACAACATTTTTAGAGACAGCTCTCAAATCATACTAAAAATGTTCTGAAAGCTAATACAAATTTTTGAGTTTTTGGATATTTGCTATATTTAAACAAAAAATAAGCATGCAGATTTAAATACTATACATGGTGATCTCCAATGTCATCTGACATGAGCAATGAAAATTTTTCGCTGCCAGCAAAACTCAATCAGTGGCTACACTGCAACTAAGTTGTATGTTTTTACTCCAGGGGGCAAGCATTTAAAATATAAAGTTTAACCTATGCAATGTGGTTGGTTTCTTGGAAATTTAAATGTTCACTGTGACCTACCCTTTGGGATTACCTCATCTTCCCCTATATGAATAAAAGAATGCTTGCGCTGGGGAGGAAAAGTACCGTTAGTCACAAGGAGTGAGAAATTATGTAAACTGTAGTGCAGGAGTGGGCAAGAAACCTGCTTGTGTGAGGTACACTTGCACTTGAGCAGGCACCTGAGTGTGGCGTGCATACAGGGGTGCCAGGCAGCTGCTTTCTTCCTCCCCTCCCCTCCCCTCCCCTCCCCTCCCCTCCCCCCCCCACCCCCCATATTCTTCCCTGCCTTCTCCATGGTGTCTTTTATTTCCTAACTGCATATCACTTGAGATCCAGCTTATTTAAGTACTGCAAGTCGACTTTGCAATGAAATTAATGTCGGAAACAAAATTTCTACATACAGACTAACTCCACAACAGTTATATAAATTTTCATCAACTACTTTGCTCCTAGCCACAATACATTAATTTTTATAACAGTAAAAAATCTGTCACAGAGTTATGTTCAGCCAAACATTGCCATTACTTTCACAGACTCATGATGAAGACAAGGAGGCTAATGCTGTGGAAAGTAGATCTATTAATTTCATTTGCAAATTGTGAGGAATGTCATCTACAGAAGTAGAAAAAGATCTCAAAGCAATTCGAAAGCTTGGGATAGATTTAGTATCTCCATAAACCACTTAAGTTCCTCTTTTATTGTACTAATTAGAGAAACATAGTCCTTGTCATTTTTTCATGGTCAGAAGATGGAATAGGTAGATGTGCTGCAGCCTTTGATGAAGGCTGTCTTTGCCACACTGCAGGCTTTCTTGTGACAGTGTCAATTACTCCTCACCAATCTCTAAATATGGTCCAGGGATTAATTTTTCACAGGGACGTCATCCTGTAAACTGATGAGGAACTCCCAGCTAATCTGGAGTGGTGTGGTGTTCATTTTATTCGACTTGTGGAGGAGGCTTGCAAAGACAACTGCACCAGTGTTGGCTCCCTTATTCTGCCTTCTGAGAGGGATACCCTCCCAGAGAAGATGTGACATGAAGCCATATGTCCCTCCATGTATGCGGTGCTTTCAGTGCTTGCATTTTGGGCATATGTCTTCTTCCTGCCATACAGGGGACTCTTTGTGTGGTGACTATGGCCATCCAGTCCATGAAGGAATCTCTTGTATTCCAACACCTGTGTGTGTCAGTTGAGCTGACCACCACTCCCCTAGCTTGCCGGATTGCCAGTTTACAAAAGAGAAAAGAAGATCCAAGAATACTTGTCCCTGAATCACCTGTCATATGCTGAGGCCCGCCGAAAGTATGAGAGACTCCACCCATTGCCACTATCTTCAACTTTTGCCTCTGTTACTTCCTTTCCTCCTCCTCCCTTGTCCTTACCCCTTCTCCTTCCCGGTTTCCCCAAACCCCCCACCCCTTGCAGTTCCCACAACCTCCCATTAGGGAGTGGCTCCCCCTGCCCAGTCAAAGAAGTGCCGAGTGCTCCATTCTTCAGCATCAGCTGGTGATTGGGCTCCCTTCTGGGATTCCTCTCCCCAGTATCTCTCAGGCCAGAAGACTCTGACCACCACTCAGCCACGAAGTGCACCATTTGTGCACCCCAAGGTCACCCATTCTCTTTCAGTTCCAGATCTTGCAGAAACCTGTACACCCCCTGTGTCCTGCCCTTCTCCACCTCAGAAAAAGAAGAAGAAGAAACATAAATCCAAAGACAAGGCACAAACAGTTCCCCTGGAGGTGCCATCTTGCCTCTCGCAACATGAGTCTGACATCTTATTCATGATTTTCACCCCATCCTTGCAGGTGATGACTAGTGACTGACCTCCTCCCCAGCTTCTGCATGTCTACCTTGATAGTATCCCTTGCAATTCCACTGGATGATCATGTGGGAATAGTACATCACCTACCAGAAATGCAACATCTTGTCTCCTCCTATTCTGCATGCTGTCTTGTTCTTCAAGAAACACATTTCTGTGAGGGAGTGTGATCAACATTTCGTGGTTACCTGGTGTTCTGTTGGAACCATGCTGGCTCTGGGGTAGCATGTGGTGGGTTCTGCACATTGGTTCTCTCCGATCTCATTAGTGACTGCCAGATTTGTTTGCTCTCAAACCACTATCGCTTCCAAGTTGGTACATAGGGGATCCAATCACCATTTTCAATGTCTACCTCCATCCAGGTAGGCCAATTCCTTATGTCTACCTTAATCCAGCAACTCCAACCACCATTTCTCCTCCTTGGGGACTTCAGTGCCCACCATCCACTGTGGGGGAGTGTTACTTCAATGGGTAGGGGTATCCTAATTGACCAACTTATCACGGACCTCGATTTGTGTCTCCTCAATGATGGTTCCCCTACTGACTTCAATGCCACCCATGGCACCTTCTCTGCTATCAATCTCACGATCTCCTCCCTTGCCCTGGTGGCTTCCCTACATTGGTCATCCCATGATGACCTTTGTGACAGTCACCACTTTCTGGTGATTCTATGGTTCCTCTGCTGATACCAGGCAGACAGGCCCCCATGTTGTGCATTCCACTGGGCCAATTAGCCTTTATATATGTTTGCTGTGAACCCCCCTCTCAAATACCTTTGATGCAGTCGTGCAAGGCGTCCCTGCCACTATTTTCTGCTGACACTGCTGTTAAACCACATTTGGCTCACTTGTGCTTTTCTGTCACAATGGTAAGACAGTATAGTTAGCCCTGTCCTTAAGCCCAGGAAAAACCCAGTGTCTCTAGTCAGACTAATTGGGTGGTAGCTGTCCAATGTACTTTGTAAACTGATCAAAAGGATGATCAGCTTCAGATTATGTTGGGTACTTGAATCTCAGGACCTTTTGTCCTTGTATCAGTGTGGCTTTTGGACAGAGCGACCTCCGAATGGTCATTTATCCAGATTGGAATCAGCCATTTCACAGACTTTTACTCACCGCTGGCACCTTACTGCCATCTTCTTTGAACTATATAAGGCATATGACATGGCTTGGCGCCATCACATTTTAGTTACCCTCCATAACTGGGGCTACCGTAGTCCCCTTCCAATTTTTATCCATAAGTTTTTATTTCACCAGCTCTTCTGGCTTTTGGTTGGCATTTCACTTAGTGCCCCCCAGATTCAGTAGAATGGTATCCCACAGGGTTCTGTGCTAAGTGTCACACTGTTCCTCATTGCCATCAATGTGCTTGTGACCTCTGTTGGGCTTCTGGTTACACCGGCATTGTACATCGACAATTTTTGTATCTGGTGCAGCTTCCACTCGGCACCTTGGAGCTGGCGCTTAGCAGATGCTTCCATCCGATGGGCCTCCGCATGGGCCACCACCCGTGGCTTCCAGTTTTCTTCCTCCAAAATGTGCATTGTGCATTTTAGTCATAGACCCACATTACACCCCGATCCAGAACTTTATTAATGTAACCAGTTCCTTGATGTTATAGCACAGTCCCATTTCTTGGACCTTATTTCTGATAAGAAGCTGGCATGGCTGCCCCACACTCACCACCTAAAGACTACATGTATGTGGAAGCTTAATGTTCTCCACCTCCTGGCCCACACATGTTGGGGTGCTGACCATTCCACTCTTCTCCATCTTTACCATAATCTAGTCTGGACATGAGCAGAGCATGGTAGTCAGGCTTATGGCTCAGCAGCTGCTTCCACTTTAACTCCTTGACCCTGTCAGTCATTGTGTGGTGCATATGGCTATTGGTGCCTTTTGCACTAATCCTGTTGATAGTCTCCTCACAGAAGTGGGGAGTTCCCTTCTACACATCCAAAGGTGCCAAACCCTTTTTCTTACACAATCACAGTTTGCCAATTCCCTGACCATCCTCTGTAACCTGTGCTCTTCGTCAATGAGGGATGTCTCCCTCCTGTCTTCTACTGGCTTCAAACACCATCTATTTCTGAGATCATGTAGTGTGTTCACAGCAGGGCATCTAGCTATTCAGAGAGCCCTCCTTTCTTTCTCAGGCCTCTTTCCACAGTGTTTTAATTTGTTCAGACTCCATGAGCAGCCTGCAGGCTATTGATCAATGTTACTCTTGTCAGCATTTGGTCTCTACTATTCATGACCTTCTCTCTGACCTTGAGTGTGCTGCCTCTTAAGTTCTTTCTCTGGATCCTAAGTCATGTGGGCATGCCAGGTAGTGAACTGGCTGACTGATTAGAGAAGCAGATACTTACCCCCATTTCATTTCCCGATTCCAGCTGTGGATATGTGGATCTACATTAAATCTCTCTTTCCTCAAAAGAGGAATGCCCTCTGGAGTGCTACTGCTATGAGTAAAAAGCTCTGTACGATCAAGGAGTCTACTGCAGTACGGCTCTCTTCCTTCCACTCCTCTCAGGAGGAGTCCACTGTTTTATGCCCTTTACACATTGGTTGTACAAGGCTCACCCATTGTTTCCTCCTACAAAATTACCCTTCCCCCACAATGTGGTTGTCGAACCAGACTGACTGTACTTAACACGAAGGGCCAAGAGATGGGGGGGACGTTCCAACAATATGTGAGATACTGCCTTCCAGATTCCTTAAATGTAATATTAGCAGACGATCCATGGATGGTTGAACTGGTCCTCAGTTTCTTCCATGGAAGTGGTTTTTATTTCCAGATTTAAGGTTCTACTTTAGTCTTGGTGCTGGGGCAGGTTGGTTGTGGTTGGGACTTCTTTTACAGTCTTCTCGGTCTGTGACCCCACACAGTGCCCCCCCCCCCCCCTCCTTCCCCTTTTCCCAGTTTTTTGGTTTGATCTTACCTTTTATGTTTTAATGTATGTGTTTGATAATCATTATTTTATAATTTGATTCCCCTAACTGGATCCGTCCACTTTTAGCAGGCCCTCTTTCTTCTGTGACTCACTTTGGAATCACAGACTGATGACCTTGCCGTTTGATTGATTGATAAACTGAGAGGGGTTATGGGACCAATGTATTAATCTGGTGGAGATGCCACAATAGAAAAGTACTAAAGAGTGGGTCACACTAGTGTTATGTACTCAGTTTACCCATGAAGAAGACTATTTTTTGAAAATTCTCCCAATAAAAAACTGACCCTTCATCTCAACACACTATACAACTCTGACACTATAAAGTTAAAATTTTTTATTTATTGACAACTTTCATTTTAGTCATCAGTTTCTTCCACCATTGGCTATCTCCTTATCTCCAAATGCCAAAATAAAGAAAAGAACAACTTACATTGAGACCTGAACAAGTGCAAATATTTTCACTAGGTCTACTGTAGAGTTCCTAAAATGGTACCAACATACACATGATTCATAATAATGGGAGGCATTTGGTGAATGGGTGCATTGTCAACTAAGCAGCTTTATGTATGAAATTCCCTGATTTCCAATATTCTGAGTGTGCTTTTGCTTCCCTACATTTTGCACTAGATGTGCAGGTGCTTTATTACTTTCACTGTTAGTGAATAACTGCTTGAAATGTTGTTACAATATTTGTCTATTATAGAATTTTTACAGTCGAATATTGCTTTATACTGGACATGCATATCTTGTGCAATGAGTAGAGAAGCAACAGTACACTTAGTTGGATGAATATAATTCCTTGATTGTGCATTTTCAGCTAAACATAAAAGCAGAAAACACCTGTTCACCAAACGCCACCCATAAATATAACCATATGCATTTAATACCAATTCACTAAGATTGAAAGTAGACCTAGGGAAAATATTTATACTTGTTTCTAGTTTTAATTTTGACTGGTTTCAGCCTGGAATGGCGATCTTAAGATGCTACATTAGAGGAGAGGAAAGTTGATATTATTTCATAAAGTGATTCTTTGAAACAAAAAAACAAATGTTAACAGTAAGTCGCGCCTCAAACAGATGTTTTGTTCAGAAACTCACAGTATTTTGACAAGTGCAGTGGGTAAACCTTCGTAAGACACAAACTAGAAGCGGTTTTGCATTGCAGGTGTCAGCAGGGGCCATACTTTGCACCTGTGATGGTTTCCTGAGATGACTGAGACAGCAAGGTAGCACATCTGGAAGTGGTCAATGTCATCCCATACATTCTGTTGACATGGTGCACAGCAGTAGTCCCAGTTCAGTCTCTGCATATAATTTGGCATCCTACCAGCATGGTGTGTCGATGGCTGTTTGGCTATTCCTTTGCAAGGGTGGCCCATAATGGCTCTTCTGAGCACCCCCACCCTTTGCAAACAGAGCATTGACCAAGGTGCATTGTCAGATTGTCATGTGGCCAAACATAGTGAGAAACCCCACTTATGTGTAGTGGATTTGGTGCATCAGTTGAAACCTATCTTGGGCTGCCAATCCCCCAACTGGGTTGACCTCAAATGCCTCCAAGAACTGACAGATGTGCATCTTCATCTTGTTAAAAGCACAGGTGGCAGTTGCACTCCTGCACCACCTATAATGGTTTGAAGTCGTGCCGCTGGCTTATCGCCCATCAGCCCACCTACCTAAGCGTGCTCCTCAGGGATTTCTCCGAACTGCAGTGTTGCCTCCATTGTGTGCACTGTGCCAGTGACTGGTGGGTGCATTCGTGTGGCTAACAGTTCACCACTGGAATGGAGGAACCTCTGCACCGTCCTACTGACAGCTTTGCTCACAGCTGGCAGTCGAGCAGGTAGATTCTGCATACCTGGGTGTAATCTTCAGCCCCTTGAACTGTAGACAGACAATCTCTCTTGAGCATCAGCTGAACTCGTAGAAATTCTCCACATAACTGTACAGTTAAAATGCGCACTACTCAATATTCCTTACTGTTTTATAAAAAAGGAGAGAACAACATGTCTAATCTTGACATAGTTCGCACAACAATGGATCGCCCAGTGTTTTTTCAGTGTGGGATTTAGAAATAAGAAAGTAATTCTCAAGTAAGAGTACATCAAACAACAAAGTATCAAATAAACTCACTTCACCAGTGTCATGTGGCTCAAAATGAAACAAAGTATCCTGTAGTAATTTGAAATTTATTTACATGCAATTGGTGATAAGTGTTTAATATCTGACATAAGAACGATTATTTCTCTCACAAGAAGGGATAAGGACAGCACAGGGCTAGTATTCATGTCATTTACATGTGTGTGTTTCACCACTAACCTATGCTTTTAACAAGATAAAGACTTAACAAGATCAAGTTTTCACTCTGCAATGGAGATTAATTTTGGTAATGGTTTCCCCATGATACTCTTTTTCTCAGGAGTGCTCGTTCAGAAATTAATGCATGAGAATGTCTGAAGTTGTGGAAGGTATATTGAGGTGCTGGAAAAAGAAAAGCTGTGAGGACAGGCTGTGAGTCATAACCAGAAAACACAGTTGCTATGATCTGTTCTCAAAAAAAAAAAAAAAAAAAAGAAGAAGAAAAGAAAAGGCGCAGTTCTAGGTTAGGGTTCCATTATAACAAACAGTCTGAATCTGACACCAAGTTCAGAAATAGCATGCACATTGCACTGTAGTGAAAATTTCATTCTGTAAATGTATGTAAATTAATCTATACATGTATTGACATCTCTGCTTAGAAATTACACAATCACCATTTGCCAATTCCCTGACCATCCTGTGAATGGTGTCCTCTTTGCAAGTGAGGGCTGTCTCCCTGGTGGCAACCTCCCACAGGTGGGATTGCTGCTTGGCATGTGTCTCACTTCCCTTTGTCGTTCGTTGGGATCTCCATATCCACTCACTGGAATGGACCTTGTGCATTTCACTTATCTCCCCTCCCCCTTCCCTCTCAGCCCCCCCCCCCTTCCTATGATCCTTGGATGGTACCTAGACCACAGATTAGGAGCAACCTGTTTCAGGGTCCTAAGGTCTCTGCTGCACCTATGGTTTTCTAGAATCTTTTAGGTGCCATCCATGCAGTTACAGGGTGCCTTCATCTTTTACACTGATGGTTCTAAGACAGTTGACAAGGTGGGATACACTTCCACATCTTGTACTGCCATTGAACAATATTTATTGCCAGGATCATGTGGTGTGTTCACAGCAGAGCTTTTAGCTATTCACAGGGCCCTCCTTTCCATTTCTCAGGCTTCCCTCCACAGTGTTTTAATTTGTTCAGACACAATGAGCAGCCTGCAGCCTATCAACTGTTGCTACTTTTGTCACCCTTTGATCTCTGCTATCCATGACCTTCTCACTGTCCTTGGCCATGCCACATGCTCAGTTTGCTTTTCTAACCAGACACTCAGCCAGTTAATTCCCTGGGATGCCCACATGACTTGGGACCCAGAGAAAGATGATACTTAACCCCATTCCTTTTCATGATTTCAGCTGCAGATATTTGGATCTAGATCAAACGTCTTTGCCCGGAAGTGGAATGACATCCGGTGTGCTACTGCTCCTGGTAATAAACTCCGCAAGGGCGAGGAATCTGCTGCAGTTTGGCTCTTTTCCTTGCACTCCTCTAGAAAGGAATCAACTGTTTTATACCCTCTATGCAATGGTCATAGTAGGATTACCCATTGTGGGGGTGATTCATTACTTAGGAAGAAACAATGTTGTTGGGGAGTCAGACTGAATGTCCCCCCTGCGGGTCCGGGGATTAGAATAGGCCCGAGGTATTCCTGCCTGTCGTAAGAGGTGACTAAAAGGAGTCCATCCCCCTCACGGGGGTAGTTAGCGCCTGCGTCCGGAGACGGACGGTTCCACAACCTATAATTGTGGTCTTTTTGGTTTTTCACTTCTCGTTTCTTCCTTCCTTTGGTTGGTTCCTTTCTTTGCTCTTCTCCACCTCACTGTCTTCCTTACCCTTTCCCTTGACTTGTTCTCCTTGCCTCCTCATTGTGCCTTCTATCCTTGCCTTCTCATTGCCTTCTTCTCCTTGCCTTCTCATTGCCTTCTTCTCCTTGCCTTCTTCTCCTTGCCTTCTCATTGCCTTCTTCTCCTTTCCTTCTCTGGTCTAGGCCTTGGCGTTTGAGACAGTCTGTCCTCTTTCTCCCTCTCTCTCTTCTTTTTCCTCTTCTTCCTTCCTCCCTGTGCGTGCCTGAAGGCTGACCCACGTGTTCGCACGCGTAGCCGGTGACGGGGTAATGCGTAATTCCCCGCCCTGGGTAGACATGTAAGGCACGCACGTACCCCCTGGTAAAGGCCAGGCCCAGGGAGGGGTGATTGCCTGAGCTGATACCTTCTGACCATGCCGATTGGTCCCTCCGTCTGTTTCTCGGGAGGTGTGACTTGAGGTGTAAACATTCACCTAAGGCGGGAGTGCCCTCTGAGAGGGTCCCCACAAGGAAGGAGCGCGCCATCGGAGACGCTGGCAATCATGGGGGATTTCTCCGCAATGGATTCTACTCCATCTCTTTCGACTTCTGCCCAAAAACGGAAACGTGACCAGCCACCAGTGACAAAAGTACTACCGCCTTCCCCACAGTTCCTCGTCGTTTCTTGATCTGAGGACGGAAAGGATTTTTCTGCTGTCAACCCTTTCATTATCCAGAAGAGCGTAGATGCCATAGCCGGATCTGTCAAATCTTGTACCAGGTTGCGTAACAGTACCTTATTACTCGAAACTGAGAGCGCCTTTCAGGCACAAAAACTGCTTCGGGCCACAATCCTGTACACGTTCCCGGTCTGGGTGGAGGCTCACCGAACTTCGAATTCGTCTCGTAGTGTGGTCTATACTAGATCCCTCGACGGATTGACTGATGAGGAGATTCAATCTTTCCTCGCTGAGCAGGGCGTGACGGCTGTCCATAGGGTCATGAAAACGGTCAACAATGACCTTGTACCGACCCGGACACTTTTCTTGACTTTTAATAGTGTTAAGCTGCCATCGCGCATCAAGGCGGGCTACGAGGTTATTTCTGTTCGCCCCTATGTCCCGACACCTACGCATTGCTACCAGTGTCAGCGTTTCAATAACACTCGACAGTCTTGTTCCAATGCGGCTAAATGTGTCACTTGTGGCAGGGATGCCCATGAGGGTGACTGTCCACCTCCGTCTCCTCGTTGTGTGAACTGTCAGGGTGACCATGCCGCATCCTCCCGCGACTGTCCTGTCGATAAGGAAGAACGCTGTATCCAAGAAATTCGGGTCAAAGAAAAAGTGTCCACCTCGGCTGCTCGCAAGCTATTGGCTAGTAGGAAGCCCACGCTGCTCCCAGTGGGGAAATACAGTACTGTCCTCGCCTCTCCTCGGACTACCAGGGAGGTGGCAACCCAGACATGCGATCTGACCTCCAGCACCACGGTCGTCCATTTGGCCAGTGCTAAGATCGCGCGGTCGACGTCACTTCTTCCTCCCATCACCCCTCAGACACCAGCCCCTTCATCAGCTTCTGCTAAGACGAAGACCCCGAAGTCAGATGCACGGGCCTTCAAGAAGGAACCATCCCGTGCAGACTTCCTACGTCCCTCGACCTCCCAGCCTTCGACCGGTACCTCCAACAAACGACCTTCCAAGAAGGCTCATAGGAAGCACAGTTCTCCTTCTCCGCCACGGCACATTTCTTCTCCTGCGCCACCCAACGGTTGCCGCCCCAGGCCGTCATCCGTTTCGCCTGGCCGCACCACTGGTAGCTGAACATCTGGCCGTTCACTGGCGGCGGAAGCTTCCCCTCCCGGCCATGTTGCCGAGATGGCGGATGAACTTATAGACCCAATGGACGATGACTGTCCGCCTACTGATAGCGGTGGCAGTGCTCGCTCGAAGTCAGGCCCTCAGCGGCCTTCGAGGTGACCCCTTCTTTCCTCTTCCTTTTCTTCTTACGATGGCACTTATTCACTGGAATATTCGCAGCATTCGCTCCAACCGAGAGGACTTGAAGTTGCTGCTCCGCTTGCACCGTCCGCTCGTCGTAGCCCTCAAGGAAACGAAGCTATGCCCTTGCGATCAAATTGCCTTGGCACACTACACCTCTGTGCGTTTCGACCTACCCCCTGTGGTAGGTATCCCGGCTCATGGAGGGGTTATTTTGCTGGTCCAGGATGATATTTACTACGATCCCATCCCGTTGCACACCGGCCTGCAGGCAGTTGCCATCCACATTACTCTCCCCACTTTTATATTTTCCATTTTATTCTGTTTACACTCCATCGTCGTCTGCCGTTACCAGGGCAGACATGATGCAACTTATTGCTCAGCTACCTACACCATTTTTGTTAACTGGAGACTTCAATGCGCACCATCCCCTTTGGGGCTCTCCAGCATCCTGCCCGAGGGGCTCCCTGTTAGCAGACCTTTTCAACCCGCTCAATCTTGTCTGCCTCAATACTGGCGCCCCTACTTTTGTTTCGGACGCATCTCACACCTATTCCCATTTAGACCTCTCTATATGTACTCCCCAACTTGCACGCCGGTTTGAGTGGTATGCACTTTCTGATACATATTCGAGCGACCACTTCCCGTGTGTTATCCATCTCCTGCAGCATACCCCCTCTCTGTGCTCATCTAGTTGGACCATCTCCAAAGCAGACTGGGGGCTCTTCTCTTCCAGGGCGACCTTCCAGGATCACACCTTCACAAGCTGCGATAGTCAGGTCGCACACCTCACGGAAGTCATTCTCACTGCTGCTGAATATTCCATCCCTCACACTACTTCTTCTCCACGTCGCGTACCGGTCCCCTGGTGGACCGCAGCATGTAGAGGCGCTTTACGTGCTCATCGACGTGCTTTACGCACCTTTAAACGCCACCCTACAATGGCAAATTGTATCAGTTATAAACGATTACATGCACAGTGTCGTCGTATTATTAAAGAAAGCAAGAAAGCCAGCTGGGCTGCTTTTACAAGCACCTTCAACAATTTTACTCCTTCTTCTGTTGTCTGGGATAGCCTGTGCCGGCTATCTGGCACTAAGGTCCACTCACCAGTTTCTGGCTTGACGGTCGCGAATGATGTCCTTGTGGCCCCTGAGGATGTCTCCAATGCCTTCGGCCGCTTTTTCACAGAGGTTTTGAGCTCCACTCATTACCACCCTGGCTTCCTCCCCCTAAAACAGGCAGAGGAGGCTAGGCCACCTAACTTCTGCTCCTCGAATCGTGAAAGTTATAATGCCCCATTCATCATGCGGGAACTCGAAAATGCTCTTGCCCGGTCATGGTCCTCCGCTCCAGGGCCAGATTCTATTCATATGCAGATGCTGAAGAACCTTTCTCCTGCGGGTAAAGGTTTCCTTCTTCGTACTTATAATCGCATCTGGATTGAGGGACATGTTCCCGCATGCTGGCATGAGTCTATTGTTGTACCGATTCCTAAGCCGGGGAAGGACAAGCACTTGCCTTCTAGTTATCGACCCATCTCGCTTACCAGCTGTGTCTGTAAGGTGATGGAGCGAATGGTTAACTCTTGTTTGGTTTGGCTCCTCGAATCTCGATGCCTACTTACCAATGTACAATGTGGATTTTTTAGGCGCTGCTATGCTGTTGACCATCTGGTTACCTTGTCGACCTTCATTATGAATAACTTCTTGCGGAAGCGCCCAACCACGGCTGTGTTCTTTGATTTGGAGAAGGCTTAAGACACCTGTTGGAGGGCGGACATTCTCCGCACCATGCATACATGGGGCCTTCGCGGTTGCCTCCCTCTTTTTATTTGTTCCTTTTTAATGGATCGACAGTTCAGGGTATGTGTGGGTTCTGTCCTGTCAGACGCCTTTTGCCACGAGAATAGGGTGCCACAGGGCTCAGTTTTGAGCGACACTCTCTTCGCCATAGCGATCAATCCAATAATGGATTGCCTCCCAGCTGATGTATCAGGCTCCCTTTTCGTGGACGATTTTACCATCTATTGCAGCACGCAGCGTACATGTTTCCTGGAGCGCTGTCTTCAGTGTTCTCTTGACCGTCTTTACTCCTGGAGTGTCGCCAGTGACTTCCGTTTTTCTGCCGAAAAGACTGTCTGTATTAACTACTGGCGCTACAAAGAGTTTCCCCCACCCTCCCTATGACTCGGTCCCGTTGCTCTCCCATTCGAGGAGACAACAAAATTTTTAGGTCTTACATGTGACAGGAAACTTAGCTGGACTCCACATGTGTCATATTGGGCTGCCCGTTGTACCCGTTCTCTAAATGTCCTCCGTGTTCCTAGTGGTATGTCGTGGGGAGCGGATTGAACCATCCTACTTCATCTATATCGGTCGATCGTCTGCTCCAAACTGGATTATGGGGGCTTCGTATACTTCTCGGCACGGCCGTCCATCTTACGCTGCCTCAACTCCATACAACATCGGGGTTTACGTCTTGCGATTGGAGCATTTTATACTACTCCCGTTGAGAGTCTTCATGCTGATGCCACTCACCTACCAGCACGATACACTGCTTTGTCGTATGCCTGTCGGCTACTGTCAATGCCCGACCACCCGTCTTATCGTACCTTTTTTTACGACTCTCTCGACCATCAATATGGGTTGTATGTCTCTGCCCTGCTACCCCCTGGAGTCCGCTTTCGTCGCCTCCTTCACCACCTTCATTTTTCACTCCCTGCAACCTTTAGAGTCGGCGACAGCCACACGCCACCATGGCTCCAGGCTCGGGTTCACGTTCACCTTGACCTCAGCTCGCTCCCAAAGGAGGCTACCCCCGGTTCGGTACACCACTCCCGTTTTCTTGAACTTCGTTCGAAGTTCATTAATATGACCTTCATTTACACAGATGGCTCTAAGACCAATGACGGAGTCGGGTGTTCTTTTATTGTCGGGGCACTAAGTTTCAAATACCAGCTCCATGGCCATTGTTTGGTCTTCACAGCTGAACTCATTGCCCTCTACCAAGCTGTTCTTTACATCTGCTGCCACCGACATTCTGCTTATGTCATCTGCTCCAATTCCCTGAGGGCCATCCAGAGCCTCAGTGATCCGTATCCGGTTCACCCTTTCGTGTACCGGATCCAATGCTCTCTTCAGCAGCTGGTGGACGATGGTTCTCCGGTTAGCTTTATGTGGGTTCCTGGCCATGTCGGTATCCCTGGGAATGAAGCTGCAGATGCCGCGGCCAAGGCTGCAGTCCTCCAGCCTCGGACAGCTTCTTGTTGTGTCCCTTCATCAGATTGCAGCAGGGTCATTTGTCGGCGCATTTTATCGCTGTGGCATGCCGATTGGGCTGCACTTACGGACAACAAGCTTCGGGCCTTGAAACCTCTTCCCGCGGCTTGGACGTCCTCCTCCCACCCTTCTCGGTGGGAGGAGGTCGTTTTGGCTCAGTTACGAATCGGACACTGCTGATTCAGCCATCGCCATCTGCTGACGGCTGCGCCGGCACCGTTCTGCCCATGTGGGCAGATGGTGACGGTCCACCACATTTTAATGTCCTGTCCCGATTTTAATACTCTGCGTCTTGATCTTGGCCTGCCATGTACTCTGGATGCCATTTTAGCAGATGACCCAGGAGCAGCTGCTCGCATTCTTTGTTTTATCAACTTGACAAACCTGTCCAAGGACATTTGATTATGCTGTTTCTTTTAATCCTATGGCTGTTACTACGTCCTATATAGTGTTGTCCCTTTTAGTTGCTGTTTTAACCTTGTGCCTCGCGGTGCATTCCTAACTTAGTATGGGCGCTAATGACCATTGTAGTTGTGTGCCCTAAAACGACAAAAAAAAAAAAAAAAAGAAGAGGTGCAGTTCATATAATAGCCCGTCCATAGTAACTCTGAAGTAGGTCTATTCCAGTTTCTGTTGATCTGCCTCAGCCAGACAGAGATCATCCATCTGATAACAACTTTCCTGTCATTTCTCTTTGTAGCTTCCTCAATCTAGCACCCATCCTCTTTTGTACATGTCTACAACACTCAAGTTTCTTTACCAAGGTATCATCATAAACATTGAACTCATTAATTTTATTGAAAGCTTTAGCGTCCCCATTGCCTAGGTACTTCATGTATATAACATTATAAATGGGAATCGACCTCAGAAATATTTTAAGAGCTCCACCACACTCCTCCATACCTCCTGTGTAACCATCATAATTCTTAGAACACTGATGTTCAATATGTCCTCCAGTGTTACCATGGCAGGTATGGCAGTACTTAGATAAGCACTCAACATCAACAACTTTTCCATTCTCTAGAGAAGTACCACTTGTCCTCTATGTTTTCATGTTCCATCAAATGCAACAACAATGTCCCTGGTTCCAATAATATTTACAGTTTCTTCTACTGCACATTTCATAGATGCTTTCGACACAACAGTCAAGGCACCTAAAAGTGTTTTATGTACTTGTTGTTCCTAGTGCGAGGAGGGGGAAGGTCCATCAAACTACAAAACACTTGATAGCCTTTTTCCCTTTTTGTATTGCACACATGCATACACCAACTTCAAAATCACATTGAATTACGCACAATGTTTGAAGTCATTTTCGAGATTTATTGCAGGATCTACACAGAAAAACTACTTTTGATGCTAAACCCTTCCTGCTAGTTTGTTGTTCAGTTATTTCCAGACAGCCTATACCATCACATTGCTTACATTTCACCACTTTCTTTATCAAAGCAGATAAGGTGCCCACATCAACAACAACAAATCCACTACAAACAGTGTCACCGTTAACACAAAAATTTGAATCAGCAGTAGGATTGGCGGGAGATGATACGTACGTTACTTTCAATAGTGTGGCTTCCTTTGCTTGTGAACTGGTTAACATGGAATTTCCTTTTATTGAATTTCTTGATACATGGCATAGTTTGCATTTATTGCACACTAAATGATATATACTTCCACAAATATATGTAGTACTTGGGCAACAAACATTCAGTAACACATGAACAAATTGCTTCAGCAAAACAAAAGTAAATACTAGCAAAGATAATCATTTATGGACACTAGAAACCTGCACTGTTACAACATATACAATGTATCATCACTGTAAACAGAAAGTTATCAGTTCTTTTCGAAATAATACTGGTTTCTGCAACAGAAATAAAGTAGGCATGACTTCATACATTACTGTAAGTTTGAAATTTGCTATATATTGGTAATTTTTCATTTTAAACCCTATATATATATTGTATATATTGTGGAAAAATCGAAATTTTTTAAGTACCCTTTATCCTTAATGTGTTCACTTCAATTTTTTTAAAGCAGTGGCAATACGCAAATTGTTAACAGGAAATACTGAAAATGCATGGAGGTAGATTTCTGTAAAAGCTCCCGTCCTCCTCACCAAAATAGATGTTGCGACCATAATCCAGCATATTTGGACTTCCATGAAAGGCATTAAAATGTATTTATCAATCTATTTTTACCTCCCTCTATAAATCTTCTTTCACTTCAGTGACAGGTTTGCACTTGGTAGTGTTCGTTGTGACTTGTGACCCATTTCCAACAACTTCAGTTTCGGAGCAGCCCGTTTCCAAAACTTCATTTAGTTTACTGAATCACAACTTCTCATGTTATGCCTTGTGCCTGTGGAAATTCTGGCCATTGTTTTTGCACTCTGTCTCTGGCATATGTTGGAATTTTTGATTTTTAATCCCGTTGTTTTGCACAAAACCAAACTTTAAGAAAATGGTTTAAAATTCTTCACCTTTAGAGTAATTTTTGATTACACAAATGACACATATATGTGCTTAACATTTCATGTGTCTAACACATGTGTATATTTTGCCCTATTTGGTTTAATGTCTCTGAAATAGATGTTTGAACTTAGTTTGAACCCAGCCAAGGCATACATCCTGTGCCCTCTTTTGATTGTCATGAAAGTTCCATTATCTACAATTATTTGAGGTGCATTATCAATGTTAGTCTGTACTTCAGTTAATGCTGCATTAATCTCATGCAGTAGAAACTCTTTATTTATTCCATTTGATGCTTCATTGCAGTGAGTGTTAGTGTGAACTGGAGAGGATGAAATCCACCGGCAATTCACTCACCCATTACCTCTACTGACCTTTGCCACGTGCTCTTGCACATTGATGCTGTAAGGGATATTAGATTTGAAGATGTACAGGTACTTTTCCCTTCATTAGGTACAGTGGTACTTTGTAACGACGACACCACTTCCTAGCCACTTTACCCTTGCACGTAGCTGAAGACATACAAATAACGGAGATCATTTTTGGACAACCATGTTGATAACGTGCTTAAACAGTATCTTTCCTAGAATTTGGCCTTTGGTGCAACTAATGCTTCAATGTTCAGTTGACGTGTTTTATTACTTGGTCCCACTTCTGTAGATCTTTGGCCCTGGTAAAGAGCTCTTGATGTGATGATGAGTCATTCATTCCCTGACTGGTATGTACTTCTCATGTAGTTGGGAGATTAGCCACTTGTGTTTCTTTTTTAGTGCCACTCAGGGATCACATGTAGGGTCCTTTGAGGTTGACATGTGTGCTTGTGACGCTGCATTGACCCCTGAAATAGTAACAAGTAACTGAAAAAAGGTTAATAAAAATATATTTTACGTTGGATAACTTGTTTATAAACATATTGTACAACATATTGATTCAAGGTAAAGTCAGGACATTTAGTTTTTAAAAGAGATTTACTATTCCATAAGAGTTTGAGCTCAGTGGCAAGGAGATCAAAAATGTTTACAGCAGCATACATAGCATCTCTCTGCAGCAGAGACAGTGTATGTAATTCTTTTTTTTAGTGCCACACCTGTGAATTTTTGAGTTCTGTCACCAAGGATCCAGTCTCCAGGAACACAATACATTAGAGAAAATCAGTGTTGAGAAGCAGTAGTCAGTTATCTCAGCTGGCTAAATTACTTGCAATGGGAGGTTGATGGACTCATTCTATATATGATTATTTTCACTGCTCAGTAGGGAGATGATAGTTTGATTAAGGAAGAGTTCCCCCAGGACATATTTCTATCACCTGATTATGTGCTGGTTATTCAGTGTCACTGAGTGTTTGTCTGGCTTTTCATGACTTTATGTAAATTACATAAAATTTATTGTGTTTAGCTTGGCAGGAAAGGAGTTAACAAACCTGCTACAGAATTTTGGTGAAATGTCATTGGAGATTGTGTTAGACAGATATTCTGTTACAATGATGGTGTCATCTGTAAACATGGTACATTTCCACTGGGCACCATTGACTACTGCAGGCAGATCTTAGCATAAAACAGAGACACTGAAGGACTCAGAAGGACAGAAGGTGTTACTTTACCCAAACACTGTTCTGGCTGTATTACTAAGTGACTAATTGGGTTCATGACAAACAGTGCCTGTTGCATGTAGCCTATATAAGTGCTTTCTTTAATTTTCAATATTTCGTACAGATGTGGGGTGAATTTAAATTCCTGCCATGATTTAGTACATGTAAAATGTTCAAATGTGTTTGAAATCTTGTAGGACATAACTGCTAAGGTCATCAGTCCCTAAGCTTACACACTACTTAACCTAAATTATCCTAAGGACAAACACACACCCATGCCCGAGGGAGGACTCGAACCTCCGCCGGGACCAGCCGCACAGTGCATGACTGCAGCGCCTTAGACCGCTCGGCTAATCCCACGGGGCTTAGCACTTATAACAAAAGTTTAACCCTGTAGGATGAGTATTACAGTCAGAAACAGTGCATATATGTCTTGCAGCAGTGTAGCTCAAGTTGCACAAATTATACCCACTGCATATATCCCATGTTTCATAATGAGAGCACTATGTGATTTCCAAAAAACTTCAAACATAATTTCAAACCTCTCGTAAATGCTTAATGTCATAACATAGTTGTGCATTTCTAAAGCAGTCAGAAGTATGAAGTTGTTTTATACCTTGTAGTTTGAGTCTTTAAACATACTGAATATGATTTATACGGAAGATATTTATTATGCATCATAATTTGAGCGTATTTTTATAATAATGTGGCTCATCACTCATGCTAGAAATTCTCTTATGCAGATGTAACAATAATATACACACTAAATGATTACAAAGTATTATTAAAAATTTCAGTTATAGGTTACTCTTCTAAATGTACTTCACAGATAAGTAATGGATACATGTGTTTGCTGAAATGTATTCTGCCATTGTCCTAATAATCTGAATATTAGTTGTCTGTTACACTGTTACATGCATTACAACTTGAAGAAGCAGTTCATGGACAGTATTTTCTTTTACAAAATGATTATCATATATGGAGGCTGTGGATCTGCATATAATCAAATGTGGCTACAATAACTGCTGGTCAAGAAGGAATAACTGCAGATGTGAATTTGTTAATGACATTGTAAATATGTGATTGTCATTACTTTTTAAATTTTATGCTAAAGTATGTTTTTTATGAATAAATAATTTACAAACACACAGAGGAATTTATGGCAAGTTATATTCACTTTGTGTTAGGTAACCTGTGTGTACAGGGAATTACGATATTTTGCCATGGTTAAATTGTTACCTGCGCACATTTATATCATTACCACAATAGCAATATGTTTACCCAAAATTGTAGTATCTCTCAACTTTGATATTTCTATATGATGATTTTCTACATAATGACAGTCTGCATTTGTAACACAATGTAGGAGGGGCATTCAATAAGTAATGCAACATATTTCTATTCTCGGCCAATGTCACTTCGAAAAATTCTGCATTTAACATCTTCGGATATGATAAAGCTATAGGGGCTGAAGAAGGAATATTCCACAAAGTTGCAATAAGTGGCAGCACTATTTGTGCCTTAAAAATGGCGTCTATAACAGAGGTGTATTGCAAGCAGGGACCTGTTGAGTTTTCCGTGCAAAAGCAGACCATCACAGATATTCATAGGCACTTGCAGAATATCTACAGAGACCTGGTTGTGGAAAAAAGAAGTATGCCATTTGCACACAGTTGTGATTCTGCAATGTTGGAACATGCGAACACTCTGATTGTGATCTGGCAATCGCGAACGATGGAACACCTTGCTGCTCAGCTGGACGTCTCTGTTGTTAGTGCAGACACACTCATCCACCAGTTAGGGTACTCAAAGGTGTGCCCCGCCAAACTGGAGACTGTAAAGACCAACAAATGACCACCTGTGCCAAACTGTCTGCACATTACAAGGGTTAAAGTGATAATTTTTGTCAAACATTGTCAGACGGTGAAACACTCTGAACTGAGAAACAAGACAGCAATCCACAGAGTGGCACAACATCACCTGCTCTGAAGAAAAAGTTCAAAGCTGCATCCTCAACCAGTGAAGTCATGGTGGTGGTCTTCTGGAATTTTGAAGTTGTTATTCTGTGTGATTACCTCCATCATGGTGTAGTGTTTTGCACTACCATCATGAAGTTGAAGAAACAACTTCAGCATGTACGTCACCACAAAAATGGAAATGAACTCTTCTTCTCCGTGACATTGCAAGACCTCACCAAATCTGCACACCTGAGAGGAGCACACATACTTCATTGGGACAAAGAGACAAAATCCAGATGGTGCGATGTCCAGACTGTTGGGTAGACAAGGAAGAACTGTCCATTCTGCACTCTGCAGAAAGCAGTGTGTGGATGATGGGGGCAGTTGTTGATGCAACAAGATGGTGCTGTCATCAATTAGTAGAATGGTGTCATGAGGCATACAAGCCCTCCCAGTAAGGTGGCGTAAGGCCATCAAATTGAACAGAAATTGTGCTGAAAACTCGGGTTTTGTATCAAAGATCATAGGAAATAATATGGTGTAATGGGATCCTGAATAAAGCCAACCTGCTCTCAGAAAAATTATTGCGTTACTTACTGAACACCCCTCATATAATTAAGTCAGCATTTTAGACAATCGAATGTTCCAGATTAGTAATATGGAATGTACTAATTTGTGTATTATGATTAGCTCAAACAATCTGAATAGCTACTTCAAGTGTAATAGATGTCAAGAAATTTCTTTTAACACTTAGTATTTAATATTATATCTCTCTGTAGTGACTACAGAGGCTTGTTAGATGTTACATTTCATTAATGTTTCTATGTTGCAAATATTACAGTTTAAAAAATTTAATATCAGTAAGGTACCAGGTACTTGGAAGGAATATCTAACAGCATATATCAGTGCATAAAGTGCTGTTACATTTTTGAATCATTTAATGTTTCACTTTTGTATATTTACCCATTGTTAATTGTGTTATGTCCAAAGAATATACTTGTGATGTTTTAATACATGGTATTGTGTCAACTTGTTAGCTCAGCACAAACATGTGAATCTCACATATTAAATTTGACATTACTTTGGTTTTAAATATGGTCAGGTACCACTTGCCATAAACAGAACAGTCATATGTGTCTCACAATCTCCTTCTTAGAAACGTCTGACATTGCTTCCACTTACGTGTGTTAGACGTATTCTGTTTTCTTTTCTGTCGGTCTCTCTTGACCAACTCTTGATCTTTTCGACCCCCATGGTATTAGGTTACGAGGCCAGAGGGTGTCTTTCATTTTCCTTATTTAATCTTCTCTCTGATGGGGCAGGACCTGTTCGGGTATTGAAGAACAAGAACAAGAACAAGAGGAAGAGGAAGTAGTTGTGATACTACTTTGTATCTCCACAATGTGGCTGGAGAAACCTTTAGCCATGCTTGTATCAGAACAGTGATGACCATGCTGATGCAGAAAAATTATTGCGTTACTTACTGAACACCCCTCATATAATTAAGTCAGCATTTTAGACAATCGAATGTTCCAGATCAGTAATATGGAATGTACTAACTTGTAGCTATTCAGATTGTTTGAGCTAATCATAATACACTTGGGATATTTTCATTGGTGTTACATGCACTTAATGTAAACTATGCAATCTGTTGTAAAATTGCTACAGGGTTTTCTTGCTGTACCCAGGGCAAGTCAGAATTCCTGTTACAGGTGTGTAAGAGTTGAAGAAGGGAATTTGTACATTTCCAGACATGGGTTCAGTAATGAAACCTGGTGGATAGAGTTTGCTCTGGAACCTCTCTGTAATAGGAATTGTGAAACACTCTGGATTTTTAGTGAGCAGATGGATGGCATGTGTCGAGTGTAGACTTACTGATGCTCAGTAGTCAGTTTCCTTTATATCTATTATGGACATCATTCCACTTGATACAAGTGTTATAAATATTACTACACAGATAGAAATTTTATATTAATTTTGTGTGTGAGTTCGTTTCTTGTCATGATGCCAATTGGTCAATTGGATTCCTTAGAAGCTTGTTGTTTGCAGTAAAGCTTATTTTGTTGCCAATGTAGTGAAGAAAGTTTTTGTAAGGGTTTTGTAAATTCTTGAAACTTTGTTTTGCAAGTAGTTCATTACCTGGCAGTGAAAAAAAAATGCTTGCACTTAGGAAGCTTTGCTTTAGTCTTACCTAATGGATATAAATCTGCAATAATACAAATATATCATTATTCTGTGATGTCCATACGATTATCAGTTTAGATATTTTTGTGGAAATGTTACCCCAGTTTGGAGTTGTCAGTTATCGACTTCCATGTTTCCCTTATATATTCAGTATTACAGTGATGAAGAATGTGATTGAAACACAATAGGTAATAGTACAATGGTTTGTTCATAAATATGTTCAGAGTGCATGTGCTGTTAACAAGAAAGTATACATGTCACCTTTATTCTATTACAACAAGCTTTTTTGTTGTTCACAAGTTACTGCAATAATTTCTTTGTATTCACAATATCAACACCATTGTGACATTGGTATGTACACCAATTATAGTGATATTTCCATGTTCCTGTCATTCATATGTGAAAATTTAGTACCTTACCGTCCAGATATTGTACAGGTACCAGTAAATTGCTAATTGTTTAGACTCTGATGCCCTGTTGTACACAAGAGTTAAACTTCTGACTGGTTTGCAAATAAGTTAATGAGCTAAATGTTCCACTTAAAGCATAAGTGCAATCATTTGCTAAACTTTTTCTTCCTTACATTCTTGAAGTTCATCAGAAGTCTGTAAGTGCACTCATCCTGAAATACTCAATAAATAAAGTGTGGGTATTTGCACACATGATCAGTTACACTGCCTTGGCAAGCACACTGTTTCCCACTGTACTACTTGCCAATACCTACTCGCTAAGATGTGTAGTCTTATGTTAAAAATGTCTTGTTGTGTTCAAGTCCATCAATAATTATCCAAAATATTTTTTGTAGTTCCTGGAAGGCATTAATTAGGCAACTTGCAACTGGTACCGGGTTCGTGGACATACAGCTGAATCTCCAGTAGCCCAGTGTAAGAGTTAACTTGAAGGTCAGCATTAGTTTAATAAGTGATGATGTCATTCATTGTTATGTAAGCAACTTCTGTGCCTAAAGTTAGTTTCGCAATACTGTCTGATTGTAAAGTGACTTTTTTAACATAATAAGCCTTGAGTTATTAATATTAGTGCATCTTCGTTGGAGCTCTTGTCTATTTTTATTACACTAGCCATTGGCTACAGATTTTTCTCCATCAGATGCATGTATCCGTGCACGTCCACTCTATGCACATTTCTTACTTAGTGTGTCAGAATTTTGGGTACATGAACATTGATTAGTGTAGATCTTGTTTGCATACATGGTTGTTAGGTGATCATAAATCATTAACTCAATCCATTAATTTATGGCTAATGATAGAAGCAGTTCTTAGTTGTGGAAGGTTCTTCATTCTCCTATATCTTTCCGAACGAGCTCTGATTTCCCTTATTTTATCTTGGTGATCAATCCTCCCTATGTAAGTCGGTGTCAACAAAATATTTTCACATTCGGAGAAGGAAGTTGGTTACTGGAATTTCGTGAGAAGATTCTATCGCAACGAAAAACACCTATCTTTTAATGATGTCCATCCCAAATCTCATATCATTTCTGTGACACTCTCTCCCATATTTCACTATAATACAAAACCTGCTGCTTTTCTTTAAAGTTTTTCGATGTACTCAGTCAGTGCTATCTGGTGAGGATCCCACACTGTGCAACAGTATTCTAAAAGTGGGCGGACAAGCATAGTGTCGGCAGTCTTGTTAGTAGGTCTGTTACATTTTCTAAGTGTCTTGCCAATAAAACACAGTCTTTGGTTAGCCTTCCCTACATAATTTTCTGTGTGTTCCTTCCAATTTAAATTGTTCATAATTGTAATACCTAGGTATTTAGTTGAATTTACAGCTTTTAGATTACACTGATTTATCGTGTAATTGAAGTTTAATGAGTTCCTTCTAGCACTCATGTGGATAACCTCACACTTTTCATTATTCAGAGCTAACTGCCACTTTTCCAACCATTCTGATCCTCTTTTTCTAAATCGTTTTGCAGTTTGTTTTCATCTTCTCATGACTTTATTAGTCGATAAATGACAGCATCATCTGCAAACAACTGAAGACGGCCGCTCAGATTCTCTCCCAAATTGTTTATATAGATAAGCAACAGCAAAGGGCCTACAACACTACCTTGGGGAATGCCAGAAATCACTTCTGTTTTACTCTATGACTTTCCTACAATTACAATGAACTGTGACCTCTCTGACGGAAATCACAGATCCAGTCACATAACTGAGATGATATTCCATAATCACACAATTTCACTACAAGCTGCTTGTGTAGTACCTACAGTGTCAAAAGCCTTATGGAAATCCAGAAATATGGAATCAATCTGAAATCCCTTGTCAATAGCACTCAGCACTTCATGTGAATAGAGAGCTAGTTGTGTTTCACAAGAATGATGATTTGGGGATTACAATATTCAGTCTTGCTACAACAGTCCTGTGTTCACTAATCCCTGAATCAGTTTTTATGCTCGTTTTTAACTCAGGATTATTTCTTGCTAAGAGGTCAAGCGTGTTTTCACAACCGTTTACTATTCACGTGGGCTCATGAACTAATTGCTCGAGATCATTTTCAGAGAATGTGTTTAGCACAATTTCAGATGATATTTTATGCATACCTCCAGAATTAAACATGTATTTTCACCAACATATCGAGGGTAAATTAAAGTCACCACCAACTATTATCATATGATTCGGGTATGTGTTTAAAATCAAACTCAAGTTTTCTTTGATCCTTTCAGAAACTGTGCCATCTGAATTGGGAGGTCGGTAAAAGGATACAATTATTATTTTATTCCATTTGCCAACAATGACTTCTGCCCATACTAATTCACAGGATGTATCTACTTCAATTTCGTGACAAGTTAAACTACTTCTGACAGCAACAAACACGCCTCCGCCAACCATGTTTAGCCTATCCTTTTGGAACACCATTAGGTTCTTCACAAAAATTTTGGCTGAGCTTATATCCAGCTTTAGCCAGCTTTCAGGGCCTATAATAATTTAAGCATCAGTGCTTTCCATTAGCGCTTGGAGCTCTGGTACTTTCCCAACACAGCTACGACAATTTACAACTGTTATACCAGTGGTTCCTGTATCTACATTTTTGCTGTGTTCAGCCTCCACCCTTTGTAACTGAAGTGCTTTTTGTGTTTTTTTTCCTGAGACCCTCTAACGTAAAAAACTGCCCAGTCGACGCCACACAGACCCTGCTACCTGTGTATCCGCCACCTGTATGTGGTGGGCACCTGACCTATTCAGTGGAACCCGAAACCCAACCACCCTTTGGCGCAAGTCGAGGAATCAGCAGCCTACACGGTCACAGAACCGTCTGAGCCTCTGATTCAGACCCTTCACTCGGCTCTGTACCAGAGGTCCGGAATTGCCCCTGACGGCTATGCTGCAAATGGTCAGCTCTGCTTTAATCTTGCAAGCAAGAATGGCAGCCTTTACCACTTCTGTTAGCTGCTCGAAACCAAAGAGAATCTCTTTTGATCCAAAGTGACATGTGTAATTGGTACCAACTTGAGCAACCACCTACAGTTGGCTGAATGCTGTGCTCTTCATGGCATCTGGGAGTACCCTTTCCACATCTGGAGTGACTCCACCCGGTATGCACACGAAATGCACACTGGATTTCTTACCATTCTTGTCATCCAAGTCCCTAAGGGGGCCCTATAATGCACCTAACCTTGGAGCTCCAAACTACCAATAATCTCAGCCTCTGTGATTGCCCAGATCTTGGAGGCTGAGTGGTTTCCTCTGAAACAGGACAGGTGACAGCATCTGGCTCAGTGACAGTGTCAGCCACAGACAGAACCTGGAACCTGTTTGTCAGACAAACCGGAGAGGCATTATGTGTGGCCACCTGGGAAGTCTTTCACCATGTGCTTCGCCCCGGGGCAACCTCCCACTCGACAACAGGTGAGGGGTCAGCCTCAGTGCGAGCAGTAACTGGGTTGGCCACTGGTGAGGACTGATCAGAAGACTCTGACGTGCTGGACGTCCGTTGTGTCCCCACGGCCGGCCCACAACAGTGGTGCCCATCCACTGCAGCCTTAAGCTCTGTAACGGAAGCCATCACAGCCTGAAGCTGAGAGCGAAGTGTCACCAACTCGGCTCACATCCGCATACAACAATCACAATCCCTGTCCATACAAAAGACCATGGAAGACTAAACTATGCAGATAAACAAACTGTCAGCACATGCTGTGCAATTCTACTATAGAACCTGCCAAAAACACAAACTGTGTCTAGTAATACGCGTATGTTCAGAAACCTAACTACCGAAGCACTCAGGTCAAACTAAATAATTTGACCCTGATCTGGAACTTGTAATATGTCACAAAATCAGTTTACTTTCTGATGCAAATGAAAACACGAGAACTGTGGCTATTAGATGTTAAATTTACACGCAGAAACTCAAGAAATTAAACTATTAAAGTAGACAGATGATATAATAAAATTCGCTCCTGGTTAGGAACTCGTAAATGACAAATGTGGTTACTTATCTGTTGCTGCATCTGTCGCAGTAAGCTACTGCTGCCTGAGTACTGCTATGACATGTTTGCGCACTTCCATTCTTTCATTGTTCCCCTCTATTACTGTGATTCAGTACATTTACAATTGAAAAGAAGGCAAAGTGCTGGAGTGTTTCTCTAGAATGTTTCTAAATACTTGTAATGTGGCTATTTAGAGAGACTGCTATACTCATTCATTTTCCGTGGTGGATTAAATGTACTAAGCTAGCAGTAGGAATAAATTGAATCGGTTCCAGTGTAGAAATTTTTGCTTCAATCAGGATGATGAAGTATCGGTGCCTCATGCAATTGGTTTTTAATTAACTCAAATGCTTCTTGATATTCCTTATTCCATTTCCAGTGGAGATGTACTTGTGAAGATAAAAAAATCGAGGATAAATACTGTGATAGAAATTGCACAAACTGAGAGATTTTCAGTTGATTACATCATTTTTGTGCAGGAAAATTTCTCACTGGTTCCATTTTTATTGGATCAGGTTTGATTCCATGCAAAGAAATTACATGCCCAAGGAAACAAGCGATTTGGCAAATTCTTATTTACCCATCCACTAAACGCTTACATTACACGACATAGAATGTATAAATGTTCTCCCTAAAGGTAGTACTAATTAGAATAACATTATGTAGGTGATAAGTGTATCAATAATTCTTCTCTTAGAACTTCTGTGAGTGCTGTCATAAAGGCCACTGATGATACTGACAGCCCGAAGGCCACCTTTTAAACTGCTAACACCTTCCATTCCACAGAAAGGCTGTGTTCTTCCTGCTATACCTTCATCCTCCAGTTGGTCACATTGTACAGTAAACTGCATCATTTCTCCATGGACATCAGTTAGTAAATGCACACTGCCATCCCTTTTTGTTACAGTGTGGATTGCATTAGAACTTTCACTATCTGAGTGTTAAATAATCTGATTCTTCTACACACCCTTAATTGCTTTATTAACTATGGCCTTCTAGGGCAAGGGTACTGGGTACAATTTACTATGGAATGGCTCATGATTCTTAACTTGAGTTTTACAAGCACATCATCTGATTGGACAAGATGTTCTTAAAATAGATCGACATAACACCCTTATATTTTTACCTGTTCCTTCTGTTTAGCTTCAGGCATTTCCCCTAATGTTTGAGTCATACTTTGAGTGCTGGTCAGAGCATTTTAATCATCATTATTCTCCTGGAGCCCAGCGTCTTCCCCCGACTTACTTAAAGATGCAGTTCCCAAACTCATATTTACGAATGGAGTAACCTAATCATCTCCCTTGACGAATCCTGAAACACTCTCCTCTTCATTTCTGTCTGACTAGTGGAAGGAACAAAAGTGTGAAAGAATGCATTGACAAACCTATTCAGAATCAGTGAATTCTGAGAACCAAACTGATGTTAAGTCATCCAAAAATGAATACACTCTGCTCATACATACTCTCCTAAACTCTGAACTTTAACAGTGCCTGGCCTTTAGTGGGTTTACTTTGATTGTTTACAGCAGTGTCAATACACAGATCATTAAGAGTAAATATTGAAAATGCAAGGATGTAGATTTTCTGTAATAGCTCCCATCTTCCTCACACGAAAGACATTAAAATGTATTCATGATTCTATTTTTCCTCCCTCTATGAATCCTCTTTTACTTCAGTGACAGGTTTGCACTAGGTAGTGTTCATTGTAACTTCTGACCCATTTCTGACAATTTCAATTTCTGAGCGGCCTCCTTTGATAACTTCATTTAGTTTACTGAATAAAGACTTCACATATTATGACTTTGACTTGTGGAATTTCTGGCCATTTGTTTTGCACTCTGTCTCTGGCATATGTTGGAAATTTTTATTTTTAATCCTGCTCTTTTTCACACAACCAAATTTTTTTTAAGAATGTGGTTAAAATTCTTCACAGTTGCAATAAATTTTGATTACACAAATGACCCATACATTTGCTTAACATTACATGTGGCTAACGCACGTGTCTACTTTGCCCTGTTTGGTTTAATGTTTGTGAAATAAATGTTTGAAAAGTTTGAACTGTTGGAACCCAAGCAAGGTGAACACCCTGTGCCCTTTTTTGATTCTCCTGAAAGTTCCATTATCTACATTTATTTGAGGTGCATTGTCAATGTTAGTCTCTATTTCATTCAATGCTGCATTAATCTTGTGCAGAAGAAGCTCTTTATTTATTCCTTTTGACCCTTTGTCACAGACTGTGGATTGCCAGTGGATTTCATATTCTCCAGTACACTCTAGCACTTGCCCACAACCTCTACTGACCTTTCTTGCCACACACGCTACTGCACATTGATGCTTGCTAGCCACTTTCCTCTTGCCCATAGCTGATCTCCATTACTTGTATGACTTTGTTGTTGGACAACCATGTTGATAACATGCTTAGACAGCATCTTCCCTAGAATTTGGCATTAGGTTCAACTAATGCCTTAGGTGTTCAGTTGACATGTTTTAATACTTGGTCTCACTTCTGCAGATGTTTGGACCTGGTAAAGGGCTTTTGATGTGTTGGTTTTGTAGTACCACCCAGGGATCATGTGAAGAGTCGTCTAAGACTGATATGTGTGCATGTGAAGCTGCATTGTCAGCTGAAATACTTTTATTAATCTTTTGTCAGTTATGCAACTTGTTAGCTATATCTTCTGTTGGATAAGTTGTTTATAAACATATTGTACAACATAGTGATTAAAGGGACAATTATGGAATAGTAAATAACTATTCAAAGCTGAACTAAATAAGAAAACAACATAAGGTTTTCAGCTCAGTGGGAAGGAGGTTGAAAATTTTTTACAGCAGCATACATAGCATCTCTCTGCAGCAGAGACAGGTTCTGTCACCAAGTATCCAGTCTCTAGGAACAAGATTTTCTGTGGTGGATTAAACGTAATAAGTGGACCAGTAGGAAGCTGTTTCATAGCCTCTCACAGCCAAACACCACTGACTTTTGTAACAGGGCTACTCACCACTTTATCACCCTTAAGGAAAACACAGTTGCAGTGAATGTTTGCAGATTATGTGGGTTGTTCTATTGTTGTATACAATCTTATTGGTGGATGTGGTCTGCCAGACTGCTGATTCGATTTGTAGATCAGTTAACAGCCCGTTGCAGCTTCTCGCTGTTTTCAACTTTTAGTAGACCTGTAGAACCATTAGCAAATAAGATATCTTTATATTCTTCTATACTTACATGCATTATGTTCAGCTGCTTCGCCTTTTGGTCACTTTACCTAGAGTACCATCTGCTGATGACACTGTAATACACAGAAAAGTAACATTGTTTAGGGATTCTAGGAGGAAATATGTTGACTTGGACTGAATTTCTGTTTATTGTGATGAATGGCAGCTTGTTTTACATGTACAAAAATGTAAGTGAATGTGGATGAGTAGGAGAAACAAGCCATTAATGTTCAAATACAGTACTGTGATGCTTGACACAATCTACATCCACATGACTGATCTGGAGTTCACAATAAACTGTGTGGCAGATTGTTTGTCTACCCATCTTCAAGCTATCTTTTCCATTCCACTCACGGACAGCATGAGCGAAAAATGAACACTTCAGTCACACCCTGTGAGCTCTAATTTATTTGGTGTTGGTGAAGATGATGATCATTTCTCGCTATGTAGGTGGGTGGCAACAAAATATTTTCACACTCTAGGAGAAAGCTGGTGATTCAAGTTGTAGTGGACTGACCAGACAGCCAATCCACTATGACTTGTAGCCGAATAGCATGCGTTTAACTCACGCAGGCTGGCATGAGGTCTGGAACAGATTAAAGTAGTTGATTCTAATAAATAAAGTACAGAGTTGATGTAATACTTAACTTTAACCCATAATTGGAGAACATCGCTCTTGTTGATACATTATATAATCTCAATATAAACTGGTCATGGCGCCTTGCTAGGTCGTAGCAAATGATGTAGCTGAAGGCTATGCTAACTATCATCTCGGCAAATGAGAGCGTATTTGTCAGTGTAGCTTCGCTAGCAAAGTCGGCTGTACAACTGGGGACGAGTGCTAGGATGTCTCTCCAGACCTGCCGTGTGGCGGCGCTCGGTCTGCAATCACTGACAGTGGCGACACACAGGTCCGACGTATACTATCGGACCGCGGCCGATTTAAAGGCTACCACCTAGCAAGTGTGGTGTCTGGCGGTGACACCACAGAAGTTTCATCAGAAGATCTGACTGCAATGAAAAAGGGCTTGGTTTTAATGATTGACACCCCAATTCGCGTATTATATCCATGACCCTGTCTCCCCTAATTTCACTATAATACTAATCGAACGGCCCTTGTTTGAACTGATTGTTGTCCTATGTCAATAATATCTTGCACAGATCTCTCAAAGCACAGCAATACTTCAGAAGATGGTGGATGTGCTTGATTATATGCAGTCTCTCTTGTAGACCTTTGGCACTCTCCAAGTGTTCTGCCAATAAATTGCAGTCATTGGTTTGGTTTCCTCACAGCATAGTCTATATGATCATTCTGATTTAATTCATCTGTAATTCTAATTTTAGGTATTAAGCTTAATTAGCAGCCTTTATTTTGATGTATTGTGAAACCAAAATTTGGCGGGTATCCCCTCATACTCGTGTGGATGATCTCATTTCTCCTTATTGAGAGACAAATGCCACTCTTTGCACCATATAAATATCTTATCTAAAACATTTTGCAATTCGTATTGATCATCTGACAACTTTACACGACGGTAAATGACGGCATCAACTGCTAACAATCTAAGAGGACTGCTCAGATTGTTTCCTAATTCATTTGTGTAGATCAGGAACAGCAGAGGGCCTATAACGCTCTGGTGGAGATCACCAGATATTACTTCCATTTTACTTGATGGCTTTCCATAAATTATTATAGTCTATGACCTTTCTCACAGGAAATCATGAATCCAGTGCACAACTAAGATGTGATGCAATTTTATTAGAAGTCACGTCTGAGGAATAGTGTTGAAAGCCTTCTGAAAATCTAAAATTATGGCATCATTTTGAGATCCCCTGTCGATAGCACTCATTACTATATGGAACTAAAGTGCTAGTTGTATTGCGGTGCTCCATGAGAAAAATATTTTCCAAATCCATGCTGACTGTGTGTCAACAGATTGTTTTCCTGGAGGAAATTCATGATGAACACACACAGTTTATGTTCAAAAATCCTGCACCAAATCTGCATAATTGATATAGGTCTGTAATTGAGCAAATTACTCCCATTCCTATTCTTTGTATTGGTGCAAATTTTGCAGCTTATTCTTCAGGTGTGGATCTTACGAAGAGCAAACGGCAGTGTATGATTGCTAATCATGGAGTTATTGTATCAGCATGCTCTGAAACGAACCTGAGTGGTATACAACCTGGACTGGAGGCCTTGCTTTTATTGAGTGATGTAAGCTGCTTCTCAACATGGAGGACACCTATAACTAAGTTAGTAATGTTGGCAGTCATTCTTGTTTTGAATACTGGAATATTTACTTGGTTTTTGAAATTGTGTCAGCAAAGAAAACTATGCATCGTAACTCAGCTTTTGTGGCACTTCATCAGTAACATCACCATTGTTATCATGCAGTGAAGGTATTGATTGCATGTTGGCACTGTTGTACTTTACATACAACCAGAATCACTTTCAATTCTGCCAGATTTAAGGACAGTTTCATTGTGGTAACTATTAAAAGCCTCTCTCACTGCAGTTTGCACTAAATTTCCAGTTTTTGTAAAACCTTTTTTGCCAGTTTTGGGATTTTACATTATTTTACATTTGGCATGCATTTCCTCATAGCTCCTGTAATAGTGTTCTGGCCTGTTTTGTGTACTATGAAGGTTCTTTTATCATTTTATTTGATATATAGCCCACAACTGCCACCGATTCTATTTATTCAAATCCATAACATCTTGTCTAGGTCTACATAGTCAGATTAGAAGAAGTTGAGGCTGTCTCTTAAAAAGGGGTCAACCACAATTTTTATCTGCTTTTATATATGTATATAGCGTTTATATAGTGTTTATTTTTGTGTGCTTGGATCTTATGATATCTAGATTCACTACAATATATGTCTGGACGCTAACCCATGTATCAGTCATAATGCTCCCTATTTGCTCAGGATTATTTGTTGGTAATTGGTCTATTATGCTTTTGAAACAATTTATGCTTAAAGTGGGACCCTGAGCTAATAATTATTGTTGAAATACTTATCTGAGAATGCTTTTGGTACGATCTGAGATGACACCTTATACTTACAATCAATTTGTGATGTCTATTTTAGCCAACATATGGAGGGTAGATTGAAGTCATCACCATCTGTAATTCTATGACTGGGGTACCAATTTGAAATGACTGAGCATGTCTTTGAGCTGTTCAGCAACTCTTCCAGGTGGTTGGTAAAATGAGCTAGTCATTAATTTGTTCAAGTTGTCAAATATAACCTATCCATACTAACTCACAGGGACTATCTACATAAATAAGTAAAAGGGAATGGTGATGAATTCAGATGACTTAAAGAGAGGGGAAACATGATTAATTAAGGCTGATTGTATTGTGTCATAAGAAGGTAATGACAGAAGGTAGACGACATTTGAGAGGAGGAACCATAATTCAGTTGGGTCGAGGTATTTTGTGGTTGACCGATGCTCAGAGCGCATCGAATGTCCCACCTTCACTGTGTCGAGTGTCTATCTTGTCTTTATGTCCTCAGTTGACTTACTCTTCTGATAATTCATAATGTAATTGGATACATAGAGAGTCTAATATATAGAAGGTCTTAAAGTTTACAAGCTCATGGAGCCAGTGGACCTTCCTTGTGGCAGAAATGTTGAAGGGGAAGGAAGAGTGGTCAAGGAAAAGAACTGGTGAGGTTTAGAAAAAAGGAGTAGAGATGGGAAAATTTGGAAGACTTCATGCAGCCATAGCCCCTTGTTTTGGTTGACTTTTCCAAATTTACTACTTTTACTAAAATTCATCAGGCCATCTCCGTCACCCCTCTTCCTTCCCCTTCAACTCTTCTGCCAGGAGAGGGGCCACTGGCTCCCAAAACTTACAAACTGTAATACCCTCTATATGATTGTTCTCCTGCCAAAGGTTGCTGAGTAGACTTTTTATTTATTCAGTTGCATTATATTTTCAAAAACTGATTATTTTCTTCTAATAACTGCTGTGTTTTACTTCTTGTCGTCATTTACTAGGTGAATTTGAAATTAAAACTACATTGATTAGGTCATAATTTAAGGACTACTTTCTCTGAACAGGCTAAACTCTTCGAGCATAGTTTTTTCACTGCATTCTGAGGATTTTGCCAGCTTCAGCCAATATTGGCTTTTTGTCCTGAAAGTGGATTCTTTGCTCATAATAGACAGCTGACTGCTCCTCTGGTTTGTTAATCATATGCGGAATGGCCTCCACGTATTTCCCTACCAGGTTTTTACAATTACCAGAGTTTGCAGTGTAAGCTAATTTAACCATCTTCCCAGCATCATCTTCAACACTGATATGATGTGGACATCTGAATTATTTGCATAATGTCCCTGTTAACATGATGCTGTTAATGTTTTGAGAGAAAATGTGTTTGTCGCTACACGTAGCTATATATATGTCCAATGTGTATTATGTATTTTGCTGCTGTGAGAGCAACTGTGTTGGTTTCTTCCATGCATTTGACATTATCCACATATTTACTTCAGGTTTATACAGATTTTGTCATAATTAAAAGTGAATAGTGACTTGTGTGAAAATACACACCTGGAAAAAGAATTAGGTAAACCCTTTCAGAGGTTTCCAATTCACTCAAGATTTGTTGAAACATTCACACTCAAGATTTATTGTTGCAACAGTGTGTATGGAGTACATGAAATGACTAAATTTACAGGTTGGTAGCCGAAGTGGTACTGGGGTCTCAGATATCGGCCCGTGCTGAAATTTCCATTTTAGTATGTGGTGCAGCCTCCAAATGTGTCAATTCGGATACTGACTCTGGCAGCCAGTCCATCATAGAGATGGTGAATATTGTACAGGAATACACTATGCTACACCTGCCAGACCTGTTCTTGTAGTTTTGTAAGAGCTGTTGGAACAAGAAATGACTTGTGCCATTCGTCAACCATCATCTCCAGCTCGGGCTCCATTGGGGACAAGTGTGGAGAAAGTGCTGGCCCAAGAATTTTCTTCAGGTCTTGCAGAGCATGTTGAGTTCCATGGGCACTGTTTGGGCTAGCGTTATCCTGTTTGAACAACACACCATTTTCATGGTGCAAGAATGGCAAAAAAAACTGGGCTAACAACATTCTGCCCATACAGATCAATGGTTCACATCCCTTTCATAAATGCAAAGATAAACGAGAATTGTAGCTTATCGCAACCCCAAATGTAAGGACTGTGGTGGGACCAATGTGCCTTGAATGAAATAAGTTTATGAGACATCGCTCACCAGGTCTGTCATACACGCAAATGAGCATCACTTGCTTGCAGGCAGAATCTGCTTTCATCATTGAAGTCTATCACACACCATGCTGTCTTCCAAATGATCATCTGATAGCACGAACAGTGCAAGTCGATGCTGTGCCATGGGTGGAAGATAGGCTAGCCTGACTGCTAATAACCAATTTTCAACAGTTCATGTTGGCACATATGGGCTCACAAGACCTCTTATCTGTGTGTGGTTGCTGTACGAACTGCCACTGTAGCCCTTACCATATGTCTGTCTATACAGTTGTCTGTGCGGTGTGTAGGTCCAGGATCTCTTTCATGTGAGTGACACACTGAGGGAGGTGGTGTAGTGGTTAGCATACTGGACTTACATTTGGGAGATAATGGTTCAAACCTGCGAACAGCTATCCTGATTTAGGTTTTCCATGATTCACTTCAGGCAAATGCTGCGATGGTTCCTTTGAAAGGGTATGGCTAATTTTCTTCCCCATTCTTGCATAATCCAGTGGGACCAATCACCTCATTGTTTTGTCCCTTCCCCCAAATCAACCAACCGAGCAATGGGTGTGACAATACTCACATGACCACTGATAAGAGTGTCATTAGACAGCTGACACAACACATCTAGTCAGCCTCCTCTCTATGACATGCAACACACAAAGGCTCTGTAGTCAGATGTGCTTGACAAGTAAACGTGCTGCACTTCATACAATCTTTTATCATGGAGTTGCCTTTTTTTTCCTTCCACACACATGTAACACCCATTCTTCTTCATCTCTGATGGCTCTGGTGTGTCAATGACAGCTTCTGAAGGGAATTTCTTTCTTAGGTTGGAAATCATCTCAATGAGGACTGATACCTGAATTTCTATTCTTCAAGTGTTCATTTGCCAATGGAAATTCTTCAGATAAATACATTGAATTATGACATTTCCTTTTGGTTGCGAAAGTGAATACAAAAATTGGCAATTTGGCCCAGTTATGTTCAGCATAAGTGCAAAATGGCTAAGCAGGGATGGCTAGAGGACCAATGTAAGGATGTAGAGGTTTATCTCACTTGGTGTAAGATAGATACTGCCTACAGGAAAATTAAAGAGACCTTTGGAGGAAAAAGAACCACTTGTATGAATATCAAGAGCTCAGATGGAAACCCAGTTCTAAGCAAAGTAGGGAAAGCAGAAGGCTGTATGGAGTATATAGAGGGTCTATACAAGGACAATGTACTTGAGGACAATATTATTGAAATGCAATAGCATGTAGATGAAGATGAAATGGGAGATAAGATACTGCGTGAGGAGTTTGACAGAGCACTGAAAGACCTGAGTTGAAACAAGGCCCTGGGAGTAGATAACATTCCATTAGAACTACTGACAGCCTTGGGAGAGCCAGTCCTCACAAAACTCTACTATCTGGTGAGCAAGATGTATAAGACAGCCGAAATACCCTCAGACTTCAAGAAGAATAAATAAATTCCAGTCCCAAAGAAAGCATGTGCTGGCAGATGTGAAAATTACCAAACAATCAGTTTAAAAAGTCATGGATGCAAAATACTAACGCGAATTCTTTACAGACCAATGGAAAAACTGGTAGAAGCCAACGTCAGGGAAGATCAGATTGGATTCCACAGAAATATTGGAACACGTGAGGCAATACTGTCCCTACGACTTACCTTAGAAGAAAGATTAAGGGAGAAAGCTTTTGACAATGTTAATTGTAATACTCTCTTTCATATTCTGAAGGTGGCAGGGGTAAAATACAGGGAGCGAAAGGCTACTTACAATTTGTACAGAAACCAGATGGCAGTTATAAGAGTCGAGGGACTTAAAAGGGAAGCAGTGGTTGGGAATGGATTGAGACAGGGTTGTTGCCTCTTCCCAATGTTATTCATTCTGTATATTGAGCAAGCAGTGAAGGAAACAAAAGAAAAATTCGGAGTAGGTATTAAAATCCAAGGAGAAAAAATAAAAACTTTGAGGTTCACCGATGATGTTGTAATTCTGTCAGGGACAGCAAAGGACTTGGAAGAGCAGTTGAACGGATTGGACAGTGGTTTGAAAGGAGGATATAAGATGAACATCAACAAAAGCAAAATGAGGATAATGGAATGTAGTGGAATCGGGTGATGCTGAGCAAATTCGGTTAGGAAATTAGGTTAGGAAATGAGACACTTAAAGTAGTAAAGGAATTTTGCTATTTGGGGAGCAAAATAACTGATGATGGTCAAAGTAGAGAGGATATTATATGTAGACTGGCAATGGCAAGGAAAGTGTTTCTGAAGAAGAGAAATTTGTTAACATTGAGTGTCAGGAAGTCGTTTCTGAAAGTATTTGTATGGAGTGTAGCCATGTATGGAAGTGAAACATGGACAATAAATAGTTTGGACAAGAAGAGAATGGAAGCTTTCGAAATGTGGTGCTACAGAAGAATGCTGAAGATTAGATGGGTAGATCACATAACTAATGAGGAGGTACGGAGTAGAATAGGGGAGAAGAGGAGTTTGTGGCACAACTTGACACGAAAAAGGGACTGGTTGGTAGGACATGTTCCGAGGAATCAAGTGATCACAAATTTAGTATTGGAGGGCAATGTAGAGGCTAAAAATCGTAGAGGGAGACCAAGAGATGAATACACTAAACAGATACTGAAGGATCTAGGTTGCAGTAGGTACTGGGAGATGAAGAAGCTTGCACAGGACAGAGTAGCACAGAGAGCTGCATCAAACCAGTCTCTGGACTGAAGACCACAACACAACACACATGTTCAGCATACTATAAACTAACACCATAGGCCAACTCCTAAATTTGGAAACAGCATAACCTATAATCATTTTATCCACAGTATCCATTCCTCCTTCAGTGCGATTGTAATTTAATAGTGATACCTGGATTTCCTGTTTCAGGGTTGATATCATGCATTGTGGACACGAGTATCAGTGAACAATTACTTTTTGTTGGGTACAAGACAAGAGATTTATTAGCTTGGAAGCCAAGTTTTGAAACTCCACAGGTTGATCTCTTAGATGTGAAATTCAGGAGGGATCTCTCTTTCCTTCTTGTGAAGAGTGCCTAGGATGGTCAATTTTTTTCTCTAACATGTCGTCCACTACTGGCAGCTTGTGTACATTTCATCGATTGTCACATAATCAGCAGGATTATATGATCACTTCAGGTTGATTGCAAAGGAATGTGGACACTTTCTGACAGCGGTTATGCTGTCAAGTTTTTCCTTTCATTTTCAGTGGAAATATTAGCAAACCTCACACAATGCATTACAAGCAGAAATCTGTTGTAGCTCATTAAGGCCGCATATTCAGTGGCTCAGTCTTAGAGTTAAAAATGACAGAGCAAATGCTTGAGTGTCAGTCACCTCTGATCTCTCTGAAGGTGGCTGGATGGTATTCAGCCAAAATATTAGAAGAAGAAGAAGAAGAAGAAGAAGAAGAAAAAGCAGAATTTATGTGGGTGAATGCCAAAAATTTAATGGAACAGTCTTTACACCATGACAATTTGAAGAACCGTGGACACCAGCTTGTCACAGATTGGGTATTTAGTTCTGCTTTGAATGGTGTTACTTCTTGCCCCTGGGTTATGCTTACTAGTGTTAGTGACTAGAGCATTCTTCCTTGCAAATGCTAAAAATGCAACAGTAGCTACACAAATGTGTTCACATGGTATTAGTAGGATCTACATAGAATAAATATTAGCAGAAATGAATGTACTGGGATCATCCTTCACTCCAATGAAACTTTTGAAGCAAATAAAACTGTCTAGATCATTAAAAATATGGTCTTTGTTCATTGTCTTCATGAGATATCTGCAATAACGATTAAAGGAACATAAAGAGTGATAGATGCTTGTTAACGACATTGAGCTCAAAAAATTTAAAAAGTAAAAATTATTTTAAAGGTTCTTTCACAAAGAAACTTCGAACTTGTGAAGCAAAATTCAGTGTCAATACTGAAATCTATGTCTAATCAGCACGTCACTTAATAACTGGTTGAAAGTTAATACAAAGATTTGAGTTCCAGCTTACAGGCAGCACTGATGTTGGAAACATTGCCTTCAAGTTTCACTTTTTTATTATTGTATTTTTCCTTCTTCTAGTTATAATTATTAAAAAGCAGAAATAAGTTAAATTACAAATATACACATTCAAATTATAAAACAGGATTAAATTCAGTAAAATTTCTTACTAATGGGACAACTTTTTAGATATGACATGTAGTCCATGTACAGTGGACCCAAACTTACCAAGTAATCACTAAATCTGTTAATATTATCTACACATCAGGCACATGAAATGGCAGTATTTAATAATAATAATAATAATAATAATAATAATAATAATAATAAATAGAAGTAGTATTGTTACAATTAGACTTGTATAATGGATAGAAAAACTGTGCCCTATGAACTAAAGCTTACCAAAGAATACACTAAAAGATGTAGACTTGTAAAATATATTATTTTCTTAATAGAAAAAAGAACCTCACTATTAAATTCAAATATTTTGAAGGCCACTCTATCTTGTGGAAGAACCAGCAACTCACTTCCAAGTGTTGGTCATTTACTGTGCAACCAGCAGTGAATCCGCCAGACCAGCAGATCTGAGGTGAGGTGTGGCCCAGTCAGCAGCAGGAGAGCATGCCACAGTTGGCATACATTACACCAGCAATTCTGGAAAAATGTCAAAAAAACCATTTAGGGCTAAATTTATTTTGTTTCGTTAAGATTGTGGACCTGTGTTTTTTTGTGGTTCAAAATTTCTAGGTTCTCCCTTTGGGGCTCTACACCACACTTCCATGCTTTCATTTAGGTGACATAACTTATGCTTCTCCATTAGAAGTGCATTGTATATGCACTTCCTTTTCTATCATAGGATTACTCCCTAAAACTTGTCATGGATCTGCTCCTCATTTGTCCTATATAAAACTTGTCTCAGCCATTTCAGTTTATTTTGTATACTCCTGAATTGCAGTATTTGTCTGGCTTTATTTCCATTTTTGTGGAATAACCTATTTCCCAGGGTAATATCATCTACCAAACGCTTTGGGGACATTTTTGTGTAGATATTACAGTGCGGGATTGCACACAATCTAGAGAATTCTAGCCTTAATCAAATTTATGCTGCTGTGATGTTTGACATTCCTAACAGAGAATCATCCCACCCCAGAAACATATCGATCATTATAAGCAAGTATCCTGGTTACAATATGATGTGTGATTTAAATATTATGTAATCACAGGAGATGGGGTCAAAAGTTCTCTCTGTTTCCGGAACACTAATGTAGTGCTTTATCGCTGATACTTTGCCATGAGGATGCCATCTGCTGAGTGCAGGAATTAGTGGATCGTGGAATGCTCGGTGCAGAATCCACAGAATCCAGACTGTTCTGGGACTAGGGTATTGTAGTCTGTAATGAATTACTGGATCAACTGTATTTCAGTATGTTCAAGAATTCTGAATGAGAAAAGAAGGAATGAGATTGGACTAGAACTTATGGGAAGATGCAGATTGGGGTTTATGGATGGTGATGGCCTCAGGTGACTTAACCTCAGAGGAAACAGGATATGGTGGCCGAGCAATTCTAGGCGCTTCAGTCTGGAACTGCGCACCTGCTACAGTCACAGGTTGGAATCCTGCCTCGAGCATGGATGTGTCTGATGTCCTTAGATTAGTTAGGTTTAGGTAGTTCTATGTTCTAGGGGACTGATGACCTCAGATGTTGAGTCCCATAGTGCACAGAGCCATTTATATTTGAATTTGAAACAGGACAAGTGAAGGTAGTGGTTGCATACTCCGGTAAGTAGTAACAACAGAATATGCTTTGCTCATGTAAATCATTTCTGATGCAAACCTCAAGTTGCTTAGCATTATCTGGTCGTCGGTGTTGCAGAAGTGCTTCCACTCCATCCTGTTCCTACGAGATCCCTAATCTGTGGGTGCAGGTCCCTGGCACCAGTTTCAGAAGAGCAAGCATACATGTGAGAGATGAACATTTAAACTTGATAGCAGAGTCGGTCATTGGGGGTTTTTACTCATATGCAGTATTTTTTCCATGTATTGCCTTACCATGTTATTACATTTCTCTGAGTTCATAATGCAAGTTCATTTAAGCACACTCCCAGCATCATCTTCAACACTGGTTAGGTCTGGATAGTTAGATTAGGTACATAATGCATCTGTTGAGTTAATGTTTGTGTGTTTCTGTTAATATTTTGAGAGAAACTGTGTTCCTCCCTAAACATGGCTAGGTGTACATCTGACATGTCCCCCCTGCGGGTCCGGGGATTAGAATAGGCCCGCGGTATTCCTGCCTGTCGTAAGAGGCGACTAAAAGGAGTCCATCCCCCTCACGGGGGTAGTTCGCGCCTGCGTCCGGAGACGGACGGTTCCACGACCTATCATCGTGGTCCTTTTGGTTTTTTCACTTCTCGTTTCTTCCTTCCTTTTGTTGGTTCCTTTCTTTGCTCTTCTCCACCTCACTGTCTTCCTTACTCTTTCCCTTGCCTTCTCCTTGCCTTCTCATTGCCTTTTTCTCCTTGCCTTCTCATTGCCTTTTTCTCCTTGCCTTCTCATTGCCTTCTTCTCCTTGCCTTCTTATTGCCTTCTTCCCCTTGCTTTCTCATTGCCTTCTTCTCCTTGCCTTCTCTGGTCTCCGCCTCGGCGTTTGAGACAGTCTGTCCTCTTTCTCCCTCTCTCTCTTCTTTTTCCTCTTCTTCCTTCCTCCCTGTGCGTGTCTGAAGGCCGACCCACGCGTTCGCACGCGTAGCCGGTGACGGGGTAACGCGTAAGTCCCCGCCCTGGGTAGACATGTAAGGCACGCGCGTACCCCCTGGTAAAGGCCAGGCCCGGGGAGGGGTGATTGCCTGAGCTGATACCTTCTGACCATGCCGATTGGTCCCTCCGTCTGTTTCTCGGGAGGTGTGACCTGAGGTGTAAACATTCACCTAAGGCGGGAGTGCCCTCTGAGAGGGTCCCCACAAGGAAGGAGCGCGCCATCGGAGACGCTGGCAATCATGGGGGATTCCTCCGCAATGGATTCTACTCCATCTCTTTCGACTTCGACCCAAAAACGGAAACGTGACCAGCCAACAGTGACAAAAGTACTACCGCCTGCCCCACAGTTCCTCGTAGTTTCTCGAACTGAGGACGGAAAGGATTTTTCCTCTGTCAACCCTTTCGTTATTCAGAAGGGCGTAGATGCCATAGCCGGATCTGTCAAATCCTGTACCAGGTTGCGTAACGGCACCTTATTACTGGAAACTGAGAATGCCTTTCAGGCACAAAAACTGCTTCGGGCCACCCTCCTGTACACGTTCCCTGTCCGGGTGGAGGCCCACCGAACTTTGAATTCGTCTCGTGGTGTGGTCTATACTGACTCCCTCGACGGATTGACTGACGAGGAGCTTCAATCATTCCTCGCTGAGCAGGGCGTGACGGCTGTCCATAGGGTCATGAAAAAGGTCAACAATGACCTTGTACCGACCCGGACAATTTTCTTGACCTTCGATAGTGTTAAGCTGCCATCGCGCATCAAGGCGGGCTACGAGGTTATTTCTGTTCGCCCCTATATCCCGACACCTACGCGCTGCTACCAGTGTCAGCGTTTCAATCACACTCGACAGTCTTGTTCCAATGCGGCTAAATGTGTCACCTGTGGCAGGGATGCCCATGAGGGTGACTGTCCACCTCCGTCTCCTCGTTGTGTGAACTGTCAGGGTGACCATGCAGCATCCTCCCGCGACTGTCCTGTCTATAAGGAAGAACGCTGTATCCAGGAAATTCGGGTCAAAGAGAAAGTGTCCACCTCGGCTGCTCGCAAGCTATTGGCTAGTAGGAAGCCCACGCTGCTCCCAGCGGGGAAATACAGTACTGTCCTCGCCTCTCCTCGGACTACCCGGGAGGTAGCAACCCAGACATGCGATCTGACCTTCAGCACCACGGTCGTCCGTTCGGCCAGTGCTAAGATCGCGCGGTCGACGTCTCCTCTTCCTCCCATCACCCCACAGACACGAGCACCTTCTTCAGCTTCTGCTAAAACGAAGACACCGAAGTCAGATGCACGGGCCTTCAAGAAGGAACCATCCCGTGCAGACTTCCTCCGTACCTCGACCTCACAGCCTTCGACCGGTACTTCCACTACACGTCCTTCCAAAAAGGCGCATAGGAAGCACAGTTCTCCTTCCCCGCCACGGCGCATTTCTTCTCTTGCGCAACCCAGCGGCTGCCGCCCCAGGCCGTCATCCGTTTCGCCTGGCCGCACCGCTGGTCGCCGTACATCTGGCCGTTCACTGGCGGAGGAAGCTCCCCCTCCCGGCCATCCTCCCAAGATGGCCGATGACCCTATAGACCCAATGGACGATGACTGTCCGCCTACTGATAGCGGCGGCAGTGCTCGCTCGAAGCCAGGCCCTAAGCGGCCTTCGAGGTGACCACTTCTCTCATCTTTCTTTTCTTACGATGGCACTTATTCACTGGAATATTCGCAGCATTCGCTCCAACCGAGAGGACTTGAAGTTGCTGCTCCGCTTGCACCGTCCGCTCGTCGTAGCCCTCCAGGAAACGAAGCTACGCCCATGCGATCAAATTGCCTTGGCACACTACACCTCTGTGCGTTTTGACCTACCCCCTGTGGTAGGTATCCCAGCTCATGGAGGGGTTATGTTGCTGGTCCGGGATGATATTTACTACGATCCCATCACGTTGCACACCGGCCTGCAGGCAGTTGCCATCCGCATTACTCTCCCCACTTTTACGTTTTCCTTTTGTACCGTTTACACTCCATCGTCATCTGCCGTTACCAGGGCAGACGTGATGCAACTTATTGCTCAGCTACCTGCACCATTTTTGTTAACTGGAGACTTCAATGCCCACCATCCCCTTTGGGGCTCTCCAGCATCCTGCCCGAGGGGCTCCTTGTTAGCAGACCTTTTCAACCAGCTCAATCTTGTCTGCCTCAATACTGGCGCCCCTACTTTTCTTTCGGACACATCTCACACCTATTCCCATTTAGACCTCTCTATATGTACTCCCCAACTTGCACGCCGGTTTGAGTGGTATGCACTTTCTGATACATATATGAGCGACCACTTCCCATGTCTTATCCATCTCCTGCAGCATACCCCCTCTCCGTGCTCCTCTAGTTGGACCATCTCCAAGGCAGACTGGGGGCTCTTCTCTTCCAGGGTGACCTTTCAGGATCAAATCTTCACAAGTTGCGATCGTCAGGTCGCACACCTCACGGAAGTCATTCTCGCTGCTGCTGAATATTCCATCCCTCACCCTCCTTCTTCTCCACGTCGCGTACCGGTCCCCTGGTGGACCGCAGCATGTAGAGACGCTTTACGTGCTCGTCGACGTGCTTTACGCACATTTAAACGCCACCCTACAGTGGCGAATTGTATCAATTATAAACAATTACGTGCTCAGTGTCGTCGTATTATCAAAGAAAGCAAGAAAGCCAGCTGGGCTGCTTTCACAAGCACCTTCAACAGTTTTACTCCTTTTTCTGTTGTCTGGGGTAGCCTGCGCCAGCTATCTGGCACTAAGGTCCACTTACCAGTTTCTGGCTTGAAAGTTGCGAATGACGTCCTTGTGGCCCCTGAGGCTGTCTCCAATGCCTTCGGCCGCTTTTTCACAGAGGTTTCGAGCTCCACTCATTACCACCCTGCCTTCCTCCCCCGCAAACAGGCAGAGGAGGCTAGGCCACCTAACTTCCGCTCCTCGAATTGTGAAAGTTATAATGCCCCATTCACCATGCGGGAACTCGAAAACGCACTTGGCCGATCACGGTCCTCCGCTCCAGGGCCTGATTCTATTCATATTCAGATGCTGAAGAACCTTTCTCCTGCGGGTAAAGGTTTTCTTCTTCGTACATACAATCGCATCTGGATTGAGGGACATGTTCCCGCATGCTGGCGCGAGTCTATTGTTGTCCCAATTCCTAAGCCGGGTAAGGACAAGCACTTGCCTTCCAGTTATCGACCTATCTTGCTTACCAGCTGTGTCTGTAAAGTGATGGAGCGAATGGTTAACTCTCGATTGGTTTGGCTGCTCGAGTCTCGATGCCTACTTACCAATGTACAATGTGGATTTCGTAGGCGCCGCTCTGCTGTTGACCATCTGGCTACCTTGTCGACCTTCATTATGAATAACTTCTTGCGGAAGCGCCCGACCGCGGCTGTGTTCTTTGATTTGGAGAAGGCTTACGACACCTGTTGGAGGGCGGGCATTCTCCGCACCATGCATACATGGGGCCTTCGCGGTCGCCTCCCTCTTTTTATTCGTTCCTTTTTAATGGATCGACAGTTCAGGGTACGAGTGGGTTCTGTCCTGTCCGACACCTTTCGCCAGGAGAATGGGGTGCCACAGGGCTCAGTTTTGAGTGTCGCTCTCTTCGCCATAGCGATCAATCCAATAATGGATTGCCTCCCAGCTGATGTATCAGACTCCCTTTTTGTGGACGATTTTACCATCTATTGCAGCGCGCAGTGTACACGTGTCCTGGCGCGCTGTCTTCAGCATTCTCTTGACCGTCTTTACTCCTGGAGTGTCGCCAATGGCTTCCGTTTTTCAGCTGAGAAGGCGGTCTGTATTAACTTCTGGCACTACAAAGAGTTTCTCCCACTGTCCTTACGACTCGGTCCCGGTGCTCTCCCAATCGTGGAGACAACCAAATTTTTAGGCCTTACATTTGACAGGAAACTTAGCTGGTCTCCACATGTGTCATATTTGTCCGCCCGTTGTATCCGTTCTTTAAATGTCCTCCATGTTCTCAGTGGTATGTCGTGGGGACCAAATCGAACCGTCCTACTTCGTCTATATCGGTCGATCGTCCGCTCCAAGCTGGATTATGGGAGCTTCGTATACTCCTCTGCACGGCCATCTATCTTATGCCGCCTCAACTCCATACAACATCGGGGTTTACGACTTGCGATCGGCGCGTTTTATACTACTCCCGTCGAGAGTCTTCATGCTGGCACTGGTGAGTTGCCACTCACCTACCGGCGCGATATACTGGTTTGTCGGTATGCCTGTCAGCTACTGGCAATGCCTGACCACCCGTCTTATCGTTCCTTTTTGATGACTCTCTCGACCGTCAATACGGGTTGTATGTCTCTGCCTTGCTACCCCCATGAGTTTGCTTTCGTCGCCTCCTTCAACACCTTAATTTTTCACTCCCTGCAACCTTTTGAGTGGGCGAGAGCCATACGCCACCTTGGCTCCAGGCTCAGGTTCGCGTCCTCCTTGACCTCTGCTCGCTCCCGAAGGAGGTTACCCCCGGTTCAGTCTACCACTCCCGTTTTGTCGAACTTCGTTCGAAGTTCATTAATATGACCTTCATTTATACAGATGGCTCTAAGACCAATGACAGGGTCGGGTGTTCTTTTATTGTCGGGGCACAAAGTTTCAAATACCAGCTCCATGGCCATTGTTCGGTCTTCACAGCTGAGCTCTTTGCCCTCTACCAGGCTGTTCTTTACATCTGCCACCACCGACATTCTGCATATGTCATCTGCTCTGATTCCCTGAGCGCTATCCAGAGCCTCAGTGATCCGTACCCGGTTCACCCTTTCATGCACCGAATCCAACGCTCTCTTCAGCAGTTGGTGGACGTCGGTTCTCCGGTTAGCTTTATGTGGGTTCCTGGCCATGTCGGTATCCCTGGGAATGAAGCTGCAGATGCCACGGCCAAGGCTGCGGTCCTCCAGCCTCAGACAGCTTCTTGTTGTGTCCCTTCGTCAGATTTTAGCAGGGTCATTTGTCAGCGCATTTTATCGCTGTGGCATGCCTATTGGGCTGCACTTACAGACAAGAAGCTTCGGGCCTTGAAACCTCTTCCTGTGGCTTGGACGTCCTCCTCACGCCCTTCTCGGCGGGAGGAGGTAGTTTTGGCCCGGTTACGAATTGGACACTGCCAGTTCAGCCATCGCCATCTGCTGAAGGCTGCGCCGGCACCGTTCTGTCCATGTGGGCAATTGCTGACGGACCACCACATTTTAACATCCTGTCCGGATTTTAACACACTGCGTCTTGATCTTGGCCTGCCATGTACTCTAGTGGCCCTTTTAGTGGATGACCCATGAGCAGCTGCTTGCGTTCTTCATTTTATCAATTTGACAACCCTCTCTAAGGACATTTGATTATGCTGTTTTCCTTTTTCTTAATCCTATGCCTCAGTCTGTCTTTTATCGTGTTTTCCGTTTTGTTGCTGTTTTAAACTTGTGACTTGCGGTGCATTCCTAACATAGTCTGGGCGCTAATGACCGTTCAAGTTGTGCGCCCTAAAACCACAAAAAAAAAAAGCCTGAATGTATCCCACATATTGGTGGAATGTCCCCTTCTTTTTGTTTCTTTGTGCCAAGTATCATCTTCCAGATACCTTAAATTTATTATTAGCAGATGATTCACAGGTAGTTGAACTGGTCCTCAGTTTCTTCCATGGAAGTGATTTTTGTTTCCAGATATAAGGTTTTGTTTCACGCCTGGAGCAGGGGCAGACTGTTTGCAGTTGTGACCTCTCTTCATGCACTCTCGGTGTGGGACCCCATGACCACTCCCCTATGGAATGACTGCCCTCTTTTCTAGTTTTTAGATTTGGTCTCGCCTTCTATGCCTTGTTCTGCAAGCATTTAATCTTAATTATTTTACAATTTGATTCTCCTGACTGGATCTGTCCACTTTTAGTGGACCCTTTTTCTTCTGTGAATAACTTCAGAATTTTGGGACAGAGGACCTCACCATTTGGTCCCATAAACCCTCTCAATCAATCAATCAATCCCGTACCAGGAAACGCTCTGGGCTAGATCAATGCAATACTAACTAATACCACAGGTTACCTCACCAACACACGATCACTGCTCATAGATCCTTTGTACCACTGCTATGTTGTTATCTGCTTGCCTACCCTTCCTGAAGCTTGAGGTAGATGTCTATAGTCACAAGATAAATACCTGGGCTTCCCTTGAACACATATGGTTAAAAAAAATATTTATACAACCAAATAGTTAGTAACATGCCTGAATATGTAGTTGCTTTTAACTCCTTTTTCATCTTAGTGTTCCATGGTTATGATACGTGCACATTTGAACTTAGTTCTTGCACCCTAAAACACAACAGAACAGACAAATCTGATATCAGGACTTTCAGCATGACTTCAAAAAATGTGCCTTGTTCATGTGGCCCAGTCATGTTAACCAAAGTGCTTAAAAACTGTTTGTGGGACATCCAGTATGAAAGATAAAGAGCAGTGGGACTAATATCAATACTTGAGGAAAGCAATTATGGAGAAATTTCTGGCTCCGTATTTTCTCTTCCATGATGACCTGGAATCCTAAATTCAGTCATGTTTTGAAGCTATGTAATGTTTTGGCTTAGATTACATCCATCAGTCTATAGAGAAGGCCTTGTCTCCAGACAGTACCATAGGCTGCTAATAGATTGATGCAAGCCAAAGATGTTTTCATCTTCTGAAAGCCCATTTCGATGTGTGCTGTGAGGGCCAGGACTTAAACCACACAGATTCGTTTTGGGTGAATGCCAGCTTGTTCTACAGCGTTGTTTGACCAGTCTTGCAAAACAGTACAAGTTCTAGAAGTTTATGGATGACACTAAGCAATGCAGTGGGACAAAAGCATTGCTTGGCTTTGGGAGAGCAGTCACCTTGGTATGTTTTAAGTTCTTGGGGACTGTTTCTCATCTGCAGTAATGAGGTGACCAATTTTGCTAACCATGTTCAAATTTATTTGCCAGACTTGATGAGAAATTTTGGGAGTATGTGAACTGAGCCAAGAGATTAAGTCTGCAATCTCTTCAAGGGTTATGTCACAAATATTTAGTGTCCTAGACGACTGCTGCTTTTCTATCTTTGAGCTCATGTTTAGTCTCTCAGTGATGTGCTTTTCAGATGTTTTGACCATGAGTGAAGCGGAGAAAATGTTCTCAGTTGATGAGGCTGGCTACAGCTAAACCTAATTTTACAGCAAGGACCATGCTTTCTGGTGATACTTAAATATGGATGAAAACTACTCAGATGATAGGATTTTACTTTGTGCAGTATCCAGGTGCTGTGTCAGTTAATCAGTGAACTGTAACCACCACTTTGAAAACCATTGTGGCATTCCTCACATTTCTCATCCGAGCCTTAAATATATCCTTTCTGATATCCTCAGAACAAACACTTGTTAGTTGTTCTGGTAACTACATGTACAAAATTGTGGCAGATATGAGCAGGATGAGGAATCCAGTCCAGATATTTATCCAGGAAAGCATTCCAGTCAGCTTTTTTTTTAGGTACATTCTGGATTGAGGAATTAAGGTCATATTAAATAGATGCATGTTAGTCACAGGTTTGTTTTGAATGTTGATATTCTGGTTACTAAGAGATTATCAATTGTCATTTTTATATGTGAGTTTAAATACTGTTGGTCTATCACTAGGAGATAGAGGATCTGAGGATGCCAGAAAATGAAGTGCCATATGGAGTAGTGACAGCAGCAGAGGCAGCCAAAAACATGTGCACCATGTATGGAGATAATGCCACTGGAGAGAGCACGGCAAGCAAATGGTTTTCTCATTTTGAGGAGGATCGTTCTGACATCTGTGACTTTTCATATACAGATAGACTTTTGGGGGTTGAAGAGTGTTTAAACACATCCCCCCCCCCCCAGTGATACACGATTGTGGAATGATCACAGTTCATTACAGTTGCCAGTTTCATGTACACTGAAGTGTAACATATGCATGCATGAGAAAGGTTCAAAAATGGAGTGTATGGGTACTGTATGATCTAAACCAAAATAGCAAAGACCAGGAGTGGGCATATGTAGAAAACACTGACCATTACTGTTCTGTCTTGCTAATGGTGTTTTTATAACAACATAAGGAAAAAAAAAGAATGGTTTAGTGCAAACAAAGCAACTCCCAGCACAAAGACGTGCACACATCCACAAAAGATATTGTCCATCTGGTAGAACAAGGACAGTGTGGTGTACAATGAATTGCAGATGCAATTCAATGACAATGACCAGGAAGACTGCATGAAGTGATGACAACCCAACTCCTGTACAGTGGTTTTTCGCAGCCTAGCAGAATACAGGCAGTATCAAGTCATTTAGCCCTCACTTCTTTTACCTGATACTGCACCCTCAGGTTTCTCCCTCAGGGGCTCACCACTCTTTGGCGTGTATGTGCTTGGCTACCATAGGTCCCCAGCCTTTGCAGCATCTTTACCCTTCTGTGTTGGATATCCTTCCTGTTGCTATTCCTTTTTGCTTCCGTTGGAGAACATGTCTGGGATGTTTCTAGGGATGTGTTCTGCAGTATCAGTAGCTGATATGTTTCACCACTGTTTTTAGTTCCTTTTTTTCTTCCTTCAATCACCTTCTCCTGTCCTTCCTCTGCTTCGGTGTTTGAGACTCATTTTCTTCTTCTTCCTCCCTGTGTGTTCCTGAAGGCATCTGTCATATAACGGATGACTGGGTAGTGTGTAATTCCCAGACCTGGGTTGACAGGTTTCACATGCACCCCCTGGTACAGACCAGGCCCAGGGAGGGGTTATTGCCTGAGTTGCTACCTTCATAAATTGCCAATTGGTCTCTCTGTCAGGTGATGAAGAGGTGTGACCTGAGGTCTGAACAATCACCTAAAGCAGGTGAGCCCCAGACTGAGGGAGGGAGCCACCAGTTAGATGAAGCATACCTTTGGATATGCTGGCAGTCATCTTCACAGTTTGCATCTACTAAATGTAAATGGAATGAAGCTCCTGATTCATAGACACTTCCAGATACACCATGGTTCTTCATGGTTTCATGTACTAAAGATGGCCAATCCTTTGCCTCAGTAAATCAGTTTCTTATTCAGAAAGGTATTGATGCAGTTGCCGACCCTGCAAAATCCTGCTCTCATTTATGCAATGCCACTTTGGTTTTGGAAACTATGTGTAGTTCTGCAAGTCTTAAGCACAACTACTTGCTGCTTCGCTTCTCCACAGGTATGCTGTTCATGTTGAGGCCTATTGAACTCTGAATACTTCCCATGGTGTCATTTACACTAGTCTGCCTGATGCAGAAATCCAAACACTGGAATGTCTTGTCAACGCCGAGCCAAATGTGTAACCTGTGGTAGGGATGCGTACGAGGGCAATTGCCCTTCTCCTCCTCCTCCTCCTCCTCCTCCTCCTCCTCCTCCTGGATGTATCAACTTCAATGGTGACCATTGCTGCCTCCTCTCAAAATTGTCTCGTGCATCTCGATGAATAGGCTGTCCAGGAGGTCCAGGTAAAGGAAGAAGTTCCTTACCTGGTTATTGCAAGTTATTGGCTAGTCTCAAACCACGTGTTCTACCATCTGCTAATTACAGTACTGTTCTTGCTATGTCTTGCTCCATGAAGGACATGGCCACAAAGACCTGTGACATCAAACTCGGCACTGAGGTTATGAAATCACCCATCATCCTGGCAGCATTGCCGTCTCCTCATACAACTGTGCAACAAGCCACCAAACATTGACCTACTGGGGTGAAGTCATGTACTACACAAACGGCAGGCCAGGAAGGACTGAATGAATATACACAAAGACCTACTACATCCCTCCAGCCAACAAACATCAGTCTTCCTGTGCCAACCGGGAAGTCTACAAGAAGTCAAAGGCAGATGGTCTTCTCCTTCACCAAGTCTGATATCCTCTTAGACAGTGTTGCCAGTTGATACCCTGGCCCGGCTGCCTGTGCTTCTCCGGTGTGCACCACCAACCATTTTTCTGCACCGGATTCCGCAGGCTCACAGAAGGAGCCTTCTGACACTTCTCCAGACCTTGTGGAGCATGATCCTCCTGCCTCTGTGCCTTGTAGCAGCAAGTCTTCGAAGGCTGACAGTCGGCAGCCACCAAAGTGACACCCTTTCATTTTTTTTCCTCATAATAACTTTCCTTCAATGAAATGTTTGTGGTCTTCTATCCAACAAAGAGGATTTATGGCTGCTCTTAGAATCACAATGTCCTCTTGTTCTCTGCCTCCAGAAAAAAAATAATAGCGTCCCCATGACCAATTTGAGTGCTTGCATTTCCTTTCCCCGTAGGATGGCATTCCATCGCATGGGGGAGTCATGCTGCTCATGCGGTATGACATTCAGAGTCAACCCATCTCCCTGACTACCTGCCTTCAAGCTGTTGCAGTTCACCTTTTCTTTCCTCACTTGATCTTTTCCCTTCATACCATTTACATCCCTGTGTCATTTGACGTCACCAGGACAGACTTCCTACTGCTTATTGGGTAGCTACCTCACCTCTTTCTGCTCCTTGGTGACTTCAGTGTACACAATGCCCTTTGGGGTTAACCCAGAACCTGTCAGACAGGTGCCCCGTTAGCCGACCTTCTCAGTCAGCGTAACCTCTTCTGCCATAACGCAAGAGTCTTTTCAGACTCTACACACACATATTTCCATTTTTACCTATCCTCCTGCACTACCCATCTGCCCATCAACCTGAGTGGTCTGCTCTCTGACACATACTCGAGTGACAATTCCCCCTGTACTATTCGTTTACTGACTCTTACCCCACTTACGTTCACACCCAGACAGCAGCTTACTAAAGTTGACTGGAGGCTTTACTCCACTCTGGCAACCTTCAATAGACAGCGTTTTCCCAGCTGTGATGACTAGGTAGAATATCTTAGTATGTTAAACCTACCGCCACAGAATGTTCTGTTCCTTGCACTTCCTCTTTACCACGCTGTGTCCTGGTCCCTAGGTGGACTCAGGCATGCCGCGTCGCCAATTACACACGGGGACACACTCTTCACATTTTTACCGTCATCCTACAATGACAAACTGTGTTCACTATAAAAAGTTAGGTGTACAGTGTCATCCTGGTTTCGGGATAGTGTAAAACGTGCTGGATTTCATTCACTAGTTCTTTTAACAGTTCCACTCTCTCTTCCATCATGTTGACCAAGCTCTGATAGCTCTGTGGTACCAATAGCCATAGTCCAGTTTCCGGCCTGACAGTAGCAAACGATGTCATCATGCACCCTATTGTAATCTCCAACGCCTTGTGCCACAATTTTGCTGAGATTTCGAGCTCCTTCGACTATCACCCTGCCTTCCTCCATCGAAAATGAGCAAAGGCAGCTCGTTCAATACTCTTCTCTTCTCAGAATCTTGAGTACTACAATACTGCCTTAACTATGAGGCAGCTGGGTCATGCTCTCGCTTCATCCGAATCCCCCTCCAGGGCCAGGCGATGTTCACAGTCAGATGTTACAGCATCTTTCTCCTGCTGGAAAAGCACGTTCTCCTTCATCCATGCAACTGTGTGGGCAGAGAGCAGATTTCCAATGCACTGTCATACCTATGCCTAAGGCCTGTAAGGACAAACACCTTCCTTCTAGATACCACCCCATATCCCTCACCAGCTGTGATGGAACATACGATTCATGCCTGGCTGGTACGGTGGCTCGAGTCTCACAATTTATTAACCACTGCAGAATGTGGATTTTAGTGCGCAGTTCTGCAGTTGACCATCTCGCAGTATCTACCAATGTCATGAATTGTTTTCTGCCTAAATCCGACTGTGGCAGTGTTTTTCGATTTGGAGGAAGTGTAAGATACCTTTCTGGAGGACAGGTATCCTCCATACCCTCTATGCGTGGAGCTTCCATGGCTGCCTACTCTGTTTGCTTCAGGAACTCTTAAGAACAGGATGTTGGTTTCACCTTGTTGGATGCATTTACCAAGGAAAATAGTGTGCCTCGGGGTCCTGTCATGAGCATCGGCATCTTTGCTATTGCCACTAACCCTATAATGGTCTGTCTCCCACCAGACTTGTCTGGCTTCTTTTCATTGGCGAGTTTGCCATCTATTAGAGTTCTCCATGAACTATGGTCATTGTGCAGTGTCTCCAGTGATGTCTCAATTGTCTTCACTCATGGAGCATCAACAGTCACTGTAGTTTTTCCACTGGCAAAACCATTTGTATGAATTTCTGGCAGTACAATTTGTTTCTTCCACCATCTTTACATCTTCAGCATGTTGCTCTTCTGTTCATTGAAGCTACAAAATTCCTGGGGCTCATGCTCCATAGGAAACTTTCTGCATCCTCCCACGTGTCTTACCTGGTCCCTGAATGTCTTGTGTGTTCTCAGTGTTACTACCTGGAGAACAGATTGAAATGTACTCCTCCGATTGTACTGGTCCATTGTCTGTTAGAAACTGGAATATCTTTGTTTCGTTTAAGTATCTGCACGACCATCCCTCTCATGCTGTCTCAGTACTATCAACCGACATAGCATCCATTTGACCACTGGTGCCTTCTACATTAGCCCTGCTGAGAGTCTGCACACAGAAGCTGCCAAACCACCACTGTCCTAGGACTGTGACTTTCTCCTCAGCAGATATAGATGCTGTTTGTTTGCGATACGTGGCCATCCATCACATGCCTCTTTCTTCGAAGACTCTTGATCGTCAGTATGAGTTGCATCCCTCTTCTCTGTTACCTACTGGAGTTCACTTTCAGCTCTTGCTCCGGCAGCTTAACTTCATGCTACCTGCAACTTTTCCACAGAATATAAACCCTTTACGAGCTTGGCTTCGTGCAGCGGAGTCTGCAGCTCATAGTGTAGTGGTTAGTGTTGTTACCTCTGAATCATGGTGTTGGAGATTTTCTTTTCCCAGGATCTGGGTGTTTGTGTTGTCCTCATCATTCCATCATCATTCATGTAAGTGGTTAGATTGGACTGTGTACAGATTGGGGAATGTGTACAGGTGCTGATGACAACACAGTTGAGTGCCCCACAAACCAAACAACATCAATGTTATCATCATCTTCATCAACTTCATGTGGCGGCCCGTGTTCTACTTTGCCTTTATTCAATTCCTAAGGATACTACTCCAGCCTTGTTCTATCTCCTTCAATTTCACAACCTTCGCACAGAACTTCACGATTGTGTACACTGATGACACTTGTACTGACAAAGATACTGTGTCAGGTGTGCCTTCATCATTGGTCCTGATGTTTTTCGATATCATCTTCTGGTACAGTGCTCAGTATTTATAACAAAGCTGTTCGCCCTGTATCAGGCCACACAGCACATCTGGTGACACAGGCTTTTCAATTGCGTCATCTGCTCAGACTCTGTACAGAACACAGAGGCTTTAAAGGGCACAATGTCCATCCATTAGTGCAACCGGTCCAGGAAAGCTGTCACATGCTCATTCTTGATGGATGATGTTTATGTGGGTTCCCAGTCACCTCAGTGTGACAGGAAACTAGGCCACTGACGATGCTGTCAATGCTGCAGTCGTCATACCTCAACCCACTGGTTCTTACATTCCCTCCGATGATCTGCGTTGCTGTCTGTCAGCAGATGGTGTCACCACTGGTTCTCCCTTCATGGGAACAAGCTGCAGGTTATTAAGCACCTCTCAGTGGGTTGGATGACCTCCTCTCGGCCGTCTCGCTGCAAGATCAGCTAGGTTGCATATCATGTACTGTCTTTTTAGCCATCATCATTTGTTAATTCGTGTTAGCTATCAGTCGTTTTAGTGACTGGTGTCGACCGCACTTTACTTTCTATCCATCGTAGCAATATGGTGAAGGCTATTTAATGTTTAGTTCATGAGCTTTGTTTCTCTATGGAGTATTTTACAGAACTTTCAAAAATGGCTCTGAGCACTGTGCAGCTTAATACCTGAGGTCATCAGCCCCCTAGAACTTAGAACTACTTAAACCTAACTAACCTATGGACACCACACACATCTGTGCCCGAGGCAGGGCTCGAACCTGCGACCATAGCGGTCAAGTGGTTCCAGACTGAAGCACCTAGAACCGCTCGGCCACTCTGGCCAGCACAGAACTTTCTCCATGACCCCTTTTTTTTTCTTTTAACTATCTTCTATTTTGTCAATTGGGATTAATGTGTAATCATTTTTAACTCCTCTCTTTGTCGTCATGTTCTACAGTTCTGACATGTGCCCTGGTTGTTTTTGAGTGACAAAGCAAAACAAAATCCTCAGATTTTCACCTTTTGCGCAATATCAAACCACTTTCTTGGAATTTCCCTTCCTGCTGAAAATGTGCTCCAAACATGGCTCAGAGACTTATTCACTACAAAACCACCTGTTATTTCTACAGCTGCGGAATCAAAAAGTTACCCCAGGGTTGGCAGACTGTTTCAAATAGTGAAGGATAATATATTATTGACTAAACTGGTATGTATGTCTCTTAGGCAGCAACCCAATAAATGGAATACTTATGCTGATTGGTTCTAAAGCAGGTAGTGTTGACTAGCAGGGAAATTTGACAATATTTTTAGTCATGGCGACCAAACGTTGGCTTCCATCACCAGTGACAAAACGTGAGTCTGGCTGGTTCTCATGTTTCCAAGCCGCTGAACTAGTGGAACTGGCATCTTTAGCACTGAAAGTATAATAGATGTTCTTACCAACTGCCTAGTTTACTAAGGCATCCTTGTATTGTTCAGATACTCTATGCTGAGTGAAAAAATAGCAGCAACAAAGAAAAGTTGTTAGACATAAACGAAAGCTGTTAGTCATGCTTCAATATTTGAAAGATGCCTGTTCCGATTTTGCTCTACTCACATAAGAGATGCACTAGTAATGCCAGTATGAGGATGCAAATCAGGATTGCTTCAAGCAGACACTGTTGTGTTCGTGAGTGTTACTTACTTTTGAGATTGGATGTGGTGTTAGTAAAGAATGTTTGTTGGGCCTGTGATCAACCTTTGTCCTAGACACACTGGCCCAACACCTGGAGTTTTTGTCTGGAATGAGACTTCGTATGACAGCAGGAGCACTCTCATGATTGCCCCACACACCTTGACGTCAGATTTGTATGTCAGTCCGGTGAGTCTACATGTTGTGCTGCCATTCATGAATAGCATTCTAGGGGCTGTTTTTGAACAGGACAACACTCGCGCACATACCACTGTTGTAACCCAACATGCTACACAGTATGTCCATGTGTTGGCTTGACCTGGATGGTCACCAGCTCTGTCTCCTACCAAGCAAATGTAGGACATCATTGGGCGATAGCTTAAGGGTCATCCACAACCAGCATTAACATTCTCATTATTGACCAACCAAGAGCAACAGGCATGGAACTCCATTCCACAGACTGACATCCGCCACCTGTAAAACACAGTGCATACAAATTTGCATGCCTGGATTCAACATTCTGGTGGTTACACCAGTTATTAACGTAACAGTGTTTCACAATTGCAGTGGCTTATCTTGTGCTTACGTTAACCTGTGTTGTTGCAATGTTAATCAATTATATGTCACCTAGACAAATATATTCTAAAAATTTCATTCCTCTAAATTAATTTTCTTTTTGGAGTTGAGTTTCTTTTTCCATCAGTGTATATGGCCATCGCATCTGGTGGAGGATGTCAGTATGTTTCAAAAACATATGTTGGCCAGGAGCAACATTGTGGTTTGTAGATACTACGTGTGGTCAGTTCCCCAATTTTTATTCAGAATTAATGAATACTGTTGTCTGTGCAACTGAATAGCAAGTAAGCATTCACAGTTTTAGTCTGGACGTGTGTGACTACTTCATAGGCATGGTGATATGTTGCACCAATGGTATCATATCCCAGTATTTAGGACAAAAATGTAGACGATGAGCTTAAACAGTATCTCTTATAATCTTTGGCATTTGGTTCTGGTAATGCCCTCAATGATCAGCTGGTATATTTTAATATTTGTTCCCACACTTCTAGATGTTTGTCCCTGAAAAAGAGCTTATGATGTGGTGCTGAGTCATTTCTCTTCCGATTTCAGTGTCCTTATTCTTACTTAATTAATCTACAATCACTGATTACATAAGGACTCAATGTGCACAAAGTCTTATATAGTCAGGAGATATGAAAATATTCTCTGGTAGTCAGTTCCATTGCTTCCTTACCAGCACCCAGGTGTCATCTGTAGGACACTTAAATGTACCTTTACCTCCGTAGGCGTAGTCCTCTATTCCCGAAATACTTACATAAAGATATAGCTCAACAGTTCCACAATTGATTGTACCTTAGGTAAGCTGTTTACTCCAATTTTGCTCACCAGACTGGAATGAGTCATTCAAGAGAAATTGGTGTACATTTGATTTGAATAGAGATTTACTACGTACTTAGTGTCTCTCTACAGCAGGGACAGGTAATGTAATTGATATTCCATTTTTGTCACACATGGAACTAGAGAGTTGTGTCCAAAGGGTATGGAGACCATGATAACAAAACAAATTGGAGAAAAAGTGTTTTGATAACCACTGGTAAGTATTATCATCTTGCTCAGTAATTTGCAAGAGGACTTTCTTGGACTTAACCCACATATAACTCTTATCATTCTACTAAGCAATGAAAATATTTTGAGCAAGAGATCTCCCCAGAACGTAATTCCATGTGACATGGAGTACCCAAAAGCAAGAACATGCAGTCTTTGTGACTGTTTTGTATCTAATACAAGAGAGCATTCTGGATCCGAAAGCTGCTGAGCTAAATATGATTTCAGACTGGAACATACCCTGTGTAGTTTTCAGTCTAAGTGAATGCCCAGGAATTTGGTGCCATCATCTCCTACACATGCTCATTATTGAGTGTCACTGAGAATTCCTCACACTCTGTGACATGATCTAAATTGCGTAAAATTTATCTTTCTTAGGTACGCAGAAAGGGAGGTAACAGCAAACCAGTTAGACTTTGGATAAAATGTTGTTGCTGACTGTTAATGGGTGACACCTGCATTGTAACAGAACATTTGTCAAACATGGAAAATTTTCACTCTACATCATTCACAACTGCTGGCAGATAAGCATAAATCAGACAATAAAGTACATAGAACAGAAAGTGCATCTATAATACTACATGACTAATGTGTTTCATGACACATGACACTCGGTGCCAGTTCCATGGTATGTGACAAAAGCTTCCAGGAGCAACAAAAATTTGATTATAGACTCAATTTCAGAAAGATATAAATTTTGGAAATAAAATTCGACACAATCTGCTCATCAAGAAGCAGTATCCTTGATTCTGTTTAGGATATTTTATTTCTCAAGCCTTTGATCTAATAGTGTGTGTGTGTGTGTGGGGGGGGGGGGGGGGGGGTGTTCAGGACTCATGACATGCAGACATATGCAGTATTTCACAATGAGGATATTTAGAAATTCCCAAGAAAACATTAAACATTATTTCACAAACCCTTTCTAATTTTTTCTTGCTTGCACACTTAATGTCAAACCATTTAACACACTGAAACAGCTTATGCATCAAATTGCTTTGCAAATAAGTTCAAAACATGGGAGTTTGACTCCATAAATGATCAGGGGTTTACTGTTTGATTTGTAATTGCTATTAATACTTTTGCTGACTGAGGTTTCCATGTTTTATATTTTGCCTTCTGTAATAATGTTTTAGCATCTCCTTGAGACCTAATACTTTGTCTCCAATGAGAACTATATCAATTGAAGTGAAACAAAGGGCTATACAGTAACTGTTCATGTTTTTATTCTGCATAGGTCTATGGCACTTATTCATTACAGATGTACTGATTGTCATAAATATTTTTATAATTAGTTTTGTTGTGCTAATGTGATGTCACTAAATGTGTAATTCTTTGTAACTATTTATGCCGTGCAGTGTACCTAGCTGCTTTACCGCTTATGTACCCTACGTCTCACTTTTAACAAGCAGAGAACTGTGCTGTTTGTTGTGCCAATAGGTCAGCAGTTACTACTCATTAATTGTTGCAGTAGCTTCATGCACGGCATGGCATAAATAGGAAACTTATTTACACCAATTTAAACTTTAAATAGGCTGAGTACTATATGGATATCTTTTGTGTTAATAAGTTGGTACTAAATGTTTATTTTCTCGTAACCAATTAGGCCGTACAATGCGTGTAGCTATTATAGTGCTTGTATATGCAATTCGTAATTCAGAACTCACTGTTTCATTGTACTTACCTCTTGACACCATGTGTGTAATTCCTTGTCAATATTTATGCTAAAGAGTGCATATAGTGGTCTTAGCACTTACATATGCTACTTTCCACTTGGAATAGGCAGGAAAATGTACTATTCAAGTTATATGTTTTGTGTTTTATGTATAGAACCAAGCTTATTTTTATTGTGACCTTTGCTAGTATGTAAAAATTCTATGTAATACATTTGTACATACCACCAATTAAAACTGTCACTATGTAGCATCATACTTGCATCTGCAACGCCATCTGGCACAAACACTTATAAATTCCTGAATATTCATAAAATGCTGTTTGTGTTTCTACGCATTTTTTTAGTTTACACTTATGTTGTATAAACATTTATTACAGTTGTTGCATTGCATTTCTGTTGGTTTAATGCTCTTTATACGTCATACATAATTCCATAAGATGGAGGTGCAGGATGCCACACCCTCTCTTACAATGCCATCTGTTATTAAACATTTGTGTTCTCATCTAATGGTCAGCAGTGTTATTAGTCTGTGTATGTTTGTTACCTTTACAACTTGTAACTATTACGTCCAGTGATAATTGTAACTGCTATGTCTGCTGGCTGCATACAGTTCCATGGTACATTTCATCTTAAGAATTTCAATGCCATTATTGCATGCTGATGATGGTTTTGTAAACCATTTTTATTTCACGAGTAGTTGATTTGATTTATTTCTACAGATGTGTGATGATAGCAAAGCACCAAAACATCTAACTACATTCACTCAATGACTTTCCCTCACTGAAAAATTCAGCAATTTGCAGACGATATATAATTTTAGATATTAGAGCTGAAAGACAAGCAATACGGTAATAAAGAGTGTGTGCTTTAGAATGGATATGAAAGTTACAAGGGCCAACACAACGAATGTATTATAATTGTGCTTTCATGCCTTTATGCTCTTTAATGATCCATGGATTTTATTATATACTGTAGAAAATTTGTGTTCTTAGGCAACCAAATGTGATCTTATAACTCCTTCTGTAATATTAGGTAACTGTGCTCACTGTATCTTTGTATTTATCTAAAGACATTTTTATATTAATAACTGTAATTATGCTCTCAGTGTAATTTGAAGTTCATATGGAGATAAACAAGCATGTGTTATTAGTCTTGTGCTATTGAACTCTACCCATTTTTCACTTTGTATGAGTATTTAAATCACAAATTTATTGGCTTATACATTTTGTTCTAAATTTATTTTGTGTACACTATTGTGGTTGATTTGTGAATAGTTGTGCTTCCAGTCAATCATTATGCATGTGGAATACTCGCATGCAGTTTCAGAATTATATTTAGTATTGGTGGCCTACTGATATTAACATTCCTCTCCCCCTTTTGTCTAAAGTAGAATAGTAATTTGACAGTTCTAAGACCACATTCAGAAGCTCTCACGTTACATTCATGTGTTGTCTTCAAATACAATGTCATCATCCATATGCTTAAGAATCTTTAGTTATGTAATAAGAGTATTTCTGGACTCATTTATTGCAAGTCTCTTCATAATATTAGGTACTTAATAAATATTGGATGTATAATTTATTACTGTATTCCTTAACATGATTTCCTTGTATTTCACTGTAGTGGGTTCAATTTAATGATTGATATTTGGTGTAGGTCCTAATTACCTTTGGGTTTATGTGTAGTTTATGTTAATAAAGAGTGCGCACTCTATACATACAGTTCAGTCACTGTGGGCGTAATAGCAATTTTCTTAATTCCAAAATTCCCTTTCTTTGAATGTAACAAATTTACTTTCATACATTAATACAATCTTACAACATATTGGCAGAAATTGTTCAATGTTGCTATGCTTTGTTTGTCCTGACAGTGTGTAACTAGAATGCTGCAAACTTATGTTCACTGTTTTATACATTTTTATTGTGATAGTTATTTTTCTTACCTGGAGAAATGTAGTATATCTGATGATGTGATAAATAGTTTACGATAAGTATGTGAAGACAACTATGTAATCTCATTGGATATTGAATTTTGTTCTGTTGTTACATTGGCTTCTCTATTATGGCCTTTGTATAGTACTGTGAGTGTGGTCTGTGAAGGAAACTAATAATAATAACAATAATAATAATAATAAATAAGGATTAGAAGACAGTATTGTCACAGATTTTTGCAAGCCAATAACATCACACAGATTCCCAGTGTATCTCAGTATTGTCAGTGTGAACATAAAATGTTACTGCTGATAGATGATGATAAAAGTAATTTTGTCTATCCTGTGATTCCTCACAAACACCACAGAAGAATACCTCTCATCATAGACTCCCCTTATTTATTTATTTATTCAGAAATCTTGTTGTGTTATTACACATAGATGTAGGATAAGTTACAGTTAACATGCTATGATACGTAGATATACTTAAGGTATAGACTTATATAAATTATATGCTGTACATAGCGAATCATAATTTTTTTGGTATGTTACTCTATAATCATTATCTGATGACTGTATGTAACACTGTTCACAGATATCATAAGTGCAGATGAGCCATAACGAGGAACAGTTATAACACAATGTAAATAGTCAAATAAGTCAGTTTAAAGAAATATTTTAACACATGCAGTAAAATACATCACAAAAATTGTTTTAGATTACTATTCATAAATTATTCCACTGAATAGAAGCAGTGCTTCTGCAGGATTGACTTTATTTTGGATCTGAATCCTTTCTGGCAAGACCTGACATTTTCAAATACTGAGCTCCTTAAAGAGATGTTTAGTCGTGGAAGACAGGGGTACTAATTACATACTGCATTCCTTTTTGGGGCTTCTCCCTTAAGAATGTATTTATTATGCAGAAGCACATAATTGAGTTACTAACGCAAAGTAGGCACAAGGCACATTTTAGTGTTTTGATATCACAGATTTTACTTCAAATACTAAAAGCATAGCACAAACTGTTCATTTTACTTAATAATTTATCTTTATGTATGTCCCACTGTAGTGTGTCATCTATCCACACCCCAAGGAATTTTGTGGCTCTTTCTCGCTGTATGGGCACTTTCTCAATCCTGATATCATCTATCACAGACAATACCTTTTGTGTCGTGTGGAAATTTATATACATTGTTTTATCTTTATTTAGGAGAAGTTTGTTTTTGTTCAACCAGTTTACCAGACTACAATTTGTATCGGCAATTGTGGAGTTGAGCTGATGAGGACAGTGATTTGAAAACAGTATATTGGTGTCATCAGCAAACATTACCGGCAGGCTTTCCTGAATGCTTTGGGGTATTCATTCATGAATATTAGAAATAAAAGGGGACCAAGTGTAGAGCCTTGGTGAATACCTTGTCTTACAACTTGCTCCTCTGATTACATGAAAATTGGTGAAAATGCTCAGTCACTACTTTCTGTATTCTGTCTGAGATATATGACCTAAACCAGTCATTTCCCCTAATCGCATAACGTAGTAGTTTCTCCAAAAGTAATACATGGTTGACAAGATCAAAAGCTTTAGTGAGATCAAGAAACACACCTGTTGTGTGTTTTCTATCATTGAGTGCCCTATAGATTTCGTTTAAAAATGAGTATAATGCAACAGTTATTGATCTCCCTTTCCTAAACCCAAACTGGTGAGGACTTAGTATGCAGTTAATTTACTAGAAACTTATAACATGGTCATATACTGATTTTTTGAGGACTTTTGATGAGCTTGAAAAGACTGAGATGGGTCGGGTCTGTAGTTGTTTACATCACTCCTTTCCCCTTTTTTAAACAGAGGAATAATTTTTGCTGCTTTAAAAATTCTAGGAAATTTACCCGATGATAAAGAGCAGTTTATTATACTGTCAGTGGTTCACACACATGATGGCAGGCTCGTTTTAAAAGGCAAACAGATATACCATCAAGACCACAGGAATGTTTGTTTGGTCTCTGCCTTATAATATTGCAGATTTAATTTGGTGTGACTGGGTCAGGGAACATTTATAGTGGGAATACTGCTGAATCTGAGTGATAAGTGAGTGCAGCAGTCTTGATTAAAGAAGAAAACTTGGCACCAATTTTTGTGAAATGGTCATTACATATTTCACATAATTGCTTAGGGTCATTGGTAACACCATCCTGATCTTTGATGCAGGTTATTGAGTGTCTCCTGTCTTTTTTGCCAACTATTTCATTTATCAATCTCCACATGGCTTTTGATTTATTGCTTGAGTTGATAATGAATTGCCTATTATACATTTTCTTTGCTTCATGAATTACCTTGTTTATAGACAGTGAGATATACCGTAACTATTTCAAGCAGTATAAAAGAATTCTAGTTTTAATGTAGGCATATAGCAGTCTCTTATTTCTGCAAGAGGTTTCTATTCCTCATGTTAACCATTTATTGTTGGACAGTTGAGATGTGTATTTTTTAGCTGTATGTTTGATTGGGAATGCCACTTCATAGCAGTGTTGCAAGATACTCATAAATTCATTAGCCTTTCTGTCAACATTGCTGGCACAATAGACACCTTTCCAGTCAGCTTTATGGAGCAGAAGTGAGAAATGTGCTATATTATTTTTATTGCCAGTTGATCTTTGTAAGTCTGTTGGGGAGGTTTTGTCTGTCTATTTGCATCTTGCATGGTCATATTCAGTATCAAGCAGTTGTGATCTGATATACCGTTCGAGATTATGTCTAGTTTGCAGACAGATGACATGCCAGTGTTAACCAAAACAGTATCTATTTCAGGTGAACTGGTATTAGTTGTTCTAGTCAGTTTTTTCTTTAATATACACTCCTGGAAATGGAAAAAAGAACACATTGACACCGGTGTGTCAGACCCACCATACTTGCTCCGGACACTGCGAGAGGGCTGTACAAGCAATGATCACACGCACGACACAGCGGACACACCAGGAACCGCCCCCTAAAAGGAGTCCATCACCCTCACGGGGGTAGTTAGCGCCTGCGTCCGGAGACGGACGGTTCCACGACCTATAGTTGTGGTCTTTTTGGATTTTCACTTCTCGTTTCTTCCTTCCTTTTGTTGGTTCCTTTCTTTGCTCTTCTCCACCTCACTGTCTTCCTTACTCTTTCCCTTGTCTTCTTCTCCTTGCCTTCTCATTGCCTTCTTCTCCTTGGTTCTCCTTGCCTTCTCATTGCCTTCTTCTCATTGCCTTCTTGTCCTTGCCTTCTCATTGCCTTCTTCTCATTGCCTTCTTCTCCTTGCCTTCTTCTCCTTGCATTCTCTGGTCTCCGCCTCGGCGTTTGAGACAGTCTGTCCTCTCTCTCCCTCTCTCTCCTCCTTTTCCTCTTCTTCCTTCCTCCCTGTGCATGCCTGAAGGCTGACCCACGCGTTTGCATGCGTAGCCGGTGACGGGGTAACGCGTAATTCCCCGCCCTGGGTAGACATGTAAGGCACGCGCGTACCCCCTGGTAAAGGCCAGGCCCGGGGAGGGGTGATTGCCTGAGCTGATACCTTCTGACCATGCCAATTGGTCCCTCCGTCTGGTTCTCGGGAGGTGTGACCTGAGGTGTAAACATTCACCTAAGGCGGGAGTGCCCTCTGAGAGGGTCCCCACAAGGAAGGAGCGCGCCATCGGAGACGCTGGCAATCATGGGGGATTCCTCCGCAATGGATTTCACTCCATCTGTCTCGACTTCTGCCCAAAAACAGAAACGTGACCAGCCATCAGTGACTAAAGTACTACCGCCTGCCCCACAGTTCCTCGTCGTTTCTCAATCTGAGGACGGAAAGGATTTTTCCTCTGTCAACCCTTTCATTATCCAGAAGGGTGTAGATGCCATAGCCGGATCAGTCAAATCTTGTACCAGGGTGCGTAACGGTACCTTATTACTAGAAACTGAGAGTGCCTTTCAGGCACAAAAACTGCTTCGGGCGACACTACTGTACACGTTCCCTGTGCGGGTGGAGGCTCACCGCACTTTGAATGCGTCTCGTGGTGTGGTCTATACTAGCTCCCTCGACGGACTGACTGACGAGGAGATTCAATCTTTCCTCGCTGAGCAGGGCGTGACGGCTGTCCATAGGGTCATGAAAAAGGTCAACAGTGACCTTGTGCCGACCCGGACACTTTTCTTGACCTTCGATAGTGTTAAGCTGCCATCGCGCATCAAGGCGGGCTATGAGGTTATTTCTGGTCGCCCCTATGTCCCGACACCTACGCGCTGTTACCAGTGTCAGCGTTTCAACCACACTCGACAGTCTTGTTCCAATGCGGCTAAATGTGTCACTTGTGGCAGGGATGCCCATGAGGGTGACTGTCCACCTCCGTCTCCTCGTTGTGTGAACTGTCAGGGTAACCATGCAGCATCCTCCCGCGACTGTCCCGTCTATAAGGAAGAACACTGTATCCAAGAAATTCGGGTCAAAGAGAAAGTGTCCACCTCGGCTGCTCGCAAGCTATTTGCTAGTAGGAAGCCCACGCTGCTCCCAGCGGGGAAATACAGTACTGTCCTCGCCTCTCCTCGGACTACCAGGGAGGTGGCAACCCAGACATGCGATCTGACCTTCAGCACCAAGGTCGTCCGTTCGGCCAGTGCTAAGATCATGCGGTCGACGTCTCCTCTTCCTCCCATCACCCCACAGACACCAGCCTCTTCCTCAGCTTCTGCTAAGACGAAGACATCGAAGTCAGATGCACGGACCTTCAAGAAGGAACCATCCCGTGCAGACTTCCTCCGTACCTCGACCTCCCAGCCTTCGACCAGTATTTCCACTCAACGTCCTTCCAAAAAGGCGCATAGGAAGCACAGTTCTCCTTCTCCGCCACGGCGCATTTCTTCTCCTGCGCCACCCAGCGGTTGCCGCCCCAGGCCGTCATCCGTTTCGCCTGGCCGCACCGCTGGTAGCCGTACATCTGGCCGTTCACCGGCGGAGGAAGCTCCCCCTCCCGGCCATCCTCCCGAGATGGCCGATGAACCTATAGACCCAATGGACGATGACTGTCTGCCTACTGATAGTGGCGGCAGTGCTCGGTCGAAGCCAGGCCCTAAGCGGCCTTCGAGGTGACCACTTCTCTCATCTTCCTTTTCTTACGATGGCACTTCTTCACTGGAATATTCGCAGCATTCGCTCCAACCGAGAGGACTTGAAGTTGCTGCTCCGCTTGCACCGTCCGCTCGTCGTAGCCCTCCAGGAAACGAAGCTACGCCCATGCGATCAAATTGCCTTGGCACACTACACCTCTGTGCGTTTCGACCTACCCCCTGTGGTAGGTATCCCGGCTCATGGAGGGGTTATTTTGCTGGTCCGGGATGATATTTACTACGATCCCATCACGTTGCACACCGGCCTGCAGGCAGTTGCCATCCGCATTACTCTCCCCACTTTTACCTTTCCCTTTTGTACCGTTTACACTCCATCGTCATCTGCCGTTACCAGGGCAGACGTGATGCAACTTATTGCTCAGCTACCTGCACCATTTTTGTTAACTGGAGACTTCAATGCCCACCATCCCCTTTGGGGCTCTCCAGCATCCTGCCCGAGGGGCTCCTTGTTAGCAGACCTTTTCAACCAGCTCAATCTTGTCTGCCTCAATACTGGCGCCCCTACTTTTCTTTCGGACACATCTCACACCTATTCCCATTTAGACCTCTCTATATGTACTCCCCAACTTGCATGCCGGTTTGAGTGGTATGCACTTTCTGATACATATTCGAGCGACCACTTCCCGTGTGTTATCCATCTCCTGCAGCATACCCCCTCTCCGTGCTTCTCTAATTGGACCATCTCCAAGGCAGACTGGGGGCTCTTCTCTTCCAGGGCAACCTTTCGGGATCAAACCTTTACAAGCTGCGATCGTCAGGTCGCACACCTCACGGAAGTCATTCTCGCTGCTGCTGAATATTCCATCCCTCACCCTCCTTCTTCTCCACGTCGCGTACCGGTCCCCTGGTGGACCGCAGCATGTAGAGACGCTTTACGTGCTCGTCGACGTGCTTTACGCACATTTAAACGCCACCCTACAGTGGCGAATTGTATCAATTATAAAGGATTACGTGCTCAGTGTCGTCGTATTATCAAAGAAAGCAAGAAAGCCAGCTGAGCTGCTTTCACAAGCACCTTCAACAGTTTTACTCCTTCTTCTGTTGTCTGGGGTAGCCTGCGCCGGCTATCTGGCACTAAGGTCCACTCACCAGTTTCTGGCTTGAAGGTCGCGAATGACGTCCTTGTGGCCCCTGAGGCTGTCTCCAAAGCCTTCGGCCGCTTTTTCGCAGAGGTTTCGAGCTCCGCTCATTACCACCCTGCCTTCCTCCCCCGCAAACAGGCAGAGGAGGCTAGGCCACCTAACTTCCGCTCCTCGAATTGTGAAAGTTATAATGCCCCATTCACCATGCGGGAACTCGAAAACGCGCTTGGCCGATCACGGTCCTCCGCCCCAGGGCCAGATTCTATTCATATTCAGATGCTGAAGAACCTTTCTCCTGCGGGTAAAGGTTTTCTTCTTCATACATACAATCGCATCTGGATTGAGGGACATGTTCCCACATGCTGGCGCGAGTCTATTGTTGTCCCGATTCCTAAGCCGGGGAAGGACAAGCACTTGCCTTCCAGTTATCGACCTATCTCGCTTACGAGCTGTGTCTGTAAAGTGATGGGGCGAATGGTTAACTCTCGATTGGTTTGGCTGCTCGAGTCTCGACGCCTACTTACCAATGTACAATGTGGATTTCGTAGGCGCCGCTCTGCTGTTGACCATCTGGTTACCTTGTCGACCTTCATTATGAATAACTTCTTGCGGAAGCGCCCGACCGCGGCTGTGTTCTTTGATTTGGAGAAGGCTTACAACACCTGTTGGAGGGCGGGCATTCTCCGCACCATGCATACATGGGGCCTTCGCGGTCGCCTCCCTCTTTTTATTCGTTCCTTTTTAATGGATCGACAGTTCAGGGTACGTGTGGGTTCTGTCCTGTCCGACACCTTTCGCCAGGAGAATGGGGTGCCACAGGGCTCAGTTTTGAGCGTCGCTCCCTTCGCCATCGCGATCAATCCAATAATGGATTGCCTCCCAGCTGATGTATCAGGCTCCCTTTTCGTGGACGATTTTACCATCTATTGCAGCGCGCAGTGTACACGTGTCCTGGAGCGCTGTCTCCAGCGTTCTCTTGACCGTCTTTACTCCTGGAGTGTCGCCAATGGCTTCCGTTTTTCTGCCGAGAAGACGGTCTGTATTAACTTCTGGCGCTACAAAGAGTTTCTCCCACCGTCCTTACGACTCGGTCCCGTTGCTCTCCCAATCATGGAGACAACCAAATTTTTAGGCCTTACATTTGACAGGAAACTCAGCTGGTATCCACATGTGTCATATTTGGCCGCCCGTTGTACCCGTTCTTTAAATGTCCTCCGTGTTCTCAGTGGTATGTCGTGGGGAGCAGATCGAACCGTCCTACTTCGCCTATATTGGTCGATCGTCCGCTCCAAGCTGGATTATGGGAGCTTCGTATACTCCTCTGCACGGCCATCCATCTTACGCCGCCTCAACTCCATACAACATCGGGGTTACGACTTGCGATCGGAGCATTTTATACCAGTCCCGTAGAGAGTCTTCATGCTGACGCTGGCGAATTGCCACTCACCTACCGGCTCGATATACTGCTTTGTCGGTATGCCTGTCGGCTACTGTCAATGCCCGACCATCTGTCTTATCGCTCCTTTTTTGACGACTCTCTTGACCGTCAATACGGGTTGTATGTCTCTGCCCTGCTACCCCCTGGAGTTCGCTTTCGTCGCCTCCTTCAACGCCTTAATTTTTCACTCCCTGCAACCTTTCGAGTGGGCGAAAGCTGCACGCCACCTTGGCTCCAGGCTCAGGTCCGCGTTCACCTTGACCTCAGCTTGCTCCCAAAAGAGGTCACCCCCAGTTCGGTCTACAACTCCCGTTTTTTGGAACTTCGTTCGAAGTTCATCAACATGACTTTCATTTATACAGATGGCTCTAAGACCAATGACGGGGTCGGGTGTTCCTTTATTGTCGAGGCACAAAGTTTCAAATACCGGCTCCATGGCCATTGTTCGGTCTTCACAGCTGAGCTCTTTGCCCTCTACCAGGCTGTTCTTTACATCTGCCGCCACCGACATTCTGCTTATGTCATCTGCTCAGATTCCCTGAGCGCCATACAGAGCCTCAGTGATCCGTACCCGGTTCACCCTTTCGTACACCGATCCAACGCTCTTTTCAGCAGCTAGTGGATGTTGGTTCTCCAGTTAGCTTTATGTGGGTTCCTGGCCATGTCGGTATCCCTGGGAACGAAGATGCAGATGCCACGGCCAAGGCTGCGGTCCTCCAGCCTCGGACAGCTTCTTGTTGTGTCCCTTCGTCCGATTTTAGCAGGGTAATTTGTCGGCGCATCTTATCGCTGTGGCATGCCGATTGGGCTGCACTTACCGACAACAAGCTTCGGGCCTTAAAACCTCCTCCCGTGGCTTGGACGTCCTCCTCACGCCCTTCTCGGCGGGAGGAGGTCGTTTTAGCCCGGTTAAGAACTGGACACTGCCGGTTCAGCAATCGCCATCTGCTGACGGCTGCGCCGGCGCCGTTCTGCCCATGTGGGCACTTGCTGACGGTTAGACACATTTTAATGTCCTGTCCAGATCTTAACACACTGCGCCTCGATCTTAACCTGCCAAATACTTTCGATGCCATTTTAGCGGATGACCCACGAGCAGCTGCTCGTGTTTTTCGTTTTATCAATTTGACAAACCACGCTAAGGACATTTGATGATGCTGTTTTTAAATCCTATGCCTGTCAGTCTGTCTTTTATTCTGTTTTCCCTTTTAGTTGTTGTGGTCAACTTGTGCCTTGCGGTGCATTCTTAGAGTAGTCAGGGCGCTAATGACCGTTGAAGTTGTGCGCCCTAAAACCACAAAAAAAAAAAAAAAAAAAAAAAAAAAAAAAAAAAAAAAAAAAATACCAGGAACCGCGGTGTTGTCCGTCGAATGGCGCTAGCTGCGCAGCATTTGTGCACCGCTGCCGTCAGTGTCAGCCAGTTTGCCATGGCATACGGAGCTCCATCGCAGTCTTTAACACTGGTAGCATGTCGCGACAGCGTGGACGTGAACCGTATGTGCAGTGGTGGACTTTGAGCGAGGCCGGGTGGACGTACCGCCGAATTGCTCAACACGTGGGGCGTGAGGTCTCCACAGTACATCGATGTTGTCGCCAGTGGTCGGCGGAAGGTGCACGTGCCCGTCGACCTGGCACCGGACCGCAGCGACGCATGGATGCATGCCAAGACCGTAGGATCCTACGTAGTGCCGTAGGGGACCGCACCGCCACTTCCCAGCAAATTAGGGACACTGTTGCTCCTGGGGTATCGGCGAGGACCATTCGCAACCGTCTCCATGAAGCTGGGCTACGGTCCCGCACACCATTAGGCCGTCTTCCGCTCACGCCCCAACATCATGCAGCCCGCCTCCAGTGGTGTCGCGACAGGCGTGAATGGAGGGACGAATGGAGACGTGTCGTCTTCAGCGATGAGAGTCGCTTCTGCCTTGGTGCCAATGATGGTCGTATGCGTGTTTGGCGCCGTGCAGGTGAGCGCCACAATCAGGACTGCATACGACCGAGGCACACAGGGCCAACACCCGGCATCATGGTGTGGGGAGCGATCTCCTACACTGGCCGTACACCACTGGTGATCGTCGAGGGGACACTGAATAGTGCACGGTACATCCAAACCGTCATCGAACCCATCGTTCTACCATTCCTAGACCGGCAAGGGAACTTGCTGTTCCAACAGGACAATGCACGTCCGCATGTATCCCGTGCCACCCAACGTGCTCTAGAAGGTGTAAGTCAACTACCCTGGCCAGCAAAATCTCCGGATCTGTCCCCCCATTGAGCATGTTTGGGACTGGATGAAGCGTCGTCTCACGCGGTCTGCACGTCCAGCACGAACGCTGGTCCAACTGAGGTGCCAGGTGGAAATGGCATGGCAAGCCGTTCCACAGGACTACATCCAGCATCTCTACGATCATCTCCATGGGAGAATAGCAGCCTGCATTGCTGCGAAAGTTGGATATACACTGTACTAGTGCCGACATTGTGCATGCTCTGTTGCCTGTGTCTATGTGCCTGTGGTTCTGTCAGTGTGATCATGTGATGTATCTGACCCCAGGAATGTGTCAATAAAGTTTCCCCTTCCTGGGACAATGAATTCACGGTGTTCTTATTTCAATTTCCAGGAGTGTAGATTTCCTAGTAGAATCCACTGCTTCCTGGAAAATAGTGAATATATTGCAATGTTATAACATGAAAAACTTAGTCTCCACATAAGATAATACTGGGATATTTTAAACTGTACTGTTGTAGTGGCATATCTAGTTTGGAGGTGAATATTTGTGTGTTACCATCAGGTGGTCTGTAGATACATGTAACAGTAGAAGTTAAATCTATTAAGCTTTTAGTTATGTGTTCAAAATGCTTTTCACAGTTCGTATGCTTGGTTTTAAGTAATGGATTACATTCTACATTATCTTGGGCAAGTATTAGACAGCCACCTCCCTTTTTTATTAGTTCTGCAAAAATTGTTAACCATTTGAAAGCCTGGAAGGGAAAAATAGGCAGCGTCATTACCTTTAAGCCAATGCTCGGCTATACAAAGCACATCTATAGTGTCTCTAAAGCTTTCTAAAAATATTTGTAGTTCTAAACTTTTGTTCCTTATGCTTTGCATGTTCTGGAAGAAAACACAAAATTTTGACTTTTTGTGTGAGTACAATGGTTTTTCAGGTGAGTGGGACTCGGGCACAACATTTACTCTGTAACGCTTATTGTTCTTTAGTCTAAAAAAGATTTCCTTTGAGAGTTAACTATTGCAGGAATAGGCAGCTGTGATAATTCAGCACACCTAATATAGATAAAACTAGAGATTGCTTGAGCTCTGATGTTGGTATGATCCAAACCATTTTTGCACTTGGGTACCAAATTTTCGTGAGACCTGTCAGATGTAACAGTAGCATTGGGGATGATGTTCAGTTCTCTGTAGCCGAGTGTTATTGTAGGCCTACTTTGTACATTTGTTTTCTTTACAGTTTGTAATCTGTCCAAACCTACCTCTCCTATTTGAAAAAGGAACTACTAATTACAGAATCCATGATTTTCTTAATTGTATTTTCCCTTCATTACCATTAATGTGCTTACACGAACTTCTGTGTCTCTTCATATTGTTAAAGTCTGTCATTGTGTGGATTAAACAGTGTGTATAACACTTGATAATTTTTCATTTTCACTCTTTAATATATTGCAAATGTGCTCATACAGACTTTTCAAAGTAGTTCTTAAAAATGGAATTTGTTATGTGCTTGAAGTATTCCTCTGGATCTGGAAAAAAATTGTGTCTCAGTCAGAGAACTCTTCCTAATATTTGCATTTCATAAATTTATCATTACTGACATTTGTATATCAGTCAATTGGAATGCCTCTCTCTGAAAGGAAACTGTAATATAATCTGAAATATTGCTGAGATTTTGAAATTAGTGTTAATTCTTACAGGCATTGTAATAATGCCTGTTACAAAAATTGTCTGTAGTATGATTGGTAAATGGTAGACATAAAAAATGCTTCACAGTTGAATTGTAATGAATACACGACTTCTTATGACCAGATCAAACAACTAGCATAGTTATTTCAACTATAACTGAGATTAAGAAAATTTTAACTCAAGATGTTTTTATTTTTAGCTACATGTAGCTTTGGTTGTGTAATGATAAAAAAACTTTCAATGTCTAATAGAAGGTAACTTAAAAGAAGTATCTGCATACTGTGCATGGTAAAAGTTACTTATTTAATAATGCTGCTGATCTATTTGACATCATCATTCCTTTGTAAACAATAATATAGAAGCACAATTAGACTAGAATTATTGCTGTTAAGAATTTGACAATTCTTAGTACAGCAACGTTAACCATTACTAGCAGACTATTTGCACAAATGAAACAGTCTGACCTTGCTTCCACTTACTTGTCGATCATCTGTTTTCTTTTATTGTTTTATTCACCCCCAATGGTATTAGGTTGCGAGGCCAGAGGGCGTCTTTCATTCTCATTCTTCAATCTCACCTCCCATGGAAGGGGGAGGGTGCTGTCTCAGGTCTGGTGAAGGGGAAGCCAGCGTTCCTAGGGGGCAAACCAATCGGAGAAAGCCTGGTCCTCCAAGCTGGGTGTTATGTGGTCTAGTTGGTAAATGATGCATGTAAAAATCTTCATTGTCACAGGCCTGAAAATAATTCTCGGATGTGAAGGCCAAGCAAGAGATGGTGAGGTCGGAACAAGCCATACTTGATGTGTAGACAGCAGTGTCAGTATGACCATACACTCACAATACCCCCAGTTTGGGAACAAAATTTGAACCATAGTTGGTGATGCTTCTCTGCATCAGTAAAGGGGGTGGAAAAAGAAGCATTACACATCATAAAGGATCCTTACCAGAAGGATGTAAACCATGTCAAATGTTAACTGTTGCTGCTGTTGGCGGTGTCATCACCAATGAAATTACATGATTCTAATATTCTCCAATATTTCTAAGTTGCTGCAATTACTACAGGGACAATCCTGGACAGATGAACAGTGCTGAAGATACCTTGAAGACTAGTGAATAAATGAAAGTGAGACAAGAGCAGACTGCTGTTTCAAAATTCCAGTTATACTGTGCATCAGGCTGTAGACTCCTCACAAGCAAAGTAATTTTGTGGTTGCCAGGTGCGAAGAGTAGACAAAGTGAAAATGAGGATAGAATGTTGTGGTGGAACATTTCTGAAAGTATCAGATACTGGTGTACTTCTTCCAAAAGCAGTATATCAGCAGTACACAGCCTCCCAGATGGTACCATGTTCCAAGTTCTCTCTGTCTCACACCTCATGGATGTCTTCACTGATTCTCATCATTTGTATTTTGCTGACTACAACTGGAGGAGTTGTGATCTCTTTTCACTGTAGAAGATCATTCTGCTGATCTGGCAGCAATAATATGAGAAGAGGTCCAGCCAGAACTTCACCTGCAATCTTTCACTTGACAAAGATGATCATGCTGGCAGCTGAATGAAGTCTTTAGTGGCATTGGGCTATTACTTCTGCCTGACTTGAAAGCACCTAGCTTACAAGATATGTAGAGAAAGATGCAAGCTGTAGGCCGGCACCTCAAAAGTGGAAATCACTTCCCGACAATTTACAGGCCTTTCAGCAAGACACGATCAAGATGGCTCTTGAAGGAAAGTGACAGTTTGAGGACCAGAGGTTCTGAAGTTGACAACATTCCCACTTCAACTCCCCTCTCTTACATACTTCATACAATCGTCTACTGCTTCTATACTCAAATAACTGTTATTTTAATAAGCAAGTAAAATATCATGTTGAATATGTGTATAAACCTGAAATTAACTGTCAGGTCTCCTCGTAATATATTTTTTCCTGTATTTTGTTAGTAATGGAAATGAAAGTTAAAGTTAATCCATTACTTCATCACATGACTGTAACATGGTTAAATATGCAACATTTGAGTCACATAGTACTGTCATTAACATGTCAAATAATTTCAGATTGTAAGTGCAAATGTTTCTCACCAATGTAGAAGTGAAAATTGTGTCATCAGATGCAGTTAATAAGTTAAAATACCAGAAAGAGGAGAGAGATGTCTACTCTAATTACCCCACTTGAGGGTATATTTTGTCATGAAATCTGTGTCGTTGGGCATTTCATTTGCTTCAGTTTTTCAGCCTATTATATCCAAACAGTCCTTGAAAATTGAGTTGTAGCTCAAATCCTTAGTCATACACAAATTTTATTTTCTGCTCTCTGCCCTGTGTGTTTATATTACTGCATGTTGATATACACTGATGTTATGTAATGCCTAAAAAATTGATTGTATTCAAAATATTTATGTGATAAAAATGCAGGCATAATATTAATTTGCTATGAACCTTTTTATTGTTGTGAACAGTCATGTTACTGAATTGGTGGTTCCACTTACCTCTAATTTATTCGAGGAATTGCTGTACCTGAACATTCTCATGTATTAAATGTACCAGTAAACCCCCTGATGCTTAGAGACTCGAGCTCTCATATATAAAACAGCTTCAGTCATCTGATTACTCCTAAATTAGTTACTGTTTTAAGTATTGCATTTCAAACTTAATTCGAATATTTCACAAACTTTCCTAACAAACTTCATGTACATAAGTGAGAGAGTCACTAGGCGTTCTCAGTCTCAAATACTGGATGAATATATGAGTAGTAAAGAAATTCATCATTTCCATTATCAATAGATAATAAATGTACATTTCTCATGTATCATCCTTAGTAGCTCATGGGGTTGTGGCAATGTAGTGAACAGTCCATCAGATTTATCAGTAATTGATTTGAGAACTCATTCTGGGTTTGTTGTTAACTTCAGTTGTTCTGCCAGCACGTCTTGCAGCTTCTGATTAAGTGGATTCCAATTTTCTGTGTTGGAGTGTCCCATTTTAGTTGCTGTATCAAGCTTGGACGGATGTAATTACTGTTCAAATCTATTGGTTGTTGTGGTATGAATCTTTCAGCCTCATGATCTGATACGGCGTCTTTATAAGGATGGTGATGTAGTTGGAAATTGATCACCCTGCACATTTAGGATTCATGATTTGTAAACATAAGCATTCACGAGATCACTTTCATTCTATAGCTCATGGACACAGAGTTTTGTAGATGCCCGTTTTGAAAATGTGGAAGCTCAATTTCTCCCCATTTTGATTCAGCCTAGGGGCAATTAGGCCTACTTATTACATGATGTGAAACAGACACCTAAAATCATGCACAATAATGGTCATTGATTAGGCACAATTATTTGAAATACAGTGTGCCAGTTACTCTCAGGGGAAAAATTGATCTCAAGTTGTGTAGTACTGAGTTATTAAGCTTTTGACCCTATTTTAGTTTGAGCAAATTTTTCTATTCTCACCCAAAAAAAATGCAATAAGAAATTGAATAGAATGGTTTTTATAATTTGAACTAGGCAGCCAGGTGTGGGAGGTTGTCACATTAGAGATTCTAAACACAAAAGGCTTAAAATGTGAGACAATGTATCAGAAATGTGTCACACATGATAACTGTCACTTCATGAAAGAACCGGCCATTAGCAACATCTGAGGTAGCAAAGTATCGTCCAGCAGAATGCACTAGATGCTTCCCAGGGAAGACTCGAGCACTCCAAACTGCACATCCACAGCTTAGCTGCAGCGCTACAGCCCTGCAAGGACACAATTGTGGCTCTCGTTGTTACACGATGCCAACTTGTGCTGAAACCAGCCCAGATGTCGTAGTAGGGAGGAGACATCTGCTGTTAACTGGTGTCCATCCGTAACTGTCCACAGCTCGGAACCATACCTCCCAGCTGTATGAAAATGGCCAGCAGACACTGCCACCACCAGCCCTAAGGCATTATAGAAGATACATCAATTCACACATTTGTGCTATCATCTGTGTGCCACACAGCCTATCCTCCTCCATAGAAAAGCAGGTACCTTCTCCCTTTTCTCTCACAGCAAGAAGGAAACTAGTCGACTTCTTGAGCAGAGATATGTGGACTTGAGATTTTTCCAGTCTGCATATTCTGGACCAAGAGACTGACTGGATTAAGAACCTTAAAAACTTGACAGGGCCCCTCAAACTGGGGGGATAGCTTATTTGAAGATTACCTTTTTGCCCTGCCCGTCCCCCTGCCCCCCAAACTCCAAAATTATGGATGAACCCCTTTTCCCCTGGCTTAACCTCAGAGGAGTGACCCCCTTCATTATAATGGTGCACCTCTCTGGAGTGAGAGTTCTATGTTCCTACATGCTGGTAATTCATGGGATAGCTCGACATGGAAGAGGCTGTAGTGGCCTTACTTGCCTCGCAGTGAACAGAGTTAAAACTCAGGTTTAACCATTTAAGCAAGGTGTCCTGTCTTCAGTGAGAATGCTGATTAAATGCAATAAGAATCAATTTCAAACTCAGATTAAGACTCTGCAAAGGAGGGTTGCAGATACTAGGGTATTGTGGTGGAATGATTAGTGTCATTCGCAGAGCAAAGCCTCCTAAACTGATGCAAAACAAACACTGGGCATTATCACTAAAAAATGATCTCGGAAGGCCAATAATGGAAAATATTTGAGGTAAATGCCGAATCTTTAGACTGACTGTGATGCCAGTACTTACTACAAGCCACACACTACTGGAGAGAGAATCCATGACAACCCGGATATAAAGGTCACCAACCTGTGTCCTAGATAACAGACAAATGTAATCAATGGACAGGTAGCCCACTGGGTTATTTTCCTTCCCAGAATGCAACCTCCCATTCTGAGAATTAGGGTTAGACTTGGCTACCTTGCTGCTCTGACATTCTCTCACTCTGAATTACCTGATACAGTCCAGGTCAGGCGAGGTGCTCCCTAATCTTAGAAAGTGTTCTGGCAACTGCTAAATGACTACCTGCTGCAGAATTATGGAAATAATATGAAATAGCGAGAGTTGGTTCACCAATCACCAATCACCATTGAAACATTTCTCACTCCTGGCTTGGTAGCGCATAATGCCCTTCCTTACACTGTAACCTGTCACACCAAACACCTAGCAAGGCGGTGCAAAGATTACCACATTGGATCATGTAATAACCACGACAGGAACTGTCATGGGTTTGCTGCTAACAAAAATGTAGCGGGACCAAATGGGAGAGGCCCGCAAACAAACAAGATGGATGAACGGGAATGGAAGGAGAAGCACGGCACGACGACAGACAACTGAGCAAGACTCCAAGTACAACAACAAAGTATTAAGCAATGGAGTCACAAGAGAGAACCTCATGAAATCAATACAACATCCACTCATAAATGGGAAGCAAGCACATGCAATGTAAACACGATGTCTGTAAGCGAGATATCAACCGATTCAATGTGAATACCAGACTGCCTCACTGAGTGAGAGGCTGCCACCTAAATATATGACAGGGTATGCCACTATTGGTCACTGGGACAATGTGCTCTACAGTGGAGCCCTCACATTAGACTCAGGGCCAGGAGTGTGCAGTAGTCATGGCGTAAGCCATGGCAGCACAGAGACCTCCTGTGGTCATTGAGTTCCATGCAGTCTGGTGCGGATTTGAAACACGCGGCACTCGGTACCTGATCCCTCCCCCCTGAAACTTGTGCATAGAGGCGAAAATGCCCTGGACTTGCCACAGTGGTCGGCAGATGGGAGAAAACCCAGACTTGTAAACTGTCACTGTCGGGGAGGAAGGGACGTCCAAGGTGTCCACGATGGCCAACACAGAGGCCACGGCATCGGAGGGAGCCTCCAGTCCACCAGGGGGTGGGAAGAGCTGGCAGCAGGCTCGCAGGGAGGCAGCAACCGGTGGCAACTCGAAGACAGTGTCTGTACCCGAAGTAGGGAGTGCAGGAAGATACAGCAGTGGGAGTCCCACAGGGGTACGAGGGCCGTGGTGTCACTGCCAGACACCACACTTGCTAGGTGGTAGCTTTTAAATCGGCTGCGGTCCACTAGTATACGTCGGACCCGCGTGTCGCCACTGTCAGTAATTGCAGACCAAGCGCCGCCACACGGCAGGTCTAGAGACAGATCCTAGCACTCAGCCCAGTTGTACAGCCGACGTTGCTAGCCATGGTTCACTGAGAATTACGCTCTCATTTCCCGAGACGATAGTTAGCATAGCCTTCAGCTACATTTGCTATGACCTAGCAAGGCACCGTATTCAATTGTTATTGAGATTCTATTAATGTATCATCAAGAGCGATGTTCTACAAATGTGGATTAAAGTTAAGTATTCCAGAAGCTACGTACTTATCTTTATAGCATTCATTACGTATCCTGTTTCAGACCTCATGCCAGCCTGCGTGAGTTTAAGCGCGTGCCTTTCGGCTTCCTCTCATTGTGTCTAGGCTGTCTTGTCTAGACACAACAAGGGCAGAGCTGGTTATGATGGTGGCACTCCAACACTTTTGATAACTTCACTGATGTCACATGCTGCCCATGGACTACGATGACTGAGGCGGGCATCCAACTCACCTTGTTCCCATACACGTGAGCCCACACGGCTGCACAAGAGGCATAATGCTGGGAGGGCCAGTAGCAGGGGTGGGAGGGTGAAGGTATCAGCAAATAGTCCGGCAGAGCTTCTCCATTGGGTGACAGCAATGAACCTTGCTCTATGTCAAGTGGTTGGTGCGATATGTGCTCAAGAACAGGGTGAGGGCTGATGTGGTTGGCATTGTTTCAACTGCCTTTGTCATCTCTTGTTTAAATGTGTGGACAAGCCTCTCCACTGCGCCATTGGAGGAAATGTGGGCTATGGATATGTTTGGTCTCTGATAATGGCTTCCAATTCATGGCGTTCTCCTACCAAGACTTCTGTCAGGCCTACAGTATCAATGTGTGAGGCAGGCCCTCAGTGGTGAGAAACTGAGCCAGGGCAGTGACTGTGTCCTCTGTGTTCTTGAATGCCATGCAGACAACATGTGGGTAGTTGGAATAGGCACCAAAGATAAGTAACCACATGGACACCAAAACCGCACCCGGAAAATTAAGTTTGATGCGATCCCAGGGCCAGCGTGGCAAACGCCAGGGTGTGAATTCTGGTACCATGACCGGTGGAATTTGAATCCGTGCCAGACGTCATGGACACAGTTACAACATTTTGGCAACAAGGTAAACAGTTGTCATTCTTGGTATGGAGGCGAAGTTGGTCTGTCTGCTGGAGCAACAGCAGCAGTTAATGCAGCAGCAGCAGCTCATGCAGCAGCAGCAGCTCCAGTTACACATCTTACAAAAGCAGCTGTAACTGACAAAGTTGATGCTCGGGACACGTTACCGCATCAGCTTCAGGGTCCTTGGGTGTCCGATGCTTTCCCGCGTCTGTCGTCGTTTCCATCCTTTAATGACGCTAAAAACCTACTTACATAGGCTGAAACAACATTTCACGGCTTTCCAAGACACGGACGACTCCTTGCAGCGGTCATTGTTTTTGTCTTGGGCCTCTCCGGACACGTTCTATCTTCCCCACATGCCCAATGCTACCATGTAGTCGCCTCTTGGCTGGAATTCCACCAGTACCATAAACAACCCGGTCAATTCTATCGTTCCTGTGTCACGGACTTGCAGGGTCTCAGCTGTTGATGCGATTTTACGTGCACCAATCAGCAGTGTAAGGCTTCGTATGCGGACTCCCTGATCTGGGATGTAGTGGTTCAGTTGGCTCCCGACCCTGAGGTCTGCACTGTGGTGTTCAATCTTGACAACCCCTCCTTGGAAGAGATTCTCAGCATTGCCCACTCCTTTGAAATTGCTCAAGTGGCTAACAAGCATCTTGTGGCGCGACTGCAGGTGGCAGCGATCGCGGAGTTCCAGCGGGTTCCGCCCTTGCGATGTCGATGTGGCCCAGCCAACAGGGGCCAGTGCCATCGGGACTCTTCGTGTTCCGACATCTCTATGGCGTTAGCCCTTTGGTCGCCCCTCGGCGCCGGTCGAGCGGCCTACTTCCTTCTTGCCCACAGTGCTTTACTGCCCATTCGCGGGCTGATTGTCCCCACCATTGGAAAATGTGCACGCTGTGTAACAAGGAGGGCCACATCCGATCGGTTAGTCATAGTCGCTCGACTCGATCCAGTCCTGCCCATCCTGGGCCTCAAGATACCGTCCATGCTCTGCAATCGGTCGTCCCACAGGATGACCCATCAGCGTGGAAGCTTTTCGTCACGCTCCGCAATTTCACAGAGGATGTCAGCTTTCAGGTCGACACTGGGGCCACCGTCTCCCTGATTGCTATGGCAACATATACCCGGCTGGACTCTCCTGCATTGTCGCCTCCATCTCGCCGTTTATTCGCCTACGGAGACGGTTCCATTCCCCTTCCTTGGGTAGTTCATAGTCCAAGCGACATACAAGCATGTTCTGTGGCTCCTTACCCTCTCTGTCGTAGAGTATCTGTCGGCTTTGAATATTTTTGGCCTGGATGCGTTTCAACTGTTTGGCTTTTCAATTTCCGACGAAGTTAAGGTCGTTTCCACGGCTGTTCCCTTTCAGGACTTCGACAATCTGTGCTCTGATTTTGTGTCGTTGTTTGCACCGGATCTCGGATGTGCTTCCGGCTTTCGGGCGCACATCACCCTATGGCCGGATGCACAGCCTCACTTTTTCTGGGCCAGGCCCCTTCTGGTCAACCAGGAACTTGATCAGCTCCAGGCCGCTGGCGTGCTGGAACCTGTAACCTATAGTGCATGGGCGACACCAGTGGTGGTCATACGGAAACCCAATGGGCCCCTTTGGCTGTGTGGGGATTTTGGCGCTGCAGTCAATGCTCAGTCCCTCGTTGTTACTTATCCCATTCCCTGACAGGAAGACCTTCTTGCCAAGCTTGCCGGGGGAGAGTATTTTACCAAGATCGACCTGACTGAGGCATACCACCAATTGCCCTTGGATGTCGAATCTCAGAACATCATGGTTATCAACATGCCTTTCGAATTGTATAAGTACAAGTACCTTCCCGTTGGTGTCTCTTCAGCGCCAGCATTCTCCAGCGATTCCTGGAGCAGCTTACCCAGCCTATCCCTGCATCTCTCGATGACATCTTGGTCACCGGGTGTTCCCACTAGGAACGTTTGCAAAACCTCAGTGCCCTATTTCACACTCTGCAGTCTGCTGGTCTACGCTGTCAGCTGAACAAGTGTTGTTTTTTTTCAACTGGAAGTGGAATACTTGGGCCACTGGCATAGCAAAGATGGCATTCACCATTCAGGTCATAATGTCACTGCCATTGAGGCCCTTCCTAGTCCCAAGGACTTATTGGAACTGCAGGTGTTTCTGGGCAAGGTTACTTATTACTTAAAGTTCTTGGCCCAGGCTGCCTCCATTGCTCAACCCCTCAATCACTTGTGTCGCAAAGTCATACCTTTTGTTTGGACTCCTGCCTGTGACCAGTCTTTTCTCAATTTAAAGGTGATGCTGAAGTCCGCCCCTTGCCTTACTCCCTTCTCTCCGGACCGCCTCTTGGTTGTGGCAGCTGATGCGTCAGCTTACGGCATTGGGGCCATCCTTGCCCATTGGGATGCCGATGGCTCTCAACAGCCCATTGCTTATGCCTCTAAGACGTTGACCCCAGTGCAATGGAACTACTCCCAGATTGAAAAGGAGGCCCTGGCGATCATGTTCGCCATCCAAAAATTTCATTCCTATCTCTTTGGGGCAAAGTTCACCATCCTGATGGACCATAAACCCTTGGTTACACTTTTCAGACTCCACTCTCACCTTCCCGAGCAGACGGCTCAACAACTCCAGCGCTGGGCATTGTTTTTATGTAATTATGCTTACACCATCTGGTATAAGCACACCGCCCACCATGCTAATGCGGACACTTTGTCACGTCTCCCAGCAGGCCCCAATCCTGCTTTTGATCAATAGGAGGCCCTCTGCTTTCACATTGATTCTGCCCACCGGGATGCGCTGGATGGTCTTCGTCTTATGGGTGCTGACGTTGCTGCGGCTACCCACCATGACCCTGTCTTGCGGCAGGTTTTCAACTACGTGGTGCACAGGTGGCCATCCTATGTTACTTGTCAGATGCAGTCCGATTCCTGTCCCTGGCGCCACCTGTCCCACAGGCTCTCCGTGGTCGATGGTGTCCTTCAGTTGGCCGTGGGGTCAGATGCCCACCGGGTGGTCATCCCTCCAGAAATGCGGCTTCAGGTAGTCAGTTTGTTACACCACGGGAACTGGGGTATGTGCCATATGAAAGTTTTGGCTCGCCAGCATGTGTATTGGCCCGGCATCGAAGGTGATATTGAGCACCTGATCCGTGGCTGTACTGTCTGAGGGGGGCTTGCCTGGTGACGCACAGTCTTGTGCACACTGGCCCGTGCCGCGCCGGTCCTGGGATCACATCCGTGTCGATTTTGCGGGACCGTTTTTGGGGTCCATGTGGTTACTCATCGTTGATGCCTACTCCAAATACCCATATGTTGTCAGAATGGCATCCACCACCACGGAGGCTACACTCACGGAACTGGTCCAGGTTCTCACCACTGAGGGCCTGCCCCACACGTTGGTCTCCAATAATTGTCCCCAATTCCACGACTTCTGTCAGGCCAACGGTATCAAGCATATCTGTAGCCTTCCTTTGCATCCTTCATCCAATGGTGCGGCGGAGAGGCTTGTCCGCACTTTTAAACACCATTTGACTAAGGCGGTTGACACATCTCCAACCACGTTGGCCCCCACTCTGTTTTTGAGCACCTATCGCACTACGCCATTTGATGGTCGCAGTCCGGCAGAGCGCCTTCATGGGCGACAGCCGTGGACCCTGCTCCATTTGCTGATGCCGTCCTCCTCCCACGCCCACTTCCAGCCCTCGCAGCGGTATGCCCCTGGCACGGCCGTGTGGGCCCGCGAGTACGGGCACAAGGTGGGTTGGACACCCGCCGTGGATGTCGCGGCCCACGGGCGGCATGTTATGTCAGTGCAGACGTCGAAAGTGTTGGAGCGCCACCATCACGATCAGCTCCACCCTCATGCTGCCACGGGACTAGCGCCACTGCCTCTTTCCCTACCTCCTTCAGGTACGGACATGGTCATCGAGTCACCATCCCAGCCCCCGGTTGCCGTCTCCCCGCGGGCCTGCTGCCGGCCCTCTGCACCTCCGGATGGATTGGCAGCTCCCTCCGCTGCCCATGGACTCTGGATCGGCTGTCATGGATACCTTGGGCGTCACTTCCTCCCTGTCACTAGCTGTTGACACACACAGTTCCTCTTCCCACTGCCGCCCACCTTGGGACCGTCCGGGGCGTTTCCGCCCATATGCACAAGTTTCAGGAGGGAGTGATCTGGAAACGCGTGCCACAGAATTTGAATCCATGCCAGAAGTAATGGATGTCGAAGACCCATAGAGGTCTCTGCACCATTGCGCCATAAGCTGTTGTGGCGTGCGCCTCCTGGCCCTCTTTTAGTGTGGGCACACCACAGTGGAACACATGGTCCCAGTGGCCAATAGCAGCACCCCTGATAGGGTACTTAAGCAGCGGCCTCTTGCTCAGCCAGTCAGTCTAATGTTGCTTACGTCGGTTTACACCTTGCTTTGCACTAGACTTCTTACTTCCTGGTTCGTGTACGAGTGGACATGTTTGTTTCCTTGTGACTCTGTTGTTCGGTCTTGTTGCATTCATTCTGTCCTTTGTTAGTCATGTCTGTCCTCTTACGTTGTGTTATTGTACGCGGGCCTCTCTGCGGGTCCCACTGTGCCTTCCATCATTGCTACCCCATGACCATCCTGGTCGCAGTTACAAAATGAATGACTGATGGGGGCTTGCCTGTTGATGCGCAGACACAGTGCACCTGCAGACCAGGCTGTCAATACCGCCATTGATGGTGGGCCAATACACGTGCCGGCGAGCCAAAATTTTCATGTGGCACAGTGCGCACGGTGTAACAAGAAGGACATCATCAACCATGGAGAGGCTGTTCGACAGGTGGCACCAGGGACTTATGTCAGTCTCCATCCAACAAGTAGTATAGGAAGGCCAACCATGGACCATGTAGTGGAGAACCTGCCACAAGATAGGGTCTTGGTGTGTAGCCGTGGCAATGTGATCAGCCATAGGAGGCAGGGAATCCAGCGCATCCCGGCGGTCAGAACCAATGCGAAAGCAGAGGCCGTCCTGTTGGTCGAACGCAGGATTGGGGGCTGCTGGGAGATGTGACAAAGCATCTGCGTTAGCATGGTGGGCAGTGGGCTTATACTGGATGGTGTATGTGTAATTCCGTAAAAATAAAACCCAGTTCTGGACACATAGAGTCACCCACTCTGGAATGTGAGAGTGGGGTCCGAAAAGCATAACTAAAGGTTTATGGTCTGTCAGCAGGTTGAACTTTCCCCAAAAAGATAGATTTTAAATTTTGGGTGGTAAACACAATTGCCAGGGCCTCATTTTCAATTTGGGAGTATTTCCGTTGTGCTGGGTTTAACGTCTTAGATGCATAAGCAATGGGCTGTTCTGAGCCACTGGTATTCTGATGTACGAAGACGGCCCCAATGCCATATGCCGATGTGTCAGCTGCCACAACCAAGGGGCCGTCTGGAGAGAAGGGAGCAAGGCAAAGGGTGGACTACAGCATCATCTTTAAACAGAGAAAAGTGTGGTCACAGGCAGGAGTCCAATCAAAAGTCATCCCTTTGCGGTGCAAGTGATTGAGTGGTTGAGCAACGGAGGCAGCTTGGGGTAAAAACTTTAAGTTATAAGTAACCTTGCCCAAAAACGCCTGGAGTGCAGATAAGTCCTTGGGACGAGGAAGGGCCTCAATGGCTGCGACATTGTGATTCGAAGGGCAAATGCTATCTTTACTAAGCGAGTGGCCTAAGTATTCCACTTCCGGGTGAAGAAAACGACACTTGTCCAACCGACAGCATAAACCTGCAGACTGTAGAGCGTGAAATAATGCGCTGAGGTTGTGCAAATGTTCCTGACAGGAATTCCAGGTGACCAAGATGTCATCCAGATAATTCACGCAGGCTGGGATAGGCTGTGTAAGCTGCTCCAGGAACCCTGGAAAACAGGCGGTGCCAAAGTGACACCAAATGGAAGGCACTTGTACTTGTAGAATCCAAAAGGTGTGTTGATAACCATGATGTTCTGGAAATCGGAATCCAAGGGTAACTGGTGGTATGCCTCAGCCAGGTCGATCTTAGAAAAGTACTCACCCCCACAAGCTTGGCGGGGAATGGGGTAAGTTTCTACTAAAAACTGGCACTACTATCAGTGCTCAAAGTCCCCACACAGCCAAAGTTGACCCATTGGGTTTCCGTATGACCACCAATGGTGTCGCCCAGGCACTTTATGTACCAGCTCCAGGCTGCTGGCGTTCTGGAGACAATCAAGTTCCTACTTGACTGCCAGCCATAAGGCCACCGAATGGGGGCAGGCACAGAAAAAGCAAGGCTGTGCATCCGGCCAAAGTGTGATGTGCCCCTGAAAATCTGAAGCACATCCGAAATTCGTTGGAAACGGCAACACAAAAGCTGAACACAGAGCATCCAAGTCCTGAAAAGGAACAGACCTTAGCTTTTTTAGAAATTGAAAAGTCAAACAGTTTAAACATATCCAGGCCAAAAATATTCTAAACCTATGGATGGTCGACAACAAATAGGGTAAGGAGCCAGGCAACATGTCGCCTGGATGACGACTTGCCCATGAAGGGGATTGGAACCATCGACATAGGCGACCAAATGCTGAGAATGCAGGGGAGCCAAGGTGGGTATATGTCACAGTATTAATCAGGGAGATGGTGGCCCCAGTGTTGAGCTGAAAACTGACATCCTCAGTAAAAGGCAGAGCATGAGGAATAGCTTCTATGCTGATGGGTCCTCCAGCTGGATGACTGATTGCAGAGCATGTGCTGTATCCTGAGGCCCAGTAGGGGCAGGATGGGAGCAAGTCGAATGACTACAACAAACAGATTGGATGTGGCCCTCTTTCTCAAACATTCTATCAGATTGCCCCCCACCACTGGAAAACGTGCACAGAGTGTGTGGTAAAGCACTGTGGGCAAGGTGGAAGTGGACTGCGTGACCAGTGATGAGGGGCGACTGGAGGCTCTGATGCAATAGAGATATCAGACATAGAGGAATCCCGATGGTGCTGGCCTCTGTTGGCTACGCCATGTCTACGTCACGATGGCGGAACCCACAGAGACACATCAATCGCTGCCACTTTCGGCTGTGCCATAAGATGCTCGTTAGCCACCTGAGCAATTTCAAATGAGTGGGCAATAAGGAGAAACTCTTTGAATGAGGGATTATCAAGTTTCAATGCTGCAGTGCAGACTTTAGGATCAGGAGCCAACTGAACACCCACATCCCGGATGAGGAAATCTGCATACGAAGCCTTACACTGATGATTGGTGCATGTAAAATTGCAGTGACAGCTGACACCCTGCAAGTCCGTGATCCAGGAACAATATGATTGAGCAGGCTGTTTATGGTACTGGTAGAACTCCATCTGAGAGGCGACCACATGGTAGTGCTGAGAATAATAGTTTGGCAGCAAAAGGCATTTCTCCTGGAAAGAGCGAGCCACAGGCCAAATTGCGGAGAAGAAAAAATGTGTCTGGGGAGCCCCACGACAAAAACAACGACCGCTGCAAGGGGTCATCCGTGACCCAAAAAGCTGTGAAATGTTTTTCAGACAGTTTAAGTGCGTTTCCCAGTCTTTTTTAGCATCATTAAATGGTGGGAACAACGGTAGACCTGGGAAAGCATCGGACACCCGAGGACTCAGAAACTGTTGTGGAAATGCATCCCAGACACTGACTTTATCTGATAGACATCTTACAAAAGTTCATATGGTTGCTAACTGTACCTGCTGCTGCTGCGTGAGCTGCTGCTGCACGAGTTGCTGCTGTTGTTCCAGAAGGCAGACCAACGTAGACTCCATGCTAACAACTACTACCGTTTACCTTGTTACCACAATGCTGTAACCATGACAGGAACGGTTGCGGGGTTGCCACTAACGAAAATGTGGCGGGACCAAACAGGATTGGCGCGTGAATCATTCTCCATGTTCACTGGATTGGCCTGCTTATAGGAAGGAAAAGAAGATACAGGAGTATAAGTTCCTTGATCGTCTAACCTATATTGAGGCTTGTAAGAAGTATATACGTCTTCATCCTGTGTCAATGACACCTAGCTATGCTTTAATTACATCTTCACCCCTTCCTCCCCCTTCCTTACCCCAGTCCAAAACGCCTCTTCCCCTCTCCCTGCAGTTCCTCCACCCTCCCCTCCTGGCGCTGCTCCCACTCCCTAGCCGGAGAAGTGTCCCGCTTCTTCGGCATCTGCCGGTCAAGGGCACCCCTCCTGGGACCCCCCTTCCTGGTACCTTCCAGGCCAAAGGTCTGCTGCCACACTACAACCATGAGAACCACAATCTGTGTGGCCCCAGGTCACCCGCTCTCTTTTTGTTCCAGAGCTTGCTGCAGCTAGCTCCCTTTCGCAGCACAGCCCTCCTCGATATCAAACAGAAAAGAAGATGACTTGACTCTGACCTACTGTTCACGGATGTCGCCCCCTCCTTGTCAGTGACGGATAGTGACCCAGTGTCGTGACTGGCTTTAGCCTGTTCACCCCCATTTGAACCATGATTATGTGTTTATCCGATGGAATTGTGACAGATATTACCATCACCTTCTGGAGTTGAAATCCCTTATTTTGTATTACTCTGCAGCTTCTGTGGTTCTACAGGAATCTCATTTTACTTATGATCACTCGGCGGCCCTCCACGGGTTCCATGCTTTCAGCCAAAATTGTGTTGGCCCCCTGCAGGCCTTTGATGGCGTTTGTACATTGGTTCGTATGGACACTACTAGCACATGGATTCCTCTTCAAACTTCATTGGAAGCAGTTGCTGGACTCTGCAGTCACAATTTGCAATCTTTATCTCTCTCCTTACAGGACTCTTACACTTGCTGCTTTAACTGCCCTTCTTCAGCAACTTCCTCCTTCCATCCCCGTTCTCGGGGATTTTAAAGCTCATCATCCCTTGTGGAGCAGTGCATTTCCATCTAGTCAGTGTCTTCTCATAGACCAGTTCCTTGCAGACCACGATTTGTGCCTTATTAATAATGTCTCCCCTACCCATTTCAGTGTCGGTCATGGTACCTTTTGCACCATTGATCTCTTTCTTTCTTCTCGCTCCCTTCTCGCTTCATTGCACTGGTTGCCATACAACAACCTTTGCAATAGTGACAATTTCCCGTTGATTCTCTCGCTACCTTCCCGCTCCCCAATGGACAGGTTACCTCGTTGGTCTTACCAATGTGCCAGTTGGCATCTATACTGCACAGGTAGTTTTTTCTCCCTCTCTGTTGGGTTGTATTGATGACGTCCTACGTGACATGTCTGATGCGAATGTTCACGCTGCTAGCCTTGTATCCCACGCTAATCTGGACCATTTCACAGCTGGCATGACCCGTGGTACTGTACAGCAATTGCCATTGCCATCCGTGATTGCTGCCAAGCTTTGCAACACCTTAAGAGGCACCCATCCACTGCCAATCTTATTACCTTTAAATGCCCCCACACCAAAGCCCGTTACTTAATCAAATGGAGCAAACCGGTGTATTGGGAATGTTTCTCCCCTCGGTTCTACTGTCCCACTGTCATGGGTCCATGCACCGTATGGTGGATTGCAGAGTATGTATGTAAATGTAGATGCAGATGGGTTTCACTTTGCTCTCTCCAAGGTTGCCATCAGAAGTCTTCCCTCCCAGTCGTTGTCCCGCAAGAATCAAGAGGTCCATGCAAAGGCTATCCGGGAAGGTGTCTTGTGACCCATTTTGTAACAGCGCCAGCGTCAACCTCCTATCCAGCTGCTTTCCTTCACCAGAAACAGTGGGCTGAAGAATCGACCCCTTGTCTGTCAGAATCTACCAATGAACCTTTTCCTGAATGGGAACTTCTTTCCACATTTTCTTCTTCTCATCATATGGCCCCTGGCCCAGAATCCATTCATCACCAGTTGCTTCAACATCTCAGTGCTCAAAAACGACACCATATTCTCTGGGTGCTTAACCGTATATGGTTCCAGGGTGACTTCACTTATGAATGGAGGGATATCATCGTTGTTCCCGTCATTAAGCCTGGTAAGAACCCACTGTTTGCCGAAAGCTTTCGGCCAATTAGTCTGACAAATGTTGTTTGCAAGTTAGTTGAATGGATTATAGCCGGTCGGCTCAATTGGGTCCTTGCAGCTTGTGATCTATTGTCCCCTTACCAGTGTGGCTTCCAAGAGGGATGGTCTCCAATCGATCATTTACTTTGCTTGGAATCCACAGTTCATCAGGCATTTTCCCAGTGCCACCATTTTGTTGCAGTATTTTTCGACATTTGCAAGCCCTATGACATGGGTTGGCGCCATCTTATCTCACTTACACTTCATGAGTGCTGTCGTTGAGGCCCACTCTGGATTTTTATCTGCCAGTTGGTGTTCTATCAGTCGTTCAGGGTTCAGGTTGGTACTGCTTTTAGTTCTCCATGGCCCAGGAGAATGGCATCCCACAGGGTTCTGTATTGAGTGAACTTCTTTTCCTCATTGCTATAGATGGACTTGTGGCCTCCATTGGTCACCCCAGCTCTGTATGTGGATGATTTCTGCATTTGGGTTAGTTCCTCTTCGATGGCCTCTGCAGAGCGGCAGCTCCGGAGTGCTATATGTTGTGCCTCTGCATGGACCCTCTCACTCGGGTTTCAATTCTCTCCTTTAAAATTGTGGTTGGTCCACTTCTGTCTCCATACTGCGGTCCACACCTATCCAGAGCTCTACCTCGATGCACAATGATTACCTGTGGTCCCACAGTTTTGTTTCCTGGGTCTTATTTTTGACAAGAAGCACACTTGGCTGCCTCATATCAGACTTATGAAGATAGGATGTTTCCGTATACTCCATGTCCTTCGCTTTCTTGTCCACACCTCTTGAGGTGCGAATCGTTCCACTCATCTCTGCCTTTATCAGGATTTAGTGCTGTCTCGCTTGGACTATGGTTGTCAAGTTTATGTTTTGGCTGCTCCTTCCACACTGCACCTTCTGGATCTGGTCCACCATCGTGGTATCCGTTTGGCCCCCAGCACCTTTCCTATGAGCCCTGTTGATGGTTTCCTGATTGAAGATTTCTGTCGATGGTCCCAGCTTCTGGTCTCTTACTCAATCATTGTCCATTCATCTCTCACTCATCCTTCCTATTCTATCCTGTTCCTATACCAAGGATGTCACCCGCCCGATTCCCGCCCTCGGGTGGGTTTATCCATGGGCTCCGCCTTGTGTCTCTTCACCATGATTTTCAGCTTCCTTCTTTGTCCCGTCTGTCACGTTCCCCCCCCCCCCCCCCCCCCCCCCCCCTCCTCGCTGGTTAGATCCTTGGCCCCGTATTCGGATGGATCTCCACTGAGGTCTGAAAGATTCTGTTCCTCCAGTGATGTTCCATTGTTTTCCCACTGACTTTTATGGGAGTTTTGGGATGCTGTTGTTTTTACACTAATGGCTCTAAATCTGCTGATCATGTAGGATATGCCTTCACGTCCTCTGTTGGCATGGAAAATCATCTCCTGCCAACTGCATGTTGGGTGTTTAACAGAGGTAAGAGCCTGGGAAATTGCCATCAATTCTGCAGTAAACAGTCCCAACCAAACCACGTTTTGTTATGTACGGACTCAATGAGTGGCCTTCAGGCTATTGACCTATGTTTTTCCTGCCATCCCTTGGTCTCGGCCATCCATGACTGTTTTGCTGATCTTCACCATGCTGATTCTTCTGTTGACTTCCTTTGGGCTCCTGGCCATGTGGGTAACCCAGGTAATGACCTTGCTGATGGTTCGGCTGGGGGAGCAGTCACTTCTTTGTAACTTTTCCTGCGGCTGATTTACAGCTTCATATCAAATCCCACTTGGCACAATCATGGGCCAACTCTTGGGAGGCTAATAAACTTCGTGCGCTTAAGATGACACCTGTCCCATGGCATTCTTCCTTCTGCCTCTTCCAAAAGGACTTGACCACCCCATGTTGACTCCACATCAGCCATACCAGGCTGACCATGGTTTTCTTTTGCGTAATGAGCCACCCCCATTATGTGGTTGTGGAGCCTTCCAGTCAACAGCCCACATTTTGGTGGAATGCCCCCTTCTTTTGGCTCTGCATACCAAGTACAGATTTCCCCGCACTTTACCTATAATATTGGCAGATGATTCCCAGATGGTTGAACTGGTTCTCTGTTTCCTCTGTGAAAGTGGTTTTTATTTTCAGTTTAAAGGTTTTTAATTTCCCTCTGGAATAGGGGAACTGTAGTGAGGGTTGGGGTGTCTCCCACTGTAAGCTGTATTTTGGAGATTCCTGACTCCCCTCCCTGGCCAAGATCCTCTTTTCTTTCCCTTTTACTCTTTCTTTATCACTTTTTAGGTTTGGTTAGTCTCCTTTTACAATACGCACCCTTACATTCTAGTGGTTGAACGCTTTTGAATAGCAGGTGATCTTGCCTGTACTGCATCAGAGGTGGGATATTTCCTGCCTCTAGCAAATCCTTGAGGTTGTCCACTTGCTGACTTCCCTCCTTTTGTTTTCACCATTGCAACACGACTGCACTTTTACGTTTTTTTGGTCTTTTACCTTTTATCATTATGACTCTTCTCAGATGTGAATCAATTCAAGTGGATCACCTTCGAAACAAGGGGCTGATGACCTTGCTGTTTGGTCCCTTCAACACCAATGAACCAACCAACCAACTTTCTCTATACCTGTTAAATGTAAAACGCCAAATAGTGCCATAATTTCACGCCTATCTGTAACATTACAATCTATGATGAATTTTTAGTTTGTTCTAAGGTTGTCAGCATATTTGTTAGTATGGGATACTATCATACCTGTAATATTAGTGTCAAAAAGTATGAAAAACACACAAATTTCATAGAGATATCTTTTTAATGGCTTGTGAGACCCTGATTTCCACTACTTGTATTGTGAAGTGGACCATCTCCTCCCCAATACTGTGGCCAATGTAATAAGCAGAGATCCAAAGTTGTGGTGATCTGCTGGAGCAATGCTGTTGTCTCACCTAACTCAAATCTTGTAATTTTTTCACCAAAATAGAGATCAGTCAGTCCACCAATGAAATCAAAGGGACACGGCAGACTTTACAGGTCTATGTATGCAGATAATGAGCTCAGGTAACTTCGCATAAACTCACATTGTATGGAAATTTCTGGATTGAACTATGACATTTAGATGTGCGAAAACGGGATATAAATTTGTCCTTAATTGTTTCATTGCCATATTTCTATACTGATGTGTTCCTGGCAACATTAACCAAAGCATTGACCAAATTATCTGAATAGGCTGGAAGGTGAAGCTTAAGATTGTAATGAAATCTGTTGTCCATAGCATTTGTGTGTGTCAGCTGATCAAATGATGGAGCAGAGTAATAAATGAACAGGAGATATGTTGGCAATATTGAGGTATCAAATAAGATCATAGGGTGACCTCACCAGTCTGCAGAACTAGTGTAAAGACACAACCTTTTTTCCTTACACCAAATGGTGTAATTGTTATAAAAATTACACAGATCCCACATGCAAAAACAAAAAACAAGCTAGCGTGATTTAGTTTACAATTTAATATGTAACTGATGTGTATACACTACTGGTCATTAAAATTGCTACACCACAAAGATGACGTTCAACAGATGTGAAATTTGACCGACAGGAAGAAGATGCTGTGATATGCAAATGATTAGCTATTCAGAGCATTCACACAAGGTTGGTGCCAGTGGTGACACCTACAACGTGCTGACATGAAGAAAGTTTCCAACCGATTTCTCATACACAAACAGCAGTTGACTGGCATTGTCTGGTGAAACGTTGCTGTGATCCCTCATATAAGGACGAGAAATGTGTACCATCACGTTTCCGACTTTGATAAAGGTCGGATTGTAGCCTATCGCAAATGTGGTTTATCGTATCGCGACATTGCTGCTTGCATTGGTTGAGATCCAATAACTGTTAGCACAATATGGAATCGGTGGGCTCAGGAGGGTAATATGGAATGCTGTGCTGGATCCCAATGGCCTCGTATCACTAGCAGTCGAGATGACAGGCATCTTATCTGCATGGCTTTAACGGATCGTGCAGTCACGTCTCGATCCCTGAGTCAACAGATGGGCACATTTTCAAAACAACAACCATCTGCATGAACAGTTCGACAATGTTTGCAGCAGCATGAACTATCAGCTCAGAGACCTTCGCCGCAGTTACCCTTGACACTGCATCACAGACAGCATTGCCTGTGATGGTGTACTCAATGACAAACCTGGGTACATGAATGGCAAGATGTCATTTTTTCGGATGAATCCAGGTTCCGTTTACAGCATCATGAGGGTCACATCCATGTTTGGCGACATCGCAGTGAATGCACATTGGAAGCGGGTATTCGCCATCACCATACAGGTGTATCATCCGGCATGATGGTATGGGGTGCCATTGGTCACACGTCTCGGTCACCTCTTGTTCGCATTGATGGCACTTTGAACAGTAGATGTTACATTTCAGATGTGTTACGACCCGTGGCTCTACCTTTCGTTCGATCCCTGCTAAACCCTATATTTGAGCAGGATAATGCACGACTGCATGATGAAAGTACGGGCCTTTCTGGATACAGAAAATGTTCAACTGCTGCCCTGGCCAACACATTCTTCAGATCTCTCACCTATTGAAAATGTTGGTCAATGGTGGCCGAGCAACTGGCTCATCACAATACGCCAGTCACTACTCTTGATGAACTGTGGTATCGTGTTGAAGCTGCATGGGCAGCTGCACCTGTACATGCTATCCAAGCTCTGTCTGACTCAATGCCCAGGCATATCAAGGCCGTTATTATGGTCAGCGGTGGTTGTTCTGGGTACTGGTTTCTCAGGATCTATGCACCCAAATTGCATTAAAGTATAATCACATGTCACTTCTAGTATAATATATTTGTCCAATGAATAACTGTTTATCATTTGCATTTGTTCTTGGTGTAGCAATTTTAATGGACAGTAGTGTACTTTTAAGGGTTTTGAACACCAAAGAAACGTTTTGTTGACATAATGAAACATTTTTGAAAATGCAACACTTTGTCACTACCAACCACCATAGTTTGTTGTCATAAAATCAGATAGAGGGAAGACAGGTGATATAGGTCAGTCTGCACTTCCCAAGGAATTGGAGGCAAATGCAGAAAGACAAACTTTAAGTGACACCAGGTTGATTGCTTTGATCAGCTCCAACAATCACAGGCCATATATGAGGGTCACAAGTTTTGGGATTCTAAAGGCTACTAGGTGCAGGAAATTCTTGTAACTCTTGGGTCTGAATAACACAATTTGCATTCAGACTTATTACTACACCGAAGGGTGATTGTATACATTATAAAAAGCAAAGGCTGCAACTGGCTGCACAACAGAAGTAGGTGTTCCTGCTCACAGGGTTAGAGTGAATGGCTGAATCACACTTGCAGCATTGCCAAGTGTGAACTTCGAGGCCACTACTCCAAGTGAGAAAATAGATTTGTTGGAGCTTATCTGAAGATTTTGGTAGGGAGCACACAGTAAGTTATCTCAGATGGAGAGTCATCATCAGATGCAGAAGTAACATTGGGTGTGCCTCCCGGAAAGTGAGTTGTGAGTCCTGTTTTTTATGTTGTATATTAATGACATTTTGCAGATGATGCTGTTACCTATAATGAAATACTATGTGGGAGAAGCTCCAGAAATATTGAGTCAGATGTTTCTAAGATTCCAATATGGTGCAGAGACTTAGTACTTGCTCTCAATGTTCAGAAAAGTAAAATCTTTCAATTCACAAATGAAAAAACTGAATGTCCTATGACTATTATATCAATAAGTCACTGGAAACTGAATGAGAAAGTACGTTCAGTTGTGAATAAAGCAAGTGGTAGACTTCACGTTATTGGTAGAATATTGGAGAAGTGCAATCAGTTTACAAAAAAGATGGCTTACAAATCACTCTGGCAACCCTTCCTAGGATATTGCTCAAGTGTGTGGACCCGTACCAGATAGGACTAGCAGGGAATATTCAACATATACAGAGAAGGACAGGGTCAATGGTCACCAATTTATTTAATCTGTGGTAGAGTTTCACAGAGATACTGAAGGAAATGAACTGGAAGATTCTTGAAGATAGATGTAAACAATCCTGAGAAAGTCTGCTAACAATGTTTCAAGAACTGGCTTTAAATGATTACTCCAGGGATATACAACACCACCTTACATATCACACACATAGGGATTGTGAGAATAAGGTTAGAATAATTATTGCATGCACAGAGGCATTCAATCAATTATTTTTTCCACACTCCATAAATGAATGGCTCAGGAAGAAACACTAATAAATAGTAGAATGGCACATACCCTATGCCACGCACCTCACAGTGATTTGCAGAGTACAGATTTAGCTGTAGATGTAGATGTAGCAGTAGAAGCTGGCTATGAGCAATAAGAAGTTCACTGCCCAATGGTCTGATTGAGCACTTGCCCTGAATAAATGGAACCGGGTTTTTAAGGGATTGTGGCAGCACACTATTTCTCCGTATCTGTAGTCTGCCCACCAATCCACCAACATCACATGCATTGGCTGTTGTGTCTTAGCCAGAGACGCCAGGGAATTGAAAACAAGTTTAGATCATTTCTCTTCTCCTACTCCGCAGGTTGTGATGTTTCTGGGCATTACATTGACCCCAAGTTCCATAGCAACAGCATTCAGCTGGAAGCTGTTGTTAGTTGTAATAGGAAGTGTAGTGACATTCAACCATGTTCTATGTCACTTGGCATTGCCCTGCGGTGCCTCATGAGGGGGGTGTGATGTCGCAGCACTGTTACCCATTTCTCATCTCATTCTAACCTGTGTAAACACACTGAATCGCAGTTAGCATAGGCAGCAAGCTTCGTACTTGCCCATAATTTTTTTTTTTTTTTGTATGTTTGTGTTTGTGGGTGGGTAAGAGGGTGTGTGTGAGTGTGGCCAGCCATCTGCTAGAGTGACACCATTCAGCAGCTTCTAGGCAGTGGATGCAGTTGCTGAGAGTTTCTGCAATTGAGTAATTTTTTACAATATTCTCTTGAATTGTAACAAGGATTCGAAATCTGTTGCATAGAGGTGAACCTTTATCTTTTGGGATTCTGTAGTTCAGTACATCAAATATGTCATTAAGTACATTCTGTGCAAAGACACTAAGGGTTATTCTGCTGAAGTCATTAAAGGACTGAACTATTCATCATGGAAATAGGCATGATGTCATCTATATATCCTGCATTTCTCATACATTTAGACTAAAGTTATACCTCAGCAATGCAGTTTGTTATTGTTAGGCCACTCATTTGATTAGTTATGAAGAATGTGGTACAGAAACTTCTTAACTTCAGTCTGTTACATAGCATAATACCTCCATCTATTAAATGGCTCTGCGACAACTTTAACAGGTGTGACGTTCTAGAAAAAGCCTCTGCTCTTGGTTAAGAAAATGTTGTATTTGTACCAACACAAAATATGGGTGTAAAAAATACCCAGGTTTATGTTACAGCTACAAAAATTGTTGCATCCTCTTTGACAGCCTTGATGAATGTCAGAAGAAAACTTCTAGCCATAACTGTATAGTAATTGTAATAACCTGTTTTTCCTTATACAATGTGTGAATTGCGGTAATGTGAACACTGGGGTGGGGTAATTCAGTGCTTGTGATGTTCAGATATACAGTGCAATGTTCCTTCAGACAGGCATGCATGTCCAAAGCAACAGTGCATTGTACTTATGCGCTATGTTGTTCAGGTCTATCTGCTGACACCAGGTAAGTGACTTTAAAACAAATTGTGAATTTTGATTAATATATTTCGTCTGTACAGGAGTACACATAATGAATGTAAGAGTGCAAGTTGAAGACACATGGTTGACAATAAGTGGAAGTTTGGGTTTACCCATGAATCATGGTGGGATAGGCTAATGGTAAGTACTGTGTTTAGTAAAGAGAAATCTGGGTTAGAGTCCTGGTCTGTCAGAAATTTTCATTGTTGTCATTCCATTATACACTGATGGTTGTTCATATTTGAAACAATGAGTACATTTCATCAACATTGGTGTGTTGAACTACTGGTATGCCCTCCAATGGTGGATGTGGGAAATCTATGAGGATGCCAGGTCGGCGTTTAGATATGGATGGATTTGTAAGGTGTTGACCTGCATGATAAGGGAATTTGTTACCTCTGCCAATAATATGTTACATCCTTTTAGTGCCAGTTCTTTCTCTGCCTCCCCTTCTCGTGAGGTTGATATTGCAAAAATCAACCATTTAAAGTCTGTCTGAATCTGAAGAACTTTCAACGTGATGAAATTTATATAGATTTTGAAAATGAATTTTCACTCTGCTGCAAGGTTCGTGCTGATTAGAAACTAGAAATTTCCTGACAGATGGAAACCATATGCCAGACTTGGTCTTGAACATGGCATCTTTTGTTTTTGAGGGCAAGTGCACTACTGACTGAGCTATCCAAGCACACTTTGTGAACAGCCCTCACCACTGTACTTCTACCAGAGCCTCATCTCGTACATTCCCTACATTACTGAAGTTCTTCTGCATACATTCTGGGACTACCCCTCCTGGAAGAAAGGATATTTTGGAACTATGGCTTAACCACAGCCTGAGGGATCATTTCCAGGAGTGTTATTGAGTATCTCATCCCTTACCTTCCAAATTTCACTGAATTTTTCCTGCATACATTTTGGGACTGATATCCATCTGTGAAGGCAGGTCATGAGACGTATTGGGATAGCTCAATTGGTAGAGGCCTTGACCATGAAAGGCAAAGTTTCTAGAACTGAGCCCCAGTCCAGCATACAATTTTAATCTGTGTGAAAGTTGTCTTGAGGGCAATTCAGAACATGAATCATGGTCACAACATGACATCCCAATCTAACCGTTACCCCCATCAAAGGATCCTAGCTCAGTTCGTGATCTAGGAGGAGTGAGGAACCTCAGTCAATCTGTTCCAATATGTTGTATCAAAACACAGTTTTCAAACAATGTTCTTGTTGTGGCCTTCGGTCCAAGTACTGGTTTGATGCAGCTGCCCTTAACAACACAAAAATACCATTTACATTGAGCTCTACTTTTCCACCACTGAAATTCAATACTACTTGATGTTAATTTTAAAAATCTACTGCTAAAATTGTGTATGTGACAGCTTATGTCCTCGGTATGTCTGGGCCAACCTAATTAGTATTGAATTTCCTTCTTCCTACAGTTAAAACTTCTTTCTCTCCACAATTGTTTCCATAACTGCAATTCTTTGTTATGACAGAATTAGCGAGGTTTCTCATCTTCACTCTTACCACACGTGATGTCGCTGATAACCAGAGTAACACTTCATGCAAAACAGCAAGTCTTCACCTGCAAAAATAATCACAGGGTGAATGACTTTCTGTGATCAGTAACAGGTCAGATTAAAGAAAGATTCAGACGCAGGCTGCAAGCTCTTTTACCCATAGGTTTGAACAACATGCAAGTATTACAGAGATTGGGAAGTTAAATGGGAATCCCTGGAGGGAAAGTGGCCTTCTTTTTGAGGAACACTGTTGAAGCTGAATGCACAACAATTGTACTGCTGCCAACATACATTTTACATAAGGACCATGAGGATAAGATGAGAAAAAAAGATTAGGGCATAATGGAAGCATTCAGGTAATTGTTTTCCCCTCACTCTGTTTGTGAGTGGAACAGAAATGGAAATGACTAATTGAGTTACACGATACAGTCAACCACACACTGTACTGTGGCTTGTAGAGTATGTATGTAGGTGTAGATGAAAATAAAATTAAACAACTTATATCAGATACCATCCCCTTATATCTTCATGATGTAAAAAGTGAGTGCTACTATGACTGCTCTCTTTATCCCATCTAGTGGCTAGTGGTGCTGTGTCTCGTTCACGGAGTCCTGGGTTCGATTCCTGGCTGGGTTGGGTATTTTCTCAACCCAGTGACTGTACGCTTGCATTGTCCTCACCATTTCATCATCATTCATGAAAGTGGCGAGACTGGACTGAGTAAAGTTATGGTTTCGTACAGGCACTGATAAGCACTGAATTGAGCACCCCACAAACCAGCCATCATCATCATCATCATCATCTCTTCTATCCTGACTGTTGACTCGACTATCACCTGTATTGTCATCATCATCGTTGCTTTTATTGTTATGAGGGACTGTCTCCTATAGGATTATTTCCTCAGTCTGTGGATCCAACGTCCACAAACTTTTTCTACTCATAGCTATTTCTACTGAACCAACTGCCATAATTGTTGTCATTACACATTTGTGGGTTCTGAGGCTGCTGATCTCTGAATGGTACGCATTTGGGAATCTCCATCTTCAATTTTCAGTTATTTGGTCTGTATGGCTGTGGAAAGTCCTCTAGCGACTGAATAATCTTGATAAAAAATTCAAGCTGTAATAGTCCAGTTTTTGTAGAAACCTTTGAAATGCTTAACTATTATCGTTGCAATAGGTTGCTTGTATAATGTGCCTTAACTTTAGATGAGACATTTGAAAAATTTTTACAAGGCCCCCCCCCCCTGCCACATCAACTATTTTATAATAATAACTTTAACAGCATGGGAGAATAAACAGAGCACACATCTTAGGCTCACAGCAACAAATTTATGTCTTCCAAAATATTCTATTAATGTTCAAGAGGTTGTAATATGTGAGGACTTTTGTGTTATATAGTTTTATTCCACATTAAATTTGCAAGACACAACCCTATTGGTTCTTAGTGCACACACTCTGCAAATTTACTCACTCATTTATCATGAGCTTGTCTGTGTTTACCATTGCCGGCTCATGTAAAATGGCCTTTTCACTGTGTAACAGTTACCTCAATTCAGAATTGAGCTATACGAGATTTTGATGCTCATGTTTCAAACACGTATGCGTCCTGCTTGTGCTTTAACTCTGATTCAATCTACAATATAATATTTCGGGGAAATACTTCACTTTTATGTGCCCCGTATGGAGTTCAAACTCTCAGAACCCATCCTGCAGGAGTGCTCATGCTCAACTCAGTCACTCTGTCACACCAGATCATCTCCAGGTGCCAGTTTCTCCCTTACAGAATGATGGGCATCCCAGTGTGTACTGCCACTGTGCTGTAGCAAGGAACTGGAAGGACAGTTCCGATTCTTCAAGTGTAGGATCAATGTCCTTAGAATATGCTGATAAATTCTGCAGGACTGTATAGATTATCTGAAAAGTGATTTTCTTTTTGCCAACCACATACTTGAAAAATGTGAAAGAGCAAAAATCATATTGTTTCAAATTTTTGGATGTGGTGTTGCATGTGACACATGCTTGCATTGTGGGTGACCAGACTGAAGGAACACTCAGAACTGAGTGGCCAGATATTTGTAGCCGGTTCTTAAACTCCAGCTTGTGACACATGGCATGGGGAGTCAATTAGTATTCTAACTGTTGTGTAGAAGCCCACTGGCCTACAAATATTTTGCCTTAAAAAATTGACTGCAGGGACACAGACAATCACAATATCAGTATATCTTCAGTATGGCACCCTCCATTCATATCACAGCTGTCAACAGTGATGATTACCATTGTTTTAGCTTCCTCTACTGACAGAACAAAAACTTTGTGTTTCACACCGATGACATCACATAGTGGTGCTTCATGCCATCTGCCCAGTGTAGGATGGTGAGACATCGACATATGTATGTTCTGAGTCTGATAGGTTGAGGGAATCTGACGTCTGGATTTGCTGGAGTAGCATTATCCTGAGTTTTCTTGTTTTTCTCTTCAACAGCTTTGAAGGATTGGGACTGTTGAAGGACTTACCCTGTGGGGGTAGGAACTGTAGAGGAGCCAGCAGCCCTTGGACCTGAAATAGTGTCTTCTTCAAGCACTCCATGTCTAGTGTTCACCGTTCCATCAACAATGACGCCATTAACCTTCTGCCCTTCCTTACTGTCTCTGACTGGTGTTAGCTTGCTGGTCTGGGCATTCCCAGGGAGAGGATCCCATAATTGGAGCGAGTCACTAGTAGATGCTGGAGGAGGGAACTGTGTGTGGGGAGGTGATGTACCCAAATATGGTACATAATAAAGATATTTCTGGTGATCTAGCCACAGTCATGGCAGAAAGCACTATTTATGAGATGGTATGAAAATAATAGTATTTTTTCCAGGCTCCTTAATATGATAGAATGTAAAATCAGACCTCTTCAGGTCTTCGCTTGCCTATTTTGAGGATTGGAAAGTGAGTGGGTTTTTGTCTGCATTTTCTGCATTGTCCTTGATACTTATTTTCCTCTGACAGTGTGCTCATGGCAGGAAGGTTACTAGTCATGAAATAACACTTATATCTGTGTAGAGAGATTTCTGGAGCATCAGGGCCACAAGCTGATACCTTTGATCTTTCCACTGTGCCTGATACCATCATGTGCCACCTACTCCAAACGAGATTTCTACCTGCAGACAGCACTAAAATCGAGCAATGCTCTTCTGCTTCAGCTGGCATTTCTGAGAATTCCAGTGCCCACAAACAGGCTGACAAATGCTCGCCATCATGCACTGGATGGCAACGGTTCAGGCCTCAGTTGTGTGCACCTGTGTTGTAAGGGGCTGCCACTGGGTGCGATTAATTATGGGATGTGACTGCTGGAATTGCAGTGACCTGCTCTGATTTTTATAATGGAGGAAGTCTTAGCAAGGAAGTTCACTTCACCACTCCTGTTTGACACTGCTGCTGTAGTAGACACTTGCAACAAGCAAGAAAAGGAATTAAACTCTATAACAAGAAAGGGACTGGATCACTACAGACAGTGTGGTCAGTCGTGGGATTTTCTATGTGTGTATAATAAAATTAGAAGGGTTGTTCTGCAGCTGGAGGAGTGGTAAATCTGCTGAAACTTGTTGCTAGTTCCGTACCATTCGTATGTGTTGTTTTGTGCCTCTGTTGTTGAAACGTCCTTGATTATGCACTCACCTACTAATTTGGTTCAGTTAATTAGGTCTGAGGGGAGAATCATATGGGATGGAGTGTAAATGGCTGCACAAGAGGAACAGTATCACATCTTGCACCTAGAGGCACTGACTGTCATCCCTTCAGGTTGAATTTGCAGTTCCAAGTGCAGCCCTAAGAGGCTTAAAGAATTTCCTGTCCAATGGCTGTAACTTGCAAATGTTACATGATGGTGTGTACAGCACACAAATGTGATGGCTACCTGTACATTCTTTAAGTGACTGCTCTTTATGAATAGCATGGAAATCCACAATTAAGAGGACTGGATTCATTCCTGTTGGCAGAATGTGCAGTTTAAAATGCTACAACCACTGCAAGAACATGTTGCGATTCATCCACCTGCTTTCAGGAGCTCCACAAAAAATTATTTCTTTTGAACTTACCATCAATGGATTATCTTTATACCGTTTCTTCTGAGGAAAAATGAAAATTGAAAAGTGCAGGTATAAAATGGCGTGTGACATCCATTGTCGATGTTTCTGTTAAGACACTAGAGTTTTGAAAAAATGAAACACTGAGAGATGTGATCACAGGGAAATTGATACCACTGATTACAGACTTGACACTACACACATGAGTAACACTACGGACCTGTACCTGCACTGTGATTCTATACCACGAGGTCTAGGGACAACGATGGCAGCTCGATGGTGGCGCTTCTCTGTACTGAACTGCCACAGTCAAAGAGCACGTGAACATGTTGCTGGAGAATACTCTGCCACACGGTTTTTAGGCACATCTACATAGCATCAATTGTGGGCTGCTGTACACCTGAATGTACAAGTTGCCAACCAACCATATCCCACACACGGTTGATGGGTGACATGTCAGATGAACAGACAAGCAACGGAAGTGATGGCACCATTCGTTCTTCGAAGATGAGTTGCATATTCCTTACTACATTTAGCTGAATGTTGTCACACTAAAATATGCCATGTGGAATGGCTTGAATTAGGGCCAGTGACTTGGGATGTAAAACCTCCATGAATTAGTGGTAACTGTTCAGGTAGTCCTCAAAACATAGGTAACATGCTCTTATGTTGCACTCAATGGTGCCCCAGACCTTAACATTGGCGATTGTCCACTTTCCCACTCACCATACAGCCTGTACGATTGGCTTCACAATGGTGATGTTGAAAGTGTATGCAGCCATTACTGTGAGACACCTCATAGAATTTGGTATACATATGCAGGCGAATTCTTGCCACCTTGAATCTGGCAGTGCTACAGAATACAAGAGCTGCAACAGTTTGTCACATCTTCTCTGGTGTTATATTGTGTTGCGTTCAGTCACTGTTTCAGATTTAGACCTTACTTTCATACTGTCATTAATCCTCTGTGTGGTTGTTAGTGTGAATTGTTAGTGAATGCTTGAACGTTGCAAGTGGCATTGTGGGTGTGGGGGTGACAGATCCTAAGAACTGGAACTGTTTGCCACATTTTGCAAATGCAACTGTTGGGATAACAGGGATGTTACCTGACAGTGACACCCATCACTTGCATTGTCAGGAATATCACATCAAAAAGTCGGTCTTTCCAACATGATAGTATCTCTTTCAAAATGTTGGTCCAATAGGTTCGACAACTCCCATGCAGCTGTAAAATCTGAGGGTAGGTCTGGGTCACCTCCACTGTTGGTGTGTAGTCCCCATGCTTTTTCCCCATGCTTTGGTACAAACACTATTTTGGTAATCTCACGACCAAGTGTCATCTTCACAACACCAATAATGAACTTTCGAACAGGCCTGTGCACGGATTCATTATTAAACACTATCGCCCATCACAAATGAATGCCACTGTTATACAACATGCATGCATGCACCATCTTCCATGCGTATGGCCTCTCACCTGACCTTGCAATGCATGTGACACTTACAGCCCTAGATGGACAAACAGATATATTTCTGGTGTGCGGTAGCACTTGTTGTCTTGTGCTCCTGTTTTTCTGTGGGATACACGTGGTTAATCAAACATGTTTAACTTTAGTCCTCACCCTTTGAAGCTTGCTCTTTCTCCTGTAGGATGCTCATTTCACATTTATCACAAACTCTGTCATTACATATACTGTGATCAGATGTCTCCTGCTGTAGTAGCCCAAGGATTGTGAGTAACTGTGTCACCTGACACTTTGCACACGTTGTTCATGGCCACAGGCAGGTAAAGATTAAGTGCATATCCTCATCGTTCATAAAAGTCTAGACAAAAATCATGTGGCACATGTGATGTGCTTTGTTTGTGTGTTGAATCCAAAATGACATATTTAAAAATTTCCTCCATAATGAGTATTAGCACCATAAAGTGGGTCCCGATCTACAGTATATTACCATTGTCATACTTCTAATCTTCTTTAGACAGGAAATTTTCAAAGTACAAAGTTAGATATGGTCATCAGCCTACCACTCTGTTGCAAGCAGACCCCTACATTACATGTCTGGAGGTTGTGGAAAATGTGGCATTTCACAATCGCACATAAATTGCTTTATTTACAAGCCTGTTCACCTCTTAAAGTCTGTTAAGAGTTATCACCAGGAGATCCTGTATCTTCTCTGGTGTGTGTAAATTTCCTTCCATCATACAACTAACCACTTCTTTCATTCTATTTTTGTATCTTTTTCCTCTATTATCCCTTCTCTCCTTAAATTTTTGTATTTAATAACCCATCCTGCAACAATAGAAGGGGGTTTAAAATGCTTTTCATAAATATGCAAATTGACAAAACAGTTGTAGTTTGTTAGAACAACATTGAACAATTCTTTACATCTCTAACTACACAATCAGATGCGATTGCCATAATGCAACATTTTTAGACAGAGCTCTTGAATTGTTCAAGAAATATTCAGAACACAATGTTGACTAAATATATAAAATATACAAAAGTTTTAAGTCTACAAGACATGTAAACACACACATTATACGCGATCATAGCCAGCGAAGTTTGCTGGAAGTGCTAAAATTTTTTTGCCATGAACGAAATTCTCATTTGCAAGTAACTCACTCAGAACCAACACTGTTATAACATTTAATCACCAATAATTGCGTGGATATTCAAACACTCTCACTTAGAAACAATAGCTGATTACATGATAACAACTCAGTATCTCTTATTCGACTGCCATGCCGTGACATGCGGCTGGCGCCGTTCATAGTTAGGTGACGCTCCCGCGCTCAGCCGAGTTGCGGAGCGCCTCTATCGCCGTTTGCGCATACTGTCATGGTGGCACTGTTAAATGACGTGGCACTGTCACAACACTTTTGCCCCCTTGAAAAAAAAACACTCACTTCCTTGGAGATAGGGACAGTGCGGAGACATTCACGGCCTCTTGTGAGGCCCCGAGAAGATCCCGCGGAGAGGCACGAGAGTATGGTCGAAAATGTCCAGGACAGAAGCTCGTGCATGGAACGTGCCTCCTGGACGAGATGATGGGTGAAAACTCCGGAGCAGCATCCATAGGTGTCGTGGACCTGGGGGTGTGTTCCAGCGTGACGGGTCCCGAAAAAGGCGGCGTCGCGACTGGGGCCGGTTTCGGTGTACTCGGAAGTGGTAGCGACGTTGGCTGCATCAACACATATGGTAGATCGGCAGTAGTGACAGGACTGGCTTCTCGGGCTGGTGGAGGTGAAGGAAGGGGCGGTGGCACTGGCGTGGCCACCACTCGTGGGCACATCTGGTCATAAAGGCGAACAACCATGCCGTCGTCCGTACATATTTCACAAAGCCGGTGGCCGCGAAGAGCCTTGTCCACCCCTGGAATCCATTTAGGGCGAGATCCATACCCTCGTGCCCACATGTCGGTGCTCACTGAGAATTTTTCCACACTAGGGGACACAGCACAAGGCCTGACAGGGTGAAGCAGGTGCAGTAGAGTGCGCGGTTGGCGGCCATGCAAGAGTTCAGCAGGGCTGCAATCACCCAGAAGTGTGAAGCGATAAGAACTCAGTGATTTTTCCATGAATGACACTCTGCTGCAATTTCTAAAGAATTTTTTCATCTGGCTTTTGAAAGTGCGGACAAGGCGCTCGACCTCCCGTTTTGATTGCGGATGGAAGGGCGGTGCTGTAACATGATGAATACCTTGTCCAGTACAAATATCATGGAAGGCCTGCGAAGAGAACTGAGGGCCATTGTCCGTGACGATCGTGGATGGAAGACCTTCTAGCGCAAAGATTTTGGACAAAGCCAGCGTCGTCACCGCAGTGGTGGGCGACGGACATCGAACAACAAACGGAAACTTCGAGAAGGCGTCTATCAACAGTAGCCAATAAGTACTGAGGAAGGGGCCGGCAAAGTCAGCGTGCACCCGTCCCATGGCTGCGCCGGATCAGGCCACTGAGAGGGCATTGTACGAGGTGCAGCCAGTTGTTGAGCACACTGACTACATGCAGCAACCGTGTGGGCAATGTCCGAATCAATACCGGGCCAATAAATGTGCCTGCGGGCCAGGGACTTAGTCCGAGAAATACCCCAATGGCCTTCATGCAACAGTTTGAGAACACCTTTGCGAAGAGAGGCTGGCACCACGACCCGTGGAGATGCGCCATCCGTGGCCAGAAGAACAACACCATCATGAACAGACAGACGCAGGCGCAAGGCATGGTAGTTGCGAAGGGAATCCGATGCCCAGCCCTTGGTCCTGTCCGGCCAACCCCGTTGAACAAAACCGATCACCTGGCGCAGGACCGGGTCCCGCGCAGTAGCCGACGTGGCCTGCGAACCTGTAAGTGCAAAACCCTCAACCGCACGATGTTCTTCCTCATCAATGTGGAAACAGAGTGGTTCATCACGATCGAAAACATGGTCGGGGCCCATTGGCAATCGCGACAATGCGTCAGCGTTGGAGAGCTGGGCCGTGGGGCGATAGTGAATCTCTTAGTGAAAATGAGACAAGTATAAGGCCCAACGTTGCAGGCGGTGAGCTGCCTTATCTGGAAGCGACGCCGATGGGTTGAACAGAAAGACCAGCATCTTGTGGTCGGTGATGAGGTGAAACTTTTTTAGAGCATAAATGATAGCGAGCGCCTCCTTTTCGATTTGAGAGTAACGCCGTTGCGCATCGTTGAGGGTCTTGGAAGCATAGGCGATGGGTCGTCCCAACCCTTCCTCATACCGATTGGCGAGAACAGACCCTAGGCCATACTGTGACGCGTCAGTCACCAGAACCAAGTGCTGACCCGGACGGAATGTGGCAAGACAAGGCGCCAACTGCAAATGAGCCTTCAGGCAGACAAAAGCCTGCTCACACTCATTGGACCAACAGAAAGGGACGTTTTTGCGTAACAGCTGATGCAGGGGGTGAGCTACAGCTGCCACGGATGGAATGAATTTGTGGTAATAAGCAATCTTGCCTAGAAATGCCTGAAGTTCTTTGACTGTAGACGGCCGGGGTAGAGCGTTAATGTCCACAACGTGCTGACGTAGAGGACGTATACCCTCATGGGACAAGTGGAAAACAAGATACACAATGGAGGGTTGGAAGAACTGTAATTTGAACCTCAGCCCGGCCGAATGCAAAACCCGAAACAGTGAACACAAGTTGCGAAGGTGCTCCTCAGTGGAGGCCCCCATGACAACAATGTCATCCAGACAGTTTATGCAGCCGGGAACAGAAGCCGTGAGCTATTCCAAAAACCTCTGAAAAATGGCTGGCACGCTAGCGACGCCAAATGGTACGCCTCCGATAAGTCAAGTTTGGAAAAGAACTGGCCCCCAGCGAGCTTGGTAAATAACTCCTGAGGACGGGGAAGAGGATAAGTGTCAATGAGGTTCTGAGCATTGACAGTGGCTTTAAAATCACCACACAATCGCAGACTCCCGTTTGGTTTAGAAACTGCCACGATTGGCGATGCCCACTCAGGAAGGAGAAGCCCTGAAGCTGTTAACCTGTCTATCTCAGCCTTGACAAGTGCACACAACGCCAGTGGAATAGGGCGTGCATGGAAAAACTTTGGGCGAGCTGTAGGTTTAAGACTAATGTGGGCTTCAAAATCCTTGGCACGACCCAGACCAGCAGAGAACATGGACGAAAATTCAGAACACAATCCATCCAGCTGTTGATACAGAATATCCTCAGATATGAGGTGCACATTATCATCAATGGAGAACCCGAACAACTGGAAAGCATCATAACCGAACAGGTTTTCAGTGCCCACATGATCCACCACATAAAATGTGAGGGGCCTAACAACAGACCTGTAGGCAGTGGAAGCATAAAACTGGCCATTGATAGGAATTTTCTGTTTATTATAAGTTATCAGATTTCGTGTAACTGGAGACAAGGGACGGGAGCCCAACTCAAAATATGTGCGAGAATTAATGAGAGTTATTGCAGAGCCAGTGTCCACTTGCATGCAAATGCCTTTATCCAGAACACGAACAGTAACAAACAACTTATTTGTTTGAGAAAGCATACAGTTAACATCATTGTCCGATGCCTTGTCCTCGTTGACAGGAACTTTAGGGGACTGACACACAGAAGCAATGTGGCCTTTTTTCCTACACAAATTACACGTGACCCAACGTTTTGGACACGCGGCCCTCTCATGCTGTATGAAACAACATGGACAAGAAGGAAGTACGGAATGAACCTGCTTCTGTGGTTGCTGTTTTCGCTGCAAGCATTGCGGCCCAATGCGACGTTGTTTACATGAGTGAACCACCGCCACATCTTCGTTCTCCTGTGAAACAGGCAAATTGTCCATGTTGAAAGTTGACTGTACAGCACCTACATCACACCATGTGTCTATTTGCGCGCCAGCAGTGTGAGACACTTCAAAGGATTGAGCGATGCTTATAACTTCCGACAACGATGGGGTTGTCCGCCGCTCATGGTCTCGCGGTAGCGTTCTCGCTCCCCGAGCACGGGGTCCCGGGTTCGATTCCCGGTGGGGTCAGGGATTTTCACCTGCCTCGAGATGACTGGGTGTTTGTGTTGTCCTCATCATTTCATCATCATCCAGTACAGTGGCGAAATTGGACTGAGCAAAGGTTGGTAAATTGTACGGGCGCTGATAACCATGCAGTTGAGCGCCCCACAAACCAAACATCATCATCCAACGACGGGGTTGGCAGTTGTAGGGCACATTGCCGAACTTCTTTATTAGGAGCAAGTTGTAGAATAGCATCCCTACCATTGAATCAGCATAAGACACATGATGAGTGTCCGTGACAAACTGACATTTCCTACTCAGAACATGTAGTTCCGCTGCCCAAGCCCGGTAAGATTGATGCGGCTGTTTATGACACCGGCAGAACACCACGCGGGCGGCAACAACATGAGTGTTTTTTCGGTAATAGTCAGACAATAAGTCACACATTTCTTGGAAGGACAGAGAAGCAGGTTCCTGCAGAGTGGCTAACTGAGATAGCAGCTGATAGATCCGTGGGGAAATCCAAGATAGAAATAACAACTTACACATAGGAGCGTCGACAACGCCGAAAGCCAAGAAGTGTTGCCGCAAACGCTTCTCATAATCCTCCCAGTCTTCAGCGGCCTCGTCGTAAGGAGGGAATGGAGGCTGAGAAGAGGAAGACAGATGATGAGTAAGCGACATCGACCACACCTGAATAGCAGCCGTCAGCTGTGTTTGTTGTTCAATGAGCGCTTGCGTAAGCTGTTCCATGTCTGCCCCGTCACGAACACACAAATCCACAACGCAGTGAAAATATCTGACCTTGTCGCCAAAAAGTGTTATAGCCTTTAATCACCAATAATTGCGTGGATATTCAAACACTCTCACTTAGAAACAATAGCTGGCACCGTTCGTAGCTAGGTGGCGCTCCCGTGTTCAGCCGAGTTGCGGAGCGCCTCTATCGCCGTTTGTGAGTACTGTCGTGGCGGCACTGTTAAATGTCATGGCACTGTCACAACAAACACCACAAGCAGTATTACATTCCCACTCCAGATGGCAAGCATTTAAAACAGTTTGAAGTATGCTTTGTGGTTAGTATTTTCAGGAATTCAAATGTATAACCTCACCAAATGTATGGACCTGCATGATCTTCTCTACTTCAATAACGGTATACTTATAATTGCAAAAAATCGTTATCCAATTTAAGTACCACAAGGTGAATTTACAATGACATTGCTCTTGTCTTTAAGTATCAGTTTTGTACTAGATTTCATTCAGTGATTAAAATTTACATAACTGTTTGCATTTAAATTGCAAATTTGCAAAAAATCGTTATCCAATTTAAGTACCACAAGGTGAATTTACAATGACATTGCTCTTGTCTTTAAGTATCAGTTTTGTACTAGATTTCATTCAGTGATTAAAATTTACATAACTGTTTGAATTTTCTTAATATTTGAAAATCTGTTTTTCAGACTTATCTCAAACCCAATTTTGGAAAGCTCGTAATGAAGATGAGGAAGCTGTCGTCCAGGTTCATCCTTCATTGTACTAATTAGGAGAATGTACTCCTTGTAATTCTTATCCTGGAGAATAACTGTCATCAGAAAAATGCAGCACATTTCTCTGCTTTGTCTGTCTTTCCACATTGGAAGTTTTCTCATGAAAGTGATTTATATTTTTCAGTCATTTCATAGATTAATTGATTTTCACCTATCAGGCTAGTGTGCAAAGTAATCAAATGTCCTGTAATATCCAAGGCAAACCAAGGTCGGCAGCCCACTATGGATATTCTGTTTTGTGGTGATGCCTTAATTTGAGCTTTAAAAACTGATTTATTGGGATTCTCTAGTCAAAAAAACTTTTCAGGACATTTCTGCAGCTATGTCAGCAGAGTTCACTGTGATTTGGTTTTTTGCCATACTCATCCCCAATTTGAACTATAATTTTCTGAAACTGTCATTGTGTCCAAAGTGGGATATCAGGTAACTGACTGTCAAGAATGTTTATCGCCAATGGTCATTCAGCTAGAATTAGGCTTTGTTTTTGTACAGATCACAATAAAATTTTCTGAAGCTATTTGCAGTAAATAGAGAGGGTTGACATACAAGGAATTTGTAAATACTTTACATGGTAAGGCAGTGAACATAGTGTTCATTCCACATTACGATTACTAACCTGGTGAGCACAATTAACGTACCATGCTAACAAATACAAAATATACTGATGCAGTGATTAAAGAATTATTAATTGTATGCTGACAGTGCAATTAGCTGTTATCTTGCATGCTAATAACCATTGTACATTATTCTGTTTGTGAGGGCCTATCAGTTCACAAAATAAACAGTGGATATAGTCGATTTTACAGACTGATCTCAGCACTACTCAGATCATGAAATCTTGCAAACAGAGAAATGGGTTGTCCAATAACCAATTGTGCAGTTTTTCATTAAAAATTTGTAATGGCATGCCCCAAGCACTTTGTGTTATTATTTGAAGAGTTTTAAAATAGTCTCATTGTGTTAGAGACACTTTGGTGTTAATCTGTATCTTGGTACGTCATCATCCACCTTCATTCTGTTGTTGTAGTACGAATTTCTACCCTAGCAGAATTTTATGTTTACATATAGTAAACAGATATATGTGTACATATTTTCATTTACAACAGTCAATAGTCTGAGCCTGGTAAAGAGAGGACGACAGTGCTCTCTGGGACTTGTTTTACACATTATGCATTACAATCTTTCCTGAGTTCTGAGAATTTTGGCAATGTAGGAGGGTGTGTTATCAAATGAGGAGGCCATAAGTAATATGTGATGGCAACAGTCCAAAGTATATTAGTCTCAGGAAGTCAATACTAATCATGTCTGTAAGTTTCCAAAGCAAGTAGGAGATCCTAGAAATATTTTTAATACCTGACTAACATGTTCTTCACAGTTAACATTGGATTCAATATGCATTCCTAACACTTTCACTGATCTGTTTTCTATGTCCTTGGGCAATCATAAAATAAGCTGTTTTGTTTTCTCTGGATTACAGAGTAATTTATTTGCTGAGAACCAGTGGAGGGCAGATTTGGGTGTTTCCTGTTTACTGTTATGCAAGACATAGATCTTCCGAAGTGAGGCGACCAGTGTTGTGTCATCACATAGCGTATGATTTATGTAGAGAGGAATGTCACTGATAATGACGATGAAGAAGAATGGTCCAAGTAATGTGCCCTTTTGAACACCACATAAAGGGGTGTATTTATAATACTAAATAGCAGTAATAGCTTCATATCTTTATTTTCAACTGTGACAAGCTAATTCTGGATTACATACTTCATAAAATTCTAGTTCTGTTGTTAGGATGTCAAAGGGAATGTAGACAAATTATAACACTCATTTTCTGCTACTACTGTACCATAACCTCAATGCTAGAAGCAGGTTGTAACATAAAACAATTTTGTAAAAGCAACTATGGCACAAAGCAATTACAATTACAATTATATACAGTAAGTTTTGTTCCCTCCAAATGGGACAAAGATTTTAAATTACAGATCCACTACTTTGCATAGAACCAAAACATGACATCAAAGTTTATATAAAGAAACCAGTACACAATTTTATGTTATCGATTCAATCACATTTACAGAAGATCAACAATGTATCATTAAATAAAGCAAAAAAAAGCAAAATAAATCAGTACAGCATTAGAGCTATGGTGTTACACATGCCCCATGTTTCGTTGAAGTTTCCTGTCAGGGATACTTCAAGGAAACATCCATAACACCTAAGCGGTGTTAGCTGCAAAAAAAATTATTCCATCCAACTTCAGTTGCGAGAAAAAAAAAAAAACACACACACATTACAAACATACAGTATATGCACTAAGAAATTGCTTACATTTCTTCCAAAAGATTTTCAAAATTAGAAAGTTACAGGTATTTTCATATTCACACTTGTTTAAGGAAACTAATTTTCAACATTACACAAGATATCTTTAAGCATGTTCATTTCAAACACACACAGTTCAAATAACTGACAAACAGTACACAAACTCATCTACATATAAGTAGAATAGGTAAAGCCTTCAAAATAAAATAAAGGAATAAACACATATACAATAGCACAGAACATTCTAACTTAGCAAAACAGAAGTTTGTCTCTCAATAATTTTAAAAGGAATGTAAAATTTCACAGACACACAACCATATTTATGATCACGGTACATTTTACAAGGTTCAGCAATTAATGAAATATTGAAAATATCAGTTTGCATTCACATATGCACAAATATTTACACAAACAACTATGAGAACCTTTTTCCAACTGACTCTTTAAATACCAAAGTAACTTTGCAAGGTTGTTTCAAAATAATTAACTTTAAAGCTGCTCTTCATTAATAGCAGTCCAAAATATTTGTTGCACATAAACACACTAACATATTCAGAGCCTATCTTTAATCATCACTGCTGTGTTTTAAAACAAGGCAGTCCAAAACTTTACGTTATTTCAAAAAACCTAGTATCAAAACATCTACATCCATTTAAATAAGAATGCATATATATTTTATAATAACTTTTCACTGACTTCAATAAGAATAGTCAGTTTATAACATATTGCTCAAAAAACCAAACTTAGTTCACTGCTTGCCTCAGCACTAGCAGTCCATGTTACACATTCTGCCCATTATTGGTTTGGCAGTCTTTACCTATAACATTTAGACACAAAACACAATTTAGATTAAGAACACACAAAAAAACACATTTTTAAATTGACACACTGCCCCATCCTCTAGGTTTGGCAGTTCGTGACCACTTATCAACTTCTTGCCCAACATACTTTTGAGCAGTTTATTGTCATCATCTCCAAGTTTTTCATCATTCTGTCACATCTTTGGTAAAATTTGCTTTAATGGTATAAAACATAAAACCTGCAACTTTGAAACAGTAATTAGACACTGGCAACAAAACCGTTTCTTTTCAAATGACAACATTAGGTAACATATACATTAATCAAAAAACTTTAAATGTCATACTTGGGCTCACGTCAGGATTAAGAATTTCTTACTACTGCTTTACCATTGCTTTTTTCACACACAGTTAGGTCATTACATACATCAAGATCAGGACAATAATTTCATATCCTATTGCAAGTGATTTCTGCCAACCCTTTTTGTGGCACAAGACATATACATCTCATATCTATCTTACACACATTAGCCAGGTTCATTTCCACAGTTTTAAACAACATACAGTTTTTCAATATCATATTTATCCCTATTTTCAAAAACATTTACATTTAGTCATATTATGGCATTCATTTACCTTTTCTTTTCAGTAAGCTATTCTTTTCTCATCTATTTTTCCCTTTACTTTTCCATTACATTTTCTCTTTACAATACCCACTATGCTTCCATTATTCTTTGCCATTCTCTAGTGTATCCAATGTAATTATTTATTTACTTATCCACAAACAATACACAATATCTTACATCATTGCCACACTATTCAATACACTCTGATAGAGAAGAAGGAAAGAAGATAGTAAAAGTTCTGAATGATGAAGAGGAAGGTTGGCAGCACGAAAAGAAACGGAAGTAGTGCTAGCAACGACTCGGGTCCCTGGTGCTCGTCAGGCACCTGACAACGCAAAGAGTGCATTGCCCCCTGAGGGTTATCAACCCTCGTCTGAGGACATGTACCTTTAAGTAAACCACATAATGCAAACAGAAGCCCTTTCTGATTTTTAACTATAAGAGAAATAAATTATTATCTTTTGGAGTTCTCTGCACTCTCGTTAAGTTACTATAAGCATCATTAGTCATAAAGTTCTCAGGTTTCTCACACTACATGGCCCTGCCTTTATGATTAGACTGGCAACAGTAAGTATTCAATTGAAAATAAACATTTCCTAAGCAAAGTCAAACAGTACACTACAGTATATAAGCAACAAACTCCCACAGGCCTGAAGATCAACAGAACAATAATTCATTTCCAGGTAACACTCAGACATAATAATAATAAAGTCATGCATTATATTAAAATTATGTACAAATACAGCAACCTGCCCCCAGTCACTTTATTAACAAGGCAGTCTTTTATGGTTCATAAAACAGTTACTAAGTCTGGTGGCTTTTTAGGCCTCCTATCTTCTACATCTTTCACTAACCCATTCAGATCTTGCCAACATTTTGTTTCATCGGGTGGCTTTTTAGGTTTTGGAATTTCAAAGTCTTTAGCAAGGTACATCACTACTTGTTCTGCTATCATTTTAACAGGTGGTTCTTTTGGTATCTGTAAATCTATTTCTTTCATTACATTTGTTAAGGCTTGCCCCAGTATAGTATCATCTGGAGGTTCCTGCAAATTATGCCCCCGTGTTACATTACTGAATAATTCATTCGGTTTTGGCCCAGTTTCACTTTCTGTATCTTGCCTTGGAAAAATGTCACTAATTTTCTCATACCCTCTTTCAGTAAAAGTATATTCACTTTCATTTACACCTGAGAATTCATCTTCACTGGAGTCATCACTACTCTTTTCCTCACTATCAGATTCACTTAAGTACTCGACTTTTGAACAATAGGGAAAGTTATTATATTCATTCTTATCTGTATTCATATATCCTTCATCGTCTGAACTATCACTGATTTCATTTTCGTCATCAGATTCGAGCAATAAGGCAACTTTTAAACAGTGAGGCAGAGTATCACTAGATGTTTCAGTCACTTTGTTTTCCGACCCATTCTCTACACAATGCACATCGTTTGGACAGTCAGTCACTTCTGTTATATCACTTTGAACGATTTCAGCCTTAACTTCATACTTAGTATAATCATCACATACTTCAATAACTTTCATTTCATTTTCTTCCATGCTGTCATTTTCAGGTAATCGTGCGAAATTCTTACTAGACCCTTCTGCATCAAAACTATTAAACAACTTTCCATCAACAATAATTTCATCTGCACTGCTCATAATGTCATGATTACTAACGTCCTCCTCTATCTCATTTTCACCTATTATTAATTGAGCACACGTCTTTTGCGTGGCATATTCTACCTTCCTTTCCTCTTTATTCATCACAACCTCCCCCACATCTACATCTTTTACCTCATACACATCATTAGCAGTACAAATGTTCTCCTTTTCACTCGCCTTTTCTGGCTCCCTTTTATTCTTTAATAAAGTCTTTTCACACGATTCCAATACCGAGTTATCATTATCATATGACATATTAACTTTATTTTCATTTCTACATTCATCTACTACTGAAACCGGCCATCGGAAGTGTCCGATCCCGCCTCTTCTGTCTCTCTCTACGGCAGCCATCTTGTTCTGACGTCTGCCTTTTGTGTCTGCTGCCAAGTGCAATGTACGCTGCTCCGGCAACCGCTGGCCCGAGCACGAACGGTCACGTGACTTCGCACTGGGAACGCCACTATGTATCACTCCGCGCCCGTCTGCTATAGGCACGCCCTTAACCTTCCTGCCCCGTAGTTTACATCTTTCCTTCTCGAATCTAATATTTGGCATCTTTTCTTTGGGCCCAAAACCGGTTTCCACGTGAATCCGGCCCGTAACACACGCGGTTTTTAGTTTTCCATTTCGTCTCTAGTTTGGGGATTCCGTGCTATGTATCCTCTGCCGCGCGTTGTATAATTTCCTCTACCTCTCGCACGACCTCTATGAATCGTGTTTACACGAAATCTATCATTTTCCTGCCGTTCAGCTTGGTCATTACTTTCTCACGAATAATTATTGTTATTATGGGGACGGTACTTGCGATTTCTTCGCCAGTGATCTTCATCCTCTACCCTTTCCAAGAACGCAGAAAAACTTCTGTGTGTACTCCCAACATATCGTTTCGAATCCTCAGGCAGTTTCTGCCAAAGCACCCAAACGATCTCAGCTTCAGTTCTTCTAGCCTTCAAATGTATCAGTTTTCTATACCATGATTCGCATAATTCTTTCATGGTTTGCCTACCTCTGATGTCATACAACCTGGCCATTAGAAATTCACACCACAACTGGTCTTGTTTTTGTTCTGACCAGTATTCATCAATAAATTTTTGTTTGAAGGTTTCAAAAGACATCTGGTTAGTATCAAGATTCAACCCCCACCTTTTTGCTTCTCCCGTTAATGCACTGATTACAACATTAATTTTTTCCTCGTCAGACAAATATTCAGGAAAATTTCCTTCGCAATGCTTTACAAAGTCTAGGGGGGTGCCATCCATTATGCCTCTTTGCTGGGTCGATATTTTCCTCGCCGTCTAATATTTTACTGAAAGGCATTTTTTCAGTAAAATGTGTAGGTCCGGTTTGTATTTTTCTTTCCAAGTCATACATTTTGCCTTGGATTTGTGAAGTGTTATGTTCACACTTCTTTTCACAAGTAAGAATCTGTTTGGTTAGAGCTCTGCTTGTTTCTGTTACAGATTGTTTAATCTGTGCAAATTCTGCATTACATTCGGTTTGTATTTCGGATTTAATACCGAATACCTTTTCGTCAACCTTAGTACAGACTAAGGGTTCAATTTGATCTTGAATTTTAATTACTTCAGAGTCAACTCTTTCGTTAATGTCATCAATTTGTCCTTGTACATTGGCAATATTGCCATTGATGACAGTAATTTCGCTTTTAATACTTTTAATTTCATTACTCACTGTTCCTACCCTTGAGTTGACTTCTTCAATTTGTTTACTAAGTCTGGTAATCTGCATTTCGATTTGTGCATTAATATTGTCACAGTGTGCTGCAATTTGTGCCTTAATATTGTCATTGATATTGTTATTTTGCGCTGCAATTTGTGCCTTGATTCTGTCATTTTCTGCTGCATTTTGTTGCCCCTGTGCTGCAATTTGTGCAGACAACATTTTTAACAATTCTATCATATCTGAATTCTTTTCACTTTTATGTCCTGCTACATTTTCCTGTTCAAGTTCTACTTTCCTTTCAGTTTTTGGCGATTCAAACATATCCCTCGATTCATCAGCATAGCCACTGTCTTCGACAACATTGCCTACATTGTCTTGCTTAGTACGCGCTATACACATAGCTTCAATCTGTTTATTAACGTCTGCGTGATAATGTACGTAATTTAATTTGCGCGTCACGCCATCTGTTGGTGTGCTGCCTGAACTGCTCTCGGTTGCATTCTGCTCTCGCGTGTCTACATTTATTTCTAGTTTCCTGTCCATTTTAGCTATTATTAAGTACTGATACCTTTTATTTATAATTTAAACTGAACTTTCACTACTAGTTCTGTCAAATAATGTACAGGTTCATGCCGCTGGACGTTTTATGTTCACTCTATGTTTGTAAAATGCTAACTACTTTTAATTTTTTCCGTCTGTATGTGCAAACTGAACAACGTCCTGTCACGGTCGCCACGCATAACACTCCTACCTGCTACTGTTATACCATAACCTCAATGCCAGAAGCAGGTTGTAACATAAAACAATTTTGTAAAAGCAACTATGGCACAAAGCAACAGAGCAGTGTTACCCTCTGAGAGGAATTTTGTGAGTTTGACCGTGTTGTTCCTAACGGAGATGGGTCATCGGAAATGAAAGTCAGAATTACGTAAATATTTGTATAGTAACAAACAAAATTTTGCCTAGCTATACTGTTTATAAAATAAGGGAAACGGTCGCCAGCCTAATTAGGCAAGAGAAAGATTAAAGTTCTCGTTTATAAAAGTAGGTATAAGTAATTATAATGGACAAATTCAACCTAGACTTAGCCACACGCGAGTGCAATGAACTCTGACACACATATGTTTTAAGATTGAAGCTAACAACTGGAGCAGCACAAACTATTTGCTAAATTATAAGAGATACCGAAACACCCTATTACTTTCAGGGTTACATAAAGTGAATGGTCTTTATAACATTACTATTAACAAGCACTTCTAATACACAAGAAACACAAACACTTAGCAAACATGAATATTTAATGTTTCACAACTGCAGCTTTCTCACTTTTACCACAGCGAAACACAATACTGATCAAATTGCAAGAAACTGACTCAGCTTTTAGAATTTACTACCAACAATAATGTGATCATTTGCCTTATAAGCCTCAGTCTTAAGAACTTTTAATATTGAAGTTAGCAACAGCACTTTAAATAGCAGTTTTAATAGGAAAATTATTTTGAAAAATAATATTTACTTTAACTCACTCTATTGCCACATTAACGTTAACTTTCTTTTTACTAAGTTCAAGAGGCATTAATTAGCAAAACTCTGGTCATAAATGTTCTTTCAGTAGTGACACTCGGTAATTACTTTAGTTCAAATGGAAAGGAACCTGAGAGGTGTTATGATGAGGAGAATATCAAGGTAGGTACATAAATTCAGATACAAATTACCTTATATTTCAGCACATTAGCACATCCATTAAGCTGATCCTTCACTGTACATTATTATAGTATTAAGTTGCAATGATTGCGCAACGTGGTGGCAACTGCATGTTGGTAGGTGGATTCGTGGGCAGAATTGCTGGACTCTGTCATTTCTTGGCGGCGACGACAGATACAAATTCCAGAATAGTTCCAGCTATTTATCCATCCATCCGAGGCCTTGGAAAGAAGCAGGAAAAGCCTCTCTCTGAATCAGTACAATATGCACCTTTATAATAGCAGTGCACGGACTCGTAGCTCGTCTCCGACTCGTGGCTCGTCCCCGACCAGTAGCTCGTCCCCGACTCGTGGCTCGTCCCCGACTCGTGGCTCGTCCCCGACTGCTGGCTCGTTTCCGACTGACTATCAGTTCCACCTTTTCCACCTAGGCCAACCACAATTTGCACGCGCTAAACAGTTCCGTTCCCGAGGGGAACCACTACACCTTTTACATACAGAATAACTAAGAAACCTAAGTGAAGGTCAGCAGTTTACATGACAGCAAACAAATACATTAAATAAAACAGAACATTTTCACATATTGACACTTCTACAAACAAATTATTCACACAAAATTACAATTATATACAGTAAGTTTTGTTCCCTCCAAATGTGACAAAGATTTTAAATTACAGATACACTACTTTGCATAGAACCAAAACATGACATCAAAGTTTATATAAAGAAACCAGTACACAATTTTATGTTATCGATTCAATCACATTTACAGAAGATCAACAATGTAACATTTAAAAAAAAAAAAAAAAAAAAAAAAATCCATACAGCATAAGAGCTGTGGTGTTACAAAATGCTTTGCTCATTTCATATAAGGTAAGTAATTGGATGTATGTAAGTAAGTGAGATATCTCAGACAATTATAAGGCAAGGGTTTTTTCCCCATTTCATGTTTTGGAAAATAAAGAGTCACCTTATATTCACTGATAAAGCTATAGCTGCTAAGGTCAACATTTTTCCATTGTTTAACAGGATATATAGTGGTTGTCTTACATTTACAAATGAAGCTTTGGCTACTGAGGTCACACAGAAATTTATTTTGAAGAATTCAGGACAGAGGTGGCCAAATAAAACTCAACTTCCAACAGGTTCAAGATATCACGATATGCCGAAGTGCCTTGATAAACTATCAACGCTATGCAAAGAGTCATGTGACAACTCAGACATTGCTTGTGTAAGTGATATGCGAGAAACTATGAAACAGCTACTACAAAAATATGTTGCTCTGCATAAAATTTGACTATTTTCTGGAACGTGGGAGGAAACTGTGCCATATTGTATCATTTACAGACTCTTGTTGTATTTGATCAGGTTCAGAGTAAAAGTTCTCATACACGTATGGATACCATGTTGAAATAAAGGAGAAATGTTATCCTTCAAAAAAGTTACTGGATTCTGAAACTGGATCAATATTTTGATTGAGAGACTGTAATGATTTGATAAGTGCATTGCAAATGATAAATTCGGTCGCTGTTCATGTATTAGAATTCTGTATAAAAATGTTACCAGTTTTTAATCAGATGTTGAACATGATGCTGACATTCTGACAAAAAATGATGGAACAAATGAAATAGATCATATTAAATGCATTTGCAAGAATAAATTACAGTCTCAAGACGTGATGTAGAGCTGGTACCAATAGATGTCAGAAGATGGAAGCCGAGAGGAAGTTTGACAGTTGAACTGAATCATGATATTAAATTATGTATTAGCTGTTGCTACTGCTGCTGTTACATATGATTGCAATATCTTCTGGGGCACAAGTCAGTGTTTAACAGTTGATCAAGCACAACACTATTCCTCTTCCAATCCTTCTACAGTGATATCAGCTTAGGTGAAAACTTGATTAGTACAGGCAGGGGAGTAGCGCATGGCCAGCAAATTACATTGTTTTATTGGCCAACCATTGGAATCTATCTTGCGTGCTTCAGCTTTTTAGGAACATGTAACATGTTTAAATTGCAGTTTGCCTGAATCAGTTTGTAGTCGGAATTGAGTTTTGACTGTAAAATTTTACAAGAACTCAACAAGAGTATTCATTTCTGCAGGAGAAAATGAAAGTCTAGATGAGGAACAGAGGCATACGTAAGTGTTTCATGATGCCATGTAGTTGACAGTCACTGAGACATATGACGGGAATGAAACCATGTCTCTGATGCTGGATCAACATTGTCTTCTCACCACTCTCTCATTGGCAGTATCTTTGGATGAAAGACATATTGTAACATATGTCAAAATAGAAGCATAATCCTATACGTATATGCATAAAAATAGCTGTATTCTGATATCGCAAGGTAACCACATCATCAGAAATGGCAACATATTAGGAAGAAACAGCCAAATGTGACCACGATGATATAAATTTCACAGATGTGCGATGATGATGATGAGTAAAAACTAGTGGTACCCCAGATGACAGGGTTGCTATGTGAAAAATGTATAAAGGAAATCCATCAGAAAATTAATGTAAAACTTTTTTTCTTCGTTTGTTTTATTTGTCCTTCCATTATCAAATTGTTAACAATGAACAAACGGCATGCATTTAGAATAGGTATTATGTTAACTTCTGAGACAGATACTATAACAGTTTGTAATTTTGATTAGTCAGAATATCCACCTCCTTATATATAAAAGTCTTGTGTCACAGTGCCATACTCCTATGAAATGACTCGATCAATCCTAATGAAATTTTACATGTATATTTGGTACATCTGAGAATCTCTCATAATCTATTTTTCATACCCCTAAGTGATAAGAATGGTCCACCCCAAAAAAATTTTTCTTGTTTTTTGGACAGAACTTTTTATTTTTATTTTTTTTATGGTGTGGCATTACTTAATACACACAACCCTAAATTTTCACCCCTCTATCACCTACCCCCATTTTTAATAGCAATTTTAGTAATTAAATAATTTCAACCCCGGTCGATAACTGATCAATTATCACTTGCTCAGTTATCCTCTCCAAATGTGTACCAATGATATTCAATAGATAGTCAATTGAAGAAAATGTACCAAAAGGCATGACTCAAATTTCCCTCTTTAAATCAACATAACTAGGCTGAGAAGTTCATCTAGGTACACGCATCATTTGCCAAACCGACATTTAGGCCTAGTGCACATGCATCGATTTTTATCATATGGAAATATATCATACAATCAAATTCTTTTAGTAGGACAAAGAAATTCCTCTGCTCTCCTTTGTTCCTCTACAAGAATTTAACTGTACAATATTTTTACTTACAATAAAAATCGATGTGTGTGGGCTTGGCCTAATTCATAATGCTGGCGATCACATTTCTACACAAAGTTGCTGCTATGTTTGTATGCTCATGGAAGAACTGTGTATTGGCTGCAATTGTTAAATCCAAGTGATCTACCATAGAAACGCACTTCCCTCTTAGCCTTTTCTCACTCCCTACACAGTTTTCAGTTATTATTATTGTTTGTGTCACGAGCTACCACCAACAATGGCTATTGTGTTACATGTATACACTGTGTTACACATATGCATTATTCTTATAGACCAGAGATAATTTAGATGGCGAAACAAAATAACATATTATTCTTAAGACCTGCTATACCCGGTGAACTTCGTTCCGCCTCTGAAAAAACTTTATTTTTTCTCAAGAATGCCCTTGAAAACAGGGGGTTGTCTTCTAATCAGAGCTGTCTTCTGATCATGGCTGTCTTCTGATCATGTCTGTCTTCTGATCATGGCTGTCTTCTGATCAGGGCTGTCTTCTGATCAGGGCTGTCTTCTGATCAGGGCTGTCTTCTTATCAGGACTGTGTCCTAATTTAAATATTGGAAGTACTTTGCAAACTTTGAGGGAATTGGGAGACACTGAAGACTGTAAACAGTCCTTAAGTATGGAAGCAAATATTGTACACATCAAATCTATTGTTTTCTTTACCATGTAATTTTAGAGCCAGTAACAGCCCATACTTAAGAGTTTGATAATTCTGAGACTTCTTTTAAATATAAGAAGCAACAGTCTCAACTTCTAATGATTACTAGCAAGTGTGGTGTCCCATTTTTCTGGCAAGTAATACTCCTGATTTAGGCAGCTGATACTGTAGCGATTCTACTACTCTTCACTTATTGAAGGATAGAACCAATAGAACTATATTCCCGAGTATCTAGGATGTGGATCAAACCATCTGGCAGAAAGAAATGTGTGTCAATTTTTCCCCCTTTCCAAAAGTGCGCATATATCCATTACTAAGATAGTCATACTGCTGGCCAATATGCAATGTCCTGTAACATGACTCAATGCATAGCAGCAGAGGTATTTCTTCATAGAAAATGGATCCATAGAGATGACATAACCCATCATCGTCTGCAGAACCCATTGTCCAGCTGAGGCAGGTTGCTGACGCACTGTCCTGTGTGGTCCTGATGCTTGAGCATCGCTTTTCTTCACCCTCTGTTACAGATAGTGAAGAAGTTTCTAAAAATATTGTGCTGAGTCCCCATTTCTCCCAAATAAAGGCTTTACTACCTCAAATGGTGAAGGCATCTTCCTGCCATATACTACACTATATGACAGGGTGAAAGCACAATATTGCTGTGTTCTTTTACAGTTCTAAGCTGATACAGCATATGGGAGTCACACCTCTGTCATTTGGTTGGTGTTCACCAAAAAATTTAAAATTTGGCAATTGTAAGATGAAAATGCTGCCTTCTTCCATTTGAAGGGTAGGTCTAGTCCTAAGGTTGTGAATGCTTAGCAAATTTGATAACTTTTTCATCAAATCGGACATAAAATTGATAGCTTCATCTGTTATTATTGTCAGCAACATGAAATTTCAGTAGCACCTGGTATTCCATAAATGATCAGGCAACAGCCATCCACACTATTTCAAATTGTTTGGATGCTTCTGACAAACTTTGCAGTTGATGTCTGTATAATAGGTTGAAATCGGCATGTTGTGCACACAGTATACCATCACCACCTTATCGTAGCACTGTCCGTGCTGGTGGGAGAGTTTGCGTGTTCCTGTAATGCCGAGAGCTACACCGGTGGTAGCGTGGCTACTGGCAGGTTCAACCTAGCTGGTCAGGTCTCAGCAGAGGAGCCAGACGAAGTGTGCCTCACAACGACCTACCGTCCTTTCCTCCCTTTCCCTTCCAGTCCCTTCCCTTTCCTTCTTCCCTTCTGTCAGTCTCTTCATCGGTGTAGGAGGCGGGTAATATCGATAGGTAAACACTCACGGCTTCTGTACCGACGAAGCAAGGCACCTGTGATGTGCCTTAAGGGCGTATGTCAGGATACTTCCAGTGGCATATGGCCATTCACTGCATCCCCTGCCTCTTGCCAGTTGTATCGGCCCTACGATCCACTGCCAACCAGAGGCAGAGGATGAGAGAGTGGATCTGCATCTGCGCAACTGCTTGTCCACTTTAAATAGCTTCACGCGCAGATGACTCCGGCAAAGTTTCAATGGACTATGAGCATTGAAAGTCCTGCGGCGATGGAGTACTGATGGTGAGGCAAGGGTTTGGTGTACCTGAACCTTAGTTGGTGCTCTGCACGTTAGGCGGTCAGACGTTGATGGTCGTTCTGGTACTCGTGAGAGACGGGAGGACTGGTTCGGCAGCTCATCAGACGACAAAGCAGCCCTATTTAGGATCACTCTGCTTTCCCTAATCCAGGGAGGGGCCTAGAAAAGGTGGCCTAAACATAGCCCGTCTCAACCCAGCACAAGTGGCAAACTGCGGTCACTTGTTCACTAACATATGCGGTCAAAAAAATAATAAAATAAACAGTTACCTTAAATATCTAATGATTGGAGTCTGGAACGTCCGTACTTTACAGGATAATGACCATAATCAGTGCCCAGAGAGAAAGACAGGACTTATCGCAAGGGAATTGGCTAGATATAACATCGACATTACCGCCGTAAGTGAAACACATCTTAGTGACTCTGGACAGTTATGTGAACCGCTCGGAGGTTATACCTACTACTGGAGTGGAAAATCATCCACTGAAAGGGCGGAAAGTGGGGTAGGCTTTGCCATACGCAATAAATTGGCATGCTCACTAACAGAACTCCCAAAAGGTATCAGTGACAGAATAATAACATTCAGACTTCACCTGGCATCCAAGAAATATCTTCACCTGATCAATGTATACGCACCTACATTGCCATCTCCGGATGAAGAGAAGAACAAGTTCTACCAAGACCTCCGACATGTCCTTAGGGATATTCCTTCTGCAGATAAACTTCTGTTACTTGGTGATTTTAATGCTCGTGTTGGGAATGATTTCAGTGCTTGGAATGGAGTCCTCGGTCGCCATGGGATTGGAAAATGCAACTCGAATGGTTTGGATCTTCTAACTCAATGTGCCGAGTTTGAACTCTGTCTGACAAATACATATTTTCGTCTGCCTGAAAAATATAAAACGACATGGATGCATCCGCGATCTAAACACTGGCACCTTCTGGATTATGTGATAGTACGGAAAAAAGATCTTGGTGACGTACTGGTCACATGTGCAATGAGAGGCGCTCAGGGATGGACAGACCATCGACTCTTGAGGTCCAAATTAAAGATAACTTTGAAGGCACCACGCTGAGCTTCACACAAAATACCAACAAAATTGTCCTGCAAAATCTTGGCCAATGATCAGACTATGAGAGCAAAACTGGATGAAAAATTTGGTGTCGATGGCCTTTTGATATCTGAATCTGCCCCTGTAGATGAACAGTGGAGTGCATACGCTAGCAGACTGCGTGGCTGTGCTTCAGAAGTCTTGGGAAAGCCTCAGAAGAAGCACCAGGACTGGTTTGACGACTCAGATCCAGAGATCAGAAAGCTAATTAATGATTTCAGAACCTCTCTTCACACCCCTGATGATAACAAGTGTAGAGCAGCGCATTACAATCTGAAAGTGAAGGTACGTGCTCTCAAAGACAGTTGGTGGGCAAATAAAGCAAATGAAATACAGCTATATGCCGACACACACCAAACGGGCAGATTCTTTGAGTCCCTGAAAACTATCTTTGGTCCAAGAGTTGGGAAGATAGCACCAGTCTATAACAAAGATAAAAGTTGTCGGCTGACGCAACAGAGTGACATCCTGTCTCGGTGGGCGGAACATTTTAATGACGTTCTTAATCCCGACCATCAGACAACCGATATTCCATACACAGAAGCACTTGAAGACCTGCCAGTTGAGGAACAACTTGCGGATGCCCCTTCCTACAATGAATTCATTTCAGCACTGGCTAAGCTGAAAAATGACAAAACAGCAGGATTAGATAACTTGCCATCAGAGCTATATAAATATGGGGGGCCAAACATCAAGAAACCATTGTTTGCTCTCATCTTAAGGATTTGGGAGTATGAAATGATTCCACAAGACTGGAAAGATGCTTGTATTTCCAAGATCTATAAAGGCAAGGGTGACATATCAGACTGCAGCTCCCACAGGGGCATTTCTCTTCTGTCAGCAGCGGGAAAAGTCCTTGCCCACATAGTTAACACCCGGTTAACACACTTTGCAGAAAAACTGCTACCAGAGACCCAGTGTGGCTTTCGCCCAAACAGAGGCACAGTGGATGCCATATTTGTTGTCAAACAAATGCAAGAGAAAAGTTTAGAGCAACATCGGCCTTTGTTCATGTGCTTTGTAGACCTGGAAAAAGCTTTTGATCGTGTCCCACGGGAAGCTCTCTGGATCATACTAAAGAAAACTGGGTGCCCTGACAAAATTGTCAGTTTGATTCGGCAGTTTCATGAAAACATGATGGCAAAAATCCGCCATGAGGACAAGCTCTCAGAACAGTTTCCCGTGACATGTTGTGTAAAACAAGGCTGTGTTCTGCCTCCCACACTCTTCTCACTTTACTTCGCAGTTGTTATGAGAGACGCGACCAAAGCCTGTAGTAATCAAATTAGTCTCGACACAAGGACAGACAAAAGTGTCTTCAACATCTCTCGCCTCAGAACAAAAAGTCGCGTAACCAAACTATCCATCTTAGAGATTCTCTACGCGGATGATGTATGCATGATGGCTAATTCTTGCGAAACTCTTCAGACTTACATAAACCTGCTAAATGCCTCCTGCAGAAGATTTGGCTTAGCCATTAGCATCACTAAGATGCAAGTTCTTAAACAACCACTTAGATGTCTTAATGCAGATGACTCTAGTATTGAGATAAATAACAAACCCTTGCAAAATGTGTCAAAGTTCAAATACCTGGGAAGCGAAATTAGAAGTGACAACAGCCTGACATCGGAAATCGCAGCGTGTATAGGCAGCGCAGCCTCAGCCTTCGGTAAGCTTAATGACCGAGTATGGAAATCACATGATCTCAAACTACAAACAAAAATTGCAGTCTACAAAGCATTAGTATTATCCACCTTACTCTATGCCTCGGAAACCTGGTGCTGTTACAAAGCTGACATTAAGAAGCTAGATAAATTTCATCTTCGATGTCTGAGATCAATTCTGCGCATCAAATGGGAAGACAGTGTCCCAAACACGGAGATTTTGCGCCGCGTGAAACTGGCTGGTATTGAAGCTTTAATAATGAAACATCAACTGAGATGGAGTGGTCACTTAGTACGCATGGATGACAGTAGGCTACCTAAAGCGGTGTTCTACTCGCAGCTCTCGTGCGGGAAGAGGAGGAAAGGTAGTCAACACCTGCGATATAAAGACACCATTAAACGCCACCTTGCAGCCTGTGGCATCCCAAGCAACCGTTTGGAGGAGCTAGCATTGCGCCGATCGGAGTGGCGATCAACTGTACATAAGAGCATCAAACAATTCGAGCAAAAGCGTGTAATGGACCTGGATGCTAAAAGAGAGCTCCGAAAATCTCAGCTCAAGCCTGTCTACACGTATACTTACAACTCCGCTGGTCAACTTCACTGTGCTCCATGCAACATGATATTCAAAGCGAAATTCGGATTCGCGAGCCACATCCGAGCCTACCACAACAAGGACAGAGAAGACTGACGGAGTCACTGTTGCCGGACACGGCAAGGAGGAGGACATCATACCATTTCTAAAATCCGGCTCCTGCTTCTGGTCCTTGGCCAAAAGTTTATGGTTACTCATCACTCAGTTGGTATTCAACCTCCATGATCTACCGAAAAATTGTCATATGCTTGCATTAGTGCTTTCCTAGAAAGCTGCAGGTACCACCACGCATGGTCCACAGTCATTCTGCGCAACAAGCCCCTGTGTGTCACAGACTGTGGTTGCTCCCTAAATTTGGCTGTCAGTGTTAGCAAAAGTTCCTTCTTTCACTCTGTAGTGCTCTTATTCATTGCTCACAGTACTCCAGCCTTTCTGCTTACTGGTGGTTATCTAATTGAAGAGTGTTTTAATCCTAGAAACCACTTCAATGCAGTATGGTCTGTCACATCTTAATAATTTCTTCCATGCCAGTAACAATTTAAGTACATTAAACCATAGATGATGGCCAGGGTCTCCTGTATAATCAAAAGCTATACTTTCTTGTTCCAATTGATGACTTTTTTGGGAAACAATTAAAACAGATGCACCATGCAGATTATCATTACATTCAATAATCCCATAAGCAACCTATTGCTCGAGCAATTCCTACATTATTGGCTGTAGATCTTTCAGGAATCTGTATGGTTTCCCATGAATTTGTCCATCACTACCCACTGGTATCATACATTGCATAGCTGTTGTTGCTGGTAATGGTCCACCACAATTTAAAAAAGTCTAAGTCATCACAGTGAAGTTTTGACCACTGTTCTGTCTGTCTGCACAAAGTGAATCACCTTTTCATGTGATGTTGATGGATTGACAGTCTACGTGGGACTGTCTCCTCTTGACATACCTAATCATCATCCCGCAGGATGTCCAAGTTTAATTCCCTGGCAGACAGACCTCATCTGAACTGAAGTTATCCACACACCTCGCGACTATACAAGCTCGACCTATTATCTTACGCTTGCTATATTACCACGCAGAAAACATACAATGTATTCATCTCTTTAGTGGATTCCAACAGCTCCACAGCACTCATCATCTCACTTGATAGGTCACCAAGACTATCAATTCTGTATCTGTTGGTAAAATACTGTGCAAACTGAACTTCAGTGGACACATCTGCAGCACATGCATCACATGCATTATACTTGAAACTTGTGACAATGTCACACTAGCAGTGGTCGTTTGCATCTGGACTGTTGTCCTTGATCTGCATTTTCTGGATATGGGGCGACACAGTACCCATCAGCAATGAGTGGCAGTAATTCCATCTGGTCCTGAAAATTTCATACACCAAAAATGAAACTGAGCCATGTTGATCCCAATGACACCACATCATTGTCTCTTACTCCACACAACCTATATCATGTAGTTGCAACATATTGCCTGGAAATGCTCGTAAAAAATACATCCAGGGTCTAGCCTCCACCAGAATAAATCTTATCAGTTTTGGCGTTTTACCTTAATGCTTAGGATTGTGTATTGACCTTCGTAATTATGTCTGAAAATGCATCTACTGATTGATTCCATTTCAGTGACAAACCATTCAGCTGTTCTCTAGAAAGTGTCCAACTCAACCGTTTGCAATACAGTTGGTAAAGCCTTTTAATAATCTGTTCAGATGCCTGTTCCTTAATCTATCTCTCAAGGTACATTATGTGTATCTTTGAGTTACCATTCCACCTTAAATTTGCAAACCGGCCTGATGAGATATGATTGTATATGGTTAGTTAAGGGCAGCTTTCAAATCATGAATAAATACTGATACACTGTCAGTGAATTTATCCAAAACAAAGAGGCACCAAATTATCATGCCTATAAATCCTGTTGCAGCTAATGATATTCAGTGAGGCTTTTCCCTGTACCAGCTCAGCTTGCCAACACTCTTTAATGGCTACAAAATGTTAATGGGCTCCTGTTATATTACTGCTCCTTTGCACATGCAATACTACTGCTCCATTGCAGAGATGCTGAAGTATATAGGCATGCTACTCACACCGTAAAAAAATTGATCACTTGGGCTCAGAGGGCTGGCTGGGTTCAGGAGGCTGTCCAACCATCACACCAGGTGTGGTGAGTGGATTCTCATCTGACACCCACGGGCATTAGTGAAACAGTATCAAGACACAGAACTGTTATTTTTGATAAAGTGCAATGATTGACTTTTCTACACTCCAGCACAGTGACAGAAGCACCCACCCAGTACACGCTGTCTGAGGCGAGTGGCAGCAGCATCAGCTCTGGCTGTGTAATGGCACCAGACCTGTCAGTCCTATGCAGCCGACACTTTGAAAGTGTGCCTCAGTTACTGGGTATATTCTGTGCAGGCTTGGTATGTGAAGTATTACCTACCTTCATGTCTCATCTTTCATTTATACTGCACAGGTTTGAACACTTTGGTGCCTACCCCTCCCATTTGGTATGACAGATCATGGCTTTTAACCTTTAATCTAGTTTGATTAACTTTTGTGTTTTTGGCATTCAGTCTGCAACACTAAGATACATCCAGTTGTCGCGTGCACACTTGAGATGCCCGAATGCTGTTCTGTCACTCGTGCTCTGAGAATTAATAGACAATGAATTATTGTCACACGACAGATACTTGCATCAGTATCACATTATCCAACATGAATGCCATGCGACTTGATCTCAAAGTTAATGTCATGATCAATGGGAAATTGCTAATTTAATAAGTGACCTTCCCATAACAAAACAAACTTACCATTTTCATGATTACAACAGCTTCTTACATCATATATGTGACAAGAATTGGGAATAGCAGGAGTATAAGTTATTGAAAAATTTTTCACCTATATTCTGGTTTATAATAATTATTGAAGAATCTTCCAAACTTTCTATTCACAAAGTGAATTCCTTACTGATTGAGCTCTGATTAACTTTACATTCTGCTCTTTCAAGAAAGAACTGAACGATGATCTACAAAGCAGTCCATAATCACGATATAAAGGTTTCAAAATGTACACTGGTCAAACTGCTGGTGCTGATGTATGGACACAAAGAAATTTGTTCTGTTTTTGGCCATTATCACTCGACAGATGATAAAATCTAAAATATTAGACCTACATACTCCTGAATGGTATCACTGGAACCTTTGCGAAAATATCTGCATACATTCCTTGCTTAAAATGAATCTACATAAAATTCACAAATGAGGCAGTAAGATGATTCTCACTGGACATGTTTCAAATGAGCGATGATTTCTTAGAAAATTGACTGGTCACTTATATTCCATGTATCAGTGAGGTTAGTGAACATGGAAACACTGTTAGATCATTTTGGCTCAGGTACGTATTGAATTAAACAACCAATGTAGTGTTTGGACTCGACGGTCATAGCTCATATAAAGAAATGTGGCAAACATCGGAATTAAATACATGCATCTCCTAGTCTGATCAATTCTATCTAGTAACAGGAAGAAATTAAAACTTATTCTGAATTATTGAAGCTTGGTTCTTAGAAGACTGCAGAGCTCTGAAAAATGCAGTAGACACTCACTGGTCCCAACCAGCTTTCCCCATCAGCCTGCCTAAGACTTTATGGGGCAATGGGAAGAAAGAGCATTGCCACCAGCTGCACATATCCCATGGATAATGGGCCATTCTCTCACTCGAGGCAAGCTATATAAATGGCTTAGGAGGACTCCTTTTGAAATTGTTTGCAGCTGATACTGATATTTGCCATCCAAGGAAGGCATCACAGTATTAAAATCAATTGCAAAATTATCTAATCTTAATATCTGTATGGTGTGAAGAATGGAAATGTGATACCACCCCCCCCCCCCAAAAAAAAAGATAAATAAATAAAAAGTGTGAGGTCATTCACATAAGTACCAAAATAAATCTGTGAAATTTCAACTACAGAGGAAACCACATAAATATAAAAGGTAGTCTGTTCTACTAGATGTGTAGGCTTTTGAGTTACAAACAACTTAAATTGAAATGATAATGTTGTTTAGAAGCCAAGCCAAAGACTGCATTTTATTGCTAGAACATTTAGTAGACACCAACGTATTCTTGTAGTTTATGGGATCCTTATCAGATAAGACTAATTGAGTACACTGAAAAAGTTTAAAGAAGGACACTTCATTTTGTAATATCGTGAAATGGGTGGAGGGGGGAGGTGAAGTGGAGAGAAAATCACTGATATGATAATTGTCATGGCAACCATTTAAACAAACACTTTTTTCATTGACGCTAGATTTACGTAGAAATGTGGAAATATTTGGTTGACACCTATGTAAGTACGGAGAAATTTCAATTCAACAATTCTAACAACTTAAATGTATCCATGTGGAAACTGAACTCTCTTAAGTGTTTGTCTTTCCTACATGCAGCTGGAGAGTGGAACGGTAGAGAAAAAATGTGAACATGGTTCAAAGAACCCTCTGACATGCACTTACTGGAGCATGTCATCAATCTACATCTACACTACTTCTATGCAACTTGCACTAAACGACATCAGTCTCCACAATGGGTCCTGCTGTTCCACAGAATCACATAGACAGCTTGACAAGTAGACAGCATACTGACATAGGTTGCTCCTCCAGCCTGCTCTGCTGCAGAATGAATAACTGTACTGGAAATGAGTAGTTCTTGTGGGAGGCTGCTATGTGTTCATTATGCATCTGATCTGCTTTGTCCATCTGCTCAGCTTTCCTGAACGCTCCATGATGACCCAACTTTACTTTCCAGTCACTCTCGCTGCTGTATTTTGTAGCATCAGCATACGGCTATTTCATCTGAGTTACACTTTCTTGCTTAATTGTTTATGGTAAACAGAATGACAGCACCTCCCTCCTAAGATATTTTGCTCCATAGGCTTCTCAGACAGCCCAGCTCATATGGTATGCAGCAATCTGTTCCATAATCTGGACATAATTACAATTTCAACGGTCTCCCCAAAACGAAATGTCACTCTATTACTGCAGCTTGGCCTGCTTTCCTCTGCTTCCTAAGTTGCCAGGTAAGATGTCTGAATTTTTACTGGACTGTGCCATTATATTCATTCTCGGCACAGCACTTCATAGCAGAGTGTTGTCAGTATTGTAGTAGAAGATATACATGTATCAGATGGCTATCCATTGGTCAATATCATTTCAGTGTTCAATATTTTTCAAATGTAAACGAATTTTGTATCAGATTTAACTCATTAAACACCAACAGTAAAGCTCTTCAAATTTTACAATGGGTGTTTATCTCACATGCAGAAAATGTCTGGCTTCTGCCACACTCCCCTTGTGCCAGATTTTGAACATACAAAATCAGTATTTGAGACAGGAGTTAATCCTGGCATTGATTCATGGTTCATAATTGAGATGATTCACGAACTTGTACAGCAAGAGTATGCATCCTGAACAATGTTAGTATTGATGGTGTCTCCACAGGAGTAGTGAGAGATAGCCAGATTCCCTTTCTTTGTATTGTAAAGTGTATCACCTCCTCTCTGCTACTGGGGCCAATGTGATATTCAGACATAGTGTGCATGGAATTCTGCTGAAGTGAGGTTGTTGTCTAATCTAATCCCAACATCAGAATGGAGGTGAGTCAGTCAACTCGTAAAATCAAAATGTGATGGCAAAGCATCCTGATTTGTGTATTTAACCAACCAGCTCAGGTAACTTACCATGACCTACATCTACATCTACATTTATACTCTGCAAGCCACCGAACGGTGTGTGGCGGAGGGTGCTTTATGTGCCACTGTCATTACCTCCCTTTCCTGATCCAGTCATGTATGGTTCGTGAGAAGAACGACTGCCAGAAAGCCTCCATGTGCACTCGAATCTCTCTGATTTTACATTTGTGATCTTCTCAGGATGTATTAGTAGGGGGAAGCAATATATTCGATACCTCATCCAGAAATGCACCCTCACGAAACCTGGACAGCAAGCTACACCACGATGCACAGCGCCTCTCTTGTAGAGTCTGCCACTTGAGTTTGTTAAAGATTTCCATAATGCTATCACGCTTACCAAAAAACCCTGTGACAAAACGCGCCGGTCTTTGTTGGATCTTCTCCATCTCCTCCGTCAACCCACCCTGGTACGGATACACACTGATGAGCAATAATCAAGTGTAGGTCAAACGAGTGTTTTGTAAGCTACCTCCTTTGTTGATGGACTACATTTTCTAAGGGCTCTCCCAATGAATCTCAACCTGGCACCCACCTTACCAACAATTAATTTTATATGATCATTCCACTTCAAATCGTTCCATGCGCATACTCCCAGAATTTTACAGAAGTAACTGCTAGCAGTGTTTGTCCCGCTATCATATAATCATACAATAAAGGATCTTTCTTTCTATGTATTCTCAATACATTACATTTGTCTGTGTTAAGGGTCAGTTGCCACTCCCTGCACCAAGTGCCTATCCGCTGCAGATCTTCCTGCATTTCGCTACAATTTTCTAATGATGCAACTTCTCTGTATACTACAGCATCATCAACGAAAAGCTGCATGGAACTTCCGACACTATCTACTAGGTCATTTATATATATTGTGAAAAGCAGTGGTCCCATAACACTCCCCTGTGGTATGCAAGAGATTACTTTAGTGTCTGTAGATGTCTCTCCATTGAGAACAACATACTGTGTCTTGTTTGCTAAAAACTCTTCAATCCAGCCACACAACTGGGCTGATATTCCATAGGCTCTTACTTTGTTTATCAGGCAACAGTGCAGAACTGTATCGAATGCCTTCCAGAAGTCAAGGAAAATGGCATCTACCTGGCAGCCTGTATCTGACCAGTCTGAAGTCATGGAAAATGGCATCTACCTGGGAGCCTGTATCTAATATTTTCTGGGTGCCGTGAACAAATAAAGCGCGTTGGGTCTCACATGATCGCTGTTTCTGGAATCCATGTTGATTCCTACAGAGTAGATTCTGGGTTTCCAGAAATGACACGATACCTGAGCAAAAAACGTTCTAAAATTCTACAACAGGTCGATGTCAGAGATATAGGCCTATAGTTTTGCGCATCTGCTCGACGACCCTTCTTGGAAACTGGAACTACTTGTGCTCTTTTCCAATCATTTGGACCTCATGTTGTGGCAGTTCCTGGATTGAACCATGACTGAAGTGTATGGAAGAGATACAGGACATGGTGTTGGGCAGATGTGAATGCTCTGGATAGAAATTAGTGGTCAGTATTTCTGTATCATACTTCCGTACCGAGATCCTTGCAGCAGTATTAATTGCAGGTATCTCATGAACAGCATTGACCAAATTATTTGAATAGCCCAAAAGGTCAGGCATAACAGTGTCATTGTACATGCCACCTGTAGCATTTGTGTGTGGTAGCTGAGCAATTGATGTAGCAGAATGATACAAGAATAGGATATATGTTGCTAATGTTGAGGTGTCAAGTAGGAACAGAGTGCATCTCCTTATGCTAGTTGGTAAGATACTTAAACCAAACAGCATAGAATTATTATAAACATTTTTTCCTGATTTTGATGACATGTAATGTTGACTTAACATGTAACTTCACCTATAATTGGCATTCATGGTACTTTTGGCTTTCAACAAAGTCAAAGAAAGATTTTATTGCTGTAATGAAACATTTTTTGAAAGCAACAGTCTGTCGTCACTAACTAGATTACTTGAACATTTCCAACTATCTCTTTTCTAGTATTCTCCTCTATTGTAATATTGATTTATCATTTGGAGGTCTGGAGTCAATGGCATCTTTGATATATTGAACAATTTCAATAGTGTCCTTGTATAGATGATACTTCAAGGGCTGAACTACTAGTCATGAAGATATGCATGATGCCATCCTTTCTGCTTTGTCATCTACTTACACTAAAGTGCATTTTGGTAACCTGGTGTGTTACTGTTAAGTCAGTCTTTTGGTATTAACAAATGGCAAGATAGAGAAACTTTCTAATTTTCAAAATATTACGTAATAAAATGCCTCCGTCAGTGTACTCGCTCCAATAAGATTTCAACAGATGTGTGTTCAAGGAAACCTACATGCTCTTGCTGTTACCTGCTGGATTCAGAAAATGTTTTATTTAATATTTTTACACTATATTATAAGTCACAGCTACAACAAACATTGCAGATTGTTTGACAGCTTTGATGATACTCTGAAGCAACTGACTAGTCTTAACTGTGTAGTAATTTTGATTAACTGGTTGCTTATACAACCCATGATTGTAGCAACATGAACGTTGGAATGTGGATCTAATATCATGAAGGACAAGACTTCAGATGCATGAAGGAATTTTATTGCACACCTGAAGATGTCGTACATTGTCTTCTTCTTCCTCTTCATCGTCGCCTTGACCCATGTCACATAGGGTTGGCGTTGATCTTCTGGATCCTTCTCCTCCATAGTACTCTATCCGTTGCCTCTTCCTTCTTCAATCCTTTCCCCCTTAGGTCCCTGGATATCTTATCCTTCCACCTCATCTTCAGTATTCCTCTCCTTCTTGCACCTTCAATCTTTATATCTTCAACTCTGTTTCTGATATACTCTTCCCCTTTTCTTTGTAAGTGTCCATACCTCATTAGTCTGCTCTCTTGTATCTCTTTCCCCATGGGTCCCACATTCACAGCTCCTCTAACAAATTCATTTCTAATCCTGTTCTTCCTTGTTAACCCACACATCCACCTCAGCATCTTGATTTCTGCCACTTCCATCTTCCTTACCTGGGCTACTGTGATTGGCCATGTCTCTGCCCCGTATATCATAGCAGACCTTACCACTGACTTGTACACTTTCCCTGTCAACTCAATGCTCACCTTCTTGTCACACAACACTCCACTCATTTTCCTTCAGTTGCTCCAACCACAATTTATTTGGTGTTGTATCTTGCTTTCCAGTCCTTCGTCGCTCTGTATGTATGACCCCAGGTATTTAAATTTGCAGACCGATTTCAGCTCATCATCCTGGATCTTGCAAGACCTCATCTGGACATCCTTCAGTGCTAAATATTCTGACTTTCTCCTGCTAATATTGATCCCTGTTTCTTCTAGTGCCTTCCTCCAATCCTCCAGCTTTTCCTCAAGTCTGTCAATGCTCTGCTCACAAAGAACCACATCATCCGCAAACATCATATTCCATGGCGCCTCCTTCTTCACATCTTTCACCAGCACATCCATAATCAGGTCAAAGAGATAGGGACTAGGCACAGATCATTGATGTTACTCTACTTTTACTGGAAACTCCTTTGTCATGCCCACACTACTTCTCACCTGCATCATTGCTCCTCTGTACTTTTCTTTCACTAAGGTGCGCTTCATATATCTTGGCGGCCAAGTTTAGGTTCGTTCTGCGCATTTGACATCACAAATCACAGTCAGCCAATGAACAGAGAACGACGTTGCCAGATCTCGACTGCAGTGCAGAGCACGGACGAGTGTCTTCAATTTTAGAAACGTTCAGTCATAAATGAAGTAATTGAACAATAGCAGACTTTCTTTTATAGAAAGTTTGGAAAAAGCATTCTTTACACCAATTGCTTAATATTCTATTAATTAATTAAACCAAACAAACAATAAGCCTCCTAATTCAGGCGATAGCAAGGAAAGGTGTTTGTATCAGTCTCACGAACCGCGTTTTCGCAATAAAGAGCAGCGGTAATTGTTTATTTCCTATTGTACTTCGACGCAACGTGAGTAATTCATAGTCACCCAAACAGTGTTTGTCGATATTTTGCAAACGTTTAGAGTGCTCCAGGAGATGCCAGAAATGAGTAGCTGCGTTGGCGTAATGATTAAGGTGTTGGGCTGCTAATCTGAAGATTCTGAGTTCAAGGCTTGTTGCATACTAAATATTTTATTTATTTAAAAACAATAGCGAAGTGTCTTACTTAATGAATTTTATTCGTTTGCATGTAATGTTTTGAAATTTCCTGTGCTTCATTATAATCATAATAAGTTTTCAGTTTTTGTAATTTTCTCCTCCAATATTTCTTTTCACAGCAATTAAAAACAACGAAAAGGCACACATACAATATTCATGTTATCCATTTTGTTTGTATATCGCCTCTTCCGCAGTCGCTGTTTTACTATTCATATTGAGATATATTCTTTTGTGGCAGTATTAAAAGTATTATTTAGAGCAGAATTTCGGCTCGTACGTTGCTGAGCTGTTTGATTGTCTGACGGAATTCTTTGCTTCGCTGCTTTGGCAACATCATATTGAATGGTTTCGTCGACTGATCTATGTTTTGGCAAGTATTTGCTGTCCGTTGTGACAAAAACAAAATGTTTGCGCACTGTGCCTCACTGGCAATATATTTTAGTTTTATGTTTTATTACGTCCAAAATTCAGTTTTGTGTACTTCGCCAACTTCGTTTTAATCAGAACGTTTTAGAAAAAAGCGAAATGACTCTGGTATAAAGAAAGTTTTGTTACAGTTGCTAAAGATAGAATATTTCCCAATTTATAAACACTGTTTACGTTGTAAAGGGTGTTCATTTTATGGGGACATTGAAATCTCTTGAAAACGACACACAGAGCCAAAAGAAATCCTAATGAAAATTAGTTCCTCCCAGAAGGGGACATCCAATTATAACAAATTTGACTACAAATTCGTCGAATTTGGTAACATTGGATGTCCCCCTCTGAGACAAAAAAAAATTAGTTATAAATTTGTTTGATCCGATGTGTAGATTTGCGGATATTTCAATGTCTCCAATTAAAATGAACACTCTGTATAGTTGGAACCATGAACGACTGCGGTCGATTTAAGGCTCGTTCTACGCACCCGACGTCACGCATCCGCTGACAGCCAATGAGTGTTCAGTAGTTTTCTGAAAGGTCTGCTGGGAATGTCTTGGCGAGTGCGAGTGTTAAATGTGATTGTAGTTATTCTTTGGTGAATTTTTATCGCATTTGTTGCAAGTTGTCATGGCTGATAATGGTGGTAAGCGACAAACTCTCCATAAACAGGCGAGGGACATAATTTACCGGATTCACGCTTTTTTCAAGCGCGAAGCAGAAAACGGTGGACCTATCACGGATGTCGCCAGATCTCAGGAACGCACTGCAGAAGCGACAGGCGTTAGCTTGAGAACCGTTCAGCGGATTGCCAATGAAGGAAAGTTATCTACGGAGACCTGTGGAAGCCCACTCTTCAGATCGCCAGGGAAATATCGCACTCGTGAGAGGACTGTAACTAATTTAGATAATTTCAACAAAGATGTTCTAAGATGAGAAGTGCTCAACATGTACAATACAGGCGAATTTCCTACTGTAAAAAAAAATCACTGTGAAAATGAGTGAAACCATAAATTTTAAAGGTAGCATGACTTCAATGAATAGAATACTTAAAAACATTGGATTCAAATATGTACATACAAATGACGGAAGAAAGTTTTTAATGGAACATAGTGATATCGCTGCTTCAAGGGCACAGTTTTTAAGACGTATTATTGAAGTAAGAAAATCCGGGAATAAGAACATTTTTTTCTTGGACGAAACATGGGTGAACCAAAATCACACAAGGAAAGCGTGTTGGAAAATGAGTGATGGTTCGGGTGGGTTTAAAGTACCAGTTGGTAAAGGTGGACGAATAATTGTGCTTCACGCTGGTTCTGCTTCTGGATTCATTCCAGAAAGCAAATTAGTGTTCCGGGCAAAAAAGAGAAATTCAGGGGATTATCATTCCGAAATGAACTCTGAGACATTTAAATTGTGGTTTAGGAATCAGTTTCTCCCTTACTTGCCTGCAAACTCGGTGATTGTAGTGGACAATGCGACTTATCACTCTGTTGTTGTTGACAAGACACCCACAACAAGTACAAAAAAAGCCAATATCATGTTATGGCTTGCAATTAAAAATATTCCACATACTGCCAACCAAACTCGTGCTGAAATGTTGAATCTTGTAGTGCTTCATAAGCCTCGCACAAAAGTTTATGAAATCGATTGTATTGCACAGGAACATGGACACAGAGTTTTGCGTTTGCCACCGTACCATTGCCAATACAATCCAGTAGAGTTAATTTGGGCACAAGTGAAAGGGTATGTCGCAGAACGAAATGTGACATTTTAAATTGCTGATACAGAAAGGCTTCTGCACGAAGCACTTCACAGAATTACTTCTTCAGCATGGGCTGAATGTGTTCGGCATGCACAAAGGCTACAGGAGGAGGACATGGACAGGGAAATTGTAATTGACAATCTGCTTGAACCCATCATCATAACTCTAAGACCTGATGATTCGGACTGTGACACTGACTACAGCGATGCAGAAGACTATCGCAGCGATTGACAACAATGAAGGGTAAGGCACATACACAATAATACTCATGTTCTCTTTCTTGTTTTTGTTCCACAGTTGCAATTTTACCAATGGTATTGAAATATATTCCTCTTCTGCAACTGTAAGAAGCGTCTTATTTAGACCAGACGCGTTTTTCTCTTTTGAAGCATCTTCATTGGACAGCATTGTGTCTCCTCCATTGCCAAGTCACCTTTCGTAGTTTTGTGCTGAGGTAACACAATATTCAACGTTTATGTCGGCTGATCAGTGTTTTAGCAAATAAATGCTTTTTGTGTGTGCCACACACAAAAATTATATTTGACATAGCCCAGAGCACTGATACACAGTATATTCAAGTCCTAATGTTTTTGTAAGTCCACAGTTTTGTTTAATGTATTTTGTGTACTTCCTTTTGATTGATTGAAGTGCTTTAAAATAAAGTCAAATGCGCCTGGTGTAAATAAAACTTTTATTACAGTCGCGAAAGACGGAATATTTCTCAATATTACATACGACACCAATCTGGTACTTAAATTAAATGAGATGTTGTTATACAGTAAATTTTATATGAAATTTAGGTATCTTGTCCACATTTCATTCTCAACATTGTGGTAACTACAATCGAACATACGGAAAGTATACGCTATGAACTTTACCTCTGCAAACTCTTCAAAATTTTGTGCAATGGTTTACTACATTTAATGCTGCAATATAACTGCGTTGAAAATCAAAACAAAATTAAGTCATTTATGGGGGGAAGGTATCAGTCAAGAAGATGTGTCAAAATCAAATTTTTGGGCCAAATAGTTTTTGTGAAATCGAATGATAAGTGTGTCAAAGCAGTCGGAACACTATGTGTCTGCACAGGCGAGCAGTGCAGTGGTTACAAAATCGCGCACGGCATGGAATGTGGGGAGCACGTCTCTGTAGCAGCAAAAGGTTTAATGCGGCCATGGTGGCTTTACTTCATAAACTGCGCGCTCCCCCCTAAACGTAAGTTTGAGAACTACACTGCTACGGCGCTGCTTCTCTTGGCGCGTACAACTGGCAACGCTGCAATCTCCCACGTCTGGGCGGGCATGCGCGAGCCGCCAAGATAAATGAATTGAACTATAACCTCACATACTTCTCTGGCATGTACTGCTCTCTCATGCCAAGAAGGACTGATTATTCCAAACCAATTTGCATTCAGTGGATGCAGAACATTGGCAGCATCATTAATGCATTCTTTTATCAACTCAGAAGTTATAAAGTTGCACTTGACACAGCAAGAGCTGAAAAATCATTTTCTAATGCCAAGTACCAATGGGCTGTCACTGCTGTCATTCAGAAAAGTTGAGATCTGTGCTCCTAAAGTACTACACCAATTAGATGAGACATGTACTAAAAGAAAAGTGTAAACCTCTTATGATCCTAGCAATACACCAGATTCATTAGGTGTCATCTGACTGCTCCTTTGGCTCAATTCATTTAGCAGCCCATTTAGAGTTCAAAAGTAAGCAGTACTCATCCACGAGAAATGTGTTCCAATTTCATTCTGTATCAAATTTTGTTACTGTGCACAAACAAAAACTGGCACTCCTGTCACTTTTTAAATGTTGTCACATTTCCAGTTGTCTATCACTTTGATTGGCAAAAGTAAGAAACTGAAATTGTGCCTAGCCTCTGAACAGAGAGAGAGAGAGAGAGAGAGAGAGAGAGAGAGAGAGAGAGAGAGAGAGAGAGAGCACAGGTGCATGCTCGGGTGGGGGGACTGGACTGAGAGGTTCTATTGATTAAGGGTCATGAGAATTGAGTAGATTGAAGTCCAGGCAGGGGCAAGCTAGAAGGTCTGTGTCTACTACTGAGAACATAAGTAGCTATTTTGTTCAGAATATCAGGAGACAGTTTTGCAAACAGCTCATGGTGTATGTGTTCAGGCATCAGTCTACTTGGAACATTTCCCAGAAGTGGTCTTCACTGGATAGCCTGAAGATATTGTTTTTCTGATGTACTGTAGGCCTTCTAGCATATATCCATTCCAGTTCTTTCTTTAGATAGGTAAATTTCAGAGATCAGTGTTGAAAACAATGAAGATAGTGCGTAGCCTTAAACCAAACAAATTTCTTTATTGCTTTAAACAATGTAGTAAGCAGCCACTTTGTATGACCTTTTATTTGTACCAACATACATTTCAGAATTTAACCCATCTTCAACTGGTGTAATACATACTTAAATCATCAGTTGGCACATCATTACAGAAATTAACTTCAATTTGGGTGCTGCAGCTGCCCCATTCAAAATAACAAATTTGTTTGTCTATTATATTTCAAGAGCTGTATGTCTACAGTACATTACTCTTTAGATGTACTTACTTTCTGTTCTGCATACTGTTGCTCCTAATTTCTCCATTAAAACTATGGCACAACACATTTTATTTGTATGATGCATAAACACAGGAGCATTGCCATGTTGCCAACTGATAAAAGTGACAATAGATATAATTTTTTGATATAAACAAAGTACACCTTCCTAATAAATACTGAAATTACTGCTGCTGTCTTTTGGCTTATATATTAAAAATTTTTAATTTTAAAATTAAACTTAAAAATTGTAGGTAAAATATATGGCCTGCTGAATTGATGATTTTTAATGAATAAAGACAAGAAAACTGATTGGATGAGATATATGGTATTTTATTCATTATCAGTATTTGGGCTGTGGTTGTATAAGTAAATGATGGAATTTTCATGGAAACATTCTAAATGACCAGAGTTATCCAACAAAATGTCATTTGAGGATGCACATTTGTGAGATTAGATTCAAATTTCGTAGAGTAGGTTCATTCTTTCACCTAAATTGGCCAGGTGAAGTATTAGTAGGTTGTGTGGTATGTCTGTAACCTGCTGTCACTCTTCAGTTGCACATAAGGAAAGTGTGGATTTGCTTAATCTTTTCTGAAAAACATTATAGTGACATCCACACAGTTACCTTGAACTGTTCATTGGTAACACCTGTCATGAGCAAGATGGTGTAACAGCTGATTTGTACAGGAAATGACAACAGTGTTTTAGTTTTGATGGTGGGAGAGGTAAAAGTTTTGTTTTAACATAGCATCCTGTACCATAGTAGATATCATTGTTTGAATCTGTGTTTTTCTGCAAAAACTCAGTTTCTCCACATTAACCCACACTAAATGATTGAACACAACGTTTTATCATTAATATATTACTGCAGATGTGGTCTGCGTATTATCAAAAATTTTTGAATGCTATGTATCGCCATGCAGCGAACTTCTTATTGACGACCAGATGCCTTTGAAATGGGTGCACATAGAAATATATGTCAGAGTCTGCGAATATCACATTGTTCCAGGTCACATAAGTGAACAATGAATGATTTAAAAGTATGACTGTAAATTACAGTGAGGAATCACAGTAGTTTGTAGTGCCTGGAAGGATATTTTCCTTTTATGACTCTTGTTAGCACCATCTTTGTACTCCTCAGAATAGCTTAAGTCTTTTTTGGAAATAACGCCATCACAGTCAGGGTTTTCACTTTGTTTCAAACAAATTTCCATATAAATATCTCTTCAGAAATTCTTCTAGTCCACTGCTGTCTCCTCTGTTTGATAAAGTTTATCTGTGATAAAGTTCCCACATCTTTTTACCTGCTTATAGGTTACCAAAAATTTTTGACATAACTCAATTTACTTTTCAGAAACCAAGAACTTCAATAAATAAGGCAAATCATTTGCTGGCCATTCTTTTTGCAGCTCCACTGCACACAGTCTGTACTTCTCTATTATGAGCAATAAGGGCTGTAACTACACCACACTTGCAACCCCTTGTAGTGCTGGCTACAAATTAGTTTGCCAAGCACCACTTGGCAACATTGGCCTCATGGTCCATAAGGACAAGGTTACAGGCATGAATTCATTCACATGCTGAAGTTGACAAAGCTTAGCTCAGAAAACTTTAAGATATTATAAAAGCTTTTACAAAAATATTGTTTTGGTTGATGGTACGTGACCCCCTTGACACCTCTTTGGATCTGCTCCATTCAGAACCATCTCTACAGGAAATTTATTAATGGGGTTTACATAACTACATCCTTGTCACAGCCTGTGCCTAACAGGTGGGGAGACATCAGTTACATAGACATCAGTCTGTGATAAGAGTCAAAAATTGAAATGGCAGTATGCTGCAATAGCAGAAACTGAAGAAAGGGTCATCTACTCAACACAGTAATTTGTGAGTGTGTGTCATCAGTACCATAATTCCACATTTTGTACATAAATGTTTCTCCTTTAAACTAATTTTTCATGCACCATTCCAAAGCAGTCTAAAGTTCACAAGCTCGCTTACTTTTTCTCATATAACAGATAACCTATTATTCTAACTCTAATTTACATAATTATTACTTTTACTGATAAACCAGTCAGCAAGTATGTTACATACCGGCAGTTTGAAGGGTGTACAGGTCTTGTATTTTGTGCAGACTGCACCTGCCATAAGCCAAGCAAACTAATACAGCACTCTAAGTCTGTACACTTATAGTCATGATGCCGTGGAGTCCTCTTTTGTAATGTTGTTCTATCTGCTGAAGGATTTTTTTGTGTATTGAATTAATTTAACGAATGTAGGTCTGGGTTTAGGGTCTTGTTTTGGAAGGTTAGGTAATGGGTTGGTAACAAATGTATGGCCTTTTCTGGCCAATACAACATAGATTGTGTCACATTATGTGAGCTGCTCCATGATGGTAGCTGGGAGACAGAATGCCTTGCCCGTCACTGTTTCTACCGTTAATTAGCAATCTGATATCTTGTAAATCCATTCTGGTCATGATCCTTGGCTTTCATTGCTTGTAACAATTTACTTCATATTTTCTAAGGAAACAGTGACACTAAACTAAATGAATGCCCATGTTCTGAAAAAAAGGTGTGGCAACAACACTTCTCTAAATTATTCAGCTGCTTCTGCCTTGCCCAGGAACAGTTACACATAACATAATTGTGTCTTAGTCTGAATCATCCACATGAGGCAAACGTCTAACAATGGAAAATCCAGGATGGAATGTAACAATACCAGAGAAGGAAAGCAGCTACTCACCATATAGCAGAGATGCTAAGTTGCGATATTCACAACAAAACGATTTACACAATTATAGCTTTCAGACACTAAGGCCTTTGTCAGCGGTAGACACACATACACACACACACACTCACACACTCATGCAAACACAACTTGCATACACGTCTGCAGTCTCAGAGATGTGAAACCACACTGCAAGGAGCAGCACCGGTTCATGATGGGAGTGGTGACTGGGTGGTGGTATGGGGAGACTGTGGTGGGGAGCGGGAGGGATAGTATGGTGGGAGTGGCAGACAGTGATGTGTTTCAGTTTAGACAGAGGGCAGGAGAGAAGGTGCGGAGAGGGTGAGGGGCTAAGTAGCATAAAGGAGAGAAATAAAAAGAAATTAAAAGATTGAGTGTGGCAGTGAAATGACGGCTGTGTAGTGCTGGAATGGGAACAGGGAGGAGGCTGAATGGGTGAGGACAGTGACTAATGAAGGTTGAGGCCAGGAGGGTAACGGGAACATAGGATGTATTGCAGGGAAAGTTCCCACCTGCACAGTTAAGAAAAGCTGGTTTTGGTGGGAAGGATCCATATGACACAGGCTGTGAAGCAGTCTTTGAGATGAGGGATATCATGTTTGGCAGCGTGTTCAGCTACAGGGTGGTCCACTTGTTTTTTGGCCACAGTTTGTCGGTGGCCATTCATGTGGGCAGACAGCTTGTTGGTTGACATCCCTACATAGAATGCAGCACAGTGGTTGCAGCTTAGCTTGTAAATCACATGACTGGTTTCACAGGTAGCCCTGCCTATGAAGGGATAGGTGATGTTAGTGACCGGACTGGAATAGGTGGTGGTAGGAGGATGTATGGGACAGGTCTTGCATCTAGGTCTATTAGAGGGGTATGAGCAGCTGAATTATATTCAGCACCAGGGTTTCGATTACCTCTCATTGTTCCCTGAAATGAGAAATACCCTACCCACTATCCTTCCCACCCCTCCTACCATGATATTCCACCACCCACAGACAAAATATACTCGTCCATCTGTACACAGACCCTGCTCCCAATCCCTTACCTCATGGTTCATACCCCTGTAATAGACCTACATGCAAGACCTGTCCCATACATCCTCCTATCACCACCTACTCCAGTCCGGTCACTGACATCACCTATCCCATCAAAGGCAGGGCTACCTGTGAAGCCAGTCGTGATTTACAAACTAAGCTGCAACCCCTGTGCTGCATTATATGTAGGCATGACAACCAACAAGCTGTCTGTCAACATGAATGGCCACCGAAAAACTGTGGCCATAAAACAAGTAGACCACCCTGTCGCTGAACACTCTTCCAAACAAGATATCTCTCATCTCAATGACTGCTTCACAGCGTGTGTTATATGGTTCCTTGCCACCAACACCAGCTTTTCTTTGGTAACTTTCTCTGCAGTACATCCTATGTTCCTGTAACCCTCCTGGCCTCAATCTTCATTAGTCACTGTCCTCACCCAACCAGTCCCCTCCCTGTTCCCATTCCAGCACTACACAGCTGTCATTTTACCTCCACACACATTCTTTTAATTTCTTTTTATTTCTCTCCTTTGTGCTACTTTGCCTCTCCCCCTATCTGCCCCTTCTCTCCTGTCCTCCATCTAAACTGCAACACATCAGTGTCCGCCACCCCCATGCTAATATCCCTCGCCCTCCCTGCCCCAGCCTCCTCTTACTCCCACCCAGTCCCCACTCCCATCATGCACTGGTGCTGCTCCTCGCTGTGTGTGTGTGTGTGTGTGTGTGTGTGTGTGTGTGTGTGTGTGTGTGTGTGTGTGTGTACTGCTGACAAAAGCCTTAATGGCCGAAAGCTACAGTTGTGTGAATCTTTTTGTTGTGTCTATCGCAACTCAGCATCTCTGCTATATGGTGAGTGGCAACTTTACTTCTCTGGATTTGTTACATAAGGCAAACTGTGGGACTCCCTCACACTGTGATAACTCTTCTGCTGACATCATCACATAGGTCTCCTTTCCTTCCTATATTAGCAGCACTTCTTGTGTCTTTACCCATACCAATTTTCACATAGCTTTTTACTTCTCTGCAAAGGATGTACCATGAAGTATTGGAGGTGTGCATCTACACTCACTTTTGTGAATCACTCCAAGTATGGAATGAACACAGATGAAGCAAGATTACATCAGTCCACAAGTGGTGGAATAACGAAAATCTTCATTCTGTAAACTCACCTATGTGCTGCTAATCAACTGTTCAGCCACGCTGTAGTTTTTGTGGCTAGGAACTGTTATGGTAGTAACAGCTCAGGACCTAATCATCAGTTATTTGCATGGTGAACTGCTTTTTGTAACATTGCTACTTCACTCAAAGTGTTCCCCAACAAGTGTAGTAACCTAGTTATAATCATTCTTTCATCCAAGAAATTTAGTAAAGTCTGCACCCAATCCAATTTGTTATTCACTATGCCACAATCATCCGCAAGGGTGAAGTGAAGGGCTGGATGGAACGGGGGTGGGAGGCAACACTGCTGCCCTCAAGGTATTTGAGGGTACAGATCTTTGCAATACAGCTGAGCTGTGTAACATAGAGTAAAAAGAATTCAAAACATCTCAGTAAAGAGAAACACAGCAAAAAAATTGCATTCCTTGTTATAGGAAATTCTTTGCTACAAAACACTGTTGTGCCAAATTCCACAATAGATATTTGTCCACAAATCAAGACCCACCAGTTGAAGAAATGCTTTAGCAAAATATATGGCCCACAGGATTGCTCAGCAGAAGCATCTCGAAAGAACTACAAAGTTTTCATACAAATAGGTATAAATTCCCGTAGAACTATCTACTTCCATTTATTTGAAAGAGAAACTACTTCTGAAAGCAGAACCCAGAATCGCACTACTCAATGGTGCAAGTCAATGAATCTGCAGCCTACATAGCCACAGAACCATTTTAATATCTGGTACAGAGATGAGTGGAGGCTCTGAATCAAAGGACCTCAGTCAGTTCTGTCAATAATGTTGCAGATTGTGAGCTCCATCTTCATCTCGCAAGCAAGACTGCAGTCTTTAAGGCTTCAGTTAGCCATCTGAAACCAGAAAGAATCTCTTCTGGTCCAAAGTAACACAAATCCTTAGTTGCAACATGATCCAGCCCCCTCAATTGGCTGCACCCTGTGCACTTCATGCCATCTGGGAACAACCTTCCCACATCTGGATTGACTTCTCCTGGTATGCACACAATGAGTACACTGGATTGCTTCCCCTCTTTGGTATCCATATACAGAAAGGGCCCTAATGTGTGCCTAACACTGGTGCTTGCAACTGCATGTTATCCCACCCCCTGTGAAAGCCAAGAAGCTACCTATGGAGTATGGTGACTGCATCTGACTCTGGGTCTCTGACAAACAAGTTTTGAGTGATGTCTGCAGTTGACAGACTTACTGTACAGGCACAGTGATCGACCCCTGGGACAGTCTTTTGCTACTCGCATCAACTCAGAACCACATGTGAGAGGTCAACCTCAGTGTGGGCAGCACCCAGGGCAGCCACAGTTGTGAACCAATTGGGGGGACAGAGGTCACGTGCTGGACATCCACAGATCCCCATGTATGAACCCCCCTCCCCCCCCCCCCCCCATAGTAAGCCCATTTGCAACAGCCTCAAGCTGTGTCACTGAAGCCAAGACTCCTGCAGCTGTGAGTAAAGAGTCATCAACTCACCTGGAACCTGAACACACAGCAGTCAAAGTTCCTATCCACACTATGGATGGTGGTGATACAATCTAGTTAAATATCTTTTGTGTATGTTTGTGTATATGTTACATGCAGTTCCATGTTTCATTAACTGTCTAAAGAGCGTAGGGGAAATTCAGAATAAGTCACATCTAGAGAGAAGCTGGGTAAACTCGCAGGACAAAACAGTGTACTTTGGTGCACTGCTGCAGTTATGAAATGGGCCACTCAACATGATCCATGTTTATTAAATATCTAGGCATAATGTTGCAAAGCAATATGAAATGGAATTAACACAGGTATGTTAGTAAAGAAGGCAACATTTTGATTTGGATTTATTTGAAGAATTGTAGGAAACTAGTTCATCTGCAAAAGAGATTGAATATACTGTACTTCACATCATGAATGGTTTTCTGTGGAAATCCTAGACTGTGGCCATGTTTTTTGAGATGGAGAAAGCCGATGACACCTGCTGTAGAACTGGTATCCTCTGTACACTCTACACGTGTGGTTTCCATGGCCACTTGCCCCATTTCCTTCAGGAATTTTTAAAAGCCCGAGTTTTCAAGGTACTTGTGGATTCTGCCTTGAGGGACACCTTTATCCTTGAAAATGGTATGTCTCATGGCTCCATCCTGGGCATCGTCCTCTTTGATATCAGCATTAATCCTGTAATGGTCTGTCTCCCGCCAGTCTTCACTGGCATCCTTTTCATTATCGATTTTGCCATCTACTGCAGTTCTGCATGGACTTGTCTCATTGAGTGGTTTTAGTGTTGTTTCAATTGTCTTTACTCATAGAGCATTGACAGTGGCTTTCGTGTTTCCACTGACAAAACCATTTGTATGAATTTCTGGTGTTGCAGTTGGTTTCTTCCACTGTCCTTAAGTCTTGGATCTGTTACTCTTCTGTATGTTAAAACTATGGAATTTCTTGGGCTCATGCTTGATAATAATCTCTCTTGGTCCTCCTACATGTCTTAAGTGGCAGCCCACTGTATTTGATCCCCCAGTGTCCTATGTGTCGTCAATGGTAATTTATGGGATGCATATCCAACCACCCTCCTCAATTTGTACCGGTACCTTGTCCATTCAAAACTAGACTACGGGTGTTTCATTTATGTATCTGTATATCTGTCTCTCTTATGCTATCTCAATGTTATCCATCATCATGGCATGCATTTGGCCACCCCTCAGGGGCTCAGCATTTGTGTGCTGAGTACGGGCTTGGTGATCTGAAGTTCCTTAGCTGGAGACTAGTAAGTACCACCAGCCTTCTATCACCACAGCTCTGGGCATGCTTCTGCGACCACCATGTGGTGCAGTGGTGGAATGTTATGTGTTTTGGAGAATGGGGGTCATGGATTCACCACCTGGACCATGAGGAAAGTTCATACCTCTATTTAAAAAAAAAAAACCTTACCCTCAAGATGTGTTACATCCTGATGAGGTGAGTGGCTGTTGAGGTAAAACTAGCAGGCAACCTCTGGGACACCTGCTGCAACCCAGTTGTATAAGGATTGCTCTAGCATGCAGGCCACTGCCTGTGTCAACAGCTGTTTCCCTAGCATCCCTATGGAATGGTCCCATCAAACTATTACTACTCACAGGGTAGGTGTACTGTCAGGTAATACATATACCCACTCATCAAAATAGCTCAGTTGGTCAGTCCTTCAAAAAGAAGTCTCATTATGACGTTAAGAGGGCATTAGTGTGCCATAACACTTCCACTGTAATCAAGCGAACAGGAGGAACCTTTGTGAAGGTCTCCCATTTCTAGATTCATAAGGCATTGCAAGGTATTGCTGGGTTCCAAAAAATGTCAAACAACTTTGTAATGAAACAACTTCTAGTTGAAACTGCTATTTGGAACCAAGTATCTAAGCTTCTGGGATGTAAGGCCTTACCTGACTACCCAGTCAAGTCTGAGTTACATAACACCCCTAACTTTAGTAGGGGTGTGGTAACCTCCTCTAATATTTTGGAAGTGGAACCCACAGAGTTACATGATGAATGGAAAAATATGGGCATCACAGAAGTGCTGAACTGTAAGAAGAGAGTCAATGGAAAACTGGAAAAATCAGCAACGTCTGTTCTAATGTTTAATACTCCAGAATTAGCAGAACATTCCTTGCAGGCTATATCTGTCTTAAGGTTCACCCATTTGTTCCTGATGCAATGTAATTCTACAAATGTCAACAATTTGGCCATACCACTATGGGATGTTATGAGCAATTGTGGAGGCTCAGCTCATGAATCAGGCCATTCTTGTACACTTCCTCTGAAATGTCTAAACTTCCCCAGGGGTCACCCAGTGTGGAGCAGAATGTATGAGGTTTACAACGAGGAAAGGAAAATTCAGGAATTGAAAGTCAAGAGATGCATACTCTATGGTGAAGCTAAAAGAGCTTTCAAAGCTACACAACCTCTGGGTCTTTGCTACATCTGTTAATTCAGCCCTTAAGATGCCAGTCACTAAGTGTGATGCCTTCACACTTACTCAGACCATAGGTTCAAGTATGAGTACATGCATTTGTGGGTGTACCTGTGGGGGAAATTCTCCACATGAAACTGAAGTTGTTCGAAAGCATCAGCAACGGGCTTGCCACCTAAGCCACATACTACTACCCACCATAAGAAGCCAACTAAGCCATCCCTGCAACCCAGGCAACCATCTTCTACCATCAGTAAATAAAAATGTCCTTTGAAAAGTTGTTCCAAATCCAAGAAAGTGTAGTTACACCTTCGGATCAGCAAGCTCCCCTCCTCTCTGATGGGGACTATGCTGTGGAGGATATGGACCTCCAGTCAGAGGAACCAGAGAGCCGTGAACCTGCTAAAGTTCCCCCTGACCTCCAAAATAAATCAATACCTCTGATGGAGAAAGAAAAGGACAACCATCCCTAAACAATGGCTTCCACAGGCACTTCTGTGTTGCAGTGGAATTTAATGGATATCATTCTTGAGTACAATATTATAGAAATGCAGAGAATGTAGATGACAATGAAATAGGAGATACGATACTGCGCGAAGAGTTTGACAGGGCACTGAAAGACCTAAGTCAAAACAAGGCCCCGGGAGTAAACAACATCCCATTAGAACTACTGATAGCCTTGGGAGAGCCAGTCATGACAAAACTCTACCATATGGTGAGCAAGATGTATGAGACCGGCAAAATTCCCTCAGACTTCAAGAAGAATATAATAATTCCAATCCCAAAGAAAGCAGGTATTGACAGATGTGAAAATTACTGAACTATCAGTTTAGTAAGTCACAGCTGCAAAATACTAACACGAATTCTTTACAGATGAATGAAAAAACTGGTAGAAGCTGACCTCAGGGAAGATCTGTTTGGATTCCGTAAAAATATTGTAACACGTGAGGCAATACTGACTCTACGACTTATCTTAGAAGATAGACTAAGGAAAGTCAAACCTACATTTCTAGCATTTGTAGACTTAGAGAAAGCTTTAGACAATGTTGACTGGAATACCCTTTTTCAAAGTCTGAAGGTGGCAGGGGTTAAATACAGGGAGCGAAGGCTATTTACACTTTGTACAGAAACCAGATGGCAGTTATAAGAGTCGAGGGACATGAAAGGGAAGCAGTGGTTGGGAAGGGAGTGAGACAGGGTTGTAGCCTATCCCCGATGTTATTCAATCTGTATATTGAGCAAGCAGTAAAGGAAACAAAAGAAAATTTGGAGTAGGAATTAAAATCCATGGAGAAGAAATAAAAACTTTGCTGTCTCAGACAGAATTACAATGTCATCAGCAAACCTCACAAGACTTGGAAGAGCAGTTGAATGGAATGGACAGTGTCTTGAAAGGAGGATATAAGATTAACATCAACAAAAGCAAAATGAGGATAATGGAATGCAGTCAAATTAAGTCAGGTGATGCTGAGGGAATTAGATTAGGAAATGAGACACTTAAAGTAGTAAAGGAGTTTTGCTATTTGTGGAGCAAAATAACTGATGATGGTCGCAGTAGAGAGGATATAAAATGTAGACTGGCAATGGCAAGGAAATCGTTTCTGAAAAGAAATTTGTTAACATCAAGTATAGATTTCAGTGTCAGGAAGGCATTTCTGAAAGTATTTGTATGGAGTGCAGTCATGTATGGAAGTAAGAAATGGACAATAAATAGTTTGGACAAGACGAGAATAGAAGCTTTCGAAATGTGGTGCTACAGAAGAATGCTGAAGATTAGATGGGTAGATCACATAACTAATGAGGAGGTGTTGAATAGAATTGGGGAGAAGAGGAGTTTGTGGCACAAATTGTCTAGAAGAAGGTATCAATTGGTAGGACATGTTCTGAGGCATCAAGGGATCACCAATTTAGTATTGGAGGGCAGCGTGGAGGGTAAAAATCGTAGAGGGAGAAAATTGTCGAGGGAGACCAAGAGATGAATACACTAAGCAGATTCAGAAGGATGTTGGTTGCAATAGGTACTGGAAGATTAGATGGGTAGATCACATAACTAATGAGGAGGTGTTGAATAGAATTGGGGAGAAGAGGAGTTTGTGGCACAAATTGTCTAGAAGAAGGTATCAATTGGTAGGACATGTTCTGAGGCATCAAGGGATCACCAATTTAGTATTGGAGGGCAGCGTGGAGGGTAAAAATCGTAGAGGGAGAAAATTGTCGAGGGAGACCAAGAGATGAATACACTAAGCAGATTCAGAAGGATGTTGGTTGCAATAGGTACTGGGAGATGAAGAAGCTTGCACAGGATAGAGTAGCATGGAGAGCTGCATTAAACCAGCCTCAGGACTGAAGACCACAACAACAACAACAACAACAACAACAGCGTCGCTCAGATTTGTCAGAATTACAGCCCCTGCTTCAGGAGAAACCGTTCTGCATCTGCTTATAAGAAACGCATCTTAAAGTCACCGACACACCTGTATTACAGGGTTACCACTCATACATGAAGGATAATACTACTGGAGAGAGGGCTAAAGGTGGAGTCGCTTTTTCATTGAGAACAGATGCTGCTCCTCTCCTGTCCCCCTTACCATGATCATTCAAGCAATTGCCATGAAAGTTGTTGCACCCTTTAATATCACAGTGTGTTCTCTATACCTTCCACCTAATGATGCATTGGATGCAAAGGCAGCAGTAGAACTCTTCCAGGCACTCCCAATCTCTTTCCTCCTTGTGGGAGACCTCAATGCACACAATGTGCTATGGCCCTTGGCTCCTAATTGCTCCATGGCATGGATGATAGAGCAACCCGTCCATTCTGAGAACTACTGCCTTGTGAATGCAAGTCAGGTGACACACTTTCCCACAGGTATAGGGTCTCTTTCAGCGATTGATCTTGGTTTTTGTTCCCCAGCTATTGCAGACTCAGTTCAGTGGGAAGTGGCTACAGATTTACATTCTAGTGACCACTTACCAGTGTGGATCTGCCTGCCAACTAGGGTGTTGGCTGACAGGAGACCACGTAGATGGATGCTACAAAGGGAAATTGGTTGCTGTGCAGTCAACATGTTATTTCTTAACAAAAGTATTGTGTACAGGAGATGGTGACCGATATCACTTCTGAGATATTATGTGCTGCCGCAGAGTCCATTCCTGGGTCTAGTAACCATCTCAGACAGTGGTCTCTAACCTGGTGTAATGACGACTGTTGATTGGCAATTGGGCCAGACAAATAGCTCTGTGGAACTTCAAACACTGTCCAACTACAGAAAACCTTCATGTCTTCAGATCTGCATGAGTACATGCCTCGTGAATGACAAAAGAACAGAAGAGATTCCTGGAGGGAATTCACGACTCCCATTAATCAGTCCACTTCCACTGCACAAATTTGGGAATCAGTATTGCGGATTTCATCAAGGGTAGTACACGTCCCATTATGACCTTGTTAAGAAATGGCGTCTTTGTGGACACACCAGAAGACATAGTAAACAATTGTTCAGCTGAAACCTAAACTGTTATTATGTTATCCAGACAAGCTTCTGCTTTTCAAGTATTCTGGAGGGCTGACGAGATGAGGAAGTTCAGTTTCTTCTTGCATAATGAAGAAATCTACAACATACAGTTCTCCATGTTGGAAGTGAATCAGCTTTGTCTGCAGACAGAGACACTCCTCCAGGACCTGATGAGATCCATTATGCCATGTTTCGTCATCTGTGCCCTGAAGTGAAAGGAGAGCTTCTCTCTTGTTTCAATCAGATCTCCTTTGATGGACAGTATAACACGACTTGGAAGGAGGCAATATTAATTCCTTTCTGGAAACCAGGCAAGGACTGTAGCGTCCTAATGAGTCACCAGAGTGTACCCCTTATCACTCCGGATTCGGCGACATATCCTTGTGGCTCGCCAGGTGCTGAAAAAATTCAGTGTCACCTCGGTCATCACATTTAGTTCAGTGGTCCGATGAAACATTGAATGGCTGTTCATGAATTGGCTCCATGCAACCAAGCAAAGGATGGAATGCATTGCCGCTTTGGCATCTACAGAGGCCCAAAATGATTTTTGGCTTTACGCAGTACAAGAAAACTTGGACTCCAGATTATGTTTTTATAACTTTGTTTTTGTCCATTTTAAGTATGTACTACAGTTTAATCATAGTTTATACAAATGGATCCCAGCAAGGGAATGTCCTCGGTTGTTCTGCTGTTTTCCCTGATAGGGTTTTTAAAGTGTGTCTTTCAGAAGAATTTATAAATTATGAATTGGAATTATATGGCATATTGATATCACTGGAGAGGGTTCACAGCCATCATCATACAAGTTTCCTTGTGTGTCCTGACTCATTTAGTGCACTGCAAGCATTTTACTAAATGTATCCAGTCGACCAGCTCTTCATCTCATCCACGACTCCTTGCAGTGGCTCCAACACTGTGATAAGGAGGTAGCCCTTTGCTGGATACCTGGCCACATCATGATACAGGACAACAACATGGCTAACAAAGTCACCAAGGAAGCATGTTGGGATTGTGCTGTCCATCAATGTCCCACCTGTTGCATGCCACCATCCCATTTTCTCACAGATGCATCATGCATCAGTGGGAGACTGAATTGTTGAATGTGACAGAAAACCAACTGTGGTCTCTCAAATCAACCTCAATGGCATGGCAGACTTCATGTCAGCCTCACTGCTGGAAGGTTGGTTGGTTGGTTGTTTGAGGTGTAAGGGACCAAACAGCAAGGTCATCAGTCCCTTGTTTCAAATATACTCCATTCTGCTAACAGGACATCTCAGAAAAGTCAGGACAATAAAACGGAAAGAGGGAAAAACGTAAAAGGGCAGTCACGTTGTCATTGATAAAAAATAAATGAGAGAAGTTGGCAAGAGAAACGAACCCAACACTATGCTGAAGCAGCATAGGCAAGACCACCTGCGACTTAAAAAATACAACTGCTATAATGCACAAAGTACATATGGGAATAGAAAGACTAACCAAGCCTTAAAAAAAAATGGCGTAAAAACAGAGTAAAAGGGGAAGAAAAAGAATTCTGGTCAGTGAGGTGAATCGGGAATCTCTGAACACTACCTACAGTGGGAGACACCCAAACACTCACCGCCCTGCCCCAACACCAGAGAGAGATTAAAAACCTTAAAACTGAGAATAAAAACCACTCTCCCGGAGGAAACCGAGAACCAAGGAGACCATCCGGGAATCGTCAGCCAACATCAAAGATAAAGTGTGGGGGACTCTGTACTTAACACACAGAGCCAAAAGAAGGGGGCATTCAACCAAAATGTGGGCTACTGACTGGAAGGCGCCACAACCACATAGCGGGGGTGGCTCATCACGCAAAAGAAAACCATGGGTCAGCCTGGTATGGCCAATGCGGAGACGACACAGTGTGGTCGAGTCCTTTCGGGAGAGGTGAAAGGAAGAATGCCATGGGCCTGGTTTCACCTTAATTGCACGAAGTTTATTAGACAGTGGAGTAGCCTCCCAAGAATTGGCCCATGACTGTGCGAAGTGGGATTTGATGTGAAGCCGTAAATCCGCTGCAGGAGGGGTTACAGAAAATGGGGGGGTAAGTAACTGCTCCCCCAGCCAAACGATCAGCAAGCTCATTACCCGGGATACCCACATGGCCAGGGACCCAAAGGAAGTCAATAGAACAAGCAGCACGGTGAGTATCAGCGAGATGGTCATGGATGGCAGAGACCAAGGGATGGCGCGAAAAACACCGGTCAATAGCAAGAAGGCCACTCATCGAGTCTGTACATAACAAAACGCGGTTGTGTTGGGATTGTTTAATAAAGGTAAGGGCCCGGGAAATTGCCATCAATTCCGCAGTAAACACCTCACATGTAGGTGGCAGCAGGTGATTTTCCGTTCCAACAGAGGACGTGAAGGCATACCCAACATGATTAGCAGATTTAGAGCTATCAGTGTAAAAAACAACAGTATCCCAAAACTTACATAAAATTTGGCGGAAAAAGGCACGGAACACCACCGGGGGGATGGAATCTTTCGGACCACGGCGGAGATCCATCCGAATTCGAGGCCGAGGGACTAACCAAGGAGGGGTGGAGGGGTGGAGGGGAGGGAGCGAGGAAGACAGGACAAAGAAGGAAGCTGAAAATCATGGTAAAGAGATGCAAGGCGCAGCCCAACCGGTAAACCCGCCCGAGGGTGGGAGTCGGGTGGGCGACGTCCTTGGTCTGGGAACAGGATAGAATGGGAAGGATGAGTGGGAGGAGAATGGATAGTGAGGGCATAAGACACCAGAAGCTGGGACCGCCGAACAGAAAGGGGGGGGGGGATCCCAGCTTCAACCAGGAGACTATCAACAGGGCTAGTAGGGAAGGCACCGGTGGCCAAACGGATACCACGATGGTGGACTGGATCCAGCACGTGCAGTGTGGAAGGAGCAGCTGAACCATAAACTTGACAACCATAGTCCAAACGAGACAGAACTAGAGCACAATAAAGATGGAGGAGGAGGGTACGGTCCGCACCCCAAGAGGAGTGGGCAAGGAAGCGAAGGACATTGAGTTTACGGAAACATCCTACCTTCAGGAGTCTGATATGGGGCAGCCAAGTGAGCTTGTTGTCGAAAAGAAGACCCAGGAAACGAAACTGTGGAACCACAGGCAATTGTTGTGCAGCAAGATAGAGCTCTGGATCAGGGTGGACCGTAGTACGGCGACAGAAATGGATCACCCGCGATTTTAAAGGAGAGAATTGAAACCCGTGTGAGTGGGTCCATGCAGAGGCACGCCGTATAGCCACCTGGAGCTGCCGTTCTGCAGATGCCATCGAGGAGGAACTAACCCAAATGCAGAAATCATCCACATACAGGGCAGGAGCGACCAAGGGACCGACAGAGGCCACAAGTCCATCGATAACAATGAGGAAAAGAAGGACACTCAAGACAGAACCCTGTGGGATGCCCGTCTCCTGGGTCTGTGGAGAACTAAAAGCAGTACCAACTCGAACTCTGAATGACCAATGGATCAGGAACAGGCGGATAAAAATCGGGAGTGGGCCCCGAAGACCCCACTGATGAAGGGTTAGTAAGATGTGATGGCGCCAGGCCATGTCATAGGCCTTGCGAAGGTCAAAAAACACTGCAACCAAATGACGGCGGTGGGAAAAAGCCTGCTGAACTGCGGATTCCAAGCGAAGTAAATGATCAATTGGAGATCTTCCCTCTCGAAAGCCACACTTGTAAGGGGACAATAGATCCCGAGATTCGAGGACCCAAGTGAGCCGACGGGCTACCATACGTTCAAGTAACTTACAAACAACATTGGTCAAACTAATTGGCCGATAGGTGTCAACAGATAGGGGGTTCTTACCAGGCTTAAGGACAGGAACCACAATGCTATCCCTCCACTGAGAAGGGAAGTCACCCTGGAGCCAGATATGGTTAAACACCCGAAGAAGATGTTGCCGTTGTGGAGCACTGAGATGTTGAAGCAGTTGGTTATGAATGGAATCTGGGCCAGAGGCCGTATCATGAGAAGAAGATAGAGCAGAAAGAAATTCCCATTCAGTAAAAGGTTCGTTGTAAGATTCTGGCTCACAAGTGGTGAAACATAAGCTGAGAGCTTCAGCCTGCTGTTTTTGATGAAAGAAAGCAGCTGGATAGGAGGCTGACACTGATGCCACTGCAAAATGGGTCGCAAGATGTTCTGCGAGAAGTAATGGGTCCGTACAAATGCCATCTGGGAGGTGAAGGCCTGGGAGGGTGGACTGCCGATGGCAACCTTGGAGAGAGCGAAGTGTAGCCCATACCCGTGACAGAGGGACAGTGGAACCAAGGGAAGAAACGAATCGTTCCCAACATATCCGCTTGCTCTGTTTGATTAAATAACGGGCTTTAGCGTGAAGGCGTCTAAAGGTAGTAAGGCTGGCTATGGATGGGTGCCTCTTAAAGTGTTGCAAAGCTCAACGGCGATCATGGATGGCAATGGCAATGGCCGTACTCCACCACGGGACTTGCCGGCAACGAAATGGTCCAGATGAGTGCGGGACAGCACTGCTGGAAGGAGGGTCTACTTACCAGCACATTGGACATAGCCCTCTAGCACATGGCTGCCCCCTCCAGTGGGAGGATCCACCACTCTGTGAGGTTTGTGGGATGCCACTTTCAGTTCAGCATATTGTGGCACTTGTGTCCTATATACTGATATTAGGGTAGTCCGCAGTCTCAATGGAGAACTGCCCACCATCCTCGCACATACTGGCTCCAGTGTTACATGGGTGGGCAAGGGGGGAGGGGGGGGGGGGGGGGGGGAAGACTTTAATGCATTATAAACTTCTCAGCATGTCGAAATAGTCTTTTCTGGTTTTTATCATGTTGAGCTTCTCCGTGTGTTTGTTTATATTCAGATTTTCACTTGGCACTCAGTGTCAGAGTGTTGGTGTACGAATGATTTGGGTGTTAATAAAAGACACTGACACATGTAACTGCTATTTATTGGTAGTTTCTTCCTACAATGTGTATTATCTGGGTGTGTACAGGATGCCTACAGCAGCAGCTGGAGTAGCTCACAAGGCACAGTGTGCTGGAAGGAGAATGCTTCATCCACTATACATTTTTTTTTGCTCCCAGGGCAGTTTAGTTCCTTCACTTTATCTTTGTGGTTTCTGTAGCCTCACTTCTGCTTTATTCAGAACTTCAGTCTTCATTCAGTTTACTCTGTCCGTATTATGTTATCAGTAGATTGTACATTTCATTCAGTATGTTGTGTAACTCTTTCTCACTTCTTCTGAGAATAGCGATGCCAGCAGTGTATCTCACCATTGATATCCTTCCATCCTGAATCTTAGGCCCACTCACAAACCTCTCTAAGCTCCATCACAGATTTTTCAGTGCACAGATTGAACAGCATGGAAGAAAGCTCACATCCTTGTCTTTAGAGGAGGCCACATGACACTTGAACTTAGTGTGTTTTTATATTTGTTACATGAAGTTTGAATCTCAAATTCAGTTGGCAAAAGCAGTTCAATGCAACTCTCAAAACGTCTGGAGACAATAAAGTTTGAAGTTCTCTGAGCTCCTTTAATAAGTTGAAGTGAGGTCACTTCGTTTTGACAGGTCATGTGACTGTGTAGTAGAATGCTTGCCTACTCTGTGTTTGGCACAAGTTCAATCCCTTGCTCTGCTCAAATTTTAGACAAATTTGCATATTTATTGTATATCCCATGGAGCATAAAATACGTGAAGATGAAAACGAATTTAATTTTTAATGCTTTTCTTTAATTTAAGGAATCTTTTACAACATATCAGTAATTCTTTTATAAAAGATCAGTAATTTCAAAAGTATATTTGCAATGAAATATTTTGTGTGTGATATGTAATTATAATTTGGAGGTGTGCATTTTTGATAAAAATAGCAACTCGATATGATACCTTGCAGATACCTGCTGATTTTTATATTTAAATGGCTTAGTGATTCAGAGTGAATGGAAAAAAGGGAAATAATGAAAAAAATAATGCCTGAAATGAGATACAAACCAATAATTACCAGCCTTGCACACTGAATTTTTTTCTATTTTTGTGTATTTTAAGTTTACGGAACTGCTAGTAGCACAGGAACCTTTATTTAAAAATTTGCAATAGGTGGGATTTGAACCTGCAACACCTACATGGTACATGAGCATCCTACTGCATGACCTATTGACAGAAAGGGACCTCCCTATACATATTAAAGGCAGTCGGAAAACTTAAAAGTAGATTTTCTTGAGAATTATTGAGAAGTGCATTGAATTATTTTGGGAAATTAATAATGGATTTCAGGACATTACTTATATTAAACATAAAAAATTGCAAAAACTCATTCACCACACTGTTCCCTTGTTAGACCATTTTAATTGGAGCACTTCATTCTTGGTGTTCCATTCTTACTGTTTCTTCTAGGTTGTTGTACATGTTGCCTCCATATGCTAATTGTATGTCATTTTATGACCAATGAGGGGCTTCATCTGCATATCACATATCTGGGGAACTTGCGTGCATGTGTGCTCGTAGTGGTGAAGCATGATGTGTCATTCTGAGAATGAGAGGTCCACTTCTCTCCTCTCTGCTGGCCAAAGGAAGATGTTCATGAGTTAAGGTAGTTGGCAAGCAGCAAGCACCGCACTTTCAGGAGGTGTTTCACACTCTGTGTAGATCGGAGTGGTACTGATCCTGTGCTGCCGGAGAGGCAATTCACGAATGGGCACTTCTACATGCTGTGTCGAGTACTTCTGCTCTGTGGTGCTATGGATGAAGTTCATGGAGAAAATGTGACTGCAGTGACATCCACGAAATGCTTGCCATGATACAATAGATGTATATTCTCTTGTCTGACTGGAATAGATGCAGATATTGTCCATCAGTCATCTAAAATTGTATGTTACAAGCAATACACAGAGTTCAAACTATCTTGGTGTCTTACTACAGTGGACACACTGAGCAGCAGAAATCTATTTCAGCATGTTTTGACACAAAAGGAAAAGTAGTGAGCTCAGAAGAGCTGATCCACACTGATAAGCAGAACCTTTTCAGCACATGAAATGTGGCGACTAATATACATACTGCAATTACTTTGAAGAATTAACCTATGAAAATTCTACTGATTGACTAACTGATTTTTACCTATCAGCACCTATCACCAAGAAACTTCTTCTTCTTCTTCTTTTCCTTCAGCTTTTGTCCCGCATTCCTTTGGGATCCGCTACATGGGTCCATTGTCTGCATTTTGCTCTATCACGGGCTGTAATCTGGGTGTCTGGGTGGATGTTCATGTATTTAAGGTCTTTATGAATCGTATCAGCTCAATGTTGCTTAGGTCATCCTTTGAGTCTTCTGCCGATGACTTCAAGTGTCTAACTCACTCTGGCAACAGAGTCATCACCGGCCTGTAAAAGCTACCCACACCATTGAAGATGACTCTAACGCATATTGTCTTGGATCAGTGCAACACCAAACTGTTTCCTAATGCTGTTATTGGAAACATGATCTAACTTAGTGTGGCCCACTGTCCACCTTAGCATCTTTGTTTCCATTACACTGAGGTGGCGTTCTGTCTCAACTGTAGTTGGCCAGCACTCACAACCATACAAGGCAACTGGTCAAATGACAGATAATTTAAAATCAAAAATCTATTGCACTTTCATCCTGTGGTTGAAAATGACTCTGGTTGTTGTTTGCCATTTCATCCAGGCTTCCAGAGTTGTGGTGTTGACCTCTTCGGTGAGGTGGTCATCAACAGGGATCGTGAAACCAAGGTACTTAAACTTACTCACACGAGTCAGATATTCACCATTAATCAAGATCGTTCCCATTTCATGTCCGTCTGATATAATGTACTTGGTTTTCTTCAAATTAAGGCACAAACTGTGTTGCACCACCTGGTCACTCCATTTTTTGAGTCTGGCTCTGCAGATCAAGCTTCTTTTCTGCTGCCAGTATCACATCGTCAGCATAAAGAAGGGTCCATGATAATGGCAGGTGCAGGTCAGCTGTCACGGTGTCACTGGGAAACATTTCACATAAATACGTTACAATGTGCATCTGGAGGAGAATATTCAACTTAGTTATTAATTACTTACATATTGCCATCACAAAGGCTCTCCTTTAAGGCTAAAGTCATTAGTAGTATGATACATCAAGATGTGTGAATTTCTGTACATAATAGTCTATGTTTTCTCTAATAATTCTCTAATTCTTCACTATCAAAATACTATTTAATTCAATAAAACTTAACGATAGCTACAAATGTGAGCAGATAGGAAGAAAGAAATATAGACAAAAATAATCAAACATAAACAAAAAGTAAAACTCTATTAAGTAGCTTCTTAAATAAATTTCTCAAGGTACTTTCCATTTGTGCTACCTGTGTACATCTTTGAGTTTTGCCTACACTGAGTGGAAAAAATGACTACAATTAAGTCATTTGTAATTAACTGTCCTGTTGTTACATCATTTGGCAGCAGCATTGTTGCCATTGTAGTTACAACCAATAACTGACGTATTCCAGAATGAAATTTTCACTCCACAGTGGAATGTATGCTAATATGAAACTTCCTGGCAGATTTGACCTGTGTGCCAGACTGAGACTCGAACTTGGGGCCTTTGACTTCCTAATATGCCAGAAAGCTTTGTATCAGCACACACACTGCTGTAGAGTGAAAATTTCATTCTGGAAACATCCCCCAGGCTGTGGCTAAGCCATGTCTCCACAGTGTCCTTTCTTCCAGCAGTGCTAGTTCTGCAAAGTCTGCAGGAGAGTTTCTGTGAAGTTTGGAAGGTAGGAGGCAAGGTACTGGCAGAATTAAAGCTGTTCAGGTGGGTCGTGTGTCATGCCTGGGTAGCTCAGTTGGTAGAGCACTTGCCCGCAAAAGGCAAAGGTTCTGAGTTCAGGTCTCAGCCCGCCACAGTTTTAATATGATATGAAGTTTCAACTAAAGTATTTATATTAAGACTGATTTGCAACTGAATATGATATCATTTATGGACATTAGAAAATATTTCACTCATCATGCAGAGAGAAGAGAGAGAGAGAGAGAGAGAGAGAGAGAGAGAGAGAGTGTGTGTGTGTGTGTGTGTGTGTGTGTGTGTGTGTGTGTGTGTGTGTGTGTGTGTGTGTGTGTGTATTTTCGAGCACTACTGCCATCCTTTCATAGTACCTCCTTATTCACGTATTGTCTCTCATCCATCTCCTCTATTCTGCAGTTCTTACTAACAACCATATTTATATATGCAGTAACTTCTCAGAACTCATTTAGTTCATTGCTAAAAATAATGTCTGTGAAGGAGAATGTAACAATGTGGTGCATGCCCCCAGCAGCAGGCATGCCCTTGCATGACCTACACAACATCCGGGCACAGCTGGAAGCAGCAGCCACAGATGGTGACAGCAGTGTAGACCTGAATGGTAACATCACCAATAGCATACCCAGGTATCTAGGAGTGGCTCCAGGAGAGCATCCCACAGACAATAGATGCGATGGCCTCCAGGAACCTTGGTGAGGGTGTGGGATGGTGCTGACAGAGTGTGAAAAATTTCCATTCCTTGTCATGCCTACCATCTCCCCTGAAAATCATAATGTCACCAGTGGTACATTAGGATATGGAATAAGTGAGTGTGTGTGTGTGTGTGTGTGTGTGTGTGTGTGTGTGTGTATGAGTGATTTAGCACACACACACACACACACACACACACACACACACACACACACACACACAGAGAGAGAGAGAGAGAGAGAGAGAGAGAGAGAGAGAGAGAGAGAGAGAGAGAGAGAGAGAGAGAGAGAGAGTTGCTACTCATGGGTAGTCTATTCCCACAACATATAATATGAATAATGCCAGATATAATTTGCAACCTTGGAATATATAGTATACGCATTTGTACTTACGCTCTGCTCCGTCACGTACAAGTATAGTGCCGATGGGTCAGTACCTAACTGCTCACACCCTAATGTCTTCCATTAACAGTTGTGGATGACTTGTGCAGTTATCATACGGGACACACTTCATAATTCACACATGGGATTTCACCCCTGCAACTGTCACTGTTCGTCCTCTCCTGAATACACTTCTCATCTTCCTTGTCTGGTGTCGATCACAACTGTTTGTAGCCTTTCCACGAGATGCCAAACTGTAACTCTGTGATTTGTGTGCCAATAACAAGAAAATGATGAATTAATCAATAAAAAAAAACAAGAGCATCATAAAGGGAATCAAACTGGGTTTTAGGACTAATTATTTCATGTTTCATTGATTTGTATCTGCATTTTGCAAAAGCTTGATGATTACTCTTTTGATATCATCACCTTATTTTCGACAGAACTGTTCCAGTTTCCCATTGTCACCATTTACAATTTATTCTAAAAAGGTTTGAACTTTAGATAAATCCTTCCGATTGCAATATATTTGAAAGTAAGAATATCACCCTGTTCAGAAAATTTCAGGCTGCAACTTTATCAACACAGATATTAAAAATGTGATCGAATAAAAATGGGATGCTTGAAATCATATCTTCATTAATAACTTTTTAACCATTTAAATTTATGAGATTTTTTTTTCTGAAACAAGAACAGCAGGTCTCTCAAACTGACAAGGTTGTTGGATATTAGGCTTCAATTCTGACCAGTCTATTTTTGGTTAGCAGTAAATTTGATATTGGATTGATCTGTTTTGTTTAAGGGGAAAAAACAACTGGGGTCATACATGCCCAAGTCAAAACCATAGAACCTGAAGACAGAGAGGAGTCAAAAAATGAATACACATCAATCCCAATCAATGTAAGAGAAGTCAGCTAAAAATAGGGACTTGGAGAAAGGTCTATAAAGTACACCAAAGAGAAACAGAGGTCAAGAACTAAAAATTAAATGGCCTTCACCATAAAAACTAAAATGAGGTCGACAACTCGGCAAGTAACTCAGATGGCAAACCCAAGTGGAAATGTAAACAGTTAAAATAAATGGGAATTCCATCAGGAAATGGCAGACACTTAAAACTTGGGTGCAACAACTGCAATAGATGGCAAAATTGTCGAGAAAAAGGAAGCTGGAGGTGCCCAACAGGATACAGGCCATGGTGATGGCAAAGAGGATGACACTCGTGATAGAACACTGAGGCACACCAGTTTCCTGGATAAAGGTGTCTGACAAGGCAGAACCCACACGCACCTTGAAAACTTTGTCTTTTAAAAATTCCTGAAGGAGATGGGGCAGGGGGCCACTGGAGCCCCATGTGTAAAGAGTTCAGAGGATACCAGTTCTCCGGTAGTTGTTGTAGGCATTCTCCAAATCTAAAAATATGGCAACAGTCGGGTACTTCCACAGAAAACCATTCATGGCATGGGTGGACAAAGTAAGTAGATTGTCAACTGCAGAACGGCACGCTCGAAGTCCACACTGTGCAGTCATTAGAATGTATGATTCATGCTCAGCTGGTATGCTGGCTTGAATCTCGCAAATTACTATCATGGGGCAGTAATTGGAAGGATGGTTTTTGTCCTTACTGGCCTTAGGTATGAGTATGACAGTGGTTTCACACCAACATCTGGGAAATGCGCCCTCTGCCAGATGTGGTTGTACATTTGAACGAAAAAGTACTTGCCCACAACAGAAAGGTTCTGCAACATCTACAATGTCTGGCCCTGCGGAGGAGGATTGGGATGAACTGAGAGCATGATCCCCCATAGTAAAGCCGACATTGTGGCACTCACGATTCTGAGAAGAGAAAGGTATTGCCAGGCCGCCCCCACCCATTTCCGATGGAGGAAGGCAGGGTGATAGTGGGAAGATCTCGAAATTTCAGCAAAATGGGGACCCAAGGTATTGGAGCTGGTAGCAGGCATTCTCATTGTAGACCCTATCGCTGTTAGGCTGGAAATTGGCAAATGGATCTTGGTCCCAGAGAGCTGTCAGAGGTTGGTCCACACAACAGAGGCAGGGGTAGAACTGTTAAAAGAACTAGTACATGAAATCCAGCTAGCTTTTTTAATATCCCAAAGAACACAACAACACTGCACATACATCTGATTATAATGAATGCCACTGTACTCATAGGATGACAATTAATAATTCGGAGAGCACGTGTCAGCACATGAATTGCATTGACACATACCTCAGACCACCAATGGACTGGGACAAGGTGTGGTAAAGAGGAGGTGAGAGGAATGGAACATTCTTACAGCAGCCTTAGTAAGCTCCCACTTGGGTGTGCACGTAGGTACGATAGGATTCAGTAATGGATGGCACATGGGAAATGGTTGCCTGAGTAGGTTTCAGAAAGTACAGACCATTCAAGATGATGGGCAAGCTGGGCAGTGCACAAGGATACATTCAAATGGGAATAGGTGTGTGAGGAATCAGAAAGGAATGTGGGTGCTCCAGTCTTTATTTTGTTTTATTTATTTATTTTTGATTATGGTTTTAGGGTGCAAAACAACCATTGTAAAAAAGTACCCATTCTGTGGCTTATTGGAGGATAAAAACAAGAATGTAAATCAAGAGGAATTGGAGTGAAACTGAAGCAGAAGGGGAAACTAAAAACGCAAGGAGACCTGAGAAAAGTGCTATTGAATGGGGGTTGTTTTTCCTGAAGAGAGCTTCAAATGACTGACGTCATCTCACTAACATTTATAGACTCAAGGACAGGATCGGTGGAGAGCACATCATCTGCTAAAACAGAATATATATCAGGCGACAGCTGTAAACAGGTGCATAGCAGATTAAAGTAGCACTACTGAAGTAAAAGGTATCTCACCATCCATGATTGAGTAGGGACAAAGCAGGAGAGGAGCACCACTCAAAAGATGTCAGTAGCTAAAAAGACAGTGCCCAATCTGGAGTCTAGTTAAAATTACCTCCTCCCAATGACGAGGCTGCAAGGAAGATATACAAGAACAGAGAAGAGGTTTAATGTCCCATAATTTATTATCCTGGAGTGCGGACCAGCGTGTGCACCATAAAAGAGCAACACGATGACATAAAATGCTCTGTAGATTGGCAAAGGGAACCATGCGAACAGTGGGCCAAGGGAGAGAGACTGCAGCCTTTGCCGCTATATCGGCTGCCTCATTTCCACGTATACCAACATACTCTGGGATCCAGAGGAATGCCACATAGGTGCCCTCCAAGTAGTGCAAGTAGAGGCAGTCCTGAGTCTGGTGGACCGGAGGGTGAATGGGATAAAGGGCTTGGAAGTTGAGAAGAGAGCTGAGAAAATCCAAGTATATAATATTCTGTATTCCTAGATGGTGACGAATTTATTGGACAGCATGGTGAACAGCATAAAGCTCCGCAGTAAAAACTGAACACTTGTCGGGAAGCAGAAATCTAATCAGGGTGTCACCAAGAATATAGGCACTCCTGACACCAAATGTGGTCTTGGAGCCGTCATTGTAAATAAATGTGGCATCCTCTATTTGTGTGCCTAGAGCAGCAAATGCCCGATGATAAACTATAGGGGGGGATACTATCATTGGGAAGCTGAAAAAGGTCATGGAGGAGGCAGGTCTGGGGGTGAAGCCAAGGTTGTGTCGTACCCCCATTTCTGTAGAAAATTTTAGGAAATTGGAAGGAGAGTGAATGTAGCAGTTGACAGAAGTGGACTCCCGGTGGTGGCAGTAAAGAGGAAGGGTTGCCTGCATACTCTAAATCCAAGGAGACATCTAAAAAATGGCATAGGTCAGATGAGCAGGTATGGAAGACAAATGACAAGTGCAATGACTCAGAAGGACAGCTCGCCGAGTTGACAGCAGATGTTCAGTAGTCTCAGAGTAAAGGCTCTCCACAGGGCTAGTGTAAAAAGCTCCAGACACTAAATGCAATCCATGGTGGTGGACAGAGTCTAGATGCCAAAGAATAGATGGCTGTGCACAGCCATAAACTATGCTTCCATAGTCCAATTTCGAATGCATTTAGGCATGATAGAGACGAAGGAGGACCACTCGGTCAACTCCCAGGAGATACCACTCAGAACACGGAGGATGTGAGGGATTGCAGACAGCAATCCAAATGATATGACACAGCAGTTTTCTGTCAAACTTAAATCCCAAGAATTTGGCGATGTCCCCAAATGGAAGGTCAACAGGGCGTAGATGTAGGGAAGGCATATAATACTCCGTACGATGCCAATAATTTACACGGAATGTCTTACTGCGAGAAAATTGGAAGTCGGTTTCAATGCTTCATGAGTAGAGGCGATCGAGACATCCTTGAAGATGTTGTTCAAGAAGGCTGATCCATTGAGAGCTGTAGTAAATTGCAAAAGCATCGACAAAGAGGGAGCCCAAGACATCAGGAAGAAGATAATCCATAATTGGATTTATGGCGTTGGCAAACAGTACAACACTTAGCACAGAGCCATGGGGCACCCCGTTTTCTTGGAAGAAAGTGCGGTATAGAGAAATGTTCACCTGCACCTTAAATGTGCACTCTGACATAAATTCATGGATGAAAAGGGATGGCCAGCCTCGAAAGCCAGAAGAGCACAGTATGCAGAGGATGCCTGTTTTTCAACAGGTATCATAAACCCTCTGCAGATCAATAAATATTGTTACTGTTTGGCGTTTCCTGAGAAATTCGTTCATGATGTAAGTGATGAGAGCAAAAATATGGTCAATTGCAGAACAATGCTTTCAGGAACAGCATTGGGCAGGTGTTAAAAGGTTTTGGGACCCCAGCCACCAGCCTAAATGGCAATCTACCATATGCTCCAAAATCTTACATACACTACTCGTGAGAGAGATTGGGTGATAGATAGAGGGGAAATGCTTTTACTTTCAAGGTTTTGGAACAGGAATAATGATAGCTTCCAGCCAACTTCTGGGAAAGGTACTGTCAACCTGAAGTCGGTTATAAAGGTGAAGGAGGTAGCACAAACTAGGGTATGATAGGTGCAGCAACATTAGGACATGGATAGCATCCAGTTCCAGAGCAGCGGGGAGGAGGAGAATGCATGTATGAGTTCCGGTGTAGAATAAAAGGCTTTGTAGCTTTCATGATTTTCATATAAAAAAGTAAGAGGTCACTATTCTGCTACCAAATTCTTTGAGAGAAAAGCTGGTGAGTAATTAGAAAAGTTTGAAATATGAGCAAAGTATTGACACAATGAGTTAGAGATTACGACTGTGTCTACTAAGGTATCCTGCACGACAGTTAGTTGAGAGATCCGGAACTAACTGGATGTTCCAGATAGCCGTCAGAATCTCTCATTGACTTTTGACAGCTGCTTTCATTTCACATAATTTCTGTTTGACAGCAGGACAGAGACTACGTTTAAAATGACTGTGCAAAATTCTCTGCTTTCTCAGCGACTTCCTAACATGTTTATTGAACCAAGGTGGATCCTTTCGCACTCCTATATTTTTTCTAGGCACATATTTCTCTAGCACATGGTGGACAATACATCTAAATTCTGACCAAAGATGCTCAATATCTTTGTGTCCTGTGGTGAACGCTTGGAGCTGATTATGAAGATATTCATTAATGACACTTTTATTTGCTTTCCCAAAAAAGAAGTCTCTATGCTGTTTCTCTGTTTTTTTTTTTTTTTTTTTTTTTTTTTTTTTTTTTTTTTTTTTTTTTTTTTTTTTTTTTTTGCAACTTCCACTGACATAAAAGCCACAACGAATTTATGGTCATTAATACCTTCTTCTAGATTAACTTCCTCAAAAAGATCAGTTCTGTTTGTTGCCAAGGTATCTAATATGTTCCTGTCTCAAGTTGGTTTTCTAATCAACTGCTCAAGGTTTTATGTTGAGAGGGCACTTAGAATAATTTCACACGAGTCTTTGCTTCTGCCCCTGTGATAAACATGTAATTTTCTGTCAATAGACACCAGAGTAAAGTGTCCACCTAAAACTAATGGATAATTTGGATATTTATTTCCTATATGCTCAAGATTTTCCCTGAAATTTTCTGCAACGTTTGTTGTGGATGCTGGTGGTCTATAAAAACATCCTAATACAATAGTACTCCTTGTCTGATTGACAGCTTTATCCAGGCTATTTCAGTCTGACTCAGTATTGATCTCAACTGCATTTAAACAGCTTTTAACTACAATGAACACACCACCTCCATAGCATCAGTCCTATCCTTCCTAAGCATTGTCCAATCTGAGTTCAAAATTTCACTGCTATTTATGTCTGGATTCACCTAGCTTTCGGTACCTAATACAATATTGGCATTTCTACTGATTATTTCAGAGAGTATTACGGGGATCTTGCTACAGACACTTAAGCAATTTACCAACATTAGATTTAGCATATTTAAATCTTTTGGAATGACCTGTTTACGCCAACTAACAATTTTTACAGTTGGCACTCCTGCATCAGTGTTATGAACTGGTAATTTTTCAGGCCAACGATTTGTTTCCCATGGGAAGGAACCAATTCCAAAAACCTCCATGTGCATGCCACAAGTATTGTGCTACCCGTGTAGCTGATTCCTGTGTGTAGTGCACCCCTGATCTATCAAGGGGAGTCCTACAATCGTCCACCCCATAGCGTAGGTCAAGGAATCTACAACAATTTTCATCACAGAGGCGACATAGCCTCCGGTTTGATTCTCCACTCCACTCCAAACCGGAGGACTTCAGTCCACCCTGGGTACAATGGTGCAAATCATCAGCTCGGCTTCCACTCTTCGAAAGATGGAGAGGTCCTACACCAATTTAGCTAGCTGTCGAAAGGACCCAAGGATTTCCTCGGAACACTGATGACTGGCACCGTTGGTGCCAACACGTGCAACAATCTGTAGGTGTCTGCACCTCACACACTCGATAGCCACTGGAAGAGCCTCTTCCACATTCTGGACAAGGCCCCCCCTGCAAGCACATTGAGTAAATGTTGGACTTCTTCCCCACCCTAGCTGCTATGTTCCTGAGGAGCAACACAACCAGCATAATTTTGGAGCTCCCAATAACTAACAAACCCCTATCCCCACGTGACCGTCTTGATCTTGCCGAAGGAGTGGCCACTATCCTGGCAAAAGATGCATTCTGATCCAGCTCAGCGAACACCCCCCCCCCCCCCCCCCTCTACCCAACAAGCATCAGATGGCACACGGAATCTATTAGCAAAGTGCACGGAATTTGGCAGGACCCTGCATCCCCTGTGCAGCCTTCACCTCGAGGCAAGATAGGTAGACACAGTTCACCATCCACACTGAAGTGAGTGAAGTGAGAGCTGGCCAGCTGGCTCAGTCGCACCTGAGGTCGGCTCAATGACATCCCCCCCTGCACATCTAGTACAGCAGAGGTTGCCCAGGGCACCCCATCCCCACCCACAGCACAAGGTGGCACTACAGACCCTGTCGACTGTGGCCACGAGGTCCACAAAAATGTCGGCTCTCTCGTGCTATCAGTCTGTGAAGTCCAATGCAGAGAAACAGTTGGCAGTGCGTACTACCGACACGGGGGCCGGCCGGGCCAAGGCATCACGTGGCGACACAGTCTAAGAGGATCTTCGAGTCAGCAAAGGAGAAGACCGCACGCCTCTGTTGGACTACTTCGAGCCTCACCAGTTAGCAGAGGAAGACAAGAGTGGTGTTTGGCTGGAGGGAAAAGGAAGTTTTGACGGGAGTTCTCCTCCCGACCTTTCCGGTCTGCCAGTTGTGTAGCAAGCGGCTTTGCCTCTCGAGGCGAGAATCTGATGGTGCGTCGCACAACCGGAAAGGGTGACGGTAATGTTACCTCGACACTGGGCAATTTCTCAAACTCAGATTGTATTTGAAGTCGCACTTCTGCATGGCCATGTCCTTCGTGAACAAGGGATAATAAGAACAGAACTAAAAGTGCCAGATGGGAGAACGTAGGGTTTGTGACTAACCAATAACTTGAGCCATTGCATTTGTCCACCTCCTTCTCCCCTCTGTATCAGGCAGCCCCGTATTAATCCCTAACATTTGGCTGGGTGTCAGAAAGATGTTCCGGTGTCGTTGAAATGATGACACTGATAGCAGTGCATCAGGTTTGGAATGTACAGTCAGACTGTAATAAATTCATAGCCTGCCCTGATCTCAGACTGGAGCACCACTCTATCAAAGGTGAGAATAATAGCGCTTGAGGGCACTAAGGAGGAATCTACCTTTAACCTCATCTGACGGACGGGAATGACACACTGATCAGAGAGGTAAGACCGGATTTTGACCTCGATCGGACTGTCGAGTGGCCTAGTATAAATAACACCGCTGGAAGAATTCGGAGTTCCATGGGCCTCGACGTGAACTGGATAGCCGCGGAAAAGTGAGACAGTGAGCAATTGTCATGCTCGAGAATCAGAAGTAGTCTACAAGAGCCAAGCACCATTCCACAAATGAAAGCAGGATTTTACAGGTTCGGTTAATGGCATCGACACCTTTCTGAATAATATATGGATTTGTCATTGCAGATGCCCAACACTTCAGTATGTGAGACCATGAGGAACCATGTTGCAGCTGGAAGGGTCTTTGAATCTTTAGTCTCATTCCATTTATGTTCTGTAGACGTCGATTTTGAAGACCATTGGCTCACTGCCAGGGAATCGCCACGATTGCCAGCATCTCCGTTTGTGCACTCGTCCCGACTGTGGGACCGCTTCAGGAGGGGGTGCACCCCCGAAGTTGACTGACTCCTCATGTCACACCTCCCAAACACCTGACAGATGGATAAATTGGCAATTTGGAAGGTAGCTGCTCAGGCAATCACACCTGTCTGGGCCCGATCTGTACCCAGTGGTATGTACGAACCCTACCTGTCGACCTAGGGCTGGGAATTATGCATTACCCAGTCACCTGTAATGTGTAAGATGTGGGGGGGGGGGGGGGGGAGCCTTCAGGAGCACACAGGGAGGAGGAAGATGAAAAAGTGTGACCTCAAACACCAAAGCGGAGAAACGGGAAGAGAAGGGGTGAGGATAATCAGATAGTAGCTGTCGAGGGAAGTTGAGTTCTTCCCAAGATTAAGGACAGGAATAACTATACCGTCTGGCCATTGTGATGGGAAAGCACCCGTGAGCCAAATGTCATTGAAAACCCTGAGGAGATGTTGCCTCTGGGGAACAACCACGTCTTGGATTATCTAACTGTGGACGGAATCCAAGTCTTGGGGCCATGTCTCTCTAAGAGGTAAGAGCCTGAAATAATTCTCATTCACTATAGGGTTCATTATAAGGCTGAACATGGTGCGGGTTGAAACAGATGGGGGTCTGTTAAACATGGCATTTCTGCTGGAGAAATGTAACAGGATAGGAAGAGGACGCCGATGCCACTGTGAAGTGCATCGCGAGGTGTTCTGCGAGGACCGATTGATCATTCCACAGGGCATCTTGGAGGATAAGACCCTGCAGAGTTGACTGACACTGGCGGCTCAGGAGGCTACGGAGCACAGACAAAACCTGCAACAGAGAGAGGTATGTCCCCAGGGAAGAAACAAAGTGCTACCAGTATTCCTTTTTACTCTGCTTGATAAGGTAATGAGCTTTGTTTTGAAGGCTATGAGAAGAAAAGATGAAAACTGACCAAAAGTGGCACAATACATTTTTAGGACAAGGGATGGATATCAATTTCATTGTGAGTGATAAAGGAATTTATGAGCAAGTTATTGCTTGTTGTAATGAACGAAGAAATCATGTATGATAAGCTACCAACAGTTATTTCGACTCTTTGTAAGTAATGGAAAAAATCATCCACTATCAGTTTCTTGTTAGTATTTGGCAACTGTTAGACAGTGGTTGTAGGTGTCATATAAATTGGTTTACCATTATTGGTTTGTCATGGTTTTTGTACTAACAATGAGAGGCCACCAATTGTAAAATACAGATTCGATTCATACTGCGCATAATAAAAGCTCATGACCAGAGATATAATGTGGCCAAGCACCAAGATGCACTTCTCAGCCATTGTTGAGAAAATGACAGTTAAAAGAAACCGTTGTGATGAAATACTCTCTATGATTAATAATTTTCTACAGCGTCGTGGCGCAGTGGTAAGTGCTCGGATTCGTAATCCAAAGGTCGCCGGATCGAATCTCGCGCCACGCAACTATTATTTGTTTTTTGTAATTCAAATGTGCACCCCCCCCTCTCCCCCCCCCCACCCCCACACACACACACACACAGGGTGAGGTATGAGCAGTGGCAACTTGAAATTTGCAGAGGTGGAGGCCTGGTGGGTAATGGGAAGAGAGGATACACTGAAGGGCAAGTTCCCATTTCCGGAGTTCTGACAGGTTGGTGTTAGTGGGAAGTATCCAGATAACCCGGACGGTGTAACACTGTTCCAAGATGTGCTGGCCGTGCACCAAGGCATGTTCAGCCACAGGGCTATCCCCATTACCAACAAACACTGTCTGCCTGTGACCATTCATGCAAATGGACAGTTTGTTGCCGGTCATTCCCACATAGAAAGCTTCACAGTGTAGGCAGGTCAGTTGGTAAATCACGTGGGTGCTTTCACATGTGGCTCTGCCTTTGATTGTGTACACCTTCCGGGTTACAGGACTGGAGTAGGTGGTGGTGGGAGGGTGCATGGGACAGGTTTTTCACTGGGGGTGGTTACAAGCGTAGGAGCCAGAGGGTAGGGAAGGTGGTTTGGGGATTTCATAGGGATGAACCAAGAGGTTACGAAGGTTAGGTGGATGGTGGAAAGACATTCTTGGTGGAGTGGGGAGGATTTCATGAAGGATGGATCCCATTTTAGGGCAGGATTTGAGGAAGTCATATCCCTGCTGGAGAGCCACATTCAGAGTCTGATCGAGTCGCGGAAAGTATCCTGTCACAAGTGGGGCACTTTTGGGGTTCTTCTGTGGGAGGTTCTGGGTTTGAGGGGATGAGGAAGTGGCTCTGGTAATTTGCTTCTGAACCAGGTCGGGAGGGTAGTTGTGGGATGTGAAAGCTGTTTTCATGTTGTTGGTGTAATGGCAATCAGTTGCAACAATTATGCATATAATAAGTTGTTGAAAGTCGTTTGTTGTGGAAAAATAATACTCGAAATAAAATACAATATCACAAATAATATTAAAGTGGATACAATCTATTGAAAACTTCGGTATACACTCGCACATAATTAACAATTAGTGACCAGAAGTAGCTGGAGTATCGCATGAACCTGAGTGATAGTTATCATAGAAACATGGAAAGCAGAAAACAGCACAACATCAAGCACATCTGATAAACGATGCGTTTTTACAAGAACAATTTTTTTTTAAATTATCTGTTGGGGTACACACCTGATTGACATTATGAAAAACTGTTCTATCATTCGTCAGGTTTGATGCATACCATGTGTATCGTATCATATTGGAAAAACTCGGAGAAGACAATTGGTGGTGGACGATGGATTGGATTTTTGTACAATCGTCTCTGGAGTTGATGTCACGGTTTTGCTCGATTAAAAAAGCACAATTTTGAAGGCACTTGATAAAATTTTTTATCTGTCGGTAAAAATACACATCACACGGTTGGACGAGAGGAGTGCACTTTGGAGGAATGACTTTTATAGTGCTTCTTATCATCCTGGAACATCTCATTGTATAGCGCTGGGTTCGTTTGCCCACCCCAATAGTTGATCAGAAGGAGAAATTCTTTCTTTTGTACGTATGGTTGCAAAGCATTACGCAAGAAGTCCATGAACAAACCCTTTGTTAGTTTACTGGATTTGGAGGATGTAATAACAACCTTGGTATACTTCTTGGCGTACTCATCGACTGTCTTCTGTACTCTGGATCCAAATGTACCTGTGGACTCTTGGAGGCACATGAAAACAAGAGACAAGACTCGCCCAGACATTGTGATTGAATATTGTGCCGTATACGAATGCGTCACCTTGTTCATGTCGTCTCAGGCTACCAGGACAGCCTTTAAACTTTTTCGGCAAGAGTTCTGTTGAACGTGGACTGGTACTGGCACACTGACAAACAAAATAAAAAAATATCGTTTATATAAGAAATATCAGATTATCATATTCTATCATCATGTCATATGACATTTGTGAACAGCTCTTTACATAACTGTTTGATCAGTATTAATAATGAAATCTTTGTCAAAGTTAGTTATCAACGTTTGCAGCTGGATCCAAAATGTGTCCGCTGCGGCCAAAATTACGTCTTGGGTAGACGTCTCTTTCCGGGAAACAAATTTTGTGATTTTCTGTTGCCGAATCCCATTATTCTTTTTAAATTCGGTGACCCATGTTTTTGAAGCTTTGAAGTTGAAATCTGGGAACTGACTTGCAGCGCCCAAGGCCCACTGCTGCAGGTTTCTGGTAGTAACTTGCTGGAAGTTTTGTCGAGCTTCTACGAAGCAATCATGCACCCATGAATCGATGGTACAATATTTATCAAATTTGCTACCGCCATGTTTGATTTGCTCTTCCCACCTGGATAAATAGCACATATTTGTCAAACAAGAGCACCCCTTTTTTGTAGAGTTTCGAGACTCTAGCCTAGATGTTCTTTGGCCAGATTGACAGCTCTAATTTTGTAATCCAGAGAAATATAGTCGTACCCTTTTTTTTTCTTCTCATCTGGCTTGTATTTGTCTGATGATTCATTGGCAATGGGACTCGTTTTAACGTCTTCATAGGCATTATTATCGTTCATTTCATTAATGTCTATAAGTTCCTCATCATGAACGAGGGTTTTTTTGGCGAGCATTTGCAGCGTATTCTGGAACATTTCTTCCCTAATTACCATTGCTTCTTCGTTGACTGATGATGACGATTCTGCTGAGATGCGATTCCTGTTATGAAGGAGGCTTTCAAAATACACCAACACATCTTTCAATTGTTGTTTCGCCACTTCGCTGTTTATAGAATCTTTTTTGATCACATCACTATCATGCGAAGGGCCCGCATCGCTCTTCAATTGTACCGCTTCCATTTTTCCACTTGTTTAACAGGGTGTACCAAAGCACTCACATACGCACTGATTTTCAACAAAGTTATAAGTTGCGCTAGGGACTGCATGTAGTTAGCTGGCAACTACGCTGTTATGCGGCGGCTCATTTTGGCCCATTCAACATCTGTCCTTCAAGTGTAACAATGGAGTTTACATTTCATACCTGCCACAGCAAATGTGTGTTCATGGGGTCTCTATTCTATTTTGAACGTTTAACTTTCACTATAAATATTCATTTTGGAATATCCGTTAACTACACTCCTGGAAATTGAAATAAGAACACCGTGAATTCATTGTCCCAGGAAGGGGAAACTTTATTGCTACATTCCTGGGGTCAGATACATCACATGATCACACTGACAGAACCACAGGCACATAGACACAGGCAACAGGGCATGCACAATGTCGGCACTAGTACAGCGTATATCCACCTTTCGAAGCAATGCAGGCTGCTATTCTCCCATGGAGACGATCGTAGAGATGCTGGATGTAGTCCTGTGGAACGGCTTGCCATGCCATTTCCACCTGGCGCCTCAGTTGGACCAGCGTTCGTGCTGGACGTGCAGACCGAGTGAGACGACGCTTCATCCAGTCCCAAACATGCTCAATGGGGGACAGATCCGGAGATCTTGCTGGCCAGGGTAGTTGACTTACACCTTCTAGAGCACGTTGGGTGGCACGGGATACATGCGGACGTGCATTGTCCTGTTGGAACAGCATGTTCCCTTGCTGGTCTCGGAATGGTAGAATGATGAGTTCGAAGACGGTTTGGATGTACCGTGCACTATTCAGTGTCCCCTTGACGATCACCAGTGGTGTACGGCCAGTGTAGGAGATCGCTCCACACACCATGATGCCTGGTGTTGGCCCTGTGTGCCTCGGTCGTATGCAGTCCTGATTGTGGCGCTCACCTGCACGGCACCAAACATGCATACGACCATCATTGGCACCAAGGCAGAAGCGACTCTCATCGTTGAAGACGACACGTCTCCATTCGTCCCTCCATTCACGCCTGTCGCGACACCACTGGAGGCGGGCTGCACGATGTTGGGGCGTGAGCGGAAGACGGCCTAATGGTGTGCGGGACCGTAGCCCAGCTTCATGGAGACGGTTGCGAATGGTCCTCGCCGATACCCCAGGAGCAACAGTGTCCCTAATTTGATGGGAAGTGGCAGTGCGGTCCCCTACGGCACTGCGTAGGATCCTACGGTCTTGGCGTGCATCCGTGCGGGTGCGGTCCGGTCCCAGGTCGACGGGCACGTGGACCTTCCGCCGACCACTGGCGACAACATCGATGTGCTGTGGAGACCTCATGCCCCACGTGTTGAGCAACTCGGCGGTACGTCCACCCGGCCTCCCGCATGCCCACTATACGCCCTCGCTCAAAGTCCGTCAACTGCACATACGGTTCACGTCCACGCTGTCGCGGCATGCTACCAGTGTTAAAGACTGCGATGGAGCTCCATATGCCACGGCAAACTGGCTGACACTGACGGCGGTGGTGGTGCACAAATGCTGCGCAGCTAGCGCCATTCGACGGCCAACACCGCGGTTCCTGGGTTCCTGATGTGTCCGCTGTGCCATGCGTGTGATCATTGCTTGTGCAGCCCTCTCGCAGTGTCCGGAGCAAGTATGGTGGGTCTGACACACTGGTGTCAATGTGTTCTTTTTTCCATTTCCAGGAGTGTATACGTGGTAAACATTATGAAGACAATAATGAATCCGAGCGCTTACCTCTGCGCCACGACGCTGTAGAAAATTATTAATCGTAGGGAGTATTTCACCGCAACGGTTTCTTTTAACTGTCAATTTTCTCGAGAACAGCTTAGAAGTGCATCTTGGTGCTTTGCCACATTACACCTCTGGCCATGAGCTTTTATTATGCGCAGTATGAATCGAATCTGAATTTCACAATTGGTGGCCTCCCCTTGTAAGAGCCGGAGTTTTCATTGTTTTACTGTGGACTTCGTTATGGAAACATTTGCTTACCCTTTCTAACATGGATTTGATGGTTCAGTATGTTGGTTTCAGCCACTGTGAGTTTCCTTTTTTTCTGCCAGAGTGTCCATGTGAAATATGCAGTATCAGGTTTCAGAGTTGTGTGTGGGTACCTAGTATTCAGGGTTTCAATCATGTAGCACATCATTTTGAAATGCCCCTTTATCAAGAACACACATGTGAAGTCTCTCTTCAGCTGTCTCTGTGTCTAGGAGTTATGGCCTGTTCAAGTTTGAAACTGCTAGGAGGTGGTCAATTCTGCTTTTTGTTGCAGGTGATTCATTGTGTCCCTACTGTGTGTCATGGTGAAATTTTGTTAATGAGAGGTGGATGAAGTATCATAATGATTGATGCGGACTTCTTCAATGCCCAGCATCCTAAGAGAAATGGTATTTCACACAGGACAGTGTCCAAGTTACTTGACAAGCCATGCATTCAACATCCAAGAACAACCACTGATGAAGAGTCGGCAACAGAAATTTTGACACCTTTTGTGGATAGTCCAAGTCACAGCATGAACTGGCTCTCAGAAATATACAGGTGCCATTGGTGTGTTTACAACACATGCAGCTTAAAACTTTGACACCAGATAAGCTACAGTCTCAGTACCAGATCTGAGGGTGACCCTGATTGGCGGGTGCAATTCGTAGAAGAGGCTTTTGATCAGTGTAATAGGAATCCTAACTTCACTTGACAGGTGTTTTTCAGTGACAAAGTTACTTTTTAGTTAAAGGAGAAGAAAATGTTTTTTACTTGTCAGATGCAAACTCCCTTTTGCATGGACCTCTTGAAAAGTGCTGGTGGTGAAAAATTGATAATTTTATGTGGGATTTGGGACAAAAATCATGGTTCCAGTGTTTATTGGTGGAACCTTGAATGCGGTGAGGTATCTTAATATGTTCCATGGTTATGTGCTTCCAACACTGATGAATCAGAGGGTGATACCCGAACCACCTTCCAATGAGACTGTGTACCTCCCCAATATGCCACTGAAGTCAGACTGTTTTTGGCTAAAACAGTTTGTAGGTCACAGGATACATAGGAGGCATTTTATCAGAAGGCCACCATGGTGCCCTGGTCTCGCAGCTGGACCCACAGATCTGGTGATGTGTGCAGCATGACTGGCAATGAAGGTTTGGCACAATGGTGGTCTTATTGAGCACATACTGCAATACCGGCTTTGCCAACTGTCCCAAATTTTAACAGGTCATAACTCCTACACTAATAAAGGTTTGTCAAAACAGATTTCACATGTTTATTTCTGAGAAAGAGACAGTTCAGAATGATGGCACACATAATCCTCTCACCATCTGAAACAAGTAACTGAAATCCAGTATGGTCTCTGTCACCATAGCTGTTGTAAGTTGCACCCCAACATACAGACAACCCGTAATAAATGCCCTGTAGAATACATTGCATGTATTTGTGCTATTTTTAATTTTGTATGTTTATAAATGCACCTTAATAGTAACAATTTTTGACATAGTATTTTTCATTACTTCATGTTCCAGAGGTTTGTAACATCAGATATTTAACTAAAAAGCATGAGAAACGAGAATGCTGTTACTATGAAAAGGTTACTTCCTGTCCTCATCAAATGGTACCAGACTTTGCAAGTCCAAGCATCCCACAGTACCTATGAAGATAGCGATAGGGAAGGCAAATGGTCAGCCATGGATTATTGGGAGCAATTAAGGAAGTGTGGTTCATCTGTAAAGAAGACTGCATATAGCACTCTAGTGTTACCTGCACTTTAGTACTGTTCGAGGGAATGGGATTTGCACCAGGCCAGACTGAAGTAAGACATCAAAGAAATTCAGAGGCAGGGTGCTAGATTTGTTACTAGCAGGTTTCATCAGCATGCAAGTGTTACGGGCATGCTATGGGAACTCAAATGGAAATCCCTGGAGGAAAGAAGACATGCATTTCTAAGAACATGACAGTTAAGAGAATTGGCATTTGAAGCTGAGTGCAGAACTATCCTACTGCTGCCAAAAAACATTTCATATAGGTACTATGACACAATATTTGAGTATTTAGGACAGATTTGGAGAAATATATCATTTGTTTTCCACTCTCTCTATCTTAGACTGGAACAGAAAATGGAACTACTAGTAGTGGTATAATGTACCCTCTACGAAGCACTGTGCAGTGGCTTGTTGAGTATGTAGATGTACCTCCAGCCGTGCAGGTCAGATGGAGTTCTCAATCAATCTATGCTGTTTCTGCAGAAGTTTGAGGAATTAATCTTGCAAATCATACTCACAATTTTTTTTCTTTCAGGAAACCAAATTTAGTATCTATATCAAGCCTACCATTGTCATTTTATTCACAACTAGATCCTGATTTACTTTCTGTGATACATTCATCCACATTCGATTTCGTTTGCAAAAGCACACAAGTGAATGTCAATGTTTTAAGCCAAACCAATTAAATGAGATTATTGCATTGGATGAACACTTGGAAATTATATTTTGACAAAATATTTTCAGAATTTACAAATTCGGAAACTTTATCAAACTACAATAGAACATATTTTTAGCTCTACAGCAAAGTGTGCGCTAATATGAAACTTCCTAGCAGGTTAAAACTGTTTGATGAATTGAGTTCTGGACCTTTGCCTTTTGAGGGCAAATATTCTATCAAAATTTAAAAGTTTTATATTTGGGAAAATTACATCAGTATTGTATTTGGTGGTCTGTGTTACCTTATCAGTCCACAATACTCCAATAATAAATAAGCAATATCATTTTATGAATTAATATATAAAAACCAGTTACAAGTCAAAAATATGTTGAAATACCTGCTATGCTTCGAACACAAATCTCCATTTTCAAGAAGGAAAATTATTTAAATCTTAAAGAAACTTAGTTGGCAAATATCAGCAAGGTACAAGAACACCTCCTGTTTCAATGTTCGTCATCTTCCGTGACTGATGACATGTGGACAGATGAGTCCATGTTTTATGTGATACATTTAAAAAAAATGTTGATGTTACTCACCTTATATCTCTGCAACTGAAGAATGAACAAGTTATCCCAAACAGCTGTAAAGTATTTTACATCACTTAAATAAGTAGATTACTTCACATTTACAAAAGCTGCACCCATGACTCAAAACAAGAATAACAGTCGAAAATGACCAAAGCAGGTTATGGCAGATTCTAATCTACATTCCTTGGTATGATTCTAAAAATCTTTCACTTGACCAAAGCCCCAGCCAGAAAAGATTTGCTCCAGCTACAACACTCTCCCCACCACTCAGGTGATGAAACATTGTGAAACCATTTTGAAAGCAGACCTAAAAATGGCAAATCTTTTTCTAAATGAACCCAAAGGCATTTAGGGTGCAAAACAGTTTTGTTATGCGTTACTGTACAGGTTAAACATGAGAAAGAACACAATTTGGTTTCCATGTGAATAATTTTGAAAATTGACGTTGAAACCTGTGGTAGAGTTTGGAAAGTCAAAACTCTTAATGGTAGGAGAAGGGGGAGGATAATGATTATGATAGGACCAACAGAAAAAAATGCAGGGGAAAAGTTATTAGATTCCCAGATTTTACAAGTTGGAGTAATATTTACTGTCAGCTTGTTAATATTTATCGCATTATCCAGCTATGAGAAGTGCTTTGTAGGAACAATTACATCATATGATTACAAAAATGGCTCCAAGTCATAAATATACCAGTGCACCATAGACATTCCTCACTCTTGAATTTGAAAACTGTCCACCATCACATGGAAAGGGAAGCCAATAAAGAGTACTCAAAACATTAACCTGTGATCCTTACAGGGGCCCCAGTGAATGGACAGAGTTGATTGTTTCCACTGTTTATGCACCCTAATGGAGAGATTTTTAAGTGCTTCAGTCCTCAAACCAAGTTTTGTAACTATGAAGTTTCAGTGTAGTTTTCTGCACTCAAATTTTCTTATTTTCTTTTGTTGCATGTAGTTTAATGTATAGTAATATGCACACACAATTCTTGTAAATTCGTTAGAAACACCAGCAATAACAAGAAACTTTCAGTGATTGCAGCAGTGAATGCTAGAGTCAGCCAGAAGTATAGTTGTGAAAGGATTGCAGATGGCATGGGTACCTATTTCATCGGACTAAAATGCATTCCACTCCAAAGATATTTGCTCAATTTCACAGTTATCCAATGACAACTGAAGTTACAATCAGCCAATGAAACCATTCTGTTATGAGTGGCATATTTTATAGATTATCCTGGCTCACAGGGTATAATTAAATATCAAATGTGTAATGTTTTGGAAAGTTTTTTGCCCAAAGTCATAACTTATGGAAAATGCATTAACCACTGACTGCAAGTGTCAGAATTGTGATGACTCTCAACACACATGAAAACACATGAGTGTACAAAGGACAGGCAAGAAAAGTAGTCAATATAATATGATGTACTGTAATGTTGTGCATGTATCATTAACTATTATCTGTTAGTTTATTTTAGAACATGCTTATGATGGATGCCATTCCTTTGTTAATATTGTGTAAGTTGCTTTGCTGCATGAAAATGCTTACCGTATATCCTGTTTCTTTGTCTAGGCCTATGGCAGGTAAAGGAACACACTTACAGCATATTTTGTTGTATTCATAATGGTTTGTACATTCACAGGAGGAAACTTTGAATGCAATCTAATTAAAAGACTGATTTATGGGGTAGTCTCTTTTCAGCCACACAAACAGATTGCCACATACCAACGTATCTTAGATTACAGGGTATGCTACAGATTATTTACTACCTCAGCCCATATTTCTGTGGGATGGTGGTGGGCACTATCACACACTAGTCATATTTTGCAGGATAAGAGAAAGGCAAAAACAGTTTTTGTAGATACTAGTAATTAACTGTTTTTTCTTTGCATGTAGCTTATTCCATAGCTTATAACCTTTGGTGATGTAATTTTTTTTTCTTCCTCTTGGGAGTCAGTGTGGTATTGATAAAAAGGAGGAGCAAGAGAAAGTTCTTATGTTAAAGAATCAATCTTGTATTCTCATTATGGTGTAAAGTGTCTGTTCAGTTATGAGGTAAAGTTATATACTTTAGTTGGAGATTAAATGTGTTATCTTAAGAAAAGGATTTTTTCAGAATCAAGCAGAACTCTCAGAAATGACAATAGGCTGCACGCGTCTCTTGTGATCACCATGGATGGCAATGTGTGCTCCGCAATGTGGTGGCATTCTGCCCCCACATTTGGTATGTAGTTCTTATGGTAGAGCTTTCCATTCATCAGCATTGTCGATAATTGCAGGACAGTTGACTGTGCATGTGGATGCGCTGCAGTATGTCTCCCAAACACATCCAGCCATGCTACATGGGAATTAAAGCAGGGGAATGGGCAAGCTATCCCACTGGTCAAATATCTTCTCACACCTACAGCTCTTGCACCTGTGCTGTTAGATGCAGTCCTGCAGTGTCTTCCATAAAAATGAAGTCAGGGCCAAATGCAGTCTTGGAAAGGCAGGGGTATAGAAGGAGTAGTGCCACAAAGACGTTGACCTGTAAGTGAACTGTGTTCAATGATTAGCAGGCAATATGCCCATGCAACATTATCACTGTCGATGCCCTAAAACCTCAACCACCAAATTGATCATGTTCAACAATGTTCCTGTATGCAATATGTGTGACCTCTTGGTGAGAGCACTAATGCATCTCACCAACATTGCCTGACATCATCATTTTGGTAGTCTAGTTGTCATGATGTAAGAGGCACAATGTTGCAAGGGCATACTGCCTTCAAATCTTTAAACACAGTATACTGACCAGACAACACCACTGTGACACAGTACTTCTTCCCAATGTTTGCTTTTTCAGGAGTGCATTCGGCTGTGACTTCACCGACTGACTGCACCGAACAGTGCATGTGGAGATCTTGGAATGCAAGGATATCTGACGAATGGACTATCCTGCATGTTCCCCTGACTTAGGCCCTATCGAACATGTTGGGGAGATGCGTTGCAGCATGGCCACATGCACCAATGAGCATCTAGCTATTGTTAGCTGCACTGGAGGAGGAATGGAACACTGTACACAGGAACTCTTTACCAACCTTGTGCCAAAATGGGTGCACATTGCAGATCATGCATTCTCATTCTTGATCACACACCCTATTAAGAACCATGTTCTGTCTTTTGTAAGCCAGAGGATGTTCATAAATCATGGCCACTTCAGTGTACTTATTTTCTTTAAATGAAAGCATCATTTCTGTTTGTCAGTTTCTCTTTCAGTTGCCTTCTGTAGAATACTGAAATAATTATTTGTATGTACAGTTTCTCTGAGGTATGTTATTTGGCTGTTACACCATGCAAAATTTGCTTTGTCCTTAGATTTTTCAAGCCAGTGTAATATGAATGTATAGGCCTATGAGCTTCCAGGAACCTGTTGCTGTTTACTGTGGCACGAAGCTATCATGTGGCATGTGTTCTACAATCTGGTGCATGTACAACATGACCACCATCTTGAGATAAGTAAATGGAGACCCATGTTCCTACTGCCATCCCCATGCTTTCAGTGACTTATTTCTCTTACTGATCCACTGCTGCTATCAATCTGCTGTAGTTGTTAACATGAGGTTGTTCTCTAGAAGTTGTGTTGCATTGTAAATCAGGCACAAGGGAGGTGCCAGATTTCTTGCTGTTATTGATTTGTTAAAGATGACACTTTCCTAACAACCAGTGAATGGATGCCAGGGAAAAGCAATGTCAAAGTTAGTCTGTCACACTCCAACGTAAGCCAGCTCAAAAGAAATTTCTGGAATTCTACAAGAAAAACAGCTTCTATCAAAATTTGTATTAATTCAAAGTACATGTGTCACCTACTAGGTATTGTATAACACAGTGCTGAGTTGCTATTATTTGAAACAGTTACCACATAACTCTATTATGAACACTTCATTAATGCAATAAAATGTTAATGTTTAGTGGAGATTATTTTACATTGGGTGTGATTCCAGCATCAAACTGTGTGATTAGGCTTGTTAGGAACACTGTTAATGTTAAAAAATATTGTGTTTCATGTTATAATAATGGAATTTGTTGATAACAAAGGCAGCATCTCATGTAGAAATAAAGTAGTTTTAATTATGAAAAATTTAAATTAAAGAACATGAATGTTGTGTCAGTAGGACTGATATCTTGTTCAATTTATGTACTGTAATGTTATTGTGTACCTGGAAGAATCCTGGAGATACTAAAAGGTATCAGATTGATTACATAATGGTAAGATAGAGATTTAGGAACCAGGTTTTAAATTTAAGACATTTCCAGGGGCAGATGTGCATTCTGACCACAATATATTGGTTATGAACTGCAGATTGGAACTGAAGAAACTGCAAAAAGGTGGGAATTTAAGGAGATGGTACCTGGATAAACTGAAAGAACCAGAGGTTGTAGAGAGTTTGAGGGAGAGCATAAGGGAACAATTGACAGGAATGGGGGAAAGAAATACAGTAGAAGAAGAATGGGTAGCTCTGAGGGATGAAGTAGTGAAGGCAGCAGACGATCAAGTAGGTAAAAAGACGAAGGCTAATAGAAATCCTTGGGTAACAAAAGAAATATTGAATTTAATTGATGAAAGGAGAAAATATAAAAATGCAGTAAATGAAGCAGGCAAAAAGGAATACAAACGTCTCAAAAATGAGATCGACAGGAAGTGCAAAATGGCTAAGCAGGGATGGCTAGAGGACAAATGTAAGGATGTAGAGGCTTGTCTCACTAGGGGTAAGATAGATACTACCTACAGGAAAATTAGTGAGACCTTTGGAGAGAAAAGAACCACTTGTATGAATATCAAGAGCTCAGATGGCAACCCAGTTCTAAGCAAAGAAGGGAAGGCAGAAAGGTGGAAGGATTATATAGAGGGTTTATACAAGGGCGATGTACTTGAGGACAATATTATGGAAATGGAAGAGGATGTAGATGAAGACGAAATGGGAGATACGATACTGCATGAAGAGTTTGACAGAGCACTGAAAAACCTGAATCGAAACAAGGCCCCGGGAATAGACAACATTCTGTTAGTACTACTGATGGCCTTGGGAGGGCCAGTCATGACAAAACTCTACTATCTGGTGAGCAAGATGTATGAGACAGGTGAAATACCCTCAGACTTCAAGAAGAATATAATAATTCTGATCCCAAAGAAAGCAGGTGTTGACAGATGTGAAAATTACCGAACTATCAGTTTAATAAGTCACAGCTGCAAAATACTAACGCGAATTCTTTACAGACGAATGGAAAATCTGGTAGAAGCGGACCTCGGGGAAGATCAGTTTGGATTCCATAGAAATGTTGGAACATGTGAGGCAATACTAACCTTACGACATATCTTAGAAGAAAGATTAAGAAAAGGTAAACTTATGTTTCTAGCATTTGTAGACTTAGAGAAAGCTTTTGACAATGTTAACTGGAATACTCTCTTTCTAATTCTGAAAGTAGCAGCGGTAAAATACAGGGAGCGAAAAGCTATTTTCAATTTGTACAGAAACCAGTTGGCAGTTATAAGAGTCGAGGGGCATGAAAGGGAAGCAGTGGTTGGGAAAGGAGTGAGACAGGTTTGTAGCCTCTCCCCAATGTTATTCAATCTGTATATTGAGCAAGCAGTAAAGGAAACAAAAGAAAAATTTGGAGTAGGTATTAAAATTCATGGAGAAGAAGTAAAAACTTTGAGGTTCGCCGATGACAATGTAATTCTGTAAGAGACAGCAAAGGACTTGGAAGAGCAGTTGAACGGAATGGACAGTGTCTTGAAAGGAGGATATAAGATGAACATCAACAAAAGCAAAATGAGGATAATGGAATGTAGTCGAATTAAATCGGGTGATGCTGAGCAAATTACGTTAGGAAATTAGGTTAGGAAATGAGACACTTAAAGTAGTAAAGGAGTTTTGCTATCTGGGAAGCAAAATAACTGATGATGGTCGAAGTAGGGAGGATATAAAATGTAGACTGGCAATGGCAAGGAAAGCATTTCTAAAGAAGAGAAATTTGTTAACATCGAGTATAGATTTATGTGTCAGGAAGTCGTTTCTGAAAGTATGTGTATGGAGTGTAGCCGTGTATGGAAGTGAAACATGGACGATAACTAGTTTGGACAAGAAGAGAAGAGAAGCTTTCGAAATGTGGTGCTACAGAAGAATGCTGAAGATAAGGTGGGTAGATCACGTAACTAATGAGGAGGTATTGAATAGGATTGGGGAGAAGAGAAGTTTGTGGCACAACTTGACTAAAAGAAAGGATTGGTTGGTAGGACATGTTTTGAGGCACCAAGGGATCTCAAATTTAGCATTGGAGGTCAGCGTGGAGGGTAAAAATCATAGAGGGAGACCGAGAGATGAACACACTAAGCAGATTCAGAAGGATGTAAGTTGCAGTAGGTACTGGGAGATGAAGAAGCTTGCACAGGATAGAGTAGCATGGAGAGCTGCATCAACCCAGTCTCAGGACTGAAGACCACAACAACAACAATGTTATTGTATGAACAATTATCCATACAATAAATGTGATGTCTCATAAATGTTGTAAAATTAAATTTTGTTGTTGATAAAGATACATTCAAGCTGTTGGTTGACTGTTCAGTTTGTGCTAAATAAATATATCTGAATGAAGTAAGGAGGTCCATAGAGGAAGAATCATCCTACAGATGAAAATCAGGTGGTGCCTTGGTAATACTTGATTTGAGTGTTTTGGCAAATGTGTGGAATCATGTTCTACTGATAATATGCATCCCATGAAAACATTTTCAAAAAACAACGATAAGCCCATTCTGTATTACAAATTGATCAGTCTTCATATGCTTTCAGTATATTGAGGTATAAAACTAATAATATCATCATTCCTGATAAAGCATTAGCAACACATTATTTTTGGAAAGAGTATAATTTTTCACTATAGAACAAGTTTATGAAAGATGCACACCTTCACTTTAAAAACCCAACTACTGTTCTTATTGGTAAAGAGTATACAATACACTTTACATATTCCCATATTAAAAACCTAGATGTGAGTTCAGGAACCACACTAATGAGGAAGTTGACTTCTACTCCTGTTTTCTCTAAAAATGAAAGCAATACAATTTTTGAATTGGGGACTGAACAAACTATAGTGTGTTGAAAGATGAGAGTGATTAAATTAGTTAAAGCTAGGAATTTGGAATAATAAAGATAGTTAAAAAGTGAAGGAGTATTAGGAGCCTGAATCTGTGTGTGTTACACTCAGTTGTGCAGTTCAGTGCTATGATACTGTGGCATAATTGGTCGGTGGAGTGCCGAGTATAGTAACACAGGATAATGCTGTGTCAACAGCCAGTTCACCATACAGGAGAAGACATGACAAGAAGCAGCTCACTGCAAGCCAGGGCACCAACATCGAGGCAGTAATTGGATCAGATAGGCCAGCTGAGCAACACCAGAATATTCCCCTGACCTACTGGGAAAGAAAAACAGCAGACCAGCAAGAAAGCCACATTTAAGGACCGGCAGCCCGCTCATCAACATCATCTGTCTTGAGGTGTTTGAGTGACACAGAGCCGTGTTACTTACCACCACCACCAGTTCAGAGTTGTAACTGCAATCACAATCATTGTAATAGTCACTGTCATAATGCAGGTAGTTTCCCAGGAGCTGCCAGAGTGACTCCACTGCCATAACTATCCAGCCTTAATTATCTTAGGACACTGTCTTTGGAGCCATTGCTTGGGGTGCTTTGTGATAATGCACTGTCGGTATTATCCTGGATGCTGCTGGCTTGAACACCATGACTGGGGCAGGGCCAGGGACACTGGCCCATTCACACCAGAGTGTCGGTGCTGGGGATGTCTGCTGAGACAGGGCACTGATCTGTCCTGCCACATCCCCCCAGTTGCCAGCATGACTAAGTCCCACAGTGAGTTGTTCCAGCTGCAGCAAAATGTCCTGGAAGGCTGGAGTGCCACTGGCAACGCAGCAGATTCAAGTTATGTCAATGCAATTACAGATGCAGCAGCTGGCGCGTTTGTGAACATCCACCAGTCACCTCTGTCACCACCAAAAATATTACGAATGGAAGCAACCCTCGCCTAGAGTGCCCACAACCAATATATTGCTGTTTATTAATAAATGTTGCTATTTTGACACCAGGAGACATCCATGGAGACATTCCCATCATCTTCCTCACACCCATCAGAAAAACCAGCAGTGGAGTTCAGTGCCCAATTACACTAGTATAGATGTGGCCATTGACAAAGCACCTTACACTAAGTATCTAATAAACATATGTCTTGGAACTGCTGTGAGCATTTGCTACACAAGGAATGTTAGTTTTTGTCAAACTATACTGAAAATATTGCATCTAGGAATTACTGTAACTTCAGACAGTGATTGCATTTGCTACTGTGGTACTGTGTCATAGGAGAGAGGGGTAGGCTGGTTGATGAGCAAATTTACTTGCATAGAAGCATTTGATGTGCATAGTATTTTCTGGTGGTAATAAATATGGAAAAAAGTCATGTTAGTATAAAACTGTATAGTGTACATCATTTGCACAATATCTGTAAATCAGTTTACAGCTTTTCTACAAGACTGATCAAGAGTCAGAGGGCTTAACAGATAATGCAGGTACGCACTAGTCATACCTGTGGAACACTTGGGGGTACCTAAATCAGCATAATCCACATATCAGTTCCTAGTAGGGAAACAATCAGTGATTTAAAAAAAAACTGTTAGGGATGCAGATGTGGAAGGAGCTTTATGTAAGCACAACTCTGAAATATGCACAGAAATTTATAACACACTATGTACAAAGGAACATACTGTTGGGATAAGATGAATGCAACTCTATACAATGGTGTAGAAGAAACTGGATATGCAAGACATTTTCCCCATGCTTTATTCTCCTGGAAACATCATTCACCTTCCTAAGTCTAACAACTGTGGTGTGTGTGTGTGTGTGTGTGTGTGTGTGTGTGTGTGTGTGTGTGTGTGTGTCATTTTTTTGTTGTGCATATGGAGGCACCAAGTAACATATCTTGAATATGTTTGCATGGACTGATGTTTGACAAGCAATGAGAACTTCTATACAATTAATGTAGGTAGTTCACATACTTTGAAATTGTGTGGGTTGGCAACTGCAGATTTACTTTGTGAGAAATAGCATATAATGAATGGCCTGTCTTATTGTAGACATAACCAACAAGCATCTTTCATGGTAAGATAATTTTCTGAAACTGGACATTATTGAGACACATCTGTCTGTTTTGACTATTCACTGCTAGCAGTTTTCATGCACAGTACCTACATAACACATCAATTTGTCATCTGCATTAGAAGGATTTTACTTAGCCTATACTGCTACAAAATTTGAACAATACACTTATTTGTAATTGTTTCCAAGTATAATAATTTAAAAAATGCTTAAAAATCCTTCTCAGACATTCCTGAGATTGAACATACAGTAATTTCAAGCCAAAAATTTATAAACTACGAGCTTTCGCTTATGGAAGAAATTGTCTGACAATCTCAACATGTAATTCACAGCCAACTATGTTTAGAGAAAATAACGACATCAGATTTAGGTAACAGAACGTTACAAAAGTACTTTTGCAATTAGAGCTACATAATGAGCTCAGATTATCTGCATTAATTGCCACCAGATAATGTCCCCACAACACAGACATATTACAAAACTGTACACTGCAATGTGTAAAAGTTTCCATTTAAGTAGCAGGGTACTTTTGAAAGAATAATATGACCATACTAAAAATCACATGTGGCATGAGATCATTCTTTGTAGTCTAAAAAGGCACATCAAGCTTTTGGAATTTGGTAGGGGTCAATTGTTATTTCTAAAGCATTTTTTAAATTGCAGGATCCTCAGCCACTGTGAAACTGTGTGTCATCAGTTTCTGACTTTCGCTAATCACAGGTCACACATTATACCAAGCTTTCTATTTCAACTGACAAGACAACTGTACATTACATGATATTTCTAGGGGAGCCACGTGGGATCAACCAAATTTAACAGTGAAGGGCTAATTCCAACTGCAAGATTTCACACAGTTGTAGGCTTACACCTTCTGACACATATTAATCATCTTCATTTTGGATTCCCTGGGGATTTTTGTCCTACATATGAATCGGACTTCAAGTGGTCCCTCTCTTCCCCCATATAATACTGACACCTCGATTATTTGAAAGCAGTTATCATCCTTGGGTCTCCTCTACCTGCACTAGCCACCAACACAATCGTGCAACCATTTACCAATTACAATAACATGACAACAACAAAAACTGAAGACAGGCAGTGACTCATCTGTGGGTAACTGATTTGTTGTGCACAGGCACACACAAAGATTTGATATCCCAAGATTTTTAGCTACAGATATTTTTGTAGCATGTGTGTTCTAGTGGAGATTTACACGTGCACACCGAGATAGAAACATGAAGCTACCTGTTTTATGTGGCATGAGCAGGAACAGAATCACAGGTTGCAAGAAGGCAGCACAAAATCATTGAAGCTGACTGTGCCCAAGTACTGTAACAATGGAAAATGGTACTGAAATGCAGGAGGATCTGCAGTGAATTGACGCATGGTGCAGGGTATGGCAATTCAGTCTCAATGTAGACAACTTTAATGAGCTACGAATACATTTAGCTACAAAATAGCAGGTCAGCAAGTGGAAGCAGTTAATTCCATAAATTATCTGGGAGTACGCATTAGGAGTGATTTAAAATGGAATGATCATATAAAGTTGATCGTTGGTAAAGCAGATGCCAGACTGAGATTCATTGGAAGAATCCTAAGGAAATGCAATCTGAAAACAAAGGTAGTAGGTTACAGTATGCTTGTTCGCCCACTGCTTACATACTGCTCAGCTGTGTGGGATCCGTACCAGATAGGGTTGATAGAAGAGATAGAGAAGATCCAACGGAGAGCAGTGCGCTTCGTTACAGGATCATTTAGTAATCGCAAAAGCGCTATGGAGATGATAGACAAACTCCAGTGGAAGACTCTGCAGGAGAGATGCTCAGTAGCTCGGTACGGGCTTTTTTTAAAGTTTCGAGAACATACCTTCACTGAAGAGTCAAGCAGTATATTGCTCCCTCCTACGTATATCTTGTAAAGAGACCATGAGTATAAAATCAGAGAGATTAGAGCCCACACAGAAGCATACCGACAATCCTTCTCTCCACGAACAATACGAGACTGGAATAGAAGCGAGAACCGATAGAGGTACTCAGGGTACCCTCCGCCACACACCGTCAGATGGCTTGCTGAGTATGGATGTAGATGGATGTAGATGTAGAAATTAATCTTTCTTTTTCTTACATCAAACCTCATAATAGATATCTGTAGGTGTGATCCATAAAAAACAACAATCTACACACTTCAAAAGATTCAGGTGGTCCTAAAGAAGGTAACACATAAGAGCAGAAGTAAAGTTATCTGGAGCAGAATGGCACTGAATGTGGAACAGTTATTATAGACTTACTGATTGTACTTTGTGACATGTAATTAATACTTCTAAGCAAGAAGCTGCTGCCTTCACTTAGTTACAACTGCAGGACACTCTTGGGCCTAAAGCGGGAAACCTCACTAATCTAAACTCTTACAGCCCTGAACTGTTATCCTTTACAGAAACATCTTCTTTCGTACACCATAGCCAAGGTTAGAGATTTTGTTAGTGGTCAGATTTATATGGAAGACTGAAACACAGCGGTGTTTATACATGATAGCACTGCTACTGAAATGCCCCACAACTCTAACAAGGAAACACAAAATTACAGTAGTAACTCCTTTGTTGCCATAGTGCTATATCAAATCTTTATAAATGTTTTGTTACATCAAAACATAGCATTCCCCATCATTTATGCTGACATCCACACATTTTCGCCATTTAATGTAGTGTCCACATATATTTTTATGTTTTTTGCAAGTGTCCATATTATTTTAGCGTTGGGAATTAGGATCTTTTGATTTTCGCTATCATCTGATAAACTACTTATACGTTTTTCACTTCAGCTATTGAATTACATCAACATGGACTAATGTGGATGAATCTATCAAATCTTTGTTTGATAGAAATAGTAAAATTTATGATGAAGTGTTTTGATCACTTTTCATATATAAAAAAGAAATCGTGGCCACTTACGATAGAAAATGTCAACAAAGCCATGAAAGTTTTGAATCTCGTATCATATAGTTTGTCCCAAGTCTGACTAGTAGCTGGCTGCTCTAAATTTTTTGTCTGTGATATTACTGAGCTGCAAGCTTACCTGGCTACCATATCTAAGACCTGAATTATGATTCCTCATCTGAAATTTCAAATGCATTCATGTAGGTTGTGGGAAACAGAACATGCTACTGTGTCCTCATTCCACAATCTTGCCTGCCATCCCATCTTTATTATGTATATGTACTACCTGTACCTACTAGACCTCTATACTAAAATACATTTTTCTAGATAATAAACTATAACTTTTCGTTGCTGATCTCTTCAGTTCACCAGGCACACTAGAGATCTGTGTCCAAGTGAATCTGGCAGCCCACATCTCACTCCAGCTGACTTACAACCTGTGTTCAGCTTTTTGTGGCAGCACAGTGCTCCTAAACTTTAGCTTCATATGAGTGCCTGTGCATATAGTGGGTGATTTGAATGTGCACAGCAGCAGAGGACCGTAACTGGAAAGCAAACTCTTGAGCATGAGGTAATGTCACCTAAATCTCTTCTTCCACCCAGGCTGGGTGGAGCTCACCTTCAGAGCCACAGTTTGGAGGTTTCACACTTTGACAGAGTAGATGTTTGTGGATAATCCATTTTACTCTCTTTTCCAGGTAAGGAAAATAGCAATAGCCATTGATTTTCTCAGCACATTTAACCACTTCAGGATCCCCAGTGCTTAATGGATGTACAAGATTAGGTTCTCCAGGCTGTCCTCTGGAATGCAATTACACCAGTTATACTGGGTAAAACAACAACAAAATAATACATTATTGTGAAGCACATAGTATCTAACTAGTGTCTTAGGTGGGTCAAGTGCAGATTGTATTCTGATTTCTCTCCACCTAGGATTCCTGTCTTGGAGATGACACACATTGCTGCTGACATGAAACACAGACAATAAGTGTTATCATGCACCAGATAGACATTATATTTAGAACTTCATCCCTCAGAGCAAAAGTTACTGGATATTTCTTCAGGTAAACATGGTAATGTGTCAGTTACTACATTGTTCTGTTCCATGACAAACTATTTTTAAATTGTATTACTGAAGTGAACCACTTCTGCATACACTAATTTGCAACTGAGAAGAAAGCTTAAAGGTTGGCAACCACAATATACTTTGGTGTAATTATCAACAAAATAGTGGTGGAATTTCCTGAAAGGGTAAATAATTGTGACAACTTCATATTCAATGGCTGTGTAGGCCCATTAGGAAAGGGTAGTGTACAGACACTTCATCTACCATCTAAACCCCTAATTTGGAAGAGAGAAGCTCCCAACCTGGTAAATGAAGCATCAGTTGACAAGCAAAAATCCTGGGACATTCATATGGTACACCAACTGTTTATTTGCTAGTGCATCTTTGATCTTATTAAAAGCAGACTGGATTACTTCAGACCCAATCTAAGGGATCAGTCTGCGTACAAAATTTTGTAATTGTTCTGCATATAAAAACTGGTTTGGAACAAAATGACAATGTTCATTGGCTAAATCTGAAGATACTTTTAACTGCACCTGTTTGGTATACTGGGAAGTTATGAACTCTTTGTATTTTTGTTTTGTCAATTACGATATATTGAGGCATAATAATGTGCCAGAAGAAATTTATTCATTCTCTCTCTCTCCATCTCTCTCTCTCTCCATCTCTCTCTCTCTGTCTCTCTCTGTCTCTCTCTGTCTAGAATTTTTTTTTTTTTTTTTTTTTTTTTTTCATATTGCCTTTAACATCATATTGCTGAAAGTATTCTAAAACATTCTCTACCAATGACATGTGCACTTCCAAAATTTGTGTGGCATTCATCAAATCACCCACATATAAAGTAATTCTTTGTAGTAATTCTGGGCCTAACACATCATGTAATGTTATTATAAACACACCAACACTCATGTTTAGAGTAACTGATGTCATTCTAATCGGGTAGGTATGACATGCAGAAATAAAAGCAGTGTACATTACAGGAGCTCTGTTTAGACTTATCTGTCGATACGACATACTCAAATTGATGGAAACGAGGTACTTGATCCTTGGCTCCACTGTACTTGTTGAACTAAATTTTCTGCTCAGATTCTCACACGATTATTATTTTATTAATTGCCCTCATGTCCAATACCAGCCTAGTGCTTCTCCTAGTCTTACCTACAGCCAACAGGGGGTTGCAGTGCTGTCTTTTTGATGGCTTCCAATCCATCATTGAATGGTTCATGTGGTAGAATGTTGTCTCAATGACATAGTCTACTTTATGCTCAAAATCTCTCATTTATGCACAGTATGGAACACTGCTAGGGAATGAAATTCTCATTTTCACCTTTTAGTTGACTGCAAAGAATTTTGTGATAGATACTCAGAGTTACACAATAGTTTTTACAAAAATTGCATGAGAACAATGATATAGTAGTCCTCTCCTGTAGCAAATGCCAGAAGCAGTGAACTAAAAAAAATGTGTTAACAGATGTAACAGTATGCAATGTCTGATTTCTGGTGTCTCAGATCATGTAAAATATTGTTGTATGGATGATGCAATATGTGCTGCAATCCATCAAGACATATTAGGATTTTCCAGTAGTAAATATGAAGGTACGAGTGATTAATGGAGACTGGATATAAGTATGGAGTGTGGGTGCCTTTAAAGAAGCACTATAACATTACAGATTAGGTATCTGAATGAAGATTGTTAATTGGAAGCCATATGGAAATTCACAAGAAGAAAGAAGCAGCTTTGGATTGCATCTTATCTGATAAATACCAATAGCATTGGGCAAGCTACAATTAAGCAACTTTTGCATCCCTCAAAAATAATTTTTGGTACTAGTCAACTTGTACTTACCCAGCACTGCATTGTAACATATGTGTCACACCACTTGTATTTGGTTGCATGAGTAATGAACCTAAGAAGTAAAATGAAAGGGTCACAGCCCACAGAATCTTTAATGCCATGCGTTTGCAATGTAATCACAGTGTCACACCACAACACTCCCAGCAATGTCTGATGTTCCAGTTGTTAGCAAGACTTTCTGCTGGAATAGCCCTACCTAACTAAGCTAGATTCTCCTCTCTGGAGGGTACCTGTCTACATACAGACAGGTTAGTGTATGTAACGGACACAGGTCTCCACTCTGCAGCACCAGAAATACAACCTGGAGCCTGAACTCCCATGCTGCAGTCACTACAGACCCTTCTGTTAGCAGAGCTACCATAGCTCCAGGTCACATAGCAATACAGGAGATATACAGTGCACTGTGCAGTCCAAATGGAAAAAGCCTGTCAGTAGGAAGACAAAGAGTTAATGATTATCGAGTTTTCCCAGTTACTGTAGCACAGTGCCTTACACATAGGCCATGTCTTTTAGTTACAGACCCTGCTTCATATGAAAACAGAGGTCTACTACTGAAGGAGAGCTTTTGTGCCTAACCATTGCTTCCTATAGCTGGGGCATCTTTCAAGGTTGTAAAAGTTGTGCAGTAATCTTGCATGCATCAAGTGTTGTGGGCACCCTTTAACTGTCTGAAACTCCTTGGGTCTTTCCTGCCAAGTAAAAGCAATACCATCATGACAATTATAGGAAATGCAGCTCCTTCTGGCAAGAGATAGCTAAATGCAATATCAGACAATTAACGTTAACAGGTGACACATCTTGCCGATCTTCACTCATACCTCACATTCACTGGAGGGTAGCAAGTTTCCATCTGATGTGCACAACTACTCTGGAGTAGTTATCTATGGAGTTCGTGGGGAAATCTTCATTGTTGCACAGATTCTGATTATCATATGACATTGAGCAGTATTTGTATATTTTCAGTGATGAGGATTTCATAATCATGGAAATGAGCTAATTCTCTTGGTGATTTATTCACTGACCTGATGTGGCACTGGACAAATACACAACATGACATTGAACCACTTCTGCAGCTGCAAAGGTCTAAAAAATCCTCTAGTTCATACACCCCAAGAAATCAGCATTTTGGAACTAAGTATGTTGATTGCGGTGTTAAGAATATCTCACATGAAAGAACCTAGTGGCAGTCTTTTATATGCAAGTATTAGGTGAACAGAGTGTCTCTGGAATTCATACATCAAGAGCTTTCATACACAACTAAAGCATTTGGCATAACACTATGATGTGTATTGTATCTGTATGTAAGCTCTCAGGAGCTGTGTACAATGTAATATAAAACTATGTTCATATGTGATCTTGCTTTCGTGTCCAGCATTACTATATCATTATTACTCATAACCAGGCTCCAGCCAGAACATAACGTCAGCCAAGAGGTTCACCTGGCCAGCATCTTCAGGTGATTAATCCGGCACACTAACTCGTTCAAACAGAAATTAAAGCATATAGCAGCTCCTGTGTACACTATCTAGGTCTACTACACTTGCACCACTAACTGTCCACCAGTGCTAAGCGTGACAGTGCACCGGCAGTGAAAACTTGCAGAAATCGAATACCAAACACTTATTAAAAAACAAACAGAACAGGATACCCCTGTAATTCTGTTTATAATGGACATAAGGGGTATCACTTAAGAGAGATCCGAAACCTTGTTTTGTTTGACATTAAAAACTACTGTCTTTGTTTTGGGCATCAATTTTTAGCAAATTCAAGTTCTCACAGCTTTAAGTATCTTTTCCTCAGGAACTACTTGCATTACAGAGTGAACTGGGTGGTGTTTTACTTGTGACAATTGAAGAGAGCAGTTTTTCTCACTTTCCTTAGGAAAGTGAATAAGGAAGTGAATGGAAGTTTTAATCAGATTTTGTCATCTTTTTTGGTGCAATGATTACAAATTTTAAGAATGTCCTATTTACTTAACTGCTTATCATGTTTTGTTTACTTCGCAATAATTTTTTTGTTCTCACCCACAAACTGTGTTTGAGTAACTGAGAATGAAAGTGATCTCAGCTTGTAGAATAGTGGTTTTCAGTAAACATCACACTCTCCATTCCAAAAGTTTGAGCCATGCACATTATAATTAGTATGAATGATTGTATGAATGTAACATGCAATTGTACACAGCTTGAAACAAAATGGAGAGAAAGTGAATTTCGGCGTTTTCAAAATGGGCATCTTCACTAGCCTGTGTCATTAATTTATAACATGGAAGTAATATCACATGTGACGGTGAATTTTGGGTTCAAGTTTAGTAAACCCAAAGAAATCACTTTCCAGTCAGATCACTATTCTCTGGAAGACAAGAAAAAAAGGAAAAAGCCAGTGAGTGCAGAAGTTATGTCACAACACACATTCACTTTTCTCAGTAATCACATCCCTCCACGACTGATGCAGCAGTGAAAAACACTCCTTTCCAGAAGCTCTGAATTCGGCAAATGAGAAGTTGCAGGACTTACTAGTGGGCCAACTCAAGTCAATACAAATATTCCAGGTGTCTTTCAATCAGATTGACAAATTTGATGAGCTGCTCACTGAATTACAACAACCACTATAAACTATTAACAATGATGCAGATGATGATTTACAGTTATTGCATACTGCAAATAGGAATTAATTTCTCTCCCTACAGTAGACAGATTGAGGTAACTTCTAAACTTTGCACACAAGCAGACAATTCAATTCATATCCAGGAAAGGAGAATCTGAAGGTTTGTTGAACAGAAAATATAAACATGAACATTTGAAAGCTGAATGTAGAGCAATATTGAAAATAATAAAATACTAGAATCTAAGAAGTTAGTGTAACATCCTTACACCTCTCACTGAAAGTTCTTCATCTGACCACCCTATGTTAGTGTGCTGAGTATGTAAGATAGCACTGGGCTCCAAATGTCAAATACATCCAACTGTGGGATGTAGTGTACTGTATCACATTGATCTTTAGCCGCATGTATACCATTATTGAGACACAGTGCAGTTACCACTGTGTAGAAGTGCAGAATCCAAAATGAGAGGATTATTTTAATACCAGTAATGGTAGACTTGGCATTCAGAATAAATATTACTGTACTAACAAAGACCTGTTGGAGCATTAAAAAAATAAAAAATAAAAAAAAATAAAAAATAAATAAAAAAAATCACTGCCCCTGGAATTAGTCAGTTTTTAGTTTTGTTATTCCACATAATGACTGACCAACTCTGAAAATTTAAAATGCCCTCATAATCTGAAACTGCACATTAGGAAATATATTATAAGTTTAAAACAGAAAGAAACAAGTATTAGATTTAGGCACTGTGAACTTGTCTTTAAGAAGTGTAACTGACAGCATGCTGCTACCTGGGGTCTGTTTATCCAGTATTTGGGAATGTGACCTCTTAATGGAATCCAATTAACTTTTAGCACATAAGTGGAAAAAGTTTAGGTAAGGTTTGTTGTTGTACTTGAAGTCAAATATTTAACACACTAACTCACTGTGAAGTAATCAAACTCATTTTAAAGTAATTGGACTATTAAAGTTGCTTCACACACGGGAGTTTGATTGTTTAATGGATCTGTAATTTACTGGTACATTTGGACCTTGTCATCCATGTGCTACAAAATTTCCACAAGTAAATTAGACACGTTTGGAAATCCACTGCATTAACCTGTTTGTATTCAAGATATCTACATGATAACCATGCAAGCATGTTATAAATGTCTAAGAAACTGTTGTCATGATATGTCTATAAAGTTGTTTGTTCATAACAACAACATTTGTCAATATAATAGAAATAGTAACGTTAAGTAAGCATTAATCAAGTCAATATTCTGTCATTCATAGGTATTTATTTTTTAATTATTGTACAACAAGTTTCAGAGCTACATCTCCATTTTCACTGACTGTGTGAATGTAATGAGCATTACATTTGTTTCAATTTTTCACCTTACATCTAATGATACAATTGTATAGTTAACTTCCTTCAATTTAACATCAGCTGGGATGATGGCAGAGTGCAAAAGAGATGGAGAATTATGTCTACTAACATTACATACATCAGACCACAGAACTTCCTCTGTCTTGTGCATTGTTGAAATAGTTCCACATTTAGACTTACATTCTGAAACTATTTTTGAGATGTCTATGACTATACTACATACTAATAATACATATTTAACTAATATTACAGTGATGTGATTTAGATTATAATCGATTTACAATTATTTCCATTCACATAATTGAAGAAATAAAATATGACATTAAAAGATTATTTGGAGAACTATACACTAGCCATTTTAGTTTATGTACTAACACACTGAGCATAAATTTTACATTCTAATTTAAATACAGAGTGACTTTATACTCAGTGCTGTTTGCTATTTGCTGCTTCTATTGCTATATGAGCAACAGAACAGGTCGAAGGGAAGGGGGTTTGGAGAGGGGGAAAAGTGTGTCTCACTGACATAAGAGCTGCTGATCATTAAACAGGCACTGTCATTACCACATCCTGTTGAGGTGCGGGCTGCTGCTTGCATCTTGACTATATTTCTTTTCAGCTGGCTGCTTTCTGATTAGGTGTAAGTAATAGTCCAATGGTACTAAATATTACTATCAGCTGAAAACTCATCAGAATACCTTGATGTGCCACATCTACTACAGTGAAATGTGCCAGAGAATATACTACCCGTAGTTTGGGACTAACTGCCATTTACAACCTCAGCATCTATAATGCTGATGGCCGTCAGGGAAGGTGAGACTTGTACAGTACCGGTAAAGCATGTTGTTGGCCAGGTAGTCCTCTTGAATTGCCAATTCCACCAAGGCTGTTGCCCTACATGCAGTTGATGTCCTTTGCCCCAAGTGAAGTACTGCAGGTCCACATCTGGCTGGAACTCTTCATATGATGGCAAAGATGGAGAACGATCATAAGCAACAAACAGTCACTGTCTTCATAGTAATAGTCACGGACAGTAGGAACAGTGCACACATCCGTGAGCTCCAGGACAGAGACCTTCAGACATCGTACTACTTGAGAGGCCGTGCACTGAAGAGAGACTGCCTTGGGAAGAAGTAACTTTTGGCAGTGTTCCATCACAGCATAGTGTAATCATTTTCACTTTGGTCTCCTCTTCAGATCTGGCAGCCACAATTATGTTCTTCATCTGCTGCACACTGTCATTGGTATTACAGAACAGGAGTCTGCTCTGTCTCATCTGTATTTATTCAGTAACCATCGAGTTCACCTCATTGATATACACCACTCCAGTATTGTCCATGTAGTAGTGGCAGCAATGTGAGATTATGTGTTTCCACAACACCTCATAACACCTTTCAGTGGAATCACAACCAAACCCAGCATCCCTTCTTCCAAGGGTGCTTCCTTATTCAGTAGGCTCATGTTTCCATACCACTTACTTCATGCAAAGAACATCTCCAACTGTGGTCACATTTTGTTACAAAACCAGAGCTTAATCAGAGTGATATCATACGAACACTGCTCTCTACACATCCACAATAACCCTTTCCGACGTCACCGCCTCTTACTTCGCATTCGTATTTGAGGATGATTATTTTCAGGTGTGTGGGGACATCTACATGGGTAAGTTACCAGCCTTAAACAAATAACCTGCAGCTTGGAGGACCAGGCTTAGTATTATGTGATTGCTCTACAAGGAATGCTGGCTTCACAACACCTGAGCATGCCCTCCTCCCCCCTTCCACATAATGATTAGAGAAAGAATATGAAAGACACCGCCCGGCTTCACAACCTAATTCCATTGGGGTCGAAAAATCAAGAGTTGGCCAAGGGAGGCTGACAGGAAAGGTGATAGTAGTCTGATAAATAAGTGGAATCAATGTCAGAATTAGGTAACAGCTTAGTCAGTCATGTGGTGGCATTTTCAAAGACTGTCAGAGAGTGCCAGATGAAAAAGGAGCATTGTTGTATGAAGGACAGAGTATTTCCATGGACTGTGAAATTTTGTACATGATAGTTGCAGTCTAACTAAAATTTTATATCAGTGCACAGAAAAGGAATCAAGTTGTTACTTATACAGTAATGACACTGTTACTGAATAAATATAACTTTTAGAACAAAACCATTACAGACACTTCTTACAGGTTATCTTTTATTGCACATGGGAGGTTGTGTACATCTACACAACAAAAGCTACATTCAGGCTACAACTTAGCTATCAGTACCAGCTCTCTGAGTCAAATAATTAGCTGTTATTCTTGAAACAAAGTTACTTCATCCCATCATAATATAAACAGTTAGTTATTTCTAACAAGCAAATTGTGTGACAATTTTTGTCTCTACCATTTAACATAGCATGCCCAATACAGATACATTTTTACAACAGTCTTCATTACAGTGCTTGAAAAAGTTACATTAACTTAAGAATTTCAGTAAGATTAATATGAAATATTTGCTTCCTTTAAAGGAGAGCAAATTCCAATGACATTAATCGTACAAATGACAGTGACACCAAACTTATGCATTACAAATATCAAAGAGTTTCTCTTTTACAGTCAGTACTCCAAGCACACCAAAAATTCCATTTTCACAAAGTACTTTGCACTGATGTTCACATGAATTTCCCAGTGTTATTGAAAAGTAAATAAATATGAAAAATTATCTAATTTTACACAAACTCTTCAGCACACTGTCAGACTGCAACAGTATTAACATACAAATTTCACACAAGGAAATTTATGTATCAAATGAAAAATTTAACTGCAAAATCTAAAGTTTCTGTAACAGTTACTTCCACAATCAGGAGAGGGTGGTATGTCTGGAGAAGTTAAGAAATGAGGAGGAACTCAATCCAAGCCCACAATCTGAGTCACCCCTTGAGGAGATGGTGAGCATACAAAATGATCAGATGGTAGACAAAGATACTTTTGTGTTTAAGTCTTCACACAAAGACATTCATGTGCACTTAGAGTCTCCCTAAAATTGTTAGATAACTATTGTCTTTGAGAAATGCATGACACTGCTGCTTCCTGAAACTTATAACACCTGCGTTCTGTCATTGACCATCCTCACAGTTCCATATAATTGACAAAACTGAAAATAAAGCAATGTAACAATGAAATAGTGTATTACAGTTGAAGTGTACTTTTAATATTTGCAGAAAAATATTTTGTCAATTGTCATACATTTCTCCACATAGGAAAAAAAAATTGTCCCAATCAAAATGTAAGGAATGCAAACATACATATCCAGTGCTTCAGACTATACACTGTCTGTCAGGTACACATGTTTCATTTAAGAAGCCAACAAGGTAATACAAAGTAGATCATACCGATAAAGAGCATATATGTGGATAGCGTAGAGTGACAGTAAATGATAATTTTCAATGTACGTACTTCAAAATTTTTAAACTATTTACCCCATGATCAAACTGTATGTTCAGAGTGCATATACTGTATGTGTATATGCCACACAAGTATAATAAAAGAAACAGTGCACAAACCGCAATTTAAGTAAATGGCATATGTATCAAATGTCATGAGGAGTTTCATTATTAAGCCTACTTGAGTTCAATTTAATGAAATCATCAAGAAATATAGTAACACATTTATGTACTATATTTCCGAAGTTTACAACACTAAGACGAGATTGGAATACATGAGTGATTAAATAATCATATTAAATAATGTATCATCTGGAAGTATATAGAAAATCACATTGAATAGCAAGACAACACATCAAAATAACCTGAGAGCTTCATAATGTAATCACACACATGGTTTACTACTTTACTTAAGGGGCAGGGAGATCAATATGAATAGACCACTGGCACTCTAGGTACCTGCATGTTATTTTTCCACATGCACGAAAACTGAAAGGAAATGGAAATATTCACAATTCAAGCATAATCATGGAAACAAAACATCTAGAGCAAAATACAGTACATAATGCCCACCAATTGATGAGGAAGTACTCATAGAGAGTGAAGGATTGGGAAAGCTTTGAAAGCACTAGAGGAGTAATATGTTTTTCTGTACTTATACATCACGTTCAGATTACACTGAACCCATCATTACAATTATTAACACAAATCTACACTCAAACCACAATGTTGAGTAATTAAGTAAAAACTGTCATGTGATATAACAAAAGAACAGGAGTCCTAACACTACATGACTGTGTAAAGATAGAACAAACGTTTATACTGTATACAATAAAAGCCATGAGTGGTCAGAAGTCTGAAATTCACAAAATCAGGAATGTAATCTAATTTTGTTGGCCCTTGTTAACTTCAAAGGCGTATGATGGGATTAGAAGACAAGCAATATGGTGACCAAAGTGTGTGCTAAAACATAGCTTAAATTGGTAATGTAATTCTCAAGGGACTAAATGTATTACAACTCAAGTGCATATTTAAAATACATTGAAAGGAGGCAAAATATAAACCACAGAAAAACCCTCCATCTGGAGAAGCAGTAATAGCAAATCAACATTAAACAGTGAACCTATGATATCTTAAGGAACCAAACACTCAAGTTTTTAAATTATTTGTAAAGCAATCAGATGTTTGCAGCAGTTTAAATGTGTTAAATATCTGAATCACAGGCAAAAAAGAAAAAAAATTAGATAACGTTTGAACTTTTGTTTGAAATCACCAAGTTTTCTCAGTATGAAGCACTGCATTAATATAGTCTGTGTAATTTGCCAATCATGAGCTACACTGACTGAAAACACCATCATGTCCATATTACAGTCAAACTGTGTTAAACCTTTGACCTAACATTATACCTGTTAATGAGTAGATCAAAACAGGTATTTAATTATTGACTGAATATAAAAATATATATAAAATGTGGAAATTCAAATTCTTGTTGCCCCTGGAAACTGTTACATAGCCACCATGCATCTGGTGCTGGGTGTCATGAACCAGGTTAGTCATTAGGTAGTATTGATGGAATACTGTTTGGGCATACAATAAATACTGATCTATATCCATTACTCTCTCTGATTTAGGCCAATGATGTACGTGCAGTTGTGAACAGTGCAGAGCAGTGGTTTCCAACCCATGGTAAGTTGACTGCAGTGTGGCAATGGACGCCAGCTACTTGAAGTCAAATATTTAACACAATAATTCATTTTTAAAGTAATCAAACTATTGACGCTGTTTTATGCAAGCGTGTTTGATTCTTTAAGGGCTCAGATGTTTACTGGTACATTTTTAACATGTGGATGATAATGTGCAGAACATACATGAAAAAAAATAGTGATCTATGGAAACTCCACTTCAGTGACTTGCTTGTATTTAAAATATTGATGTGATAACCATGAAATGAGGTTATTACTTTACAACAAACTGTTATGAATGAACGACTTTATGGACATCACATAACAAAAATTTTTGTGAACATGCAGTAACACAAACAAATGTATTGAGTCTTGAGTTTGTTGGTATTCTGTCATTCACAAATTGATCACTTATTTATTATTTTCAAATGAGGTTTCGAGCTACATCTCCATTTTCACCAACTGTATGTATCTAAAGAGCATTAAATCTGCTACAGTTTTTCACCCAACACACAAAAATGCAGTTGTTACATTTAAGGAGGTGAATTACACCTCATGTGGAATACTGGCAGAGTGCAAGAGCAATGCCACAATAATGCCTATTAACATTACTTGCATTTGACCACACAACTTATGTTTTCTGCATTGGTGAAATACTTCCACATTTTCACTTACATTTTGAAAAGACGTTATGACAATATAGCACAACTTATGCAGTAGGCTCATTCTCCATTCTGCTTACTTCATGCACACAAACATATCTAACTCTGGGCACATTTCGTTCCAAAACCAGAGCTGAGTGAGACTGGTATCATATGAACACTGTCCTATGACCTGTTCCAACATCACCACCGCTTACTTGTAATTCATATCTGAGGATTATTATTTTCTGGATTTTGAGGACAATTTTTACATGGTCATATTAACAGCCTTATATGACCCACAGCATTGAAGACTGAGCTTTGTGCTGTGCATTTGCTCCACAAGAAATCCTGGCTTCACCACACCTGAACATGCCCTCCTGCCCCCTTCCACATAATGATTAGAGAAAGAAAATGAAAGACACCCTCTGGCCTCGCAACCTAATACCATCGGGGTCGAAAAAACAAGAGTTGGCCAAGGGAGGCCGAGAGGAAAGGTGATAGTACAGTAGACTGACAAATAAGTGGAAGCAATGTCAGACTTAGTTAACAACTTAATAGCTGTCAGTCATGCTGTGGCATTTTCAAAGATTGTCAAGGACCATATGACAAAAAGAAAATTGTATGAGGCATTAGATATTCTCATGGATAGCAAAATTTCTTGAATGAGTAACAGCACTGTTACTCATTAAACATAAATTTACAACATACACTCACTGCTCACATGATATCTTGTATTCCACAATGGAATTTATGTGCTTTTACACAATCACAGTTACATGCACATATATCATAGCTATAAACAGAAACTTCATTAAAATAAGGCCTGTAATATTTGAACCAATAATAATGAATGATGCTTGATCTGGTCAGAATATAAAAAATTAAGATTTTGTAACAACTCAACTGTAGGCCAATAATTTCATTATCTACCATTTACAAAATTATTTTGAATACAGAGAAGTATTTTTAAAACTCACTTAATTAGAATGCTAGAGAAGAGCACCACTAACATAAAAAACTTTTGTTTCCTTTCAATGAAAGCATATTCCAGTGACTTTGATAACAGAAAAAGGTAATGATGATTACATAATGTAATATGAACATCTAAAAATTTCTCTGAACACAGGAAAAATAATCTATTGTGGAATCGATACGAGTACTCAAACACACCACAGATTCAATTTTTATGAAGTACTTTGCAGAATTTATGTGAAAATTGGTGCAAGTTATTGAAAAGTAAATAAACATGAAATAATTATCAAATTTTACACAAACTGCCAAGTACACAGAAAAACTGTAACAGAGTATATACTGACATAAAAATTCATACAAAGAATTTCTGTATCAAATGAAAAAGTTAACTGTGAAAACTACAGCTTTTGCAGCAGTCATTTCCTCAGGATATGATGGTACATTGGGAGACAGTAAGAAAGGAAATACAAGCCCACAGTCTAAGGGACCCATTCATGGTGGTGTTAGTGGTCAGGGTACAGGATAGATAAAGATCAAATGGTATAACAGATACATTTGTGTGTGTGTGTGTGTGTGTGTGTGTGTGTGTGTGTGTGTGTGTGTGCACGCGCCTTCATACAGAGACATTGAGGTACACAGAGGCTCTGCCTAAAATTATTAAGCAAGTACTGTCTTTGAGAAATGCATGACACAGCTACTTTCTGAAACTTATTACAGCTGGTTTCTGTCACTGACCATCTTCACAGTTCCATATAATTGACAAAACTGAAGAAAACTCAATGTAACAATGAAATAGTAAATAACATTGGAAGGGTTCTTTTAATATTTGCAGAAAAAAATTTTATCAGTCATCATACATTTCTCCACGTATGAAGAAAAACTGTGGAAATCAAAATGTAAAGAACACAAACCGACATTTCTGGAGCTAAACACTATACATTGTCTGTCAGGTACATATGTTTCATTTAAGAAGCCAACAAGGTAATACACAGAAGATCATATAGATATGAGCATATATGTGGATAGCAATATACAACTGTTTCCTCTAATATTATATATATGTAGTTCTAGAACAAGAGTGACAGTAAATGGTCAGTTTCAATGAATGTGCTTTTTAAATTCTTGAAATATTTACTCAATGACCAAACTGTTTGTTCAGAGTGCATGTGTATATTACACACAAATGTAATAAAGGAAACAGTGCACAAACCGCAATTTAAGTAAATGTCATCAGGAGCTCCATCAGTAAGCCTACTCGAGTTCGATGTAATGAAATCAAGGAATTTAGTAACACATTTATGTCCTATATTTCTGAAGTTTATAGCACTAAGATGAGACTGCAATACAAGAGTCATTAAACATTCATATTAAATAATGCATCATTCAAAAGCATATTGAAAAATACATAGCAAGACAACACACCACAATAACTTTAGGGCTTCATAATGTAATCACACACCTGGATTACTACTTCACTTAAGGGGCAGGGAGATCAATATGATTAGACCACTGGCACTCCAAGTATCTGCATATTATATTTTCATATGCACAATAACTAAATGGAAAGAGAAATATTCACAATTTAACCATAATAGTGGAAAAAACATTTAGAGCGAAATACAGTACATAATGCCCATCAATTGGTGAGGAAGTACTCATAGAGAGTTAAGGACTGTGAAACCTTTGAGGCACTAGAGGAGTAATATGTTTTTTTGTACTTACACATCACATTCAGATTACACTGAACCCATCATTACAATTATTAACACAAATCTACACTCAAACCACAATGTTCAGTAATTAAGTAAAAACTGTCATGTGATATAACAAAAGAACAGGAGTCCTAACACTACATGACTGTGTAAAGATAGAACAAATGTTTATACTGTATACAATAAAAGCCATGAGTGGTCAGAAGTCTGAAATTCACAAAATCAGGAATGTAATTTAACTTTGTTGGCCCTTGTTAACTTCAAAGGCATATGATGGGATTAGAAGACAAGCAATATGGTGGCCAAAGTGTGTGCTAAAACATAGCTTAAATTGGTAATGTAATTCTCAAGGGACTAAATGTATTACAACTCAAGTACATGTTTAAAATACACTGAAAGGAGGCAAAATATAAACCACAGAAGAACCTTCCATCTGGAGAAGCAGTAATAGCAAATCAACATTAAACAGTGAACCTATGATATCTTAAGGAACCAAACACTCAAGTTTTTAAATTATTTGTAAAGCAATCAGATGTTTGCAGCAGTTTAAATGTGTTAAATATCTGAATTGCAAGTAAAAAAGAAAAAAAAATAGATAACATTTGAACTTATGTTTGAGGTCACCAAGTTTTCTCAGTATGAAACACTGCATTAATATAGTCCATGTAATTTGCCAATCATGAGCTACACTGACTGAAAACACCATCATGTCCATATTACAGTCAAACTGTGTTAAACCTTTGACCTAACATTATACCTTGTTAATGAGTAGATCAAAACAGGTATTTAATTATTGACTGAATATAAAAATATATATAAAATGTTGAAATTCAAATTCTTGTTTCCCCTGGAAGCTGTTACATAGCCACCATGCATCTGGTGCTGGGTATCATGAACCAGGTTAGTCATTAGGTTGTATTGATGGAATACTGTTTGGGAATACAATAAATACTGACCTATATCCATTACTCTCTCTGATTTAGGCTAATGATGTACATGCAGTTGTGAACAGTGCAGAGCAGTGGTTTCCAACCCATGATAAGTGGACTGCAGTGTGGCAATGGTCATTAGCTACTTGAAGTCAAATATTTAACACAATAATTCATTTTTAAAGTAATCAGACTATTGACGCTGTGTTATGCAAGCATGTTTGATTCTTTAAGGGATCAGATTACTTGGATTAGTGGCCTTTAACAATATTAGTTCAAGTGCTTACATCTACAGCATGAAATTTTACAAGCTAATTGAGACACAGAGTATCTCTCTCTCTCTCTCTCTCTCTCTCTCTCTCTCTCTCTCTCTCTCTCTCTCTCTGGCTATGAGTAATAAGTATTCAAACCAACATTACTCGCTGACTTCTCATAAAAAAAGTGGGAAACAACTTACACATTTGAGGTGCCTGGCAACTGCTGGTATCTTGCACTGTATTCCTTGTAAGCTGTCTGCTTTCTAGTAAGTCTAAAGCAGTAGTCCATTAATACTTAATAATGTGCCATGAGTAACTACTCTGTTGAAGAGTGCCAGAGAATGCATGTGTGTAGTTAGGTACCCAAACTTCTATTCATTACCCTGGCTATTATAATGCTGAAGGGCATGTTAGCAAATCTGAGACACATACAGTACTGCATCAAGCACGCTACTTGGCAGGTAGAGCTTCTTATCTGTCACATTTCTATCACACTGTTATGGAAGGAAGTTGCCCTATAGGCAGTTGACATCTTTTCCCCAAGTGAAGGAGAGCAGGTATACATCTGGTTGAAACTCTTCATATTCCTGCTTGCAGGGATGCAGAGAAATCTTGAGTGACAAACAGTTGTCATTCTCCCAGTAGTAGACACCAATATAAAAATGAGGATTGGTGCCAACATCAGTGAGGTCTAGGATGACAGACCTTTGAATATGGTACCATTTGAGATGGTCTGTGGAAGATTTTGTGGACAGATCAAGCACACTTCCATCTGACAAGATATGTCAATACACAGAACTATCAAATATGGGCATAGTAAATCCACACTCAAATCAACCAGTTCCCCTTCATCCTAAAAAGGTCATTGTGTGGTGTGGGGCTACAGCATCATTTACAAAGAGAAATGCTTTTGATCCTGTTACTTGTACCATCACTGCTACGTGCTGTCAGTCTGTTTTGCTCAACCACATCATTACAGCTCTCCAACAGCTTGTATGTGTGGTTGGGATTTTTTTTATGCAAGATGGCGCACCTCCACACATTGCAAATCCAGTTAAGCAGTTGCTGAAGCGTCATTTAGGAAAAGCTAGAATAATCAGCCGACATTTCCCTACATCTTGGCCATCCTGATCATTTGATCTTAATCCATGTTACTTCTGGCTGTGGGGCTACCTCAGGGACGTTGTGTTCAGTGTTCTGATTGCAAACTTACCTGCACTAAGGTCATGTATTGTGCAAAACATTCTGAACATGACCCCAGAAACACTTCGATCAGTTGTGGAACATGCTGTTTTTTGATTTCAACTTGTTGCGAAAAACAGTGGGCAGGATATTGAACATATTTTGAGCCAATGGGACAGAAATTAATAATCTGATCTGATTTGATCTTGATTGATTCTTTTTATGCGGTTTTTGGCCTCAGGACAATTAAAAATCAAATTTTGTCATTCAATGTGATATGAACCTGTTGTGGTTGGTGGGCTTACATTACTAATGGTATCACACCTTTACACCCATATACACTGAGTAGCACAGTTTGTTTAATATGAAACACACATCTTAAGCATTGTTGTACAATTCATTTCTGTTTTGTGGTTGAAAACTATTAAATTATGATGCTTGCAGTGCTATTGCTACATTTTGTAACTATTTATTTTTCATCTGCCATACGATTTCCCCATCTCTGATAATATTCCATTGCAGTTTGATGTCATTCGTACCAGTGGTGTTATTTCTACAATGATTTGAAAATTTAACTTTGAATATAATCACCATATATATGCATAATCACAGTAAACAGCAAGTCAACACATCAAAGTACCACGGGAGCTTCATAATGTCAGCACACAACAATTAGATTATTACTCTACTACGGGGGAAGGAGTTCAGTATGAATAGTCCACTGATACACTAGATAATTCTGAGTCAGCACATGATTATTCCATAGGCACAATAACTGTAAACAGAAATATTCTAAATTCAACAACAATAGCTTAAACAAAAATTTAATTTAATACATCATATAAACTACTGAGCAAGCTATAACATAGATTGAGAAAATGTGAAAGGTTCAAAAGGACAAGAATCATAATATGTTTGTCTGTACCTATAAAATATGGTTCAGATAAGACTGAAATCATCCTTACAACTATCAATAGAAATGTGTGCTCAAATCACTATGTTATGTATTTAACCAAAAACTTACATCTGATATAACAAAAAAATAAGAGTCCTGTCATCTTGACTGTGTAAAAACTGTACTAATTTTGTGCAGTATACAATGAAAGCCATGGATAATCAAAAAGCTGATTGAAGTTAACAAAGCCTGACACAAACAGATTACATTCCTGCTTTTCTGTCAAAGGCATATTATCGGATTAGAAGACAAGCAATATGGTGGCTAAAGTGTTTGCTAAAATCCAGCTTAAATTGATAATATAATTCCCATGTAACATTGTATTAAGGCTCAAGCAGATAAAAATATTATGATAGATGTCCTAGTATAATCCATAGAACAAACCTCAGCCAAGACAAGTAGCTATAGCAATTTGACACTAAACAGCAAACCTCCAGTTCCTTAAGGAATGAAACTCCCACATTTTTAAATTATTTCTAAAGCAATCAGAAGTTCCTAGCTATTTTAAGATCTAAATATCTGACAGATATGTGCATGAAAAAATTTGGAGAAGGTTAGAACCTACAGTTAAAGTCGGAAGTCATGAAGTACTCTCAGTATGGAATACTGCACGAATGTAGTCTGGGTAAGTTGCACATCACAAGCTACAGTGCCTCATTGCATCTACTCAAGGCATTACATCTACAATCCGCAAATCACTGCGAGGTGCATGACAGAGGCTACTTTCCACTGTACCAGTTATTAGGCATTCCTTCTTATTCAGTTCATGTATGGAGTGCAGTAAGAGTGAATGACTGAATGCCTCTGTGGTGACTACCACACACGTTGACTGCAGCTGATGCATAAAATTTGCGCCAACCACAGAGATTAATCTCCACAGTTCACATGGGAGTCACAGAGAAGAGAGCTGTTGACTGTGATTCTCAAACCTACCTTTTTTCTCTTTGTTGTCGATTCTCTTTTATGTATTCTCTTACTTGACAACCTGTTATATATGAAAGAAATAAAAAGAGATACTTGAGTTCACACTCCATTAGTTTCCAATTTCTAACTGTGTTTGCATGGGTACACACCTACTTACGCAACATTGGTGACCCCGACTGCAAAACAAACAGCAGATATGGATATGGACACGCCAGCAGTGTCAAGACTAGCGGTTCACTTACCACCCTTTTGGCCACACAACCCTATGCTGTGGTTCACACAGCTGGAAGCGAGTTTCATGTACGCGGGAATAACTGCAGAAACAACTAAGTTTCCCCTCGTAGTAAGCCAACTCGATCATCGTTCCACAACTGAAGTTCAGGATATCATAACAGCTCCTCCAACAGAGGATGCATATGAATGGTTAAAGACTGAACTGATATGTTGCTTAGCCATTTCTCAAGAAGATAGAATCCGGCAAGTATTGACGCAAGAAGAAATTGGTGACAGGAAACCTTTACTGTTCCTGCACCATCTCCGCAGCACGGAGGACCCTGGCATGATTCCAGATAGCATTCTGCATACCCTGTGGTGTTCCCACCTGCCGCCACAGGTAAAAGCAGTCATGGGCACGCAGAACGAGACGTCACTGGACACAGTAGCAGAACTCGCCGACTGCATACTGGAAGCGATCACACCGAACACACAGGTCAGTGTTGTAGACATAACTGTCAGCGCAGCAGCTGCACCTACTATGGTGTCTTGTGCAGATTACGATGCACTAACGGCCAAGGTCAATCTCCTATGCACACAGCTCTCGAAACTAATGTCGAATGGCATAATTGTCAATCAGAGAAGCCGTAGCCGATGACGACATGGAAGTCGTTTCGCATCACAATCTACAATCGAGAACAGACAGACCATTTGTTGGTATCATAGTCGGTATGGAGAGCAAGCACGTAAATGCATTAGCCCACGTTCTTTCTCCAAATGCTTGTTCACCCACTGCTTGAATACTGCTCAGCAGTGTGGGATCCGTACCAGATAGGGTTGATAGAAGAGAGAGAGAAGATGCAACGGAGAGCAGCGCGCTTCATTACAGGATCATTTAGTAATCGCAAAAGCGTTACAGAGATGATAGATAAACTCCAGTGGAAGACTCTGCAGGAGAGACGCGCAGTGGCTTGGTACAGGCTTTTGTTGAAGTTTTGAGAACATACCTTCACATCTCGCAAAGAGACCATGAGGATAAAATCAGAGAGATTAGAGCCCACACAGAGGCATACCGACAATCCTCCTTTCCATGAACAATATGAGACTGGAATGTAAGGGAGAACTGATAAAAGTACTCAAGGTACCCTCCGCCACACACCGTCAGGTGGCTTGTGGAGTATGGATGTAGATGTAGATGCAGAAATTGGAGCGGAAAGTGGCAGTAGATGCTACCTCCTATCTTCCTGCATCTTGACGCCTTTTTATAACAGATGGCGCGCCAGGCAGGAAATTTTTAATCAACACTGGTTCAGATCTCAGTATACTATCAAGTCCTTGCATTGTTACCGGCCGTGCACAACATTTAACTTATCCACTGCCAACAGTTCACAGATTTCAACATACGGATTACAACAAGAGAATCTGAACTTGGGATTCCCTAGAGATTTTAAATGGAATTTCACAGTAGCAGATGTCGCAGAAGCAATACTAGGAGCTGATTTCTTATCACACTTCAGACTTTTGCCAGACTTGGCCAATGCCTGCCTGATAGACAGTCTCACCAACCTATCAATGGCTTGTTATTATCATGACACAGACTGTACCAGTATTAAGTTAGTTCAAATGGCAGACACAGAGTACCGTGCAGTCCCTAGTAGATTTTCCTGAATTAATGAAACCACCTGGAGCACTGCACAAAGTGTTGCATGATACAGTACACTACATAAAAATCACAGACTGTGTCATGTCAACCTAGGACACTACCACCAGAATGCCTCGCTATAGCTATAGCGGAATTCGAGCTAATGCTTAAAGGAGGAATTATACGCCCGTCATCCAGTCCATGGGCGTCAGCCTTACACCTCGTACCAAATAAAGGTGGAGCCTGGCGTCCGTGTGGCGACTACAGAGCACTGAACGCCATAACTATTCCGGATTGTTATCCTGTACCTTTGTTAAGGGACTACAATCACGCGCTGCACGGTGCCACAGTCTTTAGTGTGCTAGACTGCGCAAAGGGCTATACACAAATTCCTGTAGCGCCAGAAGGGGTACCAAACACTGCCATAACAACACCCTTTGGATTGTTTGAAAGTAATTTCATGACGTTTGGTCTGGGAAATGCTGCACAGACATGGCAACGTTTTCTGGATTCTGTATTACGAGGATTGACCTTCTGTTTTGCCTACCTGGATGACGTTCTCATATATTCTGCAAACAATTTACAGCACAAGCAGCATTTAAAAGAAGTACACCTATGCTTAGAGAAGTTTGGAATAGTGTTAAATACAGCGAAATGCCTGTTTTGCCAACCTGAAGTGGAATTTCTAGGTCATCGCATATCCGCTACAGGTTCAGCACCCTTACCCAGAAAAGCTGAGGCTATTCTACACATGCCCAAGCCTATTATGGTCAAAGAATTAAGAAGATACCTAGGCATGTTAAACTTTTACAGAAGGCATCTACCACAGACAGCTGAACAGCAGGCACCATTAAACTCTTTATTAGCTGGCCCAAAGGTTCGCAGCAATGCAACCATGCAATGGAATGAGGAATCTGATGCAGCATTCGAAGTGACACATCAAAGCCTGGCTCAGGCCGCACTGCTGGCACACAATAAACTAGAAGCACCTTTGGCACTGGTGGTGGCACTAACCAGTGTGGTGTTGGTGCAGCCCTGCAACAATTGGTGGATGGCACATGGCAACCTCTAGCATACTATCCGCACAAGTTGTCACCAGCACAACAACGCTGGAGTGCTTACGATAGAAAATTTTTGGCTGTATATTTAGTGATCAAACATTTCAGACCACAAGTAATTTTTACCGATCATAAGCCCTTGACTTACACATTCAACAAGAACAGTGACAAATACTCCCCAAGGCAGTATTCTCAATTGGAGTTCATAAGCCAATTCACCACAGGCTTACACCACATCGCAGGTTTAACTAACGTGGTAGCTGATTGTTTGTCACAGGTATCCAGTATAACACAGTCTGTAACTGTGGCCAAACTAGCACAAGCCCAGCAGGAAGATGATGAGCTAAACACCCTGTTGAGTGACGACAACACAGCATTGAAGTTACAGCTAGTCGATGTGCCCGGGAATATATACGACTACATTGTGACGTACAACATGATCGATCACGCCCTTACGTTCCAATCACACATCGCAGAAGAGTGTTTGATTGTCTCCATGGCCTATTTCACCCCAGTGTTCGAGAAACTACCAGACTGGTGTCCGAAAGATTTATATAGCCAGGAATAGACCCCAATTGCCGTAACTGGACTAGATCTTGCCCACGCTGTCAGCTATTCAAAGTGAGCAGACACATGCGCCCTCCAATTGGACAGTTCCCGGATGTCAAGGCATGCTTCTTGCACATTCATCTGGATGTCATTGGACCTCTTCCACCATCAGGTGGTAATCGCTACCTGCTAACAATCATTGACAGGTATACATGCTGGCCGGAAGCAATACCTACCGATAACATCTTGGTGGAAACTCTGACAATGGCATTCATGTCAACCTGGATATCGAGAATCAGCTACCCACTCCACACAACAACTGATAGAGGATGACAGTTCGAATCAGAACTATTTGCTCAGTTAGCAAGATTCTGGGAATACTGCCATCACCACAACACCACCTACCATTCGGCAAGCAACGGAATGGTAGAAAAATGGCACTGTACCTTAAAAGCAGCCCTCATTTGCCACGGTACTAAATGGATGGAAGCATTACCCATTGTACTGTTAGATCTTAGGACAATCTTTAAACCTGATATGGATGCCTCCCTGGCCGAGTTTGTCTACGGAGAAACAATATGTCTGCCTGGAGAGTTTGCTGACGACTCAGGGGTACCGAATGCAGATGTCCAGTCAGAATATTTACAAGGATTGAGAGAAATGATCAAGGAAATCAAACCTGCGAAAGAGTCCAGACATGGAGCCCCGGTGTCATTCATGCACAACGATTTAAAAACTTGCACGCATGTATTGTTACGAAAAGATGGCGTCAAACCACCACCACTACACCCGCCATACACTGGACCTCATCGCGTGATATGCAGCGATGCACACACCCTAAACATAGTACTGAATGGGAAACAAGTATAGTGAAACCTGCTTATATACTTCAAGACACTCTGGCAATGTCAGCATCGCACAGCGATCAGCACAAGACAACGATGCAGAACCCCACTCCGCTACCTCCGCAGTCAGTAAAGCAGCAGCCTTGATGCACCACGCATTCAGGCAGACAAGTGCACTTCCCTGCCCGCTACAGAGAGGAACATCTGAACTCCACTCTCACCAAGGGGTCTCATGTGGTGACTACCGCACACGTCGATCGCAGCTGACTCGTAAAATTCGCGCCAACCACAGAGATTGTTCTCCACAGTTCGCACGGGAGTCACAGAGAAGAGAGTCATCAACTGTGATTCTCATACCTACCTTTTAACTCTTTGTTATTGATTCTCTTTTATGTATTCTCTTATTTGACAACCTGTTATATGTGAAACAAATAAAAAATAAACTTGAGTTCAGACTCTGTTAGTTTCGGATTTCTAACTGTGTTTGTGTGGGTACACACATACTTTTGCAACACCTCTGTGCATGCAGTAATTATTCCTATCTTATCCACATGATCCCTATGTGAGGAATACAGAGAGGACTACAGTACATTTACAAAGTCATAATATAAAGCTGGTTCTTTAAACTTTGTCAGCAGACTTTCTCAGAATCAATTGTGTCGATCTTCAAGAGGGTTCCAGGTCAGTTCCCTCAGTGGATTACAACCTCTGACCATTCATACTGCCCTGATCTGTATACGTTCAATATGCCCTGCTAGACTTATTTGGTAAGGGTCTCACACACTTTAACAATATTCTAGAACTGTTCACGCAAGTGATTTGTAAGCTATCACCTCTATAGACTGACTGTACTTCCCCAGTATTCTGCCAATAAACTGTAGTCTACCACCTTTACCCACAACTGAGCCTACGTGATCTTTCCTTTTCATATCCCTGTGAGGGATTACACCCAGGTATTTGTATGAGGTGCCAGATTCCAACAGTTACCATTCAACATTTGGCCTAAGATTATACCTCCTAATGAGTAGACCATAGCAGGAATTTAATTACTGGCTGAAATTGAAAGATATTTATGAAATTTTGAAAGTCAAATTTCATTGGTCCTGGAAGCCATTACATAGGCAACATGCAACTGGTGCTGGGTATCATGAACCAGGTTAGTCATTTAGTAATACCAGTGGATTAGTGTCTGGGAGAGAAATGCGTCCTGTCCTGGAGCCTCTTCGCCTTTATTTATGTTAATTATGTGCCTACAGTTGTGAATGGTGTAGAGTACAAATTTGCTATGTTTTTAGATGTCAAGCATTGCAACATCTTTCAAACAGTTGGCAGTAACACTTTATCAAAAGTTTTAACTAGTTTATGTTAATGCCCTTATTGTGTTTTGTTATCAATAACTCCACTGTGTCTGAATATGACACAGCAGTCCAGCTGCGTGGCAATGAATGTAATTTTGTGTATGAAAAAAAGGCAGTAATTCTACGTGGCATATTGAGCAGTTCATTGACTGAAAACTTGAATATATTAGATGTCGATAAACATAATAGTATGGCAAGCATTTTCATTTAAGTACAATCTGTGCTTAGTAGCTGTTCAGGTTTTGGGAAATATGTTACCATAAACTTGCTAACATGAATGAAAGGGTTTGTGCATGACTATGTTTGGATTATCATGGGCTTGGCAGTGAATGTGTAAATTATCAAATTCCAGAATATACCAAGGTTTTGCCATTATTTCCACCTTTCATTCAAAATTAAGACCTTTTCTGATGCTTGGAATAGTTACATTGTATGCTGCCTGGTGGAAGTTTCAGTACAGTACGTTTCTGCATAGCTTTCTTACCCATGATCTGCTGCAGTGCATTCACAGCTAGGTCCAGGTAATGGAAGAAAGAAACCATGCTGCCACAGACAGTCGAACTGGAGATGAGTGATCTGCATTTAATGAAATCTGTGCATTCAGAGAAAATCCATTAGTAAAGATCATAAATATAATTTTTTACTGATAACTAATACAATTTTAATATCAAATAGCAAACAAATTAGGTTCAAAAAACGTTGTAAGGTTGTATAATGCATACAGCTGTAATTTATGACAATGTATTCAATCAATTATTGATTAACACTAAAAATTTTGTTATCTGAAGACAGCTCATTTATTATGAACTACGTATCAAAAATTATATTTATGGTCTTCACTAACAAAGAATTTTTATGAACCCCTATATTTTTAAAGTGCAGTACAGCTAATGACATTAGCTGATGAACCAACCTGTGTACAACTGTCAAGAACTGGGTACGTTCTCAAGCAGAGAACATTAAACACTGTACTGGCAACTTCTTTGATCAGAGACAAAATTTCATGAGTTTAATGAAAAAAAAGAATAGACAACTGCATGTAAAAAGATACTGACACACTAAAACGACAGCTTCTTTCAATCTGCAGCTTCATTTTCATTAAGCACTATTGAAAGTGGCAGAATATTACTATGCAATTCCCAGACTTATTATCAACACAAACTGAAATCAACTAATACAACACTGTCCTGTACTTTAAAATTATTCTGTCAAAAATTCTGGAACCTGATTTCCAAGAAAACTAAAGTTCTTCTTAAAATATGTTTAATTAGATTTACAAAAATATAAGAAGCTATACTTCAGTATCCATTTCTCATTTAAAGTAACCAAAGTTATTGGGTATAAGTTTTCTGTCTCTGTAGGATAGATAATTGTTTATTTTCTTTAATAAGGAACAAGTATTTTGACATATGAATAGCTTAGGAAAAAGGCTAAACAGTTCGGAAGACAGACCACTTAGTTGATACTATAGCTGCCTAATTACAAGGCTGTTCAATTTTTTTCCCCATTAAACATGTTGCATGTTGATATCACAAATCTGACTACTTATTACATATGTGTGGCATGTTCCATCAGACATGCCCAGCAGAACATACTTTTGTTCTCGATACAGTGACTGTAATTATCAATTTTTGGAGGAAGATACCAATATCAGCATCAATTGGATATTGAAACAATTCACTGGTGAAAGCTAAAAATTTGTGGAGGACTAGGATTTAAAACCAGATTTCCTGCTTTACATGAGCAGTCACCTAAAACATTCTGGCTACCTGAGCACACCCTTCATTTGATCCAAACTCTAAACCTATCCCACATACAAGATATGTTTGCAGCAATTTTCATATTCCCACTAGAGGTTTGAACCCTATCGTGCACATGCAGTGAGGATGTTATCAGTTAGCGTGCTTGAAGTTGTGAATTTGGGTCAGATAGAGAGTGTGTTCAGATAGCTGAAACAGCTAAGGCAAACACTTATGTGAAGCAGGAAATCTGGCTTTGAGTCACAGTCTGGCACAAATTTTCACCTTTAGCTACTGAATTATTTTAATAGCTTATTGCAACTAATGTTAGTACCCCCTCAAAGAAATTGTTGATCAAAAAGTGAAAATACACAACTGGTCAGTTCTATTTAAAGTGGTAGTCCAGCTTTTGGGACAAAATATGCAATTGAATGTAACACTAATCCCAGCTGGCAACCCTACCTCAAATGCTCAGCTTACTGACCATTAGATATGGGCAATAAGCTACAAAATTCCTTCAGAGAGCTGAATCATTCTATAGAGTGAGGGACAGGTGGCTGGATAAAAAGGATATCTATTAAGAACCAAATGTTTCCTGTGATGTCAGCAAGTGGGATGAGTACTATAGGGTAAGTTGCTGCAACAGCCTGTGGTGTAACAGATGACAAGTGGTCTGTTGCATGCGCCATCTATCACCCCTGGCCTAGCACAAATTCTAATTAAATGATAAAATTCAGTTGCGTGTCAGGATTTCTTTGTTATGTGCATAAATACTGTGGCAGTATTTGGTTTTTATATGCGAGGATAATTCAAACACTGAGCCAGCAACCAGCGCGGACTTTCGTTGATGCGGCAAGTAGTGGGCCGCTAAGGAGCAAACACAGTGAGGCTGACGACGTTACTCGCTGGAGGTCCAGAGTAGCGGCAGCAGGATACTCCGACACAGTTGTTGGACTTCGGAGGAAAATAATGAAGAATGTATTATGAGGAACTTTGTGTATAACAGCGAAAGTAGGAAGAAGCAATTTAATGGGCGGTAACGCAGTAGATGGTACCTCAAGAGCAGACTGTATATAGGTATCAGAAATAAATTGCTGTAACTATTGTAGAAAAGGAGTTCTGACTAAGAGTTATTACGAGAAGTAGTCAGGCAGCAAGAACAACCAACAAGTGAGCGATGCTACGAGTTACAGCTATATCACCAAAGAAGTTAATTACATCAGAGCAGACAACGCCAGCTGTGCTACAGCCGAGACACACCAGCAGACGATGCTAGCCAACAAGCCAACCACTACAATTCACATTTGGTGAGCTACAACTGTTTAAATATAATTAACTACTATAATGTGATCAGTGATATTTGGAATAAAAAGGGATTTCAATACAGTAATGTTTATTAGAAAACAGAGAGAAAAAGAAAAAGATATAATGATAGGCAGTGATTTCTGTACTGTGTATTGTTGTTGTTGTGGTCTTCAGTCCTGAGACTGGTTTGATACAGCTCTCCATGCTACTCTATCCTGTGCAAGCTTCTTCATCTCCCAGTACCTACTGCAACCTACATCCTTCTGAATCTGCTTAGTGCATTCATCTCTTGGTCTCCCTCTACGATTTTTACCCTCCACGCTGCCCTCCAATGCTAAATTGGTGATCCCTTGATGCCTCAAAACATGTCCTACCAACCGATCCCTTCTTCTAGTCAAGTTGTGCCACAAACTTCTCTTCTTCCCAATCCTATTCAATACCTCCTCATTAGTTACGTGATCTACCCACCTTATCTTCAGCATTCTTCTGTAGCACCACATTTTGAAAGCTTCTATTCTCTTCTTGTCCAAACTAGTTATCGTCCATGTCTCACTTCCATACATGGCTACACTCCATACAAATACTTTCAGAAACGGCTTCCTGACACCTAAATCTATACTCTATGTTAACAAATTTCTCTTCTTGAAAAACGCTTTCCTTGCCATTGCCAGTCTACATTTTATATCCTCTCTACTTCGACCATCATTGGTTATTTTACTCCCTAAATAGCAAAACTCCTTTACTACTTTAAGAGTCTCATTTCCTAATCTAATTCCCTCAGCATCACCCGACTTAATTCGACTACATTCCATTATCCTTGTTTCGCTTTTGTTGATATTCATCTTATATCCTCCTTTCAAGACACTGTCCATTCCATTATGTATTTGTATTATTAGTATAATATTACTATTACTTGCCAATATTAACACGCAATATGAGTTCAAATATCGAGCAGCTATTACAACAAATGCAAGAATTATTTGATCAGAACTTTCACGAACTTTACAAACACACAGGCTCAGAATTTAAATTAGGAACAGAAACAAGCTTTCACTGACTTTGCAGATGAACAAAACAAGAAATTTGACAACAGGCTAAGACTTTAAATGACTTAAAACAACATTTGGATAAAAGACTTAATGACCAAATAGAAGCAAATATGAAAAATCTTGAATCTTTTAAAACTGACATTCAAGATTACATTACTCAACAAATTAATGAAAATAATAATAAGCTTTATACTAATTTAGGTAAGTATAAAACAGAAATCAATCAAAACCTGGAAGAGTGGGATACGGAAAACAGTTCTAACCTAGATATGATTAGAACTGAGTTGCTTACAGATATCCAAAAACCAGTAACGACCTTAACAAACACATGGGGTACTTTTAAGGTTGACATTGTGGATAAGGTGTATACTATCTCTACAGCAACTGCTGTAATGCAAAGTAAAATAACATCATTAATGATCAATGTTATGTCCCAGTTACCTGATTTTACACAGCTACAAAACGAGGTAGAGAATCAAGTATTGATAAACGTTAGTGATAAGATAAATGAACTAGAACAGTTAAAAATGTCTAAATTAAACCAAGAATGTCACTTTATTGAGCATAACAATAATTTAGTGAAACATTTTCCATACTTTAAATCTAATGGTAAGACCCATCCAATTGTGTTTTTAAAGGCTTTCTCTAGTTCATTACCTGAGACCTGGACATTTGCATGTAAGATCGATTTTGTAATGGAATACATGGAATATGAAGCTCATGATTGGGGAATAACACACATGGAAGAATTTACTTCATGGTTAGACTTTGGAAATAAATTTAAGGAAAGGTTTTGGTCAAAGAGAGCTCAAGATCAGTTACGAAAGTACCTTCTGAATCCACCATTCTATAAGAGGCATAAGGGAACATTGAAAGCTTATGTGCAAAATCATTTAATGAAAAGAAGATACTTAGATAATCCTATACCTGAGGATCAACTGGCTGATGTATTGTTAACACGTTTGCCAGTACAGATACAAAAAGAAGTTTTTTGTAAAGGTTGGGAAACATTAACACAATTGTTGACAGTGTTAAAACACCTGGATATGTTTGATAAAGAGCAAACAGACAGAGCAAATAGATATATATATAATACTAGACAACACACTTCTAACATACAAAATACAATACAGCAGCTACCGAATGGATATAATGCTTCATCTAATTCAAATCATAGGTCAGGAGAGAGAAATAGTAATAACAATAGATCACAACAATGGGTTCAATGATCCAAGGGCTTTAAGGGTCAAAGAAATGATAATGATTACTATCAACAGACCACAAATTCAGAAAACGAGGTACGTTATGGGCAGAGGGTCGCTTCGCAGAACGTGAAGTAAGTGCTTCAGACCCAACTGATGTTCATTGTTGTGTAAATTTTTTAGAACACAATGGTATTAAGGATGATTTATTAATGGAACAAATTAAAAATACCTCTACACACCCAACTGTATTACTGACAGTACAAGACTATGTGGAAAGTTATGGAATTTCATTTGCGCTGGACTTATTCGGTGATGTCAGTATAATATCACTAGAAGTTTTCACAGAATTGAGAAAACACATTAAATGTCTAGTATTACCAGTTACAGGAGACCACTTACTAGGAATAGATGGAAAGAAAAGTAAGGTAGTAACAGAAGAAACAAGGCTATGCTGTACTATTTTATCCTACACATTTCATCACACATTTTCAGTCACAAGAAATCTGATGATATAATTTTTTTAGGGGCCGACTGGTTGTATAAACATGCAGTGTGTTTACATTTTCTTAACAATACATTATTAATAAAGGATACTGGCAAATACCATTATCGAAACATGCACATAAATACACAGCTTTCTTATTCAATGGATGAAGTTATCACTTCAAAGTATTACCTTTTGGACTCAATATTAGTGTAGCTGTTTTCATTAGGGCATTAGATAAAGCCTTGTGCCCAGAATTATTGAAACAAATAGTAGTGTACGTTGATGATTTAATGTTAGCATCAGCTTCCTGGAAAGAGCATGTGTGTTTATTACATAGTATTTTAGATACATTACTACAGAGAGAAATAATGATAAAACTATCAAAATCGTCATTTGTGAAACGATCTGTAACGTTTCTTGGACATATTGTAGAACCAAATGGAATTTCGCTGAATCCAGATAGATTAAAAGTGGTAACAGAATGTCCATCACTGAAGAATTCAAAACAGCTAAAGTCATTTTTAGGCCTAGTAGGCTTTTATAGATGTTTCATAAAGGGACAATCGATGAATAATCCACACTTGTTATGATTACTAAAGGCTAGAATGGCATGGATATGGAGAAACAATCAGGAACAGGCTTTCCAAGATATCAAACAATCAATATTGACGTCTGAAATACTGCATCATCCTCATTCAGATTTAGAATTTTGTTTGTCAACGGATGCATCTGAGTACGGGTTGGGTGCAGAGTTGTTTCAAGGTGATTTCAACAACACAAATGGGACACATTACACATTGCCTTTCGAGAGTCGTGCATTAAATAAACATGAAATCAACTATAGTATGACTGAAAAAAGAGTTACTTCCTTTGGTTTGGGCAATCCGTAAATTTCATTACCTTTTGAGCAGAACACACTTTCATGTATACACAGACCATCAGGCTTTGCAATTTCGAATGGTGAGTAAGCAGCTCAACAGTAGATTGATGCGCTGGGCACTGTTTCTTCAGGAGTACGATATGTCAATACACTATGTCAAAGGACAATGCAATATTATTCCAGATGTTTAGTCAAGATTGCCATTAGGTATGCAAATAGAAGATCGAACAGAAGGACCAAGATCTACTTTTACAGTTTATTTTATAATGTCAGCAAATAACAGAGAATAGCTTACAGGGTAGGATCAAATCAGATATATATAAAGATGATTATTTTGGTCCAATAGTAAGATCTTTGGAAGTTGATAGCGTACCAACAACATCTAAGGAACATTGGTTATGGACTCAGGATGTATTATTTTGGAGAAACAGAATACAAACAAATGATTGGAGATTATGCATCCCTCACACTGTAGTAAAAGCTCTAATATGGTACATACACAAGGGGTATGCACATTTTGGAGTTCAAACGTGATTCAGACATTTAAATTGGTTTTATTATTTTAAAAATATGTCAAGGAAGGTAACAGTGGTAATTAGAAGTTGTGAGTTTTGCCAGGAAGCAAAAGATGGTAAATGGATACACCAATGTAAGTTATTTCCTGTAATACCTAAGGGCTTATTGGACATAGTGGCACTAGACTTTTATGGTCCATTACCAGCTAGTAGAGGAAGTGTAAAATACATTTTAGTAGCATTGGACTGTTGGTCTAAGTGTGTGAAACTTTATCCTATAAAGGCAGCTTTGTTGCAGAAATACTTCGTCAATGTGGTAAAACCAAAACGTTTATCATCAAATAATGGCCCACAGTTTATTAGTAAAACATTGTGGAATTTCATAGTGTGGGAGTCAATTAAACATAAAAATTTCAAGGTACCATCCAGAATACAATCCAGCAGGAAGAGTTATGAAGGAACTAGGGCAATACTTTCAAATGTATTGTTACGATAAACATACTAAATGGGCATTACGATTACAGGAATTAGAAACAGTACTTAATGTATTGCCACACATATCAATGGGTTTAGTACCCACTGAAGTTTTACAGGGGACATTTGTAGGAGAACCATTACTAAAATGTTTCCCATGGCCACAACATACATTAAACAGACAATGTCTTATTAATGAAGAAATCATGTAGAGGTTATTACCAAGTGCAGACAATAGACTTAAAAAAGTTAATAAGTGTCGACCTACATCTGCATTTAAAGTGGGTGATAAAGTACTACCAAGATCTCACCCACATCGTTCAGCTTTAACTGGTTCTAAGGAGAAATTCTTTTTATGATTCCAAGGACCATACAAGATATTAAACATACCTTTTTCAAAGGCAGTATACCTAATAGATCATGCAACAGGTAAAGATATAGATTATACAATGTGGAACATATAGATCATGCAACAGGTAAAGATATAGGATTATACAAATTGGAACATATAAAGCCATTCATTAAAGAAGACAATTGCTATTCATAGTAAACATGGATACATAGTTTTTTTTAATTATTTTTCTAAGTTCTTTACTGACTGAGGAAGTGGGTATGTCTCTCTGTGTATTTTTATTTATTACTTGGGGATATAGGATTTACATGATCAAGCTTGTGCACACTGTTAATAATACACGTAATGATGTCTCCTTAATGGGAGGAGTATCAGGAGAGTAGATACTTAGACATCATTACATAGTTGACTGGTAACAACCATAATTAAAAATTAAAGGAAAAGAGCTTGAGGCTAATGTTATTTAAACATGGAGGCAGGTACAGGAATGTTTAAGTATAGAGATGAAGGGATATATGTAGATAAATTATAAATAAGGGGGAAACGTGGTTTAGGAAACACAGTCCTACAAAGTTGGCAGTTTCGGTTATTATGTATTAGGAATATTGTAGAATGGAAGGGTCTTACCTCAAAAGAGAGAAAAGAGAGATACCTACATATAGATATATTTAAGGAGATGTAACCTGACCCAAGAGGCAGGCTCTCCATTATTAAATGCGATGCTATTAGGACCCAGAAGGGCAGTGCTCTTCATCTGTTAGGGATATAATGCCAGGTGTAGAATGGTTATCCACCACCATGAATATATTAATAGATGAATTGCATTAACTGACAGGCAAATTAGCCTCCATATTAGCTGTGAAAGATGATTTACAGTAATAATGATGATGATATAATATATCTCGTTAGCAGAAATATTTTAAATAACTGTACCTATTCCTCAATGTCTACAGCAATTAATACAAAGCAACCTTTGTGTAGAACAATTAAGCTATGAAAACCAGTAGTAAAATTAGTAAAATTAATAATGAGTACAATGTATTGTTATAAGTTGACTGGTTACTAAAGTGTGTTTAATAATCATAGGTGTATTAAAATGAGCTGAACAAACTAGGAACAAAGAAGAATGTAAAGTATAACCTCTGGTACCACAACTTAAGGTTGAAGTAATTATGACAAAATTTTCATATTCAGAAGTAGAGCAAAGTTCACATGTGTGTGTAATTGTTATGATGAGAAAAGGGGTGTAAGGAAAAGGAAACAGTGTGATTAATAATTAAGAACTCTAGTTAATGACGCTATAATGACTTAGAATTTGAGACAATAATATGATAGACATTGTGCTGTAAGAATGATTAATGAAACAAATAATGAATAAATAGACTATATATATTAAGTAGGTATGGTAAAGGTAAGAAATACCACATGGGAAATAATACACGGACATGCGGCAAGTAATCAAGATAGTCTATGCAAGGCAGAGTTTAAGGTTATATAAATATTATAATTTTGTATATAGTTAATGTCAAAGGATTTGTGAAGGCTGGGGCTACAGGGGGGATATGTGGTGTAACAGTCGACAAGTGGTCTGTTGCATGCGCCATCTATCACTCCTGGCTTAGCACAAATTCTAATTAAATGATAAAATTGAGTTGCGGGTTAGGATTTCTTAGTTATGTGCATAAATACTGTGCAAGTATTTGGTTTTTATTTGTGCACACAATTCAAACACCGAGCCAGCAACCGGAGCGGACTTTCGTTGATGCAGCATTTAGCCGGCCGCCATGGAGCAAACACAGTGAGGCTGATGACGTTGTTACAGGGAGGTCCAGAGTCACGGTGGTGGGATACTCCGACATGGTTGTTGGACTTCTGAGGGAAAAACAAAGAATGTATAATGAGGAACTTGTGTATAACAGCGAAAGTAAGAAGAAGCAATTTAATGGCTGGTAACGCAGTAGGCAGTACCTCAAGAGCTGACTGTACATAGGTATCAGAAATAAATCACTGTAACTATTGTAAAAAGGAGTTCTGAATAAGAGTTATTACGAGAAGCAGTCAGACAGCGTCAGTTACTGGTGAATGATCACCATAGGCGACATTTTCTTCATCAGCTGTGCTGTCCCCTCTTTCACTCGACAGATTTAGTCAACATTAAGACAGAGTCGAACTACGCAAATAATAAAACTCATCAATGGGGCGGGGACAGTTAAAGCCGGTCAACAACATGATGAATTAGTGACTATGGCATACATCTTTCTGTGAAGAAGTAAGCTATAGATCATGTGTGCTTGTATTTTCACTTGCCTATCTGTTATCAGCAGCTTTTGTCAACCACGACAAGACTAAAACACAAGGGACAGTCAGTTCTTTCAAATACTACATGAACACAGTGGGACACTTTCTCACCTCATACTTCCACAGCTCACAAGCCACTGTGACACTGGTGCATGTGGTGCATATGGTGCTTCAACACGAGTGACAGTGGGTGTTGATGACATCGTTCATTATAACAGTGCTATGGCTATTATATTATTCAACTTTACATTTGTATCACTGCATGTTGTTTTTGTTGTTGTTGTGGTCTTCAGTCCTGAGACAGGTTTGATGCAGCTCTCCATGCTACTCTATCCTGTGCAAGCTTCTACATCACCCAGTACTTACTGCAACCTACATCCTTCTGAATCTGCATAATGTATTCATCTCTTGGTCTCCCTCTACGATTTTTACCCTCCACATTGCCCTCCAATACTAAAGTGGTGATCCGTTGATGCCTCATAACATGTTCTACCAACCGATCCCTTATTCTAGTCAAGGTGCGCCACAAATTTCTCTTCTCCCTAATTCTATTTAGTACCTCCTCATTAGTTATGGGATCTACCCATCTAATCTTCAGCATTCTTCCGTAGCACCACATTTCGAAAGCTTCTATTCTCTTCTTGTCCAAACTATTTATCGTCCGTATTTCACTTCCATACACGGCCACACTCCATACAAATACTTTCAGAAACGACTTCCTGACACCTAAATCTATACTCAATGTTAACAAATTCCTCTTCTTCAGAAATGATTTCCTTGCCATTGCCACTCTACATTTTATATCCTCTCTAGTTCGACCATCATCAATTACTTTGCTCCCCAAATAACAAAATTCCTTTACTACTTTAGGTGTCTCATTTCCTAATCTAATTCCCTCAGTATCACCTGACTTAATTTGACTACATTCCATTATCCTCATTTTGCTTTTGTTGATGTTCATCTTATATCCTCCTTTCAAACCACTGTCCATTCCGTTCAACTGCTCTTCCAAGTCCTTTGCTGTCCCTGACAGAATTACAACATCATCGGTGAACCTCAAAGTTTTTATTTTTTCTCCTTGGATTTTAATACCTACTCCGAATGTTTCTTTTGTTTCCTTCACTGCTTGCTCAATATACAGAATGAATAACATTGGGAAGAGGCAACAACCCTGTCTCAATCCATTCCCAATCACTGCTTCCCTTTTAAGTCCCTCGACTCTTATAACTGCCATCTGGTTTCTGAACAAATTGTAAATAGCCTTTCACTCCCTATATTTTACCCCTGCCACCTTCAGAATTTGAAAGAGTATTCCAGTCAACAATGTCAAAATCTCTCTCTTAGTCTACAAATGCTAGAAATGTAGGTTTTCCTTTCATTAATCTATTTTTCAAAGATAATTCGTAGGGTCATTATTGCCTCACGTGTTCCACCATCTCTACAGAATTCAAACTGATCTTCCCTGAGGTCAGCTTCTACCAGTTTTTCCACTCATCTGTAAAGAATTTGTGTTAGTATTTTGCAGCCGTGACTTATTGAACTGATAAATCGGTAATTTTCACATCCGTCAACACCTGCTTTCTTTGGGATTGGGATTATTATATTCTTCTTGAAGTCTGAGGGTATTTCGCCTTTCTCATACATCTTGCTCACTAAATGGTAGAGTTTTGTTAGGCCTGGCCCTCCCAAGGCTGTCATTAGTTCTAATGGGATGTTGTCTACTCCCGGGGTCTTGTTTCAACTTAGATCTTTCAGTGCTGTGTCAAACTCTTCACGCAGTATCATATCTCCCATTTAATCTTCATCTACATTCTCTTCCATTTCTATAATATTGTCCTCAGGAACATCACCCTTGTATAGATCCTCTATGTACTCCTTCCACCTTTCTGCTTTCCCTTCCTTGTATAGTACTGGGTTTCCATCTGAGCTCTTGACATTCATGCAAGTCATCCTCTTTTCTCCAAAGGTCACTTTAATTTCCCTGTAGGCAGTATCTATCTTACCCTTAGTGACATGTGCCTCTACATCCTTACATTTTTCCTCTAGCCATCCCTTCTTAGCCATTTTGCACTTCCTGTCGATCTCATTTTTGAGACGTTGGTATTCCTTTTTGCCTGCTTCATTTACTGCATTTTTTATTTTCTCCTTTCATCAATTAAATTCAGTAGCTCTTCTGTTACCCAAGGATTTCTACGAGCCATCGTCTTTTTACCTAGTTGATCCTCTGCTGCCTTCACTATTTCATCCCTCAAAGCTACCCATACTACTTCTACTGTATTTCTTTCCCCCATTCCTGTCAATCATTCCCCAATACTCTCGCTGAAACACTATACAACCTCTGGATCTGTCAGTTTATCCAGGTCCCATCTCGTTAAATTCCCACCTTTTTGCAGTTTCTTCAGTTTTAATCTACAGTTCATAACCAATAATTTGTGGTCAGATTCCACATCTGTCCCTGGAAATGTCTTACAATTTAAAACCTGGTTCCTAAATCTCTGTCTCACCATAATATGATCTATCTGAAACCCTTTAGTATCTCCAGGGCTCTTCCATGTATACAACCTTCTTTTATGATTCTTGAACCAAGTGTTAGCTATGATTAAGTTATGCTCTGTGCAAAATTCTACCAGACAGCTTCCTCTTTCATTCATTGTCCCCATTCCATATTCACCTACTATGTTTCCTTCTCTTCCTTTTCCTACTACCAAATTCCAGTCACCCATGACTATTAAATTTTCGTCTCCCTTCACTATCTGAATAATTTCTTTTATCTCATCATACATTTCATCAATCTCTTCGTCATCTGCGGAGCTAGTTGGCATATAAACTTGTACTACTGTAGTAGGCATGGGATTCATGTCCATCTTGGCCACTATAATGCACTCACTATGATGTTTGTAGTAGCTTACCCGCACTCCTATTTTTTTTATTCATTATTATAGCCACTGCTGCATTACCCCTATTTGATTTTGTATTTATAACCCCGTATTCACCTGATCATAAGTCTTGTTCCGCCTGCCACTGAACTTCATTAATTCCCACTATATCTAACTTTAACCTATCCATTTCCCTTTTCAAACTTTCTAACCAACTTGCCCGATTAAGGGATCTGACATTCCATGCTGCGACCCGTAAAACTCCAGTTTTCTTTTTCCTGATAACAACATCCTCCCGAGTCTGCTGATTCACAATGGCACACACAGGGACGCATTGAATTTGTGTTAATGAGTGGTTGAGGTACCAGAGTGACTGCTGCTGACTTCAATGTCCGGCATCCTGAGAGAAATGGTGTTTCACACACGACACTATTCAAGTTACTTGACAAGCCATGTATTGGACATCAAAGAACAACCACTGATGACAAGATGGTAAGAAATTTTGTCACTCTTTGTGGTAAGTCCACATCACTGCATGCACTGGTTATCAGTAACATCTGGTGTCAAGGTTTAAAGCTGTGTGTGTTGCAAACACACTTGTGGCACCTGTATTAGCTACAGTCTCTGATGGAGATTCTGATTTGCAGGTGCAATTTGTGGACTGGGCTTCTGATCAGTGTAATAGGAATCCAAACTTCATATGACAGGTGTTGTTGAGTGACAAAGTTAATTTTTATGTACAAGGAGAAGTAAATCATTTATACTTGTCAGATGCTAACACTCTGGTGCGTGGATCCCTAGACATGTGCTAATGGTCAAAAATTGATCATCTGTCATGGGATTTGGGCCAAGATTCGTGGGTCCAGTGTTTATTGGTGGAACCTTGAATGGTGTGAAGTATCTTATTATGATCCATGGTTATGTGCTTCCAACACTGATGAATCAGAGGGTGATTCCCCAACCACATTCCAATGAGACTGTGCACCTCCCCAATAAGCCACAGAAGTCAGACTGTTTCTGGCTGAAATATTTTGGAGGTCACTGGATAAGTAGGACGGGTTTTATTGAATGGCCACCACAGGATCCTGATCTTACAGCTGGAGCCTCAGATCCTGTGATGTGTGCAGCATGACTCGCAAAACTGGACTGGCACAATGAACGTCATATTGAGCATATGCTGTAATGCTGACTTTGACAAGTGTCCCAAAATTTCATAGATCATAACTCCTACACAAATAAAGGTATCTTACAACAGTTTTCACATGTTTATTCCTGAGAAAGAAGCAGTTCAGAATGATGTCACACATAATCCTCTCCCCATGTTATTTTAAATTTTAACTGTTTAAAAATGCACCTGAATAGTAACAGGTTTTTCACATAGTATTTTTCATTGCTTCACATTTCAGAGCTTTGTAACATGATGAAAAAGGGAAATACTGTTACTATGAACAAGTAACTTCCTGTTCCTCCCAAATGGTACCAGACTTTACAAGCCCCAGCATCCCATAGTACCTGTGAAGTTAGTGGTAAGGAAGACAAATGGTCTGCTTTGGTTTACTGGGAGCATATTAGATAAGTGCGGTTCATCTGCAAAGAAGACTGCATGTAGAACAGTAGTGTTACCTACACTTTTGTACTGTTTAACTGAATAGGATTTGCACCAGATTGGACTGAAGTACGACATCGAAGCAATTCAGAGGCAGGCTGCTGGATTTGTTACTGGTGGGTCTGATCAGCATGCAAGAGTCATGGGTATGCTTTGGGAACTCAAATGGGAGTCCCTGAATGCAAGAACACATGCACTTCTAACAACATGACAGTTAAGAGAACTGACATTTGAAGCTGACTGCAGAACTAGCCTACTGCTGCCAACAAATATTTAATGAAACAACATATGGGAAACTAGGACTCATATGGAGAAATATACTCGGTTTTTCCCCTCACTCCATCTGAGACTGGAACAAGAAAGGTAACTACTAGTAGTGGTACAATATACTCTCCACGAAGCACTGTGCGGTGGTTTGCTGAGGATGCAGATATACCTCCAACGATGCAGGTCATATGGAGTTCAAATAAACCTACTCTGTTTCTGCAGAAATGGAGTAATTATTCTTGCAAATCACCCTCTTAAATTCTTTTCTTCCAGAAAACCAAATTTAGTATTTGTATTGAACCTATCATTGTCATTTGATTCACAATCAGATATCAATTTTCGTTTTCTGATTCTCACATCCATGGCGGATTTACATTTGCCTTGAAACACTGATTCACTTATGTGTTTTTGCAAACAAATTACGTTATATTATTGCATTAGGTGAGCACTTGAAAATCATAAGTTTTTCAAAATTTGTATGTGGTAAGATTACAAATTATTTGACTACTGCAAATACAATGGCAGGTTGGCTAGTGCAAATAATTTCTATTCACTTGCACATTTTATAAATAAGAAGACTGGTCAATCAAAGGATACAATCTCACCTCTCCACTTTTACCAGTGACTGAGTGTGATTATTTTTCAGCATTGTTACCAGAATTGATCAGCATCCTTTGTTTTGAAGCTGGGTGATGTGTTTCAACCAAAGCTTTTGTCAACTGTGGCAATTGTAGCTTCTGATCTCTAAACCTGCATTATCAGATGGAGAGTTGCACTCCCCTTGATAGGAAGGGGTGCACTACTCAAAGTAAGTGGCTACTTGGTTAACCAAGCACTTGTGGAGTGTACATAAGGGTCTTAATCTAGGCGGTAATTTGAGGTCCTCTGGTGAGCACTTGGCAGTTTATTTGCAGATAGTCTAATCAGACTGCTTCCAGAATAAGGATATTTTAAACTGCCAAAATTCAACCAGTGTGTTGTTGAAGTTAAGTTTCTGAATTTACTCCTCTCCAGGAATTTCTCACACTCAAATTGTTCTTGGGATTGAGAGGTGAAAAACTTGCAGCAGAAAGGTCTGAAATATTTAATGACGCATGGAACATTTATTGCAAAGGCATTGGACACCATAGGAGGGAGTGTTCACTGATGTTCACAAAAGTATTAAACCATTTAGGATGGAAAGGTGTAGCTGAAGTTACCTTGACATGAGTAGCAGGCCTAGGTGAAAAGTAATTTGTCAGGTGTTTTTACTGGACAGCTGATTCCACCACAGCAGTTTTAGAAAAATTCACGGAGGACTACACTCAGTAGCATAGGAAATTCACGTCTTTCATTAGCTGGAGGCAACTTTTGCTGTTTAAGAATAGACTGGTGCATCGATGGCTTGACTGTAGTGGTTATCAACAACCCAGCTTGTGAAGTGTTTTGAACATTTTCCAGAAACTGTCTTGAGCAACTAGTTCAACAGCCAAGATAAAACGGAAATATTTTAGACCTTTTCAACTTAAGATCAAACTGTTGAAGATATTTTCATTCACTATTGCATTACGATCTTATATTCAGGGGTCTCATTGATGATGAAAGTGTGTTCTGAATAGAAGCATGTAATAAAGGTAATGCATGGTTTTCACTCTAGAAACTTTTCCAAAAAGCTCTTGAAATTGAATGGGTGTGGTGTTGACAGCTTCCAACTTATTTACTTCCTTATGAGATTTGTCGGTAATGATCAATGACAGAAATAGCTGTGTGGTGGCTGCACCACAGAAACGCGTGAAGGGTGTGATTGCAGCACAGCTGACAAGTCACTGGTGCCAAGCATGCATGTGGCCCACACACACACAGTTTTTCTATTATGTCAAAGTCTGGCAACAGTGTGTAACTTGCAGGTCGACAAGGCACAGAACAGGCGGGCAATGCGAGCTGGTCAACGTGACGTGACACACATTTCTGACATTTCTCGTCACAAACCATGTGGGTCAAACTAATGAGTCTCGCCACAAATGCATACATGAAGAATTGTGAATTCATTAATTTCATAGTGTGCATCCATTCATTTCCTGGTGCTTTTTCTACCTTTTGCGAAGGTCACGACACTCCGTGGGATGTGCTGAAAAGTGAACTTCCAGAGATGCAGCCTTTTACTCTCTCAGTTCACACAGTCAACCCATGGCTTGCCACTGGAGTGTAAAACCTTCTGAAACACTGATATGACCTAACTGCAAGTACAACATGGTTATATGAATGGACATTAATGACAGATGTTTGTACTAACTTGCGAGATATCGAAAAATGTGTCATTGACAAAAATGACTCATCATTTCCAGTCACCAAGTCTGTCCCACAAGCATCATGTATGGGCATGCCAGTAAAGCCGGTTCACTGCACACTTATGTGTAGGCACTGCTAACAACATACCCCATCACTGGTGACTCTGATGTGATCTGAGACTAAATGAGATGATAAATGATCATCGGTTCAAAATGGTCAAATGGATTTGAGCACTATGGGACTCAACAGCTCAGGTCATCAGTCCCCTAGAACTTATAACTACTTAAACCTAACTAACCTAAGGACATTACACACATCCATGCCCGAGGCAGGATTTGAACCTGCGACCGTAGCGGTCACGCGGTTCCAGCCTGTAGTGCCTAGAACCGTTCGGCCACTCCAGCTGGCTGATCATTGGTATGACTTGACTAAGGTAAGATGGTGACAAGCCCTGCTCGCAAACAACCACAGGCTGCAGAGGGAGATACAATCATGCCCTACACAATCCGGCATCGTGCAGCCTCAGACAGCCAAAGAAAATTTTGGAGCAGGAAACTCCACCACACTGATGCCTCCTACAATTGCAGGAGCACCCACAAGCACTGTATGGGTGTTGGGCAGGCTACATCCTTTTTGGCCCTGTGACCTTCTAATACGGTTTGGCCAAACAGAGGCTGTCTTCATGAACATCTGTGTAACCTGTTACCTTGCAAAATTTGAGCTTGTAATTAACCAACTGTACCAAAAATGCATGGCTTAAGTGCAGGATATAACACTGACCTACCAATGCATTCATCATATAAACAACTGCAGAAAGAGCTGATCAAGCGGATCTCACCATGGAAAAAGCAATGGGTGCACTTAGTGCTGGACAAGAGAAATGCTCCAGCTCTGCCTGCCTCTGGCCAGCCCAGTACTCACAGTCTCAACTTATCACCATACTCTATCAGCTGCTGGAACACTCCCACATGCAGCCACAGTATACGCTACCAATCTTCTGCAGGTGCAGTTTCTCCTGTGATTGGTGCATGTGCAGCAGCTTCCACACTCCCCGCAGCTGCTGTGGGTGCCACCACTGCAGCTCCACTCACCTTTCCAATGGGCAATGATTGCTTGTCTTTCATCAAGAGCCCACAAGCTCAATTCAGAAAAAAGGGGAATCTAAGAATTTAAATGGAAAAAGAAAATGATGAATCATCAGATCCAGATAGCTCTCCAACAAAGAGGAGATGATGTGATGATACAGTGCCAGCCCATCATCAGGTGTCTGGCAGCTGCTCAACCTCTGCAGAGAGGTCAATTGGAGCAGATTCTCACTAGCCAGCTGAGGAGTTCCTCTCCTTGAGGGGGGATCTGGGTGGCAGCCACACCACAGAGACACTTAAAGAGCATAACTGCAGCACAGCCGACAAGCACAGAGTGCCAGCAATCACACTGCCCAAGCGCACAACTTTCCCATTATGGCAAATTTTGGCAATAGTGCATTGTGCTCCGGCTCTCACAGGATGAAGCATGTGGGCAGTGTGAGCTGGTCAACATTACACAAAATGTCTCTGATCTTCCTCAGTGCCAACCACATGGGTTAAAATGGCTCCCCACAAAAACATATGCAGCGTTGCACATTTGCTCAATCCATGGCATGCATCTGTTCATTTAGTGATGCATTTTTCCCACCCATGAAAGTCACAAGCCTCCATCAGCTGCACAAAAAACTGTACTTTCAGAGACGCGGGCTTTTCGGTTCATGCGGTCATGCCACGGCTCACCACCGGAGCGTATAGCCTCTGCTTTCATTGATCGAGCCATACTGTCAGTGCAATGCACCTGTACAGACAGATATTAATGATAAATGTTGTCTGTACCATCTTGTAAGGTATGGGAAAATAAATGGGTATCACTAATGAAAATGACTCTTCATTTCCCCTCATGAAGCCTGTCCCCTGAGCATAGTAAGTGGGTGCAGCCATGAAGCCAAATCATTCCATGTTTATGACTAAGTGATCCATTGGCCTAAGTGTGGCATAGAAGAAAGTGACATATTTTCATAAAAATGTGTCACCTACATATTGATGCAAAGAATTTAATAGGTAATAAAACTCAATACAAACAAAATGAAATCTTATCTGCTTGACAAATAATTCTACTCTCTAGAACTAGTTAAGAATACAAATAGTCTTAAAGACCTCAACAGCGAGTGAGAATACTATTTCCTATCGTGTGTGTGGGTGCCAACCTTCCTACCACTATATATGAGTGGAGCCTTTCTCTTATACAGGCTTTTACAACTGGGTAGACACACAGCATGTTCTCCAGTTCCTATAATTGGTCATCTAGGAGTCTTGTCCAGAAGTTTATCACTTGGATGCAAATGATGCCACAAACCTAAGAGTAATGGATCCTCCCACAAGAAGAGGAAGCCATTTGTGGAAGGGCTATGTCCAGTGCACAGACTGGTAAGCAGAACCTGCTTCCAGCTTAGAGGGTGACACGAAGTCTAAAGTGTGTCATGACTGTGCGATCAATTTGGGGAACCACAGTTTAAATGGCTGAAGGTGACAGACAGGTTTCCCACAGACACGTGATGAGACAGTTCGATAATGAGATGACAGCATGCCTAGGGATGGGACTCTGACAAACACCACCATCCCAAAATGCTTCCTTGGCTGCTCTGTTGGCCATGTCGATTCCCTGTATCCTGATGTGGCCAGGTATCCAGTTAAAGATCATGTCCTTGCAAAGCTGTTGGCGCCACTGTAAGGAGTCATTATGTGCTAGTTTGTCTTCTTTATTTTTTCATTTGTTGTCCTCTGTGTCGATGTACTAGCTGCAAAAATAGGGGCTGGAAATGCAGTACTGTCTGCCGTAAATAATGAAGCCCACAGGTACACATCTGCAATTAAGAGTTGTTTACTTTCACTTCACACAACCTCCCATATACACATTTAATATGGCCAGTGCACTACTGTTTAACTTTCGATAACTCTCATTAATAGTTTTCAGGCAAACATCAACATACTGTTACAATAGTTTAGTGTTGAATATCTATGAGCAGTAAAAATGTAATTCACAGTTCTTCCAGAATAATCAGGTCCATATGGAATAGACATTGTCATTGTTTTAACACATGGCCTAATTTTGTTACACTTATTGCACAGTTAAGTTGATACATTGTTGTTGATCTAACCAAAACGGATTTCTCTTCTTAAACTCAGCCATGGACTGACTGTCTTGGGACCTAAAATTGGGCCCTTATATATCCTCACAATAATACGTGCTGAAGCTACACATTATTCGAAGTTAAATTTGCAGAAATTACAATTAACCCTTTAACTGTTCTGGATGTGTTAACATGCATGCCTTTGTACCTGTCACTGTGTGCTCTGAAGGTGTTTGCCACTAGGTGACCTGTGGACTACTACTACTACTACTACTACTACTACTACTAATATTTTAAGGCACTCAATTACTATACCTGATGTTTCAAAGTGCAGTTTCTCACAGGGAGTGTTGAGATCTAGGTTACTATACTTTTGTGTAGGCGGTGCTAAATATTAAAGATAGTAGTTGTTATAAGAGAAGGAAAAACAGGGAATGGTATACGCCACAGTTAGGGCAAATGAAAGACACTGTTATGCTCTATTCTGGTATGTACAAGAACAGCAAATCTGAACTACATATAGAATTATATTCCAGAGCTAAGTGTAATTATAGACAGGCTATTAATAATGCTAAGAAGCAATATAATACAGCCCTCATTGAAAAGTCTAGAAATAAATGCAAAAAAGTCTGGAGTATAATTAACTTCGTGGCACACACTAAAGAAAAAGACTTTTGCCATATCCCCAGATGACTTCAATAAATTCTGCGTCCAATCTATTGGAGAAATATGCAGCTCAATAGACAAACCTCTAGAAAATGCCTATAACTTCATTGACAACTATTTTGAAAGGCCCCACCAGAGCATTTTCAACTTCACAGAGGTGTGTACCAATAAAATTCTGAAAACAGTTAAAAATTTCAAAGCCTCAGATAGCGTTGATTACTATGATTTATCATGTAACTTATTGAAAGATACTATTGACTGCATAATTGATCCCTTAACCTACTGTGTAAAAAAATGTCTAGCTGAAAACAAGTTTTCTGATGTACTAAAAATATCTAGAGTGGTCCCAGTATATAAGAAAGGTGATAAGAACTGTCCCGCTAGTTACAGACTAGTATCGTTAACTTCTGTTTTCTCAAAAATTCTCGAAACAATTATGTATAATCATGTTAGTATGTATTTAGATAACTTAAACTTAATCAGTGACAAACTATATGGATTCATGAAAGGTAAATCCACGACACATGCTTGTAAAATTTGTTCTGGATGTGTTTGAGGCTAGGGGATTTGCTCAGGCTACATTTTGTGATCCGAGCAGAGCGTTTGACTGTGTGGACCATGATACTTTACTGAATAAGCTATCCTATTATGGTTTTGCTAATAGCAGCATAAATATGATTAAATCCTTCCTTGAGAACTGCCAACAAGTAGCATGCATTAACAGGGAGTAGTCAGATCTGATTAATGTTAGGTCTGGCGTGCCACAGCGCTCAGTACTTGGAGCTCTATTGTTTTTACTTATTATTAATGACCTGCCATCTTTTGTAAACTCTCACACAATAAAGTATGCCAATGACACAACTTTTTTAAATAAAAGCTCAGATTTAAATACACTAAAAAAAATAGTTAAAGATACCTTTGTTCAGAGTTCATTATGGTTTAGAGCAAATGGTTTTCTACTAAATGAAAGTAAGACCCAGGCACTTTCCTTCTGCTTAAGAGAGAATCATGACTTAGAAAGTAGAAAGTTTTTAGGTGTTTTAGTAGACAACAAGTTGACATGGGAACCACACGTCAAACATTTATCTGCCAGACTCTCAAGAGTTATCTATTTAATTAGAAACATAAAAATACATGTCCGTAATAGTTATATAAGATCAGCATATTTTGCTTTCTTTCAAAGTATCATATCATATAGAATCTTATTGTGGGGCAATAGCAGTCACATAAAGGGCATTCTACTTTTACAAAAAAAATTAGTAAGAATAATAACCAATTCCGATAAGTTAGAACACTGTAAACCCTTGTTTGTTAAATTGCAATGCCTGACGGTAATAAACTTTTACATCTATAATGCTCTATTGTATGTTAGGAACAATATTTTAAATATATCATTAAGAAGGGATGTGCATAGCCATAACACCAGGAACAAATCATGTTTAGATGTACCATATCAAAGACTATCCAAGTCACAGAATTCATATTTAGTTCTTGGACTTAAGTTGTACAATAAGTTAAGTATAGATTTAAAAGAGTTACCTGTCAATATCTTCAAAGCTAAGTTGTACAGAATACTAGTAAATAAACCTTTCTACACAGTAGATTGATTGATTGATCGACTGGGACAGGGACAGGGGCAAAGGCGTGCTTGTTAAAATGTCCAGAGCAGTTAAAGGGTTAAAACTTAGTCATTATATTAATTGAATACATAAAAAATTGGTTCTTTTCAACAGTTTCTACTATGGTGAGGGTTAAGCCAATTTAGTTGTTTAAATCATGAAATTAACAAATACTGTTACATATACAATACTTCTAACAAACTGTTAATTACTGTGGAATTAATTAAGGAGTGGCTTTAATAACTAGTTTTTGAATAGAGTGAAATAAATACGTAAGAATGCTAGTGTTTTGTCTTCCAAATGTTTAGATTATTACAGAATTTATATTTGTTTATATGTCAACAACAGAATTTAATTTACAAAACAATTACTGATTTCACCCTATGATGAAGGATACTAAGTAGCAATAGTCAAAAAAAATTTTCATACCAATTACATACATAACACTAAGCACAAAATTAGATCGGGTGTTAAATTTTTTTAAAACTGGGAGCCAACCTTTTTCTTATATGAAAATGCAGGTTATACTCGTGTATGCTAATGGTAATTAGTCAGAAGAGGCACACTGCAAAACAAGAGGGGAAGAAAAATTATCCTGAATTGCTTCATCACATCATCCCTCATTGGATTGAGTAGATAGATATTGCAAATAGCTAACTGGGCAATTTACTGACCACCAGTGACCCCAGACAGTGGGTTAAAATTCTACACACAAAAGAATAAACATATGAAATTTTATCCAAACCACAGTTCAAATTTTTTTTCAAATTTATACTTATGTGAACTGGCCATACAAAAACCCCATACAAAATATTTATATACAGTGTAGTGTACATTTACACAAGATATCTACAAGTTATACTTCTAAAAACAGTTAAGCATCTTCATCATATGTGATGTCTTTTGTGGGTAAACAAAGGTTACATTCTAAGATACATATCACTTGATTCAAATAATAAATTCCCATGGGTTGCAACAAGTTAAATTGCACTGTGCATTCCAGTTCACTTTCAGGCAGAAAATTTCACTTGCTAAATGTTTGGTATTTTTCAGAAGCACTTTCACACTTTTAATGAGCTGTTACGCACTTTCTCATCAAGTCGCCCATGCCTGCAACAGGTACAAGTGGCAGTTAGTATGGAAGTGGTTCTCCTCCACCACAGCACATTAAAAAATGAGACAAAATACACTATTTTACTACACTTACGTTTTCTTGAAACTTAAGTCTAAAGAAAAAAAAAGTTTAACACTAATGGCAAATAATAGTTCTTAAATCATAAATAAGTACATCACATAGTTCTCATAACATTTTAACAATTAGCACTAAAATTGACTATAGTACACAAGGTGTGGATTAGAATTTTTTATAAATAAAGTGCACATTACACCACAAAACATTACTCTAAGTCATAACTGCCTGAAAATGGTTAAACTTGAAAGATGTGGATCTCTTTCCCAACTGCAAAATAGCAAAAACTCAAGATGTGCAGTAGTATATATTTACTAATCCTTACATTACAAAAAGAAAAAGACTTATGTGATGATAACTTAATTATTATTCAAATCAAAATTTCTGGGGATGGAAGTTGTACCAAATCATTGCCCCACTTCTCTAATCAACTCTAAGCACTAGTCTCATTCAAACTGAAAATTAAATCCTCACAAAAATCACAAAATTTTACCTAATTGTTGACCTGTCAGAATATTTACATCAGTCTATCATCACAGTTATCAGCTAATCAGCAAAATTACTTTTCTTCATTTCAGTATCCACTTTTATCTCAGAATTCCTCAGAAAACAAATAGATGTTTCCAGATAACATATAGATTGAATAATGGAGCCTTATATGACTTGTAAATATTACTCTTTCTTTTAATCTCTCATTCCCAGCTGCAGTGTCATGAATTGCACAATATAAACAGTACCCAATGTTGCTTATTTCACAGTTAGATCATTAATATATTTACACCATATTTGTTTGTATACATTTATCTTTTTCATTACTCAAGCATGTCTGTCAGCTGCATTCTCACTTAGTTAACTAGTGGAGCACATTATTAAAAAATATACCAACTGCAGAGACAGGCTCCCTAACCCTTAAGTCAATAACATTATTCACTCTTTTATTATTTCATTATCTAATAAATAAACACCTGCTCTGCTTACCTAATGCAAAACTGACTCTACTGAAAAACACTCCAAAGTAAAAGATTCTTATGCTATGGCAAACTTAATGCTCATTACCAACCAGACAAAATTATCACTTAGAATGTCTATTATTTCACTTTTCTCCATCAAATTACTTAACATTTTAGCTTGAAGTGTGATATACATACAAATCTTGCTTATTATTTCCACAAATTACTCTAGGCAACAATGTTTAAAGTTGTAATTTCCTTATGTTATATGAGGCTGTACCATGACACACTTCTATAGGTAAATTGTTATCTCAATATACTGATGCCATTGAAGACAAACACATCTATTATACCACAATTAATATTAAGACCTGGCATCCAAGATGGATCATACTGCATATTGCCTCCAATGCTGCACCAATCAGCAGATTACTTTAGATGTTAATTATCCTCCTCATATGTTCACACTTTTCATTTTCTGCTTACCTTATGTTTTAGACAGAAATTATTTAACCAAAGTACCAATTTAAGCCCGCCTGGTTAGCCATGCAATCTAACACACTTCTTTCTGGGTGGGAAAGCATACCAGTCCCTGGCACAAATTTGCCCGGCAGTTTAATGTCGAGGTCCAGTGTGCCAGCCAGCCTGTGGATTGTTTTCCATCTGCCTTGGTGAATGCGGCCAGGTTCCCCTTATTCCGCCGCAGTTACATTATGTCGGTGATTGCAGTCCAAACACTTTCTCCACATACCCATACTCCAATATTACTCTACTATGCAAACATTGGGGATACACTTGTCTGGTGTGAGATAATGCACAAGACACAAAATTGGCTTTTCCTTTTACATACCTTACATCCAAATCAAATTGTTGCAAATACGCAGCCCACACAGTGAAATTGGTGTGCTTCACCCTGGACCCTGCATTTATCAAAGCATTATGATCTATATACACTATGGTCTCAAGTCCAAGCAAACAGTACTCAAACTTTTGAAACCCAGGAGTAATTGCCAAAGCCTCTAATTCTGGAATGTAATAGTTCCTTTCATGTGGCTGTAATGTTCTGATAGCAAAAGCAATAGTTGTGTGTTCAACCCTCATCTCAGTAAGTATCAATTGGAAAATTTCTACCCCCAAACACTATAAACTTCCATCAGTACTCATACAAAAAGGCAGTGAAATATTTAGATGTCCGAACTTCTTACTATTTACTAATTTTTTTTCAAACTCTGAAATGCCTCTCCACATTACCGTGTCCAATTCTACACCACATCGTTTTTCAACTAATTACCAGGGCAAGGATGGTTAAATGACCAATCTGATATGAAGCCAAACATAGCTTTAAAATCCTTCTTGTTCCTTGGGGGGTGGGAAATCTGCAATAGCAGCAAACTTTTCTGGATCAGGCTGTATACTTTCCTTCTTAATCCTGTGTCCAAAAAATGAAATATCCTTCTTTACAAATTAAGATTTACTTAATTTTAGTTTCATACCTCAGCAGCAGCCTTTTCAGTAGTTGCAAGGGCAACAGTCAGGATGATTGACTGATCTGGCCTTGTAACATTAACCAAAACGGCCTTGCTGTGCTGGTACTGCGAACGGCTGAAAGCAAGGGGAAACTACAGCCGTAATTTTTCCCGAGGGCATGCAGCTTTACTGTATGATTAAATGATGATGGCGTCCTCTTGGGTAAAATATTCCGGAGGTAAAATAGTCCCCCATTCGGATCTCCGGGCGGGGACTACTCAAGAGGATGTCGTTATCAGGAGAAAGAAAACTGGCGTTCTACGGATCGGAGCGTGGAATGTCAGATCCCTTAATCGGGCAGGTAGGTTAGAAAATTTAAAAAGGGAAATGGATAGGTTGAAGTTAGATATAGTGGGAATTAGTGAAGTTCGGTGGCAGGAGGAACAAGACTTCTGGTCAGGTGACTACAGGGTTATAAACACAAAATCAAATAGGGGGAATGCAGGAGTAGGTTTAATAATGAATAGGAAAATAGGAATGCGGGTAAGCTACTACAAACAGCATAGTGAACGCATTATTGTGGCCAAGATAGATACGAAGCCCACACCTACTACAGTAGTACAAGTTTATATGCCAACTAGCTCTGCAGATGACGAAGAAATTGAAGAAATGTATGATGAAATAAAAGAAATTATTCAGATTGTGAAGGGAGACGAAAATTTAATAGTCATGGGTGACTGGAATTCGAGTGTAGGAAAAGGGAGAGAAGGAAACATAGTAGGTGAATATGGATTGGGGGACAGAAATGAAAGAGGAAGCCGCCTGGTAGAATTTTGCACAGAGCACAACATAATCATAACTAACACTTGGTTTAAGAATCATGAAAGAAGGTTGTATACATGGAAGAACCCTGGAGATACTAAAAGGTATCAGATACATTATATAAGGGTAAGACAGAGATTTAGGAACCAGGTTTTAAATTGTAAGACATTTCCAGGGGCAGATGTGGACTCTGACCACAATCTATTGGTTATGACCTGTAGATTAAAACTGAAGAAACTGCAAAAAGGTGGGAATTTAAGGAGATGGGACCTGGATAAACTAAAAGAAGCAGAGGTTGTACAGAGATTCAGGGAGAGCATAAGGGAGCAATTGACAGGAATGGGGGAAATAAATACAGTAGAAGAAGAATGGGTAGCTTTGAGGGATGAAGTAGTGAAGGCAGCAGTGGATCAAGTAGGTAAAAAGACGAGGGCTAGTAGAAATCCTTGGGTAACAGAAGAAATATTGAATTTAATTGATGAAAGGAGAAAATATAAAAATGCAGTAAGTGAAACAGGCAAAAAGGAATACAAACGTCTCAAAAATGAGATCGACAGGAAGTGCAAAATGGCTAAGCAGGGATGGCTAGAGGACAAATGTAAGGATGTAGAGGCCTGTCTCACTAGGGGTAAGATAGATACCGCCTACAGGAAAATTAAAGAGACCTTTGGAGATAAGAGAACGACTTGTATGAATATCAAGAGCTCAGGTGGAAATCCAGTTCTAAGCAAAGAAGGGAAAGCAGAAAGGTGGAAGGAGTATATAGAGGGTCTATACAAGGGCGATGTACTTGAGGACAATATTATGGAAATGGAAGAGGATGTAGATGAAGATGAAATGGGAGATATGATACTGCGTGAAGAGTTTGACAGAGCACTGAAAGACCTGAGTCGAAACAAAGCCCCCGGAGTAGACAATATGCCATTGGAACTACTGACGGCCGTGGGAGAGCCAGTCCTGACAAAACTCTACCATCTGGTGAGCAAGATGTATGAAACAGGCAAAATACCCACAGACTTCAAGAAGAATATAATAATTCCAATCCCAAACAAAGCAGGTGTTGACAGATGTGAAAATTACCGAACTATCAGCTTAATAAGTCACAGCTGCAAAATACTAACACGAATTCTTTACAGACGAATGGAAAAACTAGTAGAAGCCAACCTCGGGGAAGATCAGTTTGGATTCCGTAGAAACACTGGAACACGTGAGGCAATACTGACCTTACGACTTATCTTAGAAGAGAGATTAAGGAAAGGCAAACCTACGTTTCTAGCATTTGTAGACTTAGAGAAAGCTTTTGACAATGTTGACTGGAATACTCTCTTTCAAATTCTAAAGGTGGCAGGGGTAAAATACAGGGAGCGAAAGGCTATTTACAATTTGTACAGAAACCAGATGGCAGTTATAAGAGTCGAGGGACATGAAAGGGAAGCAGTGGTTGGGAAGGGAGTAAGACAGGGTTGTAGCCTCTCCCCGATGTTGTTCAATCTGTATATTGAGCAAGCAGTAAAGGAAACAAAAGAAAAATTCGGAGTAGGTATTAAAATTCATGGAGTAGAAATAAAAACTTTGAGGTTCGCCGATGACATTGTAATTCTGTCAGAGACAGCAAAGGACTTGGAAGAGCAGTTGAATGGAATGGACAGTGTCTTGAAAGGAGGATATAAGATGAACATCAACAAAAGCAAAACAAGGATAATGGAATGTAGTCTAATTAAGTCGGGTGATGCTGAGGGAATTAGATTAGGAAATGAGGCACTTAAAGTAGTAAAGGAGTTTTGCTATTTGGGGAGCAAAATAACTGATGATGGTCGAAGTAGAGAGGATATAAAATGTAGACTGGCAATGGCAAGGAAAGCGTTTCTGAAGAAGAGAAATTTGTTAACATCCAGTATTGATTTAAGTGTCAGGAAGTCATTTCTGAAAGTATTCGTATGGAGTGTAGCCATGTATGGAAGTGAAACATGGACGATAAATAGTTTGGACAAGAAGAGAATAGAAGCTTTCGAAATGTGGTGCTACAGAAGAATGCTGAAGATTAGATGGGTAGATCACATAACTAATGAGGAAGTATTGAATAGGATTGGGGAGAAGAGAAGTTTGTGGCACAACTTGACCAGAAGAAGGGATCGGTTTGTAGGACATGTTCTGAGGCATCAAGGGATCACCAATTTAGTATTGGAGGGGAGCGTGGAGGGTAAAAATCGTAGAGGGAGACCAAGAGATGAATACACTAAGCAGATTCAGAAGGATGTAGGTTGCAGTAGGTACTGGGAGATGAAAAAGCTTGCACAGGATAGAGTAGCATGGAGAGCTGCATCAAACCAGTCTCAGGACTGAAGACCACAACAACAACAACACCTCCTCTATACATAGTTGTCAGTATTTCATTCATAACCTTACAGTGCTTGTACCATTCTGCACTCACTGCTAGGATATCATCTACATAGACTTATTTTATTGGTCAATAGCTCAGTCACGAGTCACATCAAAAGAAGTCAGAAATTTACATCCATGGAACTTTTGCTAAATTTCATCTACTTAAGCTGGTCTGTCACTCTCCTCTATTACAATTTCATTCAACTTCCTGGCATCCAGAGCCACCATTCTTCTTCTTTACGACCATAAGTGGGTTATTATATCTGCTGTTTGACCTTTCAATAATCCCCCATGAGACCATATTTTGAATTTGTTTTCTCACTGTTTCCTTTTTTGAAAGTGGAATAATATAAGGCTTCTTGAAAAAATGGTTCATCATCCTTAAACTTTAATTTGCACTCAAAATATTTTACCAAACCTGGCCTGTCAGAAAATGCCTTACAGTTGCTCGGGAGAATACCCATTAATTCCTCCCTTTGATTGTTTGTAATACCTTCAACATCTTCAACTCTCTTTATTCTCTCCAATCTCACTCTCTCCTCCTCTTATTCCTCAGTAACCTGCTCTGTAGTCGAAACTCTTAATGGCAAATCTGATTCAGTTTCCACACACTTGTTCACATCTTCCAAAAATGATACTTCGTCCCTACTTCCGTTGAACTTAAAGCTAAACTCACTACTAGCAAAAAATCTACATTTACACACCATTTCAACATGGAACCAATACCATGTATTACATCAATGCTGAGATTTTGAATCACCAAGAAATTGCACTCCAACAGCTGTACTGCCAATTCCACTGTTCACAGTATCTCTTGTTTCACACTCTTAGATAGCTTGCCACTAGCACCAATAATTTTTTATTCCAGAAACGATCATCACTATTATAACCTCTGTGTTCTTGATAGATTCAAAAAATGTCTGTGAAATGCCATTCAAATCATTACCACTGTCCAGTACACACTTAACTTGTATACCTTGTACCCTTGCTGTTATTACAGGGTGCCACACTCCCTTTTAACTTATCATGTGATCTTCTTCATACAACAAATCCTCATTAATCCTTTTCCTGGAAAAACTATCATCCTGCTTACAAAATTGATTATCAGACACAGTAAAATGACAGATAGCATCATCCTTTTCCTCATTACCTCTCTCAAATTCTGACTCTTCATTAGGCCTAATATCATCCTCCTCTACTCTTTCTTTACTTATGGCATGGGCATCATTATCAACTATAAATTGAAATACCTAACCCTCATCACTACTGGATTTGTCACTGCTATCATCATTAAAACTACCATCAGAATTACACCCACTACCACTTATACTGTCCTCAAATACTTGGCAAATTGGTTGATCCTTGTTTGCCGTTTAGACCACAAAGCAGAACACCTGAATTCTTTATGTTCTTTTAAAAATTTAACATCCATTTTGACACTTTGGACATCCTGAGCAACAGCAACATGCTCTGTTTCATCACTTTATTTTATTACAATAACTTCCTCCTCTCTTTTTTCAGAATGAACATTTGTTACCCACACCATCATTCAACATCTCATTAGAATTATAAATTACACTTGTCTTACTTCTATCATTTACATTACCCTTATGTGTGATCACAGCACAATTATACACAACTGGCTCTACATCACTACCTTCTCTAGTGCAATCCAAAACTGGAGCATTATCTAGTTTAAATGGTTTGATCCAGAATTAAAGCCATCTCCTCAATTTCTTTTAATTGAATTTCTCCTACCAATTCTGTGCCCATTCTGGCTATCCTCCACCCAACCATTCCTTGAATTTCTATTGTAATTAGTTCTGTTCATCCTATTTACCTGAAATTCTCTCCTTGATTGATTATAGTCATCAAAATTCTTCCTACCATCTTCCATTGATGGCTTCACCCTCTACACTTTATCAACATAATTCAAGAAATCACTGATATTACCCATAGGGGCAGGTGTGCTTGCCGGGGGGTCTCGTCCGTAATGTGGAGGAGGCCCTTCCGGCAGCTATTGAACGCACGGGGTGTGACCGGCTGCAGATAGTAGCACATGTCGGAACGAATGACGCCTGCCGCTTGGGTTCTGAGGCCATCCTTGGTTCCTTCCGGCGGCTGGCTGATTTGGTGAAGACAACCAACATCGCACGCGGAGTGCAAGCTGAGCTTAATATCTGCAGCATAGTGCCCAGAGTCGATCGCGGTCCTCTGGTTTGGAGCCGTGTGGAGGGTCTAAACCAGAGGCTCAGACGACTCTGCGACTATAATGGTTGCAAATTTATCGACCTCCGTTATTGGGTGGAGAACTGTAGGGTCCCCCTAGACAGGTCAGGCGTGCACTACACACCGGAAGCAGCTACTAGGGTAGCAGAGTACGTGTGGCGTGCACACGGGGGTTTTTTAGGTTAGAGGGACACCCCCTTGGGCGAAACGATAAAATACCTGACGGCTTACCAGAGAGGACATTATCATCGTTGATAAAGAATGTCCGTCCTCAGAGACCAAAAACAGGAAAAGTTAACGTAATATTGGTAAACTGCAGGAGTATCCAGGGCAAGGTTCCTGAATTAGTATCTCTCATTGAAGGAAATAGTGCGCATATAGTATTAGGAACGGAAAGTTGGTTAAAACCGGAAGTGAACAGTAACGAAATCCTAGACACAGAATGGAATATATACCGCAAGGATAGGATAAACGCCAATGGTGGAGGAGTATTTATAGCAGTAAAGAATTCAATAATATCCAGTGAAGTTATTAGCGAATGCGAATGTGAAATAATCTGGGTTAAGTTAAGTATCAAAGGTGGGTCAGATATGATAGTCGGATGCTTCTATAGACCACCTGCATCAGCAACCGTAGTAGTTGAGCGCCTCAGAGAGAACCTGCAGAACGTCGTGAAGAAGTTTCGTGATCATACTATTGTAATAGGGGGAGACTTCAATCTACCAGGTATAGAATGGGATAGTCACACAATCAGAACTGGAGCCAGGGACAGAGACTCTTGTGACATTATCCTGACTGCTTTGTCCGAGAATTACTTCGAGCAGATAGTTAGAGAACCAACTCGTGAAGCTAACGTTTTAGACCTCATAGCAACAAATAGACCGGAACTTTTCGACTCCGTGAATGTAGAAGAGGGTATCAGTGATCATAAGTCAGTGGTTGCATCAATGACTACAAGTGTAATAAGAAATGCCAAGAAAGGAAGGAAAATATATTTGCTTAACAAGAGTGATAGGGCACAAATCGCAGAATATCTGAGTGACCACCATCAAACGTTCATTTCTGAGGAAGAGGATGTGGAACAAAAATGGAAAAAATTCAGAAACATCGTCCAGTACGCCTTAGATAAGTTCGTACCGACTAAGGTCCAAAGCGAGGGGAAAGATCCACCGTGGTATAACAATCATGTACGAAAGGTACTACGGAAACAAAGAAAGCTTCATCATAGGTTTAAGAGTAGTCGAATCATAGCTGATAAGGAAAAGCTGAACGAAGCGAAAAAGAGCGTAAAGAGAGCAATGAGAGAAGCATTCAACGAATTCGAACATAAAACATTGGCAAACAATCTAAACAAGAACCCTAAAAAGTTTTGGTCATATGTAAAATCGGTAAGCGGATCTAAATCCCCTATTCAGTCACTCGTTGACCACGATGGCACCGAAACAGAGGATGACCGAAGAAAGGCAGAAATACTGAATTCAGTGTTCCGAAACTATTTCACTGCGGAAAATCTTAACACGGTCCCTGACTTCAGCCGTCGCACGGACGCCAAAATGGAAAATATTGAAATAAATGATATCGGAATTGAAAAACAACTGCTATCACTTAGTAGCGGAAAAGCATCCGGACCAGACGAGATACCCTTAAGATTCTACAGTGATTATGCTAAAGAACTTGCCCCCTTTCTATCAGCAATTTATCGTAGATCGCTGGAAGAACGTAAAGTACCTAGCGACTGGAAGAAAGTGCAGGTCGTTCCCATTTTCAAGAAGGGTCATAAATCAGATGCGAATAATTATAGGCCTATTTCGCTTACGTCAATCTGTTGTAGAATAATGGAACATGTTTTGTGTTCTCGTATTATGACGTTCTTAGATAATACAAATCTCCTTCATCATAACCAACATGGATTCCGCAAACAGAGATCATGTGAAACTCAGCTCGCCCTATTTGCCCAAGAAATTCACAGTGCCGTAGACACTGGCGAGCAGATTGATGCCGTATTCCTGGACTTCAGGAAGGCATTTGATACGGTTCCGCACTTACGTTTAGTGAAAAAAATACGAGCTTACGGAATATCGGACCAGGTTTGAGATTGGATTCAGGATTTCCTAGAAGAAAGAACACAACATGTCATTCTTAACGGTTCAAAATCTGCAGATGTAGAGGTAATTTCGGGAGTACCGCAGGGAAGCGTGATAGGACCTTTATTGTTTACAATATACATAAATGACTTAGTTGACAACATCGGTAGCTCCGTGAGGCTATTTGCAGATGACACGGTTGTCTACAAGAAAGTAGCAACATCAGAAGACTCGTACGTACTCCAGGAGGACCTGCAGAGGATTAATGCATGGTGCGACAGCTGGCAGCTTTCCCTAAACGTAGATAAATGTAATATAATGCGCATACATAGGGGCAGAAATCCATTCCAGTACGATTATACCATAGGTGGTAAATCATTGGAAGCGGTAACGACCGTAAAATACTTAGGAGTTACTATCCGGAGTGATCTGAAGTGGAATGATCACATAAAACAAATAGTGGGAAAAGCAGGCGCCAGGTTGAGATTCATAGGAAGAATTCTAAGAAAATGTGACTCATCGACGAAAGAAGTAGCTTACAAAACGCTTGTTCGTCCGATTCTTGAGTATTGCTCATCAGTATGGGACCCTTACCAGGTTGGATTAATAGAAGAGATAGACATGATCCAGTGAAAAGCAGCGCGATTCGTCATGGGGACATTTAGTCAGCGCGAGAGCGTTACGGAGATGCTGAACAAGCTCCAGTGGCGGACACTTCAAGAAAGGCGTTACGCAATACGGAGAGGTTTATTATCGAAATTACGAGAGCGCACATTCCGGGAAGAGATGGGCAACATATTACTACCGCCCACATATATCTCGCGTAATGATCACAACGAAAAGGTCCGAGAAATTAGAGCAAATACGGAGACTTACAAGCAGTCGTTCTTTCCACGCACAATTCGTGAATGGAACAGGGAAGGGGGGATCAGATAGTGGTACAATAAGTACCCTCCGCCACACACCGTAAGGTGGCTCGCGGAGTATAGATGTAGATGTAGATGTACAAGCAATTGTCTAAGTTTCTGAAGTTTCTAAACCCATAATTATTAATTCACTACCTAGCTCTTTGTCCAAATATTTCAGTTTGTATGTCCAAAGCTGACAGAAGCCTTCACAGTATCATTCCTAGAGTCAAATCTCTCTCCTCCCCCAAAATTTACTAAAAATTCTCTGCTGCTTCTCTTTCGACCAATATTCATCTAAAAACGCTTCCTCAAAGTTTTGCCATGAAGTACAACTATCAGCTATGTGAGCTGCCCATCCATAAGCATCCCCTTTCAAAAAGCCCCTCACAAATTACATTTTCTCTTTACCATTTCACATTTCAGGCAAATCATTAAATTCCATATTGAAATCCAGTGGATGCCCTATCTCATAGGGTTCAAAATTATTAAATTTCTTAAAACTAACAAATGAAAGACTGTTTGGTATACTATATAATCTATGGTTTTGATTTTGTATCTCTTCCCTTTGTTTCTCCGTTTCAGCCAATTTGGAAACTGTATTTTTATTTACTTTTTTTATTTATTATTTAACCCAGTTTTCCACACAAAATTTCTTGGCACCTCTGACTTCATCTTTGCATCGTTTTTCAGAAGCCTCCACGTACTACTACCTAATTCCCATGGAAGAGGTGTTGGCCAACTTTTTCAGGATGAACTAGGATCAGAATACCAGGTTGCCAATTTTTTTTTCAACCTAGTGCTGGTCTGGAGCAGGCGACAGAGGATTTAGAATTTAGGATCACTTTGCAAAGATTTCACTAAGGAAGACTCCATGGTTATAGTTGGTGAGGCAGGTAGTAGTATTGACAGAGATCCTGGGTACAGTATAGAGTGTGAACTGCCAAAGATTGCATCACTATTGAAGCATACTAGTGTTGAGTTTGTATCTGTTCTTGGGTGCCATGACCGACCTTATTTGAACTCTTCTATCAAGAGAGTTAATTTGGAGTTGGAACGGTTGCTTATGTCGGGTGCAGGATCACACACTGGTGTGGTTCCTGTTGATTCTCTCAATAGGTGGGATTATACTAGACATGGCCTTCACCTCAACAGGAAGGGGAAGGGTAAACTTTCTGGGAAAATAGCAAGAAAGTTAAAGGGCGAGAGGCATTGTCATGAGTGATAAAATACCACTGGTTATAGGGTTCAGAAAAGACCCTTTTTTAGGGTAGGGAGGACAGAAAGAAAGCAAATTTTAAGAGAGGTTAGGACTGAGACAATCCTTCAGTTTGAGAAAGAAACCAAGAAACATAATTCTAGCTTATTGCATCAGCATAAACAGCCATCGGTTAAGAATTTTCAACACTCAGCAGATATTCTAACTTTACCCACTGTTAACTCAGTCAATGTGAAATGTCAGATATCTTTATTGCATCAAAATATTTGAGGACTGAGAAATAAAATTAATGAATTAATTATCTGCATAGATGAATTAGTCTTCAAACACAGCTGACATAATCTGCCTCTCTGAACATCATGTGACTACTGTTATAGAACTTTTAAGTGTTACAGGGTTTAGGTTAGCATCTCACTTTTGTAGATCAGAAATGGAGAAGAGGAATTGCCAAAATTATCATGAACTGTCATAAATTTAAGAACATAGACATTCATAAATTTTGCCTAGAACAGCATATGGAAGCTGTGCAAACAGAAGTAGAATTTCACAAAAAATCCTCCATAATATTAAGTGTATATCAAGCATCTGCTGGTAACTTTAATCTGTTCGTAAACCACCTTGAAGCTGTACTGGCCCATTTAACAACCAAAAACAAAGAAATAGTGGTTGCTGGTGGTTTCAATGTAGATTTCCTTAAAGACTCTACCAATAAGAACTTATTTGGGTTAGTAACACTATCATTCAACTTAATTCCCACTGTAAAGTTTCCCACTAGGGTAGCCAATTGCTCTCACACAGCCATTGATAGTATCTCTATAGAAAAGTCCAACGAACAAAATTATATTACAAAACCAAGAATCAATGGCCTCTCAGATTGTGACATGCAGTCCCTTCTGTTAAATGTTAACACTGAACAGGATATAAAATCTGTTAAATCTGAGCTCAAGAGGGTAATCAATAAGCCAAAAATTGGTTATTTTAGGACACTCCTCAGAGACATTCACTGCACTGGTGTTTAGAGTGCTCATGGCATGAATGAAAAATATAGCGCTTTTGCTAATAAAGTGCTTACCTAATTTGAACACTGTTTTCCTCAAAAACGTACCAAAGTTAGAGCAATGTCTACAAAGAAGCCATGGATTACTCAAGGAATAGCGGTATCTTGTAAAACAAAACGAAAACTGTATCTGTCAATCCAAAACAGTTCTGATGTTGATGCTATAGCACATTACCAGAAATATTGCTAATATTAAAGACTTTAATATGGACATCAAAGCAAATATATTACAAGGAAAAGAAAGTCATATCAGATAACAAAATAAAGACAATATGGGATATAGTGAAGGAGGAGACCAGTAGAACCAGACATGTAGAGGGACAAATAGCATTAAGAGTAAATGAAACATTGGTGACAGATGTGTCTAGTGTTGCAGACCTATTTAACAAACATTTCATAACTGTTACTGAAAAGATGGAGTTTTCAGGTTCTGTAGATGCTGCTATGGAATACCTCAGACCAGACATTTCAAGTAACTTCCATAATATGAATTTGACCCTCACTACCCCAGCAGAAATAATGTCCATCATAAAACCTTTAAAATCAAAAACATCTAGGGGGTATGATGAAATATCAACAAAGCTAATTAAAGAATGTGATTCTGAGTTAAGTAAAATATTAAGCTATCTGTGTAACCAGTTGTTTAACAGTGGAATATTTGCTGAATGGTTAAAATATGCTGATGTCAAACCACTGTTTAAGAAGGGAGATAAAGAAATAGCATCAAATTTCCATCCAATTTCACTTTTGCCTGCATTCTCAAAAATTTTAGAAAAATGTAATGCGCAATCCGATTCATAACCATCTTATCTCAAGTATCATACTGTCAAAGTCACAGTTCGGATTTCTAAATGGTTCTGATATTGAGAAGGCTATCTACACTTACAGTGAAAATGTGCTTAATTCACTAGACAAAGATTTCAGGCAACTGGTATATTTTGTGATCTGTCAAAGGCATTTGACTGCGTAAATCACAATATCCTTTTAAGTAAATTAGAATATTATAGTGTAACGGGAAATGTTGCAAAATGGTTCGGATCTTATATCTCTGGCAGGAAACAAAGGGTGATATTAGGAAAGAGAGATGTATCAAACTATCAGGCATCATCCAACTGGACACTAATTACATTAGGGGTCCCACAAGGTTCCATTTTTGGGCCCTTACTTTTTCTTGTGTATATCAATGCCCATTCATCTGTAACATTACCAGATGCCAAGTTTATTTTGTTTGCCGATGATACAAACATTGCAATAAATAGCAAATCACATGTAGTCTTAGAAAGATCAGGTAATAAAATATTTGTGGACATGAATCACTGGTTCCTAGCCAATTCTTTGTCACTAAATTTTGAAAAACACATTATATGCAGTTCAGAACTTGTAAGGGGTGTCCCACAAGTATATGCCTAACATATGATGAGAAGCAAATAGAAGAAATGGACAGTGTTAAATTCTTGGGATTACAGCTTGATAATAAATTCAAGTGGGAAAAGGATACCACAGAACTGCTGAAGCGTCTTAATAAATCTCTATTTGCAATGTGAATTGTGTCAGACATATTGGATATAAATATGAAAAAGCTGGCATATTATGCTTACTTTCATTCCATAATGTCATATGGAATTATTTTTTGGGGTAATTCATCAGGCCAAGCTAAAGTTATCTGGGCACAAAAACGTGCAGTCAGAGTTATATGTGGTGTGAACGCAAGAACATCCAGCAGAAATGTGTTTAGGGAACTAGGGATACTAACTACTGCTTCCCAATATATTGATTCTTTAATGAAATTTGTCATTAAAAATGTATCACTTTTTCAAACCAACAGATCAATTCATGGAATCAATACGAGAAATAAGAATAATCTTCACAAGGATTTAAAGTCACTTAGTCTTGTGCAAAAAGGTGTGCATTATTCAGGAACACACATTTTCAATAACTTGCCAGCAGCCATAAAAAGCTTAACAACCAATGAAATTCAGTTTAAGAGAAGCCTAAAGAATTTTTCTGTGGCCAACTCCTCCTATTCCATTGCTGAATTTCTCAGTAGACCCAATTGATTTGTGTGTTCATTGTAAGTGTGTGTGTGTGTGTGTGTGTGTGTGTGTGTGTGTGTGTGTGTGTGTGTATAATCTAACTTCGGCATTTAAGTGCAGTAATGTGTTCATTGTAAATATTTTAGTAGTTGTATTACACGTTTATTACCTAATAAATAAATTTAAAAAAACTTTTTTATTTTAAATTCAGTGCATTAGTATTTGTAAAATGATTCTTTCATATAATGTTCATTAAAGAATGACGATCATTCCACTTGGGACCTGTGGAATGGACATTAGCTTATTTATTTGAGTTGTAAATATTTGTCATGTATTATTGATTTTCTGACATGTTCTACATCCTGGAGTATCTCCTAGCTATGGATCACTTGGAATGAAAGTAAATGTAAGTTAATCCAATCTATAGTCATCACAAAGTTAGTTTCTCTCTTCTACACATTTACCACTCATCAATGTTAATTTCTCATTAATGATATGAATATAATAGAGGGAAATATTCCACGTGGGAAAAATATATCTAAAAACACAGATGATGTGACTTACCGAACAAAAGTGCTGGCAGGTCGATAGACACACAAACAAACACAAACATGCACATGAAATTCAAGCTTTTGCAACAAACTGTTGCCTCATCAGGAAAGAGGGAAGGAGAGGGAAAGACGAAAGGATGTGGGTTTTAAGGGAGAGGGTAAGGAGTCATTCCAATCCTGGGAGTGGAAAGACTTACCTTAGGGGGAAAGAAGTGTATACCCCTTCTGACAGATAGACAGACTGCTGACAGACACATCACAGTGAACGAATTGTCATGCTACGTTGGGATAGGGGAAGGAAGTGTTTGCAGAATATTGAAAGTGTTGGCATTGAAAAAGGTTTGTGCCATGTGGGTTCCCAGGATGTCAACAGTGGCTCACAAAGAAACAAGAAAAATGGTATGAAGTGAACTTTTGGAACAGTACGACAATGGTGGAGATGAATTTTTTGGAAGAATTGTGATTGGTGATGAAACATGGCTCCATCATTTTTTACCAGAGACGAAGAGGCAATCGATGGAGTGGCATCATGGAAATTCACCCAAGAAAAAATAATTCAAACACACACCTTCTGCTCAAAAAGTTATGGCTACGGTGTTTTCCAATTCTGAAGGTCTCTTGCTTGTGGACATAATGCCAAGTGGAACCACCATAAATTCTGATGTATATGTGATGACACTGAAGAAACTTCAAGCTCGACAGATTCATGTTTGACCACATCAGCAAAAGCAGGATGTTTTCCTATTGCATGACAATGCATGGTCACATGTCAGTCAAAAAACCATGAAAGCGATCACAAAACTCAGATGGACAACACTGAAATACCTGCCTTAGAGTCCTGACCTGGCTCCATGTGATTATTATCTCCTTGGGAAACTGAAAGACTCTGTTTGTGGAACAAGGTTTGAAGATGATGACTCCCTTGCACATGCTGCCAAACAGTGGCTCCAACAGGTTGGTCCAGAATTTTACCATGTGAGTATACAGGCGCTGGTTCCATGATGGTGTAAGGCAGTTGAGAGGGGTGGAAATTATGTGGAGAAATGAAAATATTGTTCCTAATGGATATATCTACACACTGTAAAACTTTCAAACATGTAGAATAAAAGATGGATTTTAAGAAAATAGTGTTCATTTCTTTTGGAGTGACCCACATTTGAGTACAACTTACAATAACCAAGAAAGCTAAATATGCTGGGTATGCCTGCCAAAACAAACTGCTGACCCCAGACAAAAACTTCAAAATCGCCAGACATCTGTGTCAAATCATATTATTTTCCTAGGCACACACATTCTGTAGACATGATTTTACCCTGAACTCCAAAACAGTTACCAAAAACTACATTAGGCAACACCAAATTTTAACATTTTGTTTGTGGAGGACCCCCAACTCTTCTTTTGTTAAGCGATATTCCATTCCCCCAAACCCCTTACTTCCTTCCCACCACATCATTTGTCCACCGCTTGACTGACCTAGAATTGCCTCTGATCTCTAGTGCTACAAGGCACATCATTTATATAAATAAGGAGCAGGAGTGGCCTCAGAACTGACCCTATGTCGCCCCCCATTTAACTGTGCCTCACTCTGATTCCACATCGTAGCAATTCTCAGTGCTATGAAGAACGACCTTCTGTTCTGTTCTTAAGGAGATCAACAAATTGTGAGCCACTCCCCACATTCCACAATGGTCCAACTTCTGGAGCAAAATTTTGTGATTGACACAATCAAATGCCTTAATTAAGTAAGGTGACTAGTGTTTGAAACCTTTTGTTTTATCCATCCAGTACCCCAAAGAGGAAATACACCAAAGAGCCAAAGAAAGAGGTACACCTGCCTAATATCCTGCAGGGCCCTTGCATGCACACAGAAGTGCTGCAACAGGATGTGGCAAGAACTCAACAAATATCTGAAGTATTGCTGGAGGGAACTGATACCAAGAATCTGTAAGAGTACGATGGGATGGAGATCTTTTCTTAACAGGACGTTGCAAGGCATCCCAGATATCCTCATATCTGAGGAGTTTGGTGGCCAGCGGAAGTGTTTAAGCCCAGAAGAGTGTTCCTGGGATCACTCTGTAGCAATTCTGGAAACGTGGTGTGTCGCATTGTCCTGCTGGAATTGCCCAAGTCTGTCATAATGCACAATGGGCATGAATGAGTGCAGGTGGTCAGACAGAGTCATATCTAGACACGTCAGGGGTCACATATCACTCCAATAGAAAATTTCCCAAACCATTAAAGAGTGTCCACCAGCTTCAACAGTCCCCTGCTGACAAGGAGGGTCCATAGGTTCATGAGTGTCTCCATACCCATACACGTCCATCTGCTCGGTACAATTTGAAACAATACTCATCTGACAAGGGAACATGTATCCAGTATCAACAGTCCAATGTCAGTTATGACAGGCCCATGCAAGGCATAAATATTTGTGTCATGCAATGAAGGATACAAGAGTGAGCCTTCAGCTCCGAAAGTCCATACTGATGATGTTTCATTGAATGTTTCACATGCTGACACTTGTTGATGGTACACCATTGAAAACTGCAGCAATTTGTGGAAGGGTTGCACTTCTGTCATGTTGAATGATTCTCTTCAGTTGTTGTTGGTCCTTTTCTTGCAGGGTATTTTTCCGGGTGCAGCTGTCAGAGTTGATGTTTTACTGGATTCCTGATAATCACGATACACCTGTGGAATGATCATATAGGAAAATCCCCACTTCATCAGTACATAGGAGACGCTGCGTCCCATCGCTCGTGCACCGACTATAACATCACGTTCAAACACAGATCTCGATAACCTGCCATAGCAGCAGTACCCGATCTAACAATTGCTCCAGACACTTCTTTTATATAGGTGGCACCAACCAAAGTGTCACAGTCTGCCTGTTTACATATAATTGAATTTGAATACATATGCCTGTACCAGGTTCTTTGGCACTTCAGTGTAATATAGCATTGTAGCGTTTTCAGTTGTTAGCACAGTTCTGAAATCGAACTGTACATTTGACAGCAAATTATGTGAAAGGAAATGATCAATTATCCTTGCATACTCAGCACTTTCAAGAAATTAAACACTGATGGTATTGAAATACACAAGTTGTAATGTAGGACCCCAAAATATTAAAACTGCAAGAAAAGTAAAGACAAAATCATTAAAAATTTTACAGTAAATGTTGAAATAACCTGAAAATACAGGTATAATGATGTTTAATGAAGAAGGCAAAGCACCTTTCCTTCATTTAATTTGTCAAGCGAATGCTGAGTGGTAAATCGTCTAAAAGAGATTGTCAGTTTCAGTGAGTGAGCGGTTCTGATTGTATCCCTGATAAGAATTGTTTTGTACATCTCTTCTCCACTGGCACAACTGCCAGAACTACTGAACACCCCAGTTAGTATATCCATCATATCCTTCCATGTGTCCACCTACCTGTCACTATCTCTGCTACCCTTCCCTTTATATAATCAATATTCCTGTTACTCATCTCTGATACAGCTTCCACATGCCTGATGTGAGTTCTGCAAGCAGTCTCTTATATAGACTTACTCAGTTCTCTAGTATTTTGTGAAAAAGTCTGCCACTTGATTCACTGATGAATATGCTTATGTAATCATTCCACAAACTGCTACACATGTATCTGTACATGTTGACCAATTCAGATCACAACTCACTGACAGCGTAATCACAGGACACTACATTTCTTCATAATGTGAAGTGCTCAGTTTTAAATTTCTAGACATTTAAAGCAATATACAAATGTGACATGTTTAAAAAGTTGAAGAAAGGATTTAATATTTGCTCACTTCTTATACGACAATGTACAGCAATGAGGTGTGTCACTTTAGTTTTACGTGGTGAGAGAAACTGATTCTCGAAAGAAATCACCAAACTGCTTCACAATTCATAGAAGTACAAATACAAATTCAGTTTAATTGTATAAGTTTGTTTGGATGAACAGAAAGTATTTCTGAAGCAGATTATAATAATTTTAGTTCATCATAAGAGAATACTTGTACTTAAGGTTGTTCATCTTCTAATGAATGACAGCAAACTGATACAGAAAATGGCTGTGTACTTCCGTATAATTATCACAATGCACCATGCAAATCAGAAGGGTGAAAAAGATGTTTTAAATTGTGCATGCATAGCGTCCAAGTCTTTAACAACTTTGAGTAGTATCACTAATATCATAAATCTTGACAGTATGTTACACAATGTTAGCACTATTAAAACTTAGCAACATTTCATTGAAGATGGAAGGTGTGTGGGAAAAGCAATAAGACTGACAACACTGCAAGTGATCTAGCAATGCTGTGTTGTTGTTCTTGTGTGGATTGGTGTAATCACACCTTCCAGATGCTCAGTCCAAATTACAGATCTGTATAGCTGTCACATTATCTTTGAGAGTGCTATCAGCAAAGTCAGGTTTTTGTTGTGTGTTATGAATATGGAACAGCACAGTTTAATGTGTGGAATGCAGAAATGTGACATTTGAAAAGTTGAAACAGGCCTAAGGGGAACATTTCTTATCAAGAGCACCCCTTTTTCACTGGCACAAATCATTTCTGGAAAGCTGAGAACAACTTGAAGATAAACTTCACTCAGTGAGACTTTCAGCTTCAAAGACTAACAAAAAGTCTAATGTTTGTACACTCGTCAGAAATCAAATTGACGTTTAACAATAAGGATGGTGGGCAACTAGTGGAACACTTTCACCATACATCAAATTTTGACTGAAGTTTTGTACATGTAAAATGTTTGCACCAAAATGGTGCTAAAAACTCCAATTCAGCAGAAGAAATATGTGCACTGATTTTTAGAGGCCTACCAATGACCACAAATGATACAGTTATGTGATCACAGGTGATGAATCCTAGATTTTGGAGTATGATCCTGAGACAAAGCAGCAAAGTGAGGAGTGGCACAGAGATTTGCACAACCCTTCTGTTGTGATTCACTAATCTTTCAAAGTGCCGCTGCACAGTTACGCGCGTCCTCCACATGCGGCGCTGTCTGCCAGCCATGCAGCACCAGCGCCACCTAAGCGGCCAGCCAGCCAGTGGCCGCTAGACTCGGACAATTGGCGACGAGGTAGTGAATTTTTCTTTTTCATGGTTGACCCACAGGTTTCCATGGCTAATTAAGTCAACTATTGCAAGGTCTCATTGAACAGCAAACACTTCTCACAAATGCGATTCGTAATTTTGTCATGGCATCCAATGCGGGGTGTCTCTTGTCATGGTCTCTCCCTCCTTTTCCTCTTTACGATGAGACGGCGGAAGACTGGTCTGATTACGAAAAACGTCTTCGACAGCAGTTCTTGGCATTTCATGTCTTGGACAACCAAACATATAAGTCTCTTTTCCTTTCATGAATTTCACCACAAATGTATCGGTTGTTGTCGCAATTGTCTCCTTTGAAAGATCTTGCGTCTTTGTCCTTTGCTGAAATGTGCTCACTTCCGTCCGTATATTTTCAAAAGCATACGCATATGGTAGCCTATCGTGTTGCCTTTTATCGTTGTCAAAAACAACCGAATCAATCCTATCATGCTTGGGCTGCTGAACTTCATGGCCTTAGTTGAAAGTGTTGATATTTTACTGACGTTCACAAAGAATCCTACGCCGATTCCATGGTACGGGATGCTATTATCTGGTCGGCGCCCGACAAGAAGTCAGGCAACGTGCCCTTCAGTTGGCAAATCCGACTCTAGATGAAGTCCTATCCATTGCTCAGTCTTTTGAAATTTTTCGCGCTGCATGAGCACAAATAGAGGCATAGGGTAACATCGGGGATGTACAATCTCTGTGAGCTGTTGACGAAGCATGCGGTGTGTCCCCACCAGCCGACATGGCCGCAGTATGCTCCCAAGTGCAGCTTCAGCCTAGCCGTAAACAAACCTCTAAGAAACTGCAGCAAACCCCACGGCAACTTCCTTCATGTACGCAGTGTTTTACAAAACATTCACGAGAGGATTGTCCACAGCGTTGGTCCGTGTGTCACAAATGCACAAAGAAGAGTCATGTGTCATCCGTTTGCAAATCTGACCGCATACATGATGTTCATGAATATGACGCTGATTCTGCTTCTTTGTTGTCTGTCAATAGTACTTCTTCCCTTTCAGGGAAGTTATTCCTCACTGTCCAAATACTGGGTCGGGATATTTGCATGCAGGTGGATATTGGTTCTGCTGCCACTATCATCAGTTCTCAGACGTATCTTCAATTGGGTTCTCCAATCCTGCTACCTGTCACTAGGCAATTATGGACTTACAATAAACAGAAGGTTTTTCTCTTGGGACAACTTGATGCTGAGGTATCTTACATCTGTAGTTTGCATTGTTCCCATATTTGTGGTCGACCATAGTAATGCGGAGAATCTTTTTGGTTTCGATGCCTTTAGTGTTTTTGGGTTCTCCATAGATGACTGTCAATATCGTCTCTGATGCTATTCCTTATGCTCAATTGGATTCCTTGTCAATGACATTTTTGTCCTTTTTTTGTCCTAGGTTAGGCTGTGCAAACGACTTTGAAGCTCATATCATGCTCAAATCCACTGCTCAGCATAAGTTTTTTCAGGCTTGGCCCATTCCTGTGGCCCTTCGTGATCGGGTCAAACGGGAGCTGGATTGTCTCACTGCTTCAGGGGTCTTGCTTCCTGTCACTTCCAGTAAGTGGTCCTCTCCTGTCATTGTCGTTGCTAAGCCCAATGGTGATATTTATCTCTGTGGCGATTTCAAAGCCACTGTAAATACTAAATGCCTCATCGACACTTACCCTAAGCCTCAACCTGAAGAACTGTTCACTAAACTTGCTGGAGGCCAGTATTTTTCTAATCTTGACCTGTTAGAAGCCTATCATCAGCTTCCCCACAATGCTGCTTCCCGGCAGTTTCTGGTCCTTAACATGCCTTTTGGCCTCTATCAATACCAACGATTGCCATTCGGGATTGCCAGCACCTCTGCTCTCTTTCAGCGATTCTTGGAACAATTATTGCTCACTGTCCCTCGGTGTATAAATTACATGGACTACATTGTTGTCAATGTCTCCACCACTGAAGAACATCTTCAGAATCTCTGCACACTTTTTGTGGTGTCCCCATCAGACACCACACTTGCTGGGTGGTAGGCTTTAAATCGGCCGCGGTCCGTTAGTATATGTTGGACCGGCATGTTGCCACTATCAGTAATTGCAGACAGAGCGCCGCCACACAGCAGGTCTAGTCTAGAGAGATGCCCTAGCACACGCCGCAGTTGTACAGCCAACTTTGCTAGCATTTTCAGAGACGACAGTTTAGCATAGCCTTCAGCTGCATCATTCGCTACGACCTAACAAGGCGCCATATTCAGTTACTATGTCTTCTGAACAGATAATATTGTGACTCATGTACTGTCAAGAGCGATGTTCATCATTAATGGATTAAAGTTAAGTATGAAACTAATTACATCCGCTTTCTGAATTCTAATTCCTTGTCATGTTCCAGACCCCATGTCAGTATAGTTCTTCCCTCCTCACGGCAGCCTGCATGAGCTAAGATGCGTGCATTTCGGGCTCCTCTAGTAACAAGGTGTTGGCTCTTCTGCCAACACAACATTTTTACATGTCTTAGAGACTGCTGGCATTAAGTGTAATTTGCAGAAATCAAAATTTTTTTCCAGCCTCTATCACGTACTTGGAGTTTCAACTCTCTTGGTATGGTATTTGTCCACTTCAGCAAACTGTCGCTGCAATCGATGCCCTTCCCCCCCTACATCTGTTAAGGAACTGCAGGCCTTCTTGGGGAAAATAGCATACTATCACAGGTTTCTACCGTCTACTGCTTCGGTGGCTCAGCAGTTGCATTGCCTGTTGCATAAAAACATGCCTTTTCACTGGTCCGTGTCATGCGATGTGGCGTTCCAGAAATTGGAGACTATGCTGAAACAGGACCCGTGCCTGGCTACTTATCAACCTGGCCAACATCTTGTTCTTGCCATGGACGCCTCTCAATACAGAATTGGTGCAGTCCTTGCCCACCATTTTTCTGACGGTTCTGAACAACCCATTGCTTATGCCTCCAAAACGCTCACAGATGGCCAACAAAAGTATTCTCAAATTGAAAAGAAGCTTTGGCCATTATTTATGCTCTTCATAAGTTTGGTGTTTTCCTCAATGGATCCTAATTTCATCATGTTACGGACCACAAACCACTTGTTTCCTTGTTTCATCCATCAACGTCACTTCATGACAAGGCTGCACACCGCCTCCAGCGTTGGGCTCTCTACTTGTCTCGTTTCAATTATGAGATTCATTTCCGGCTGACAGCTCAACATGCAAATGCTGATGCACTGTCTTGCCTTCCCATGGGTCTTGGTCTGGCATTCGATAGGGATGAACTCTTGTGTTTCCACCTGGATGTGCCCGAGCAGCGGGTTGTGGACGGGTTCCCCTTCACTGGGGACCGGCTGGTGGCTGGTGGCTGCTATGGGTTCTGACCCTACCCTCTCCCAGGTTTTACGCTATATTCAGAAGGGTTGGCCAGATCATATGTCCGCTAAGACTTCTGATCAATTGTGGAACTACTACGCTTTGTGTTACCACCTCACACATAGGGATGGTGTTATCCTCCTTTCCACCAAAAATGCTTCACTGCGTGTTGTGGTACCTGCATCTTTGCATGCTTCGGTATTGCGTCTCCTTCACCAAGGGCACTGGGGTGTCTCTCGCACAAAATCTCTGATGCGCTGTCATGTGTACTGGCCCAGCATTGACTCAGAAATCGCACATATGGTCGCTGCCTGCGGCCATTGTGCATCACAGGCCACCGCACCGAAGTCATCTTTGTCACCATGGCCTTCGCCTGAGAAGCCCAGGAAGCGTATTCATTCTGACTTCGCGGGACCTATTTTAGGTGCTTATTTGCTTTTCACTACTGACACCTACTCTAACTTTCCTTTCATTGTCCGTTGCCCGTCGCCTACCACCATGGCAACCACAAAAGCTGTAGCTCGCATTTTCTCTTTGGAAGGCTTTCCCTCTACTCTCGTTACTGATAATGGCCCACAATTTGCCTCTTCTGATTTTGCTGATTTTTGTGCCCATCACAGGGTCATGCACATCATGGCCCCTCCATTCCATCCACAGTCAAATGGTGAGGCTGAACGTCTGGTCTGCACATTTAAGGCTCATATGAGGAAACTGCTGACTTCTTCTGCTGCTGATGATGTGCTTCTCCAATTTCTGGCTTCTTACCATTTCACCCCCATTGGCGACCACAGCCCGGCTGAGCACTTACATGGCCGACTGCCCTGCATGCTACTTCCTCTTCTGCAGCATCCCACCTCACGGCCGCGGATGCCTTTGCTTGGCCAGTTCACCACCGGCGACTGTGTATGGGTACGGGGATATGGCAGGCAGCCAAAATGGAGTCCTGGCCGCATCTTACAACACTGTAGCTGACGCCTGTACGATATCCAGATGGACACGGGTGTTGCAGTGCGTCATTTGGACCAGCTTCAGCCTCGTGTGCCGGCAACACCTGTTCCGGATGCCGCTACACCACCTTCGGCTCTACCTGACACTCAGGATCCTGGAATATCTCATTACTCACAACACAGTCCTCTCACCATCATCTCAGTGCCACCACAAGAACTGACGCCAACAGGAGATGTGCCCATGCAGGAACCAAATGTCAGATCAACTCTACTTGCCTCCTCCTCCTACGGACGCGGACACATCACCCTTGTCTCCTGTTATAACAACCGGACTTGGCGCAACAGGCAGATTGGTGCATGCGGCCCCAGCAGATGCAACCCCCACGTCTCCTGTCATTTCAACCTGTTATCATCGGGGACACATCCGTCCATACAGGAAGCCTCCTCCTCAAGGCTTTATGGCCAGTCAAACAACACCTATGGATGTTAGCAATCTACAGGCTACCTCCATCAAGAAATGTGCAAAAATTGTAAGAGGGGGAAAAGTGTTGTGAATCGCCAATCTTTCAAAGTGCCACCGCAGCAAGGCCACCTAAGCGGCCAGCCGCGAGCAGCCGCTAGACTCAGACTCAGTTCTGATTTGACTGTTAAAGTGTACACACGTCTTACTTTGTTTACTTGATCTGCGAATTACATGTATTGTGTCGTCCTTGAAATATATTTATTCAACTTGAAGTTATAACACTCTCTCCAGGAAAAACTGCCTGTCAATTGTTTTACAAAGATGAAAGGCCCAGGAAAAGTGTGAATCAAGGGAGACTAGACACTGATTACAAATGAATGCTTCATCATGACAATGCCCCATGTCACACAACCCCTTCCATCACGAAATTTTTGATCTGAAGAGGCATTCCTAGTATTCTACAGCCCCCCATTCTCCTGATTAGATTCCTTGTGACTTTTCTCTTTCCTGAAACTGCAAAATGTCTTAAAAGGAAATCATTTTGGGACCTTGCAGATCATTCAAAAGAACATGACTGATCACATTAAAAGCTGTAACAGTTTAAGCCTTTCATTGCCACTATCAAGACTGGAAGTGATGACTCCACCAGGGTACAGCTGTCAAAGGGAGCTACTTTGAAAGGGACAGTATTATTGTTCAAGAAATATAAAAACTTGGTAGATAAATAATCAGTCTCTTTACTTTTTTTCACACACCTTGTTTGTGCATCTTTCATCATGTACTACTTTATTATCAGTAATTGCAACACCTGCAAAAAGACTGAGATTACTGTTAATACTATTTCCCTGTTCATTAATATACCACATTAACAACAGGAGCCCCAACATATATCCCTGGATGAGCCTGAAGATACATCTACATCTGGCGATGACTCACTACTTGAAATAATGTGCTGCATCCAGCCTAATGAGGAATCTTCCATCTGCTCACAATCTTCAATGGATAGCATATATCAGTGATAGTCAATCAGATCACTACCACCCACCAACAGGTATTCTATTAGGTTTTCATAAAATTCTGACAAAGTATTTGTTAAGTAATTATTGTTACGTAATTGTTACTTTCTTAGTTTATAAGTCACCATTACTGTAGAACTGATGGGTGGGTAAAAAATTTTATTACCAACAGGAGATAAAAAATTCAACAGAAGGTAAAAACAGGTTGACTAGCCTTGCCATATATGGTCATTGTTTCATTTTTTTGCCAAATGCTTTCACAAGTCAAGAAATATTGCACCAACCTGACAGCCTTGAGCCATGGCTTTCAGGGCAGTGTGCAAGAAACGCAGAACTTGCATTCTGTAGGACTGATACTTTTGGAATCCTTACCTGTTGCCTTGGGGGGGGGGGGGGGGCAAGGGGGGGAGGAGGGGGGGCAAGGGGGGGGAGGTTCATTCTGTACAAGTTATCTCAAGGTATCTTACAGTGATTGTGTTTGTCTTTTCTGGATCTCTTCTCCTACCCTTCCTGGAGATCAGTGTAAAATAGGGACACTACTCCTGGATTTTCTTTAGTAAAGGAACATTCTGAAACACTGTACATCATTTCTGCTATTCATGTGCCACACTCCACTCCATTTCCTGTGTCGTCCATAAGTGCCTGGACTAACTTTTGTGCCACTTACTGCCTTTACAATTGACTGGAATTTCTTTGTGTTTTGTGAGATGTCTTTGAATAATATTCTGTTACAGTAATAAGTGAAGGCATCCCATTACTCTCAACAGCCACCTAGATTAATTTAACATCCCTGTCTATAATACTACACTTTGTTTTATGTGTACTACGTAGAATGTTAGTCTTTTTTGGAGTTTCTTAAAGAGACCACAAACTGTGCACAGTACCTCCCATCACAAACTATTCTATCTATCCAGTACTAGTTCAACTATCCTAAGCTTCAGCTACAGTTCCACTACATCTTCCTCCCCAGAGTTATATGTTACCAGGTCCCCATTTAAAATAATAATACTACCTATATATATGTAGTTTACTGAACAAGTAAATCATTATATTAATTTTTGTTGCCCTTATACCTTCAGTAATTATTATAGGTACAAGTGTCTCACTATCAATGACCTGAGTTTCAATGTGAACATTACATGAAGCAACGTCTAATGAGAGACACTTAATCACTATAACAGTACAAATTATGCAATGATTTCCAAACTCATCATTATATTGGTACAACTTACAAACATGAAACTTGCTGGCAGATCAAAACTACGTGCCAGATCAGGACTCAAAGCTGGGAGCTTTACCTTTCGCAAGCAAGTGCCACTGACTGAGGGATCCATGCCCATCTTATGGCTTGCCCTCACAGCTTTATTTTCACTAGTATCTCATCTCCTACATTCCAAACTTCACAGAACTTATCATTACATCACTGTTAGATTTCTTCATCATCATCATCATCATCATCATCATCATCATCATCATCATCTTCTTCTTCTTCTTCTTCTTCTTCTACTACTATTACAACTGCCCTTTTATGGACACCCAACAAGTGAAGAATTCAACAGATTCAGTGTTGCACAAACAGCTTCCATGAATTCAAACTGCCCATCTGCCATCTTCAGTGTTCCCAAGGCAACAAGACCTGTATTTGGCAATTTTTCATGTCATAAAAGTCAAACTAACATTTCACATATCGATGTTAGGCCTCTTAACTCCATCTGTCTGTGAAAACTAGCTTCCAGTAACCAGTAACTCCAAAATCAAAGAGTGTTTTGAAACAGCATAGATTTCTCTAATCTGTCAATAACTAGGCTTCTCTTATATATTTACACATTTAGCAACTTCCTGTATTACATTATAGTATTCTTTTCAAAAACTATTTTTGCTTCAACTGCAAAATTTAACAAAATGCATTTATGAGGTTTTCATTGCTTGCCACCAATATTTCATTTTTTCTTTGTATATTATCTTTCCTGCTCAAGATATTTGTTCTTCAAATCCTAGAAGAACAGCTTGTGATGGGATGGATGCTCTGCCATACACAATCACTGTGCAGCAGCTTTGATGGAAGCAGGAACTACTCCATAGCAGGTACAAAATAAAGTATAGGGTTGTAGATAGAGAGCTACTGAAGGAATCACGTTTCACTCTCAAAAGTTTGGAACATGAAACCTTGAAATGACTGTTTCCATTGTTGTTGTTGTTGTTGTTGTTGTTGTTCCTGTCTTCAAGACTAGTTTGATGCAGCTCTCCTTGTAAGTCCAATCTGTGCAAGCCCCTTCATATCTGCGAAACTACCACATACTTGCATCTGAACCCTTTTCTTTACCGAAGCCTTAATCTCCCTCTGTCATATTTACACCTCACATTGCCCTGCATTACCAAACTGACAATTCCTTGATAGCTCTCATTGGGTCCTTTCAACTGAACCCATCTTTCAACGAAGTTATTCAATAAATTTTCTTTTTACCCAGTTCATTTCATTATCTGCTAATTTGTTATTTGGTCAACACCATTCTTACATACACATCAAAAGCTTTTATTCTCTTGTCGTCTGAAATGCTGATCTCACACATCATTTACTACAGTAAAATAATTTTAGAAATGTTCCTGGCATTTAAACTGAAATTGGATGTTAACCTGCCCTCTTTTTCATAAACTGCTATTGCCAGTCTGCATTTAATTGCCCTTCTGCTTTGAAAACCATTTCACTGCCCAAATAGCAAAATTCACAATACTTGTAGCGTCTCATTTCCCTACATAATTCCCTGATTTAATTTGCCTCTATACCATTACATTGTTTTGCTTTGTTGATATTCATCTTCTCAACATACTGTCCACTGCACTCAAGTGAAAGCCTTGGGTCAATGACGTCGTGTAGATTCAGTACTTCTCTATTTCTGAAATGCATAAGACTCTGTACACTTATGGTTATTATCAAAAGTAGGACCATTGGAGAGTAAGGAAAAATTTATGACTGGGCTGAGGATTCTTTGATAGGAAGCACACAGCTAGTGTGCTAACTCTGGCATAGAGTTATTGACAGATGTAGAAGTGAAATCTGGTGTGCACTAGGAAAATTTGTCAGGACTGTCGTCGTTTTTATTGTACATTTGTGGCCTCATCTACATTATTAACCTCTGGCTTCTTGTGGATGATACAGTTATCTGTAATGAAGTATTGTCGAAGAGAAGCTGCCCAAACATTCATTCAGACCTTTAGAATATTTAAAAGTGGTATATAGCTTGGCTACTTGTTTTTAAATGTTTGCAATGTGAAATTGTGCACTTCACAAAACAAAAATATGTACTACTATATAACTGTAGTACCATGAGTGACGATCAGAATCTGTGCAGATAAATGGATGTACCGATACAAAATATGAGGGTGATTGAAAGGGAAGCCTTAGAAGTTCAACAAAATTTCGGAAAGTTGTGCTCTGGGGTTGGTAGGTGGCAGTAGTGTTCCTTGGGGTTCAGAACGACAGACAGAAGACAGCACCATCCACAACAATATGGCTGCTTCCCTGTCAACATGCACTGCAAATGAGCAAGACTGCGATGCATTGTTTCTGTAGTGTGGTATCAAAATTCATAACAGAAAGACAGTGCAGTATGATGGTTTGCGTTTGTCATTGCACCAAGGGTATGAGTGGTGTAGGACATTTGAAAGCAGTCTAATTTCTGTTAAGGATGCCCCAAGACCAGTGCAGGCCCACTGTGTAGTAACGGACGAGAACACTGGGTTAGAGGAGCAGCTTGCAAAAGATAATAGACGCCAGACTTTGAACAAAATAGCTACAAGTTTGAAGATTAATATTGGTTCAGCACAGAATATTGTTCACAATGTACTGCAGTTCGATAAGATGTTTTGGAGTTGGATACCATGTCAGCTGACTGTCGAATCAAAAGAGCATCACGTCAGTGCCTGTGAAGGTGCATTTCTGAGAAAAATTGTTACAATCAATGAGACTTGGGTCCACTTTCACCAATGAGAAATGAAAAATTCAAGTGACGAATGGCAACACACCTCATTTCCTAAACCAAAAATATCAACACTCAGGTGTTTTCTGGAAAAGTCATGCTCATTCTCTACTGGAATGCAAATGGAATAATTCTGGAGCATTATGTAGGTTGTGGAGTGATGGTAACTAGAACTACTTATTCAGAAATGCTGAGATGATGAGGACTCTTGACTTTAAGAATACTGCTACAGCAAGACAATGCCAAATTGCACACAGTCCTTAAGAGATTGAGATTATTCAGGAAATTAAATTTGAATGACTGATACATCTCCTTCATTCACCAGACCACACTCCTAGTGAATCACCTGTTAAATGCATACTCACAAGCAATGGTACATAAGCATTTCAGAAGTGAAATTTGTGGAATACATGCATTCAGCATCAGGGAGACTACATTGAAAAAGGACATGCAAGTGTTTTGTCCACTGTTCCAATTAAAAATATTACTACACTTTTAAGATTTTCATTTGAATCACCCTCTTAGAACAATGACAGAGTCTCAATCATATGTAAAGTAGGTTGAAAGAATGAGGTTCATTGGCAGATAATGAGGGAAATGCAGTCAGTCTATGAATGACGCTGCATACATTGTGTGGGAACTGTGACAAATAATTAACATATACAGAAAAGGGAAGCATGAATGGTCACAGATTTGTTTGACCTCTGGGAGAGTGCCATGAATATTCAGAAAGTACTTAACTGATAAATGCTTTAATATTGACAAAAACTCCCCTGTGAAAACCTACTTATTATGTTGGTAGAATGAGCTTCAAGTGATAAATCTAGGAATATACTACAACCCACTATGTACTATTTCCACAGCAGTCACAAAGATGAGGTTAGACTAATTCAGTGTGTAAACAGGATTTAAACAATCATTCTTCCCACTATACATATGTGAATGGAATGCACGAAAACTGCAACAACGTGCAGTGGAAAATATCTTCTGCCATCCACTGCACAGTGGTTTGCACACCATAAAAGTAACTGTAGAATGAATAAAACTGTAGATCAACTACCTTCCTGTCCCACTCTCTTCTTGACCACAACCGTCTTTTATGTCATTAAGCTCTTGTAACTGCAGTCTGATTTCTGAAGTCATAAATAACTTTTCACTCACTGCATGTCACACCCACTACCTTGGAAATTTCAATAAGGGTTGTAAAGACAATATTATTAAAAGCTTTCTCTGAATCTACAAATGTTTGGAACACATGTTTGCCTTTCTTCAAGCCCTTCTAGGGTAAGTGGTTAGTTTGGTATTGTTGTTCCAGAACTGACACTATTGCTCTCCAAGATATAGTTGTAATGCTTTTTCCATGTAAGAAATTCATTCTTTATTTTGTAGCCATAGCTTATCAGGCTCACAGTTCAGTATTATTCACGTGTCAGCACCTACCTACTTTGAAACTGGAATTTTTACATGCTTCCTGACGTACAAGGATATTTTGCCCATCTCATATCCGGCACTTGAGGATCAATAATTCTTTCGTTGCTGAATCTCCCACTGATGTCCGTACTTCAGATGTAGTGTCACCTACTCAATGGACATTATTTCCTCTTAGGTTTTTCAGTGCTCCATCATACTCCCTTTGCATTATCATATCTCTCATCTCATCTTCACCTACTATTTCTATTGCTGTAATATTGTCCTCAAGTTTGTTTCCCTTTATACAAATTCTCTATATTTTCTTTCCACCTTTCAGCTTCCCCTTCTTTGTTTGGTACTGGCCAGCCATCAGAGCTCTAGATATTCCTTCAGCTGCTTCTCTTTTCTCCAATGACCTCTAATTTTCCCCATAGAAGAAACTCATCTTTATCCAAATTATGCATGGCTCTAAGGCCTAGGCCTAGCCATTGTCTTGCAGCCATTTGTGCTTACCCATTTCACAATTTGTCAATTTTATTTTCCAGATATCTGTATTCACTTCTGACTGCCTCATTTGCTTCATATTTTATATTTTCTCCTTTCGTTAATCAAATCTCTCTCTTTTTTTTTACATGTGTGACATTCTGCTGCTTTCCCTATTTTATCTCTCAAACCTAACTCTTCATCATTTACTGTATTAATTTCCCTGGTTTAGTTCAATGTTGCCTAACACTCCTTCAAACTCTCAAAGATCTCTGGTTTATACAATGTATCCAAGTCCCACCTACTGAATTTCGTACTTTCCCCCACATGAGACACATGAAACTAGTACCTTTTGTCTGCTTACATAATCCCTGTAACACCAAAGATACATTTGCTAACAGCTTACTCACTTTCTGTGAGGGTTTATGATCCACAAGAGTAAACTGCAGCACTGGGAGTGGGCAGGTACAGTTTGCCTAATGTCTGCAGTGGAAGGACAGCAAAGCAACGTCAAGATGCTTTAAGTGTGCATTTTAGTTCATTTATTCTCATTCTAATTACATTCAGCAGATGCTATTTTATAGTCAACAGAATATTAGCGCCATGTAGCACAAAAATACTCTTTCCACTGCTTTGTTGCACAAGTTTAACATGTGTGCTATACATTACACTGGATTTGTATCTTGTAGAAATGTTTATTTAACTGCAAACATTCTGCAGTAATTCTTTATCAGTTTTGGAACATTTTGATATTTTTGACTGTTAAAATGTGAATTAGCTATAACAACAACAACACCAACAACAAAGGGATAATGACTTTATTGATGGAAAAATAAGTAAATATTTATCCTTAGTGACAAGAGATAAGATGTCATGAGCTGGAGAAGCCATTTGACTTTGATGAAAATCTACAAAAGCCTGACAAAATGTCAAGCGATGATGAGACTTTTGTCCAACCTACTGACCTAAGATCTGTAATTTTTGTTGTAACTGCAACCGAGACAGACACGGGGTTGAAATGACGGAAAGTGCAGCGGAATACCTGAAGAGGACACGACTATTTTACCTACAGAATATTTTATCAACAGGCTGCCCTATCATTAAGTCATGCAGTAGACCTGAATGCTCACTGGAAAAGTGTTGGCTCTAATTTCCCCTTGCTTTCAGAAACTTGCAGTATCAGAATGCCAAGGGAATGCAGGCTGATTTTACAAGACCACATCATTCAATCATGCTGACTGCTGTTCCTGCAACTACTTGATGGCACTGTCCTCAATCAGCAACCCACCTAAGTCACACAGCCTAGGCAAGGACCATGGTTAGTGGCATGGGGGACCTTCAGTGACCACTGTAGCAGAACATAATTAATGATTTCTCATGAAGAGACAAATTCTGGTCATATGGTAATGACAACAGTGGCAACATAGTTAGCACACATGCATTAATGGATTACACAGAAATGATATTTGAGGGTATAGTCCAGTCACCAAAGGAAAAATAGGGGAAAATTTGTGCACTCACAAAATTTCCTACAATGCTAGAAGAGTGTGTTTATAAACAGCATCTATACTAAAAATTCCCACCAGTGATGGTGGGGGGTACTGAAAAGTTTACTTTCCTATATTCTTCTTACATAACTCTACTTCTAGTGAACATACTTTCCAAAAAAACCCTACATTAAATTTGCTAAAAACAAATGTCCTTTTCATTTTTGTCTAGGATTAACAGTTTCCACATAGTGGGGGATGGAAAAGTTCCAGATAATTGATGTTAGTAAGGTATTTTATTTATTTTCAGCAGAATCACTTTATGAAACAGCCGTAACTGTTTTCAGACTTGAAAGGCCATCTTCAGATGCCGCAAAGGATGACAAAAAAATCTTAAACTAAGACCTGAAACAGGTGCAATTATCTTCAGTTGATTTACTCGTGAACTCAGTACAATGTTCTGATGGTAAAAAATTAATGTTTATCTCTAAATGAAGTGGATTTTGGAACAAATATTTACAATGTGCCATCAAAGTGCAGTGGAGCATATTAACCCCTTCACTGCTAGATATGTGCCCTCTGCATTCCGTGCAAAGACAATATTTGTTTTGGCTGTACTGCTCGCCAGATGCTGATGCCTGATGCCCGTGCTGAGAGACGGCATTCTGGCTGATATGAAATTCTTATGCCATCTTTCAAAAAAAAAAAAAAAAAAAAAAACGACTTTTGTACATCTCACAGTCTGACATCTTCACTCCATGAAGACGTGTGTTCCTTTTCATTTTCTATCATACTTACTGTGCTGCAACAAATTCACAGAATATTAAAGCATTCACAGATGTAAAAATACATGGCATAAGCTTTCTTGCACAACTGGTTTTAGCTCATACATTGTAGTGAATGAAATGCAGATAAGATACTGAGATCTTATTTAAAACTCAGTGGAGAGCTGTATATCTTTTTGTTACCTAGTTATCAAGTTTTATACCCAGAAGACTGTCGCACACGATGTGCCCACTCGTGTCCTCTTACATCGTGAATCGTGTGGTCCTAATAGACATCTTGTCTCAAATGATTTCAGATATTATTGAAACAAGGTTTTTGCAAATGATATCGCACAATGAGGCACATTGTTGTACAATAAATAATTTTAACACTCTTATTTTCTGAGATACAGAAGTAGCTCAACCACAACAGTGAGGCAAGAGCAGTGTAGGAGACATTCAGAGATCCACAGCACTGTAGGAGAACCTGAGTGGTGTACGTACACACATCCATCGGAACTAGGAAATGACATTGCAGGATGTGTATATGTGCCGACAGCAGTGAAAAGGTTAATGGAAATATATCGTGTTCAGGGGGTTTAACAGGGTGGAGGCAGAGAAGTGGGAAGGCGGTAGTGTGAGAAGAAGTATGCTGCCGGACTGTGAGCATGCAGTTCACACATTTGCAGGCCTTCAGATTTAAGGTCAAGCACGTGATTCCCTAGTCTAGGTACCCAACTACATCACAAGAATCAAGTACAGGTCGTCTCACTGAGCTGTATCTACACTCCACAGCTATCCCTACAAATCACCAGTGACACTGTGCAGAGGTGTCCAGGATTATTTAATTTCCACAAAGTTCATTGGCACTACACAGTACACACGAATGAGTTTGTCAATAGCAGCACAAAAAATGCTACTCTCAGGATCCACGTAAATTGCTGCACACTGTTCTGTTGATTCTCCTTCATCCTGTGCAGCACGTGCTGCTCTTTTAAGTTTACATACTTTCCCAGCATTTCCTGTCCTGTTCTCTTAAGCATAATTGCTGGTACTCACAGAATGAGCTGAAAACAGTAATCTGCTGTAATGTGTTGTTGGAATTATGTCAACATACATTAAGTTCTACATCACCTGGGTGACCTGATGCAGGAAAGAATTTCAACTTCTGGACCTCGTCATTTGGTCAGAAAGTTAAGGCCAGTGTGATGCATTCGACACCCCTCACACTGCAGAAAGTATTCCAGGCAGTGAAAGGAGCCACAAAATTGACACTGTCTAATAAGTATAGATGGCACATTACACTTTGTGCAGGTTCTTTAGTGTGGTAGACAGTTGACAGCTACAGCTGTCGGGCATTTATACACGACAACTCACTTAACAATTGCAAACAAGTACTTACTTGGTAAACTGAAAATAGCCCCAGTATACAAGCGTAATCTCTGTCAAGTTATTTCGCCTATGCACAAAGGGGAATGGAGAGGAAATTCTGGGGGGTATAGTCTGTCTGTAAACATACAACAGCAACACTTTTAATGTGGGAAGTCGCATTTCCTGGAAGAATATTGCAGCTGCCATACAGGATGACTGATAATCAATTACCCTTTGACAGGACAGAGCAGTGTGCAGAGATTTATATAGATTTTGCCTATATGCGGGCCTACGGAACAGGGAACTGCACAACCCCAATATGGACACCTGCCTCCCCTTGCACTGATACATCCTGTTACACCCACAGAACACAATTTTTCTCTGAATATGACTTCACTGCACTGGTACACACATTTAATATTTGTTCCTAAACCACTTCATTTAATAGTTACATCTTTTATACCCCTGAAATGCTATTTTTAATAATTTGCCATTTTTACAATGCCTGCAATGCAGGCAGTAGTAATCCTAGGGAGTACCTTATTGTAGAATATTTAATGTAATTTAATTGTGTACTGGGAATTGTATCTGCCAGATATTGTGGTTTTTGATGTGTTTGAGAAAAAACATATAAAGTTACCTTTAAACTCCCACCACCACCACCACCACCACCACCACCACCACCACCACCACCACTGCACAGTACAGCACAGCACAACACAGCACACAGCAGCGGTGGGGATTCTTAGTATGTTGTCCATGACACTCCTACCTGTCACTGTACAAATATTTGTGACTACCTGATTTTTCCCCTATTTTTGGTCTTTGTTAAATGGGTAGAAAAGGAAAGCAGAAATGCACTGGTGCATTTCCCAGTGTTCCTTTTCGAAGGAAGGTGATGAACTGCCAAACTTCTCACACCACTGCAAAAATGAGTGATTCAGTTATTTGTGTCAGTGGCATTTAGAAACAATTAAAAATCCCTAAACCTGAGAAGTGATTTGGGCCCAAAATGAATCTCCATTATTCTATACACAACATACAGCAGAGATTGCTCCCATGTTAATTCTAATATGGTATATTGTTGATCTCTCAAGGAAAAAACTGTGGCCAGTGGCTGGAAAGAAGTTTACCCACCTAGGAGGAGGCTACCAAAAGTGAACCGCTAACCTAATTTCATGTCAATGATTCCCATCCATTACAGAATACTAGAATATATAGGGTGTATCAAAAAGATTCATCTGCTTTGGCATGCCTATATTTCTGAAACTAATAAACAAATACAATGAGTTGTTTTTTGATGAACAGAAAACTTAAAATGTTTTCTCATATCTTTTTATAGGTCTTCAATATGCCCCCCTTGAGATTCATGTCATATGTCAATGCAGTATTCAAACCGTTCCCACACTGCAGTGAGCATGTCTTGGGTTACAGCTTCAACAGCTGCTATTATGGGACATCTCAGTTCACTCATTGTTGTTGGTAAGGGAGGAACATAAACAGAGTCTTTATAACCCCCCCCCCCCCCCCCAAGAAATAATCACATTTGGTCAGGTCCAGTGAACTTGGAGGCCAGTAATATAAGGCCGAATCATTTGGTCCAGTGCAACCAATCCATCATTGAATAATCCTTTGATTGAAAAATTCCCTCAGTTCCAGTTGCCAGCATGGCGAAGCCCCATCCTGTAGGTAAATGAAGCCATGTAAACCAGTCTCCAACTGTGGGAAAAAAAGAAAAAAAAAATTTCTGAAGCATATCGAGATATGTGCTACCTGTAACAGTGTTCTCAGCAAAGAAAACTGGACCAGACACCTTTTCATTCCACACCCGATATTCTCCCATAACGATGGTTAACCTTCCCATTTACATTAAATGTTGCCCCATCACTGAACACTAGACATGGAAGGAAACTATCATCCTCCATCTTGCCAAGAATGAAATTACAGAATGTTTTTGTTTTCGCCTTCACAAAGAGCTTGCAGTAGCTGAATTTTGTACTGTTTCATGTGTAAGCGTCCTTGCAACACAAGCCAGATGGACATTGAGGGCATGTTGAACTGTCGAGCTACATGGTGAACACATTTTTGCCGACTCTTTGTGAAACTGTGGCAGATGCATTCAATGGCCATGTCAGACACTTGGGGCTGGCCCAGGGATTCGCCTTTGCACAAACAACCTGTTTCTCAGAATTGTTCATGCCATCATCTAATGCTCTGTGCTGTAGGAGGATCCACACCATACCTAGTATGAAAGCCATGCTAAACAGTTATTACATACTGCCACTGCACACCATTTTTACTAGAACTTAAGTGGATGCACAGTGCTGCTACCTAGTGGGAGCCATGCAAAACTCAAGAGTTTTATTTTTCCAACAGTGTGTTATTCATGGACACATCTCAAATAACATAATAGCTGTGATTTTTTTTTTTTTTACTCAGTTGGTACTTCTTGAAATACCCTGTATTCTGAAATCAAACACAATGAAGTGTATCAACCAGAATTATGTCCTAGGTTCTAACTGGTATGGACTGCAAAAACAGCAATCACACAAAAATAAAACTTTGCTTTTTTCACACAAAAAGCCAGAGTTTGAGGCACTGACGTGGATACAGTATTCCTTGACTCCAGCAAGACACTCGACTCTATACAACACCAATGAATTTTACCAAAATCATGGCTGGTTGAGTTAAGAACAAAATTGTTACTACATTGAGTACTTCTCAGTAAGGATGATGCAGGGAATTACCACTCATGGACAGCCATCGACATATGTAGGAGCAATTTCGTGCTTGCACCCTGGAAGTAGGTTGAGACTCTACATTTTTACATTGTATATGGTGGTTATAATTAAACTTCCGCTACCTGAGGGGATCCCCATGAAAAATGGTTGATTGTACAACAAAAATTTTGTGTAAGAGAAATAACGCACGTCACGATACACAACCAGCAACACAAAACCTGCAGTGCTCAGTCTCAACGCTATTCCTATAATGTTGGGTACCCATACAGTCAATAGTTTCCTGTCTACAGAGGCTCAATTAGTGGAATTTTAATTAGCAGATAACTGAGTCAATGGCATTTCTGGGGGAGGGGGCAGCACTCTGCTGAGATGCAGGCACCTGTCCAGAGACATTCCCTCCCTCCTCGCCCCCCCCCTCCCCACCGCAACCCGGAAAAAAAAGAAAACCACAGAGAGAGAGAGAGAGAGAGAGAGAGAGAGAGAGAGAGAGAGAGAGAGTGAGGGAGAAGGGGGGGAGGGCACGGGGAGTGGAGAGAGAGGTTCCTGGCTATTACTGATCATCAGATGGGTACGTATTTGCTCACATGGAGCTAATCAGTAATCAAGGCTGTATACTCCACCTGTGGCTGCCTCTAACATAGGTGGCAGTGGTTTGTCACATTGGCTTGTTGCTCAGCCCAGTAGTTCAGATATTCTTCGTACATCCATATTTAAACTGGATGAAGGTGGGGCACAGCTGGTATAATTTTTATTAAAAATGAAATTCCTCCAGCTGTACGTAAGACTTTATATTGGCTACTAGCTTCAGTGTTGCATCAACATCATCTTAAGGCCCTATGTAACAACACCATACATGTAGTCTCTGAGCTAGTGTACAAAATAATAATATATTATAAATGTATTATATACAGGAGGAATTCATTAAAAGTAGTTACATTTAATTCATTTTCACTAAGATGCAATTTACCTTGACATTAACAATTTTTATGGTACAAATGATGTTAAATATGCACAGTTATTTCTGTTACAGATCAATACCAGACATTAGAATAAAAATGGGGGTGTATGTAAGTCTGGGTGACGTGCCATTACTCTTAGAGAGAATAATATAGGCATAAAACAGTACTAAGATTGTGTTAAAAGCAAATAAGAATACCCTAAAACTCTTCTTTGTGTGCATAGTTTAACTAACAGGAAGGAAAATACGCATTGCCAATCTGACATATGTAAGGTATGATTCCATTGAAACTTCTTGACAGATTAAAGCTGTGTGCCGGACCGAGACTTGAAATCGGGACCTTTGCCTTTCGCAGGCAAGTGCTCTTGCACTTGTCTGCAGAAGGCAAACGTCCCGAGTTCGAGTCTTGGTCCGGCACACAGCTTTAATCTGCCAGGAAATTTCATATCAGCGCACACTCCACTGCAGAGTGAAAATCTCATTCTGGGTTTGATTCCACTGTTTATAAATAGTGAATAGTGGGAAAGGTGGAAAGGATTTAAGTTTGCATAACACTGTATCATCACCACTATAAAGTAACAAAGTGGAACAGGTTACTGAAACATCATCATTCATAACAATACGAAACACAAGTGAGGAGGAACTGGAAGAATGGTTTGGAACCCAGTTAATATATTAAAAGGTATTCAGTGGTGTAAAATAAATGCATATGAGTCAATTAATTAATCTACTCATTCCAACAAGAGAAACATAAGCTAACATGCCACCAAAACGTACCGTTTCAATGTCGGTGCCTCACTAAGGCCATGACCCAGGTCTAAGGTAATCTAATGTAAAAGAACAGTGAAGTACATAACAATGCTCCAAATAGAAGTAAACAGGGTGTTGTCAATCAAAGCAGCTCGTCACATATCTAAAATACTTTTAGTTCCTCTAATAACTAATTACTGAAGAAGAGTACAGCGTAAGGTACGCAAAGTATAACTCTCATATTGTTATACATAATCCAGTCAAGAGTTGACATAAGTTAACAACAATCATTGAAATACCTTGTCACCCACTTACTTGGATGACCAAAGTCTAACATTCATATCATCACTACACCATAATACTCAATTATTTCACCTATCCATATAAACCCGTTCTTGTATAAAATTACTAGTTTAAATATATTGACTATTCACTTATTTATGAACAAAATGTAACTACTTTTAATGAATTCATCATATTTATAATATGTTTATAATATATTTATTTTGTACACTAGCTCACACTACTGATGTCTGAAATTGTTAGTTTTATGCATGCTGCTGTTATATAGTGCCTGAAGATAGCGTTGGTGCAATGTCGAAACTAGTAGCCCAATAAATATAAAATCTTAAACACAGCTGGAGGAGTTTCATTTTTAATAAAACTGGATAGATATTGGTAAAGGTTCATGATTTTGACTGCTGCCAACCACAGAAATTTAATAGCAGACTGAATTTAAATTCATTTTTGTATGAAATTCTGGTTCTTCCTAATCACAGTGTTAAATGCTTGAACTATGTATGAGGGTCACTCCAAAAGAAAGGCACACTATTTTTTTTTTAAAACCCATCTTATATTCTACATGTTTGAAAGTTTTACAGTGTGTAGATACATCCTTTAGGAACAATATTTTCATTTCTCCACATAATTTCCACTCCTCTCAACTGCCTTATGCCATCTTGGAATCAGCGCTTCTGGACCAACCTGTTGGCTCCACTGTTTGGCGGTGTGCGCAAGGCACAAGGAAATCATCATCATCATCATCATCATCATCATCATCATCATCAAACATTGTTCCATGAAGAGAGTCTTTCAGTTTCTCAAAGAGATGACAGTCACATGGAGCCAGGTCAGACTGTAAGGAGGGTGTTCAGTGTTATCCATCCGAGTTTTGTGATCTTCCATGGTTCTTTGACTAACATGTGGCCGTGCATTGTCATGCAACAGCAAAGCAGCCTGCTTTTGCCAATGTGGTCAAACACGACTCTGTCGAGCTTGAAGTTTCTTCAGTGTCATTACATATGCATCAGAATTTATGGTGGTTCCACTTGGGATGATGCCCACAGGCAAGAGTCTTTCAGAATCGAAAAACACCGTAGCCATTACTTTTCCAGCAGAAGGTGAGGTTTTGAATTCCCCCCCCCCCCTCTCCTTTGTTGAATTTGCATGATGCCCCTCCATTGATTGCCTCTTCATCTCTGATGAAAAATGACAGGGCCATGTTTCATCACCCATCACAATTCTTCCAAAAAATTCATCTCCACCATTCTTGTACTGTTCCAAAAGTTCTCTGCATACCTTTTTATTGTTTCTTTGTGAGCCACTGTCAACATCCTGGGAACCCACCTAGCTCAAACCTTTTTTAACGCCAACACTTTCAGTATTCTGCAAACACTTCCTTCCTCTATCCCAAGGTAGCGTGACAATTCGTTCACTGTGATGCATCTGTCAGCAGTCACCATTTCGTTAACTCTCTGCACATTGTCTTGAGAGTGTGCAGTATGAGGCCTGCCACTGCAGGGACAATCCTAAATACTGCCGTGCCTGCTTTCATCATGTAACCTGCTTGTCCATTGACTAACTGTACTGCGATCGACAGCAGCATCTCCATACACCTTTTTCAACCTCTTGTGGATGTTTCCCACTGTCTCGTTTTCACAGCACAAGAATTCTATGACAGTATGTTGCTTCTGACGAACATCAAGTGTAGCAGCCATCTAGAAGACATGCTGTGACGGCACCACTCACGGGAACAGGTTGAACTAAGTTTGGAATCAAGTGGGAAGGATGTATCTACACACTGTAAAACTTTCACACATGCAGAATGAAAATTGTAATTTTATGAAAATGTTGTGCATTTCTTTTGGAGTAACCCTCATACTTTTCTATTTTGGATACCACTGTACATTTTCATTTCAATGTTTGCAGGTTTTGCTACCACTAATGAATACGGGAGTCAGCTGAGTTATCAATGTCTTAACAGGGTTAAGGGTCTCTGGAAAGCGCTATCTTTACAACGTTAAAACAGCACTTATTTAACATGGTTAATCAGAAAGTATTTGACCTAGCAAGTTGAAATTTTGGTAGGTTATCTATTGGAGTATTGGCTACGGCTTAACAGAGTAATTTTTAAAAGTTTCAGTTCAGTTGTTAGAGATTAATTTCTTCCATTTGAATGAAATTTCTCTACTTTTTTGCCATTTTTTGTTTATAAAGAAATATAAAGGTTTCTGGAAAGAGACTGTGTTAAGTTATGTGGAAGGGACTGTATTACATTTGCTGAAGATCTGAAGCAAAATGGCTTGGCAGATCTTGAGAAAACATGGAACATATATGAAAAAATAAAACTTTTAGGAATTGAGCAACAAAGTTTGGATCACCTTTTTAGTGCATTCCAGATTCATAAGATGGATTACCTTTTCTTCTACAAACTCCTCTAGCAGCTCTCTCTCTGTTCTATTGCTTGTTTTTTTTAGGCTATTTCCTGGCAGTAGCCTGAAGATGTAACATACCTAAGGCAAGCATCATTCATACCATGTTGAAACCTACCTTCATTCCTATGTTTTGAAATACTTTGCACCTTACAATGTTGCCATCATTGAAAGTAGCAACAGCATCACACACACCAAAGTGAACTGTTTCCTTTTCTCACAAATACAGTCTTGTGAATTCTTGGCTATGCATTTGTATTTGTATTTCTTTATTGGTCCTGCAAATCATGTTTAGGTACATATTTTGCACGAACGATGTAGGACAAGTCAGGTTGGTACAGTATATACAACATCATACACATTGTTATTTTGAAAGGAAAAATAATTTAAAATTATTCAATACATGTTGAATATTGATGACAAATTCAATATAATTAAATAAAATGATAGACTATTTGAGCAGTTAGACTACACTTTTCTGATACTCTAAAAACTCAGAAACAGAATAGAAGCAGTGGTCAAGTAGTGGTCAAGCAAGTACTCTTTCTGTTTCACTTTAAACTTTTGTAAATTTTGCATCTGTTGCAAATAGGATGGCATGTGATTGTGCAACAGTATGCCAGTATGATACACTCCTCTCTCACAAATGTTTGTACTTACTGTATTGACATGAAAGTAATGCTTCCACCTAGTATCACGAGGCTGTTAATCACTGTTATACTTGAAGATATTTCCATCTTTTAAAATACTTCCTTTTGTGAAATTTAATATTTCATACATATATAAGCAAGGAAGAGGCAATATATTGAGATTTTTAAATATTGGTCTACAGGAGCCTCTGTACTTAGCATGGCTTATTATTCTAACGATCTTTTTCTGTAGCCTAAATGTTTTGTTTGTACCCACGGAGTTCCCCCAAAAGATAATGCTGTACATCAGCAGTGACTGAATACTGCCATGGTACATTGTGATCACAGATGCACAGCTTGTATTTTGTGTAAGGATTCTTACTGGGTACGCAAGTGTGTTTTGCTTTTTATTTACATGGTTAAGATGTGTCTCCCATTTTAGGTTTTGCTGAATATGTATACCTAAAAATTTTGTATCACTCACCGATTATACAATTTTTCCATCGATTTTAAAAATTGGTCTTGCAGGATGTAGTTTCTGAGAATTGCGGAAATTGACTGTCACTGTTTTTTCATTATTTATTATTAGCTTGTTTGTTCTGAACCATTGTGTCAAATTTTGTATTATACCTGTAGCTGTTTTTTGTAGGCTTTCCTCATCACATTATTTGATTAGGATATTTGTGTCATCTGCAAAAAGTACTGTTGTCCCTTTAGTTATATTTCTGACAAATCATTAACATAAAGAATGAAAAGAATTTGCCCAAGGACTGATCCTTAAGGAACTCCATATGTATAGTTTTGTGCATTACTGTAAAAATTACAGTTTTTTTGTGTTTTTATGTCTTTGTATTTTATCTGAGTGATCTGTTGACGGTCATGAAGGTAGGAATGTATCCACTTGTTTGGCAGGCCTCATATTCCATAGTTACCTAGCTTCTGCAACAGAGTTTTATGATCAATTACATCGAAGGCTTTACTAAGGTCAAGAAATATTCCAGACACATGTTGCTTATTATCTACTGCAATTAGAATTTCATTTAAGAAGGTATAAATAGCTGACTGTGTTGATCTTCCAGTTCAGAATCCGTGTTGTGCATCACTTATTATGTTTTCTTTATTTAGAAAGGCTGTCAGACTTCTAAGAAATAGCTTTTCAAGAATTTTACCAAAGCCTGACAATACTGATACAGGTCTATAGTTTGCAGCTTCATGTTTGTCCCCTTTCTTGTTCAGTGGTGTCACTTTTGCCATTTTCAGATTTTTCGGGAATACACCACTCACAAATGATGAATTGAAAATATCCGTTAATGGTTTTATGATAGATGTTACACTTGCTTTGATGATATTACCTGATGTTTCATCAGTACCTGCTGAATACTTATTGGGTAACCTTTTTATGATGACAGGTAATTCCTCAGGTGTTGTTGGAGACATGAATAGGGTTCTTGTAAGAATTTTTGTATCTAACTGGAGTGTATTGCTGTCTGATTGTGAGTTGTATTGTTTGGTAATCAGGTGGTGTGCTACATTATAAAAGTAGTTGTTAAATTTATTAGCCACTACTGTGGGGTTGATTATTTTATTGTTGTTTTCATGACATTCTATATTTTTGGGTGCTAATGATGTAGTACCTGTTTCTCTTTTTATGATACTCCAGGTGTCTTTAGTCTTATTCCTGGAATTTTTTATTTGTTTGTTATTTTCAATTTTCTTCGTTTTTGTCATAACCTGTCTAAGTATTTGTTTATATTGTTCAAAGTAATTTATAAATACAGGATTTGTGGTTTGGTATGAGTATTGATATAAGTTCCTTTTGTTCTGGTATGATATTTTTATTCCTGTTGTGAACCCTTCATTTGGTTTGTACACAGAATTTATAAGTGATGTTTGTTTAGGAAAGGCTATTTCAAAAAAATATTTGTATGTGGCCATAGACTTATCAAACTTGTCATTTGTGTTGTTTGAACTGTAAACATCAGTCCATATTTCTCTTCTCAAGAGAGAACAAAAGTAATCTATGTTTTCATTATTAAACTTCCTCACAATAGCTCTAGTTTTCTGGGCTTTCATGTTTCCTGGAATAGAGATTGTTAGTATTTGGGCATTGTGATCACTAAAACCAGTGTTTGCAGTCTGTGCGTTGCAGAAATATTTATCTGTATTTACAAACACCTGATCTATGGTTGTTGCAGAAGTAGTGGTAATACGAGTTGAGTTGGTTATAGTTGGTTTTAGGTTAAAGGACTTCAGTATGTCATTGACTTCTTCTTTAAATTTACAACATTGAAATCTCCAAAAATGATAATATTTTTTAACAGTGTTGAAGTCCTCTAACAGCTCTTCCATATTATTATAAAAAGCTTTTTTATCACCATCTGGTGACCTATATACACAGATGATTACAGAATTGCTAGTTGGCAGTTCTACTATAGAGAGTTCTATGTCTCTTTCTTTAGATAAGTTGTCAAATTTGGTTGTGTTAGTGAAGTCTATATCTTCTCGAACATATATGCAGCTACCACCATGCCTGTGTACTTCTCTACAAAATGTGGCAGCTAATTTAAACTGAGGTAGGTGTGCTAGTTCTATCATGTCTTTATTTAGCCAGTGCTCAGTAAAGCATAAAACAGAAATATCACTCATATCATTTAACAAGATATGTATTTCATTCATTTTATTGGAAAGAGACTGAACATTCTGATGGAACAATTTAAAGTATGAAACAGGGACTATATTGTGTCTTGCTAGACCACTTACCTCTTTTTTACATCTACTATTGTTAGCTGTAAAAAATCCTCCTTGATTTGAGGTGTGGGTGGTGTCTTCTTGCTAGCTAGTTCCCTGGATTCTGGGCCCTGCCTTTCATGTACTGTGGTGCTTCTAATGGTAATCCACTTGTCAAGTAGCATTTGTTTCATTTTAGGCACTTCTACTGCACTGGTTTTCACATTGTATTTATTTTGGTGAAACATTGATTTCTTCGGGTAGACTGGTTGATTCAGGGATACATGCATCTGGTTTGTACGATTGTTAATTTTAATTAACATAGACAGTCTATTGCATACTTGCTCCTTCCCCTGTCTGTTCAAGTGGAATCTGTGACGTGTGAATTTATCACGAGACAGTCATTCCATTTCAAAGTTTATGGATATCCTACTTTTGTTGCAAAATTTTGAGCAGTTCACTGTTTGAACTAAGTGATGATTAAACATGTCAATTTTTTTGGTTATATGTTCTTTGTCAAATCTTTTGGGAACTGGATGCAAAATGATGTTTGTCTTGTTACTGAGTTGGAGAACACTTGATAACACATGTTGTTGTAGGAGTCTCCAGTATCGTACAACCCTACCATTAATGTAAGAGTATCACTTGCGTTCAAGTCTTCTGCTAATTTGTCAATTCGATTAAAAACTTCACGGATAGGAGCATTTGGTTCAATAAAACTTTGAATGTCATATTGTGTGTCTAGTTTTGTCTCCAGAATGTTTCTGCAGTACCTGTCTTGGCCGTCACTCACTAATAAAACTTTCAGATTCCGTAATGCATTCCTTAACTCTTAACTTTGTTTCATATGTTCAGGTGCTTTATCTTCTGGAACACTATTGTAATCGTTCATTACAGTTTCGTTTTCGCTGATTGCCGTGTAAACACTGACTTCAGTTACACTTACACATTGCATTGGCTCTTTACCAGCTGACATCAGAACAGTTTCTTTATCTGAAGCTGCACTTGTTTAGACGCACTTTTTCTGGATACCGTTGGCATTGTAGATACATTATAACACGAGTGCATTTTTAGTTGCGATTTTAAATTGTGTGTGTTCGACGCGCTTTTTACGGTACACCACTTTTCACTGCTTACATATTTGATTAGTTCTTGTTCTAGCTCACTGATTCTCGCTAACAGAACGTTTCTATCCTCTTGCAACACTTCAATTATTTCATATTTTGATGCTGAGTCTGTTACGAGTTTGTGATCACCATGTGGCACCAAAACACAGTTTAATTTATACTTTTATTGGGGTTTTGAGTTTTTCTGTGAGCATACTTTTTCCACAGTTATGGTGCCGCTAAGTCTCTGAAAACAGGTTATATCACCCCTTTACAATATCAGGCAGACTATGTTTATAGGTGTGCACATCACCAATTAGCAATCCCTGGTTGTAGTTGCACCAGCTGTTTTCTCCTTTGATGGGGACTTTCATTGGTTGAAAAAAACCCAAACAGCCATCTCCACTTCAACATTGTGTGTACTTTGCCTAATAGCAAATACATAATAGTTTTGTATTTTGTCAGTTACACTGCCAGTTAACCTTCCCTTCCCATCTGATCCTTTGCCATCACTGAGGTTTTGTTTTTTTGTATGAAGCTTTCAGTCACCAAAGTCTTGATCCCATTTGTTTCTGTATGTGTCCAATACACACAAATTTCCACACTACATCATTGGTGTACCAGTTCAGTCCTTGAAGATGTCTGAAACTTTTAGAATCACTGCCACCAAATTAATTCACATATCACACTTTACCACACGCAACAAAACATTGAAATATGCTAGCAACACATGCCACTTCCATTCCTCCACTACTGCCACTATAGTTAGCTGCAAAATTATTTCAAGTGTACCTTTGTTTTTTGAGGACATCTACAATTTTTAGATATTACTGCTAAGTGCTATTTGGAAGACTCATTGTGCCTCAGGAAACTGCACCGACTGTAGCACCCTATGGATTGTATGCAAGGCATAGACACATTAATGTTGCATTCATAGATTTTGCTACCATTTTCGTAATTTTGAGCTATTGAAACACTGTTCCAGAAAGTTGTCATGTATGATCACTTACCACACTTCAATTCCATTTCACTGGCAAGTCCTACATGATTTTTTTACAATGTGTTCCAGACCAACTTCACTACACTGAGTACATCTTACACAGTTTGCAAAAATTAAGTTGAGAACTGACATATCAAATCTTTCAGTCACATCTGATTTTCCCATAAAATATTCATACTTTTCACTAACTGAACCTAGCTCCTCTTCCAAGTACTTACTTTTCCACTTTCACTGCAATGGGCAGTTGAAGCAAGATAGTTAGGTTCACACACTTCATTATCATATTTATTGTTTATGGTAATAACATCTACCATTGGCTTTCCTACATTTCTTATTTTCTTAAAAGCCTTCAGAGGTTATCTAGCCACTTCAGGTTCACCCATGATTATCCTTCAATAAAATAGAGACTTCAACGAACAGAATTCACTATGAATATTTTCAGGGTTACAAAAGAGTAAATAAACATAAAAAAACATGATGATCGAGCGAGTGATATACACTGAACTATTACAGGTTGGCCAGAACACATTTCCTCTCTCATATGCTTTTACATTCATTAGTACAAGATTTGACAGCAGTTTAACAGCATCACAGTGGGTCACACCCATGCAAAAGAAAATTCAAAAATATTTTAAAAATCATTTTAGTCTTCTGAACTGAAGAAACTATGTATGAATTGAAAGTGGAAACTATGTAGATTTTTAAAATGCAAAAAAGTAAAAATTCAACATAACATGTTTTGAACTGAGAGCATGATTTAGCTCCCGCATAGGCAGCATTGTATCACTCGCGATGCTGAGAAGAGAAGGGTATCGCTTGAGCCACCTCCAAATCCCTTCTGATGGAGGAATGCAGGCTGATATTGAGAGGAGCTCAAAATCTTCACAAAATGGCAGCCCAAGGTGTTGGAGATAGCAGTAGGATCCATGATAACATCGTCTGCTACTGTCAGACCAGGAATTAGTGAATGGATGTTGATCCCAGAGAGCCATTGGAGGTTGTCTCACATTACAGAAGATGGAGTGGAACTATTAAAAGACTTAGTGAATGAATCCAGCTAGCTTCTTTGCTATCCTGAGGAATGCAAGGACACTGACCATGCATCTTTTTAAAATATATGCAGTTTACTATCATAGGATGATGGTTAAAAATGTGGAGAGCATGTCCCCATGCGCAAATTGCATCTGAGCATGACTCAGTTCATCAAGAGATTGGGACATGCCGCGGTAAAGAGAAAGTGCGATGTATGTAACATTCTGCAGGTTGGGATAACATCTTTAAGATATTGCATCTGGTCATCATAAATAGGGGAAATGATGTTTGTCGAAGGTTGCCATGAAGGAGTAAAGCCTCCAGTCAGTCTTAGTAAGCTATCATTTGGGTGTTCACATAGATGGGGAGGAGTCAGTAAACATGTAGCACATGGGAAATGGTCACTCAAGTATGCGTAAGAGAGAATGGATCACTCGAGAAGATGGGCAAGCTGGGCAGCACAGAAGAGTGTATTGAAATGGAAATAGGAGTGTGTGGATTTTGAAAGAAAGATGGGTGCTCCTGTATTAAGTCAGAAGAGATTACGGTGATTGAGAAGGTCAGCCATCTCTCAGACAAGTTCTGGCAGAACCCAAAAGGAGACGGTGTGCATTAAAGTCACTGAGCAGCAGAAAGGAGAGAGGTAGCTGCCTAATAAGCTAGAGGAAGTCTGCCCTGTTGATATCAAATGGTGGAGGGATGTGAACTGTACAAAGGGAGAACTTGAAGTAAGGAAGGAAAAGGCGAACTGCAGCAGCTTGTAGGCAGAAAGTCAGGGAGATAGGTTGACTATGAATGTCATCCTGTATGAGCAGCATGGCTCCCCCATGAGATGGAATGCCGACCTTGGGGGGGGGGGGGGGGGGGGGGAAGGTCAAAACAGTCTGTGAAGAAACGCCTTGGAGGATACTCATGATGAGAAAAATATGATGGGGTATCACCTCGGCAGTTGCCAAGTGCCAGCCTTCAGAGACACTCTGCTTCAGGGCATAAAGGCAGGAGGATCCCAATCCACTAGGTCTGCAGGAGCATCGGCATTTTTCTGCTCTTGGCCTGTAGAGTACAGTGCAACAAAATAGCTGGTGTTGTGCACCAGTGACACAGATATCGGACTGACGAGGATATCATGTGGTAACACCGTCAAAGACGATCTTCGAGTCAGTGAAGGAAAGACTGCTTGCCTTTGTTTAACTTCTTTGAATCTTTCTGGTTACCAGACAAAGACGTGGATGTTGGGTAGCTGGAGCAACATAGGAACACATCAAGAGTACTCCTTCTGTCCTTTCCATGCTGCCGGTTGTATAGCTGCGGTATTTGTCCCATGAGGTGAACATTTGATGATGCATTGCACATTTGAAGGATTAGATGGATACCCTACCATACCACTTGGCGATTTCACAACCATGGTGCTAAATTTGAATTTGCATGTCTGCTTGGCCACTTCTTCTGTGGAGTGAGCTGTAGCTAGAACAGTACTGTAGGTGCCATATAGTAGCATACAGGGTTTCTGACTTGCGAACAACTTGCGAGCAACCACGTAAGACACTTTTCCTTCACCCAGACCTCCTGAATCGCCTCCTTATTGAGGTACATGGGACAATTCTGGGAGGATGGGACAATTCTGCAAGGAGGCAGCACATATGCCATTGCAGATAATGCTGCAGGCTGATGGAGGTGGACAATCACCCTTGTGCACATTAGTATGACAAGTTGAACATTTGGCCGGATGCCAAAAAGAACTGCTAGTGTGGTTGAAACTATGACACTGGTAGCAGCGTATAGAGTTCGGAATGTATGGTTGGACTGTGATAAAGGTGAGAAAAAGTGTGTGTGTGTGTGTGTGTGTGTGTGTGTGTGTGTGTGTGTGTGTGTGTGTGTGTGTGTGTGTGTGTGTGGGCGGGGGGTGGGGGGGGTGGGGGGGGGGCGGGGGAGCACTATGGAGGCATCTATCCTTTTCATCATCCATTGGATGGCAGTGACACCCTGATCAGGCAGGTATGTTTGGATTTCAGCCTCCGACACACTGTCAAGCAGCCTAGTGTAAATAAGACCACGGAAAGAATTCAGAGCAGCTTGAAACTAACAGGATGGCTGAGGAGAAGTGAAGAGGCAAGCAGTTTTTGTGCTTGAGAATCAGAAATAGTCTCCAAAGAGGAAAGTGCCACTCCATAAAAGAGAGCAGGACTTCACAGAGCAAGCATTTGCATTAACACCTTTCTAAATAATAAATGGATTTATCAATGCAAAGGACTCACCGTCTACAGTAAGTGAAACCATGAGGAACTGTGGTGCAACTGGGATGGTCTTTGAATCGTTAGATCATTCCACTTAGGCTTTGTAGATGATTGGGAAGATGATTGTCTTATTGCAATAAAATCCTCCATGATTGCCAGCATCTCTGATGATGTACTGCTTCCAACTGTGGGCCCCCCTTCTCAAGGCAGCGCACCTGCCTTAGGTGACTGTTTATGCCTCAGGTCACACCTACTGAACACCTGATGGAGGGACCAGTCGGCAATTTGGGAAGGTAGCTGCTCAGGCAATCACCCCTCCCTGGGCCTTGCCTACACAATGGAGGGGTATGTGTGAACCCAACCTGTAGACCCAAGTCTGGGAAATACACGTTACCCTGTTACCTGCTATGCATCAGATGCATGGGCCAGCCTACAGGAGTACACAGGGAGGAAGAAGGAAAAGAGGAACCTCAAATGCTGAAGTGGAAGGAGGACAGGTGAAGGTGAATGAAGAAAGAAAGAGGAATGAAAACACAGTGGTGAGACTGATCCAATGTGAGCCACCGAAAATGTGGAACATATTCCAAAATATACCCCAAACACGTTCCCCAAGGGAGGGTAAAAATAAGAGCAAGGGGATAGATATGCAGCACAGAAGGGAAAATATGCTGCAAAGGCTGGGGCCCTGTGGAAGCCAAGCACGAACCCACTAAAGAGCTGTGAGCTCCCTGCAAGTTTAAAAAAAAAGTGAAAAATTTATGAAAGGAGCTACAGAAAGCTTCTCACCCACTAGCCACTCTCAGTGCCTGCACCTGCTCGGTGCTAAATATTTCTGGAGTAACTATGACTGCAGGCAAAGCACTGTGCCCTCTCACAGCTGATACAGAACAAATGCTGTCTCTACATAGTTTCTCTGCAGATGTATTACTGCAGAATCAAACTGAATCGTTAAAACTATTTTCCATCACTAAGGATTTAATCTTGTATTTAGCTTATGGTGAAAGTGATTTGATTAATTAGATTTACCTCAATAGTTCTTTCTTGCATACCCGTTTTTAAAGTTGAGCCAAAATACAATGATCCCTGGTGCTTGTGCTAATTGGCAATGAGTGCCAGCGGTATTTCCATAAAAAGCTAATTTAATTTACAGTGATAATCATGCTAACAGACTATTACAGAGCAGTGAATATATAGCTCTGAAAAGACTGAAATTATATTAAATGAATCCTAAACTATCATTAAGAGAATAAAACATAAAATATTGCTGTCACACAGTAGTAGCACTTTTATTAATAAGTGAAATAGCTAATGTAAGCTTACTTTGAATAAGGTTCAGGGTTCATTACATAAAAACAATATTTCAAAGTTAATGCTTTAATAAAGTATGCCTAATACTTTCAGTCAAAAAGTATGTAAAAAGTGGTCTTTAATTGAGTGTTACAACCCAAAAAAAATTAAGGTATTTGAAAATAATCAATACAGTATTGTAGTTATATAGTAATACAGTACTAAACTAGTACTAATATTTAGATACTAAAAATTTAACATTGTGTATGTATTTAATTCTCTATTTTATAAAGATTTTTAATATTGCTCTAAATGCCATTATTAGGGCTAGAGTGTCTTTATAAAGGTGTAAATGTCAACCATCTGACTGGATTACTAAATACAAAGTTGTTGGTGACTGGTGAAATACCCAATTCATCCATAACATCTTGGTGGGCATGAAGAATAGCCAAATTGTCCAATCGATTCTGTCCCTTTGTTGATTAGAGATATGACTTCAGACATTTAAGAGTGTTAAATGACCATTCTGATTTTGCTGTCGTGATTGGAACTACTTGGAGAATCTTAATTCACTTCACCACTTCACATAACATTTCTACAACTGCAGGCTCTTGTGTAATGTACTTTCTTACATCAAGCACATTTTTTAAGACCAGTTGTTTTTAATTAGTGATATCAAATGACATATTCAAGAGTAAGTGCTGCCTCTGAATGTCTAGGTCATTTTTGAAAAACTCAGTTGATTTTTCCAAATTTGTTTCACCTCTGTTTACTAAAAGCAAGCACACTTTTCCAACCCATCTGCAATGACCTGTGAGAGTCCAGTTGAAGCAAACCGCTCTGTAATGCAAGATTGCACCATTTCACATACTTCATTGTAACAGCTTTGCAATATTCCTTTTGGGTTTTGAAAGTGTATGGTGCGCTGGCTTTGTTGTTTTCATACTTCTTGGGTATACTTTGATTCCTAGGAAGCGAAGGATCATCAACTTGTGAAGGTTTTTCTTTTAAACACAATTCCCAAAAGTGTTCAGAACTATCACACCTTCCATTCAGTATACAAATCAAGCCCTCATATTTTTTCCAGATCAGCAACACTTAGATGAAGGCATTGAATTTTTTCATTGACATCCTCTACTGGGTTCATTGCATGGCAATAAAGACGTAAAAAGAAGTAAGTCTTTAATTGTAACGTTGACTCAAGGTAGACTGCACATTTTCAACCTGCCTCTGTTTTGTCCTCTGCAGAAAATGTTTCAAAAAACTCTAAAAGTTCTTCAAAGTTTTTCAATATTCAAGACACTAGAAGCTCGCATAGTCCATTGAGTTGGCCAAAGGGGGTCACAGACTAGCTTGGTTGATGGCGCTCTCACATCATATGCTTCTGAAAAGTAACATCATTTTGTTGGATTCGCTATGGTATTTATTACGTCCTTGGCTAAAGCCATAATATCCCTCATAGATGAAAGATGTTGGAGACTGTCTACAACTGCCAGGTCTAACCTGTGAGCAGTGCAGTGCATATATCATGCTTTTGGTTGTATATCCAAAAATAACTTTTTTAGTCCTTTGAACTTACCTCTCATATTCGAGGCACCATCATAGTACTGTCCTCCGAAGTTATCCACTGACAAATCAAGATGAGCAAAAACATCTTTTAAAATACTAAACAGAGTGCACTAAAGAGAGTCTCATACAAGCCAATAGACTTCATTGATGATTAAGGATTCATTGACAGTATGAACACAAAATGACACTTGTTCATGAACTGAAGAATCACTTGTTTCATTAACCATAACATAAAAATGTTCAGTCTTCTTGATTGAAGCCAATAAACTTTCTCAACACATACTTTCCTAGTAGATCAATAATCTCTTTTTGAGTATCATGGAACATCCATTTACACCCCGAACGCCCTAAGCAATCTTTAAACTCAGGTACATCATTCTTCCGGAGTTCCAACAACTGAAAACATTTGAGATGATGTCTTCGTGCGATCTAATTGCTAGTCCTTATTGGTATAGGAATTGCACAGTACTAAAAATTTGTCTCAAGAGCTTTCTTCATATTATTGTCTAACTGTTCACTGAATTGGGAGGTCATACTTTGGTTAGTGATAGAATTTAGTTTCAGAACACCTTATTTGTCCATAAAATGTATTTTCATGAAGATGGGATTTTTCCAAAGCCTTTTTCCAGCTAGAAAATCCTATTGAAGTAAATGCATTCTTTTTTTAAGAAAATTGTAATAAATTTTTAGCATCTGCCTATTTGAAGGTTTTGCAAAAGACTTTTTTGGTAGATACTTCATATTCTAGCCATGTATAATTGATCAACTAAGACTTCTGATATGACCTTCCCTTACCAGATTGTCCAGGTTGTGGGTGTGAATAGTTCTTACCCGAAGACAATGAAGCAATTGATGACACAATAATTGTTGGAGGTTGACTTGCAGTATCAACAACTTCTAAGCGTGCCTTTTTGGTATCACATTTATCCATTGCAAATTTAATTCACAATACACTAAGAGATTAAAGTAAATGAATAAAATATAGTCATACAAATTAGACCACTAGACACTAAAGTCAGAATACTAAACATGTCTGCACCATGCACTGAATCAAACTACCCACACTGAATGACTGTGACAGCAAGGTGGGCTATATATCACCGCAGTGTCATAATGTCTCAAAGCGTCAAGGTGATGCAAGGCGGAGAGTTCCAGGCACTTATGCTCCAGTCCTTTTGATGTCACCACAGCCTCAGTGCTGGCCTACCGGCACCGGTCTTTCTCCAAAATTTCACACACTGGGTCTAATACTAAGTGTGGCTGCAGCACCGTAACACTATCATGATTTACACCCCTCGTTTTCAGTTAACCTGCTTACTACCATAATAATTACTTGTTTTAACTCATTACTGAATGTATCTTAAAAGGGATCTATTGCAAACAAGGAAAATAATAAATTCCAACATAATTTTGGGATTTTAAAAAGCATAATGTAACTAATAATTTTCTAAAATTATTGGGAGAGCTCCCTGCTCCCGTTCCTCCCCACCCAAATGATTCTTGAGGGGGCTCAGGCCCCCTCAGGCCCATGGAGTCAGCGCCTGTGCCAGGTACTCAGCTTTGCTGGAACACATGCCTGAATAGCTGTGCTTGTCCACCTGGACAAAACAGCAGTCACCAAGTTGATACTCAATAATTTACTTGGTTTTATTTTAACGCCATGGAATTTGATTCCATGAGACACATAAGGTAGTGCAGGTGGGAAATATTATTGACAGTTTTCAAATTATTTTGTCTCTTTTATATATATCGTGTGCAAGAAGTGTCATTACTGCAGGATATTTATCTATAAAGTGAGTTGCTACCTTGATAGAATTCAAGATTCGAGGGATATTATTTATTCTTAATAGTTTCAATGTTAATTAATGATACTTGTGCAATTGCACAGTTCCGTTCATCAGTTCAACTTAAGTTGTTAAAACTGCTGCATTTTGATAGGTTTAATAAACCTTATAAACAAGTACAACAACATACATGTTTATGTGTGTTTTAAATAAAGCAATGGCAGAGAGAAAATAGTTAGGGAAACATATTAATAACCTTTTGCTAAAATTATCACTGATCACTCTTGTAACACATATTACACCATGGAATCAATTTCAAACTGTGGTAGTTAAGTGTCAAAGAATATTACAAAGTTGTATCATTTATTAAAATCTTACCCTAAAAGAACTTAACAAATACTCGTGTTATATGCCGAAATAAGTTTCCTGAAATTCTTAATTGACATTAGAAGGCAGTTCATGTTTCTGCATGTGAATGTTAAGAAAGAACAACTGAATTGTGTACTCACCATGCACTGCATTAATCCCATAAATGAGACAGCCAATGTTCTTGTAGTTGGACCAGGCACTGGGAATTTCATGATCATCTGAAATCTTGTCCTCAGAGCTGCTGCTGGCACTCTTACCACCATCTGCTTCACCAAGATTAACAATGTTTTTCATGTGGGTCTCCATAATTCACCCTCTCTCGCAAGCACCTTCAATATTTTTTTTCACATGTAGAATCACCACATATCTACTGAACTTCAGTCAAAGCCTGACGAAAGTTTCGAAATTTGTGGTAAGTACCTATGTGACCAATCTTCTTAGGTCATTGGTCCCTAGGGTTATACACTATTTAATCTAACTTAAACTAACTTACACTAAGGACAAAACACCTTGCAAACCATGGCAAGGAGTCTCAGGCCGCACAGCTCCCCTGTGCAGCTCGAAGCTCGATGAAGCAATTTTAACTCCTTGCTTTGTGAAAAAGGTGCACACTTATTATTTCTTGCTACATTTCCTTTTGCTTGAGCCCAAAGACACTCAATCGCATTGTACATGCAATGGTACGGTGGCAAACAAATAACCTTGTGACCAGCAGTTCTAGCTGATTTCATCATCAATCGTGTATACAAGAGTTTGTGGCTTTTTGAATTCCTAAGGGAGCAAACTGCTGATGTCATTGGCTCCTAGGCTTACACACAACTTAAACTAACTTATGCTAAGGACAACACACACACACCGATGCACAAGTGAAGACTCGAACCTCCAGCAGGAAGGGCCGCACATTCCACGACATGGTGCCCCTAACAGCGGGACCACTCCACATGGCAGTTACGGGCTTAACAAGCTGAAGCAGCTCTGCCTTTTTTGGTTCATCAGTGCAATTAACATTATGTCACTGCAACCAACTTAACAAATCACCTTTTCTGTTCGACATGGTCGGCACTTTGTTCACCTGGTTAGAAAAATAAGGTGCTTTATCTATCATTATAATAGACTCTGGAGGAATGTTCCAAAGAAGTTTATCCTTAAACCGTGAGATGTAGATCGCAGCATTCATTTCTTCGTGGAAATCTCCTGACTACTTTGAAGCAAAAGCCCACAAAGCATTGTTTATGACTGCTGAACTTGTTCCAGCATGGCAAACAATTAATCTGCCACCTTTCCCAGTTGTTTTTCGTAGAACTGAAGAAATTGTGTCATCAGTCCAAATGTGTGAAACACATGTATTTGTTAAGTTCTTTTAGGGTAAGATTTTAATAAATGATACAACTTCGTAATATTCAAGTCGATCTGTAAATATGACTTTGTCAAAGTCAATAGTGCACATTTTTTCTGAGGAAACTGCAGTGCAAATTTATGATTGTTGAATGTTTTATACCTGAAGTCTAAGGAAATCAGAACCTAAGAAGGTGACGTCATACCCCCGGAAAACAGACCTGCATCATGAAGTGAAACAAAAAGTTTTTTCCTAGTTGGTAATTCACCTTTACAATAATAATTGTAAATATGGGCACAAATAGCACATTGATTAAAATTGTCAATGGCTTTCACTCGCTTCATACCCTTCCTTCATTTACCTGGCTTGCTAAGCATGAAGTCTTTCTCACCACTATCAAGGCCTATGCATTTTCTCTGAGTCACACGTTTCACTATAGCAGTTCCAATAACAAGCTCATTGGCTGTTCGTTGCACTACATTTGACACAGGGAGAATAGGTCCTTCATTATACCTCTCACTTTCAAAGTAATCCTGCACCTGAATATCAAATTCCCTCACTGCCATCCAGCACTAGCTGTTGCAACCGTTAGCTATACTGTCCGGAAGCAACAGGGTTGCTTTCAGTTTCTGCGACGGGAGTGGTCTCTCGGCACAGTAGGTGGATCCATGGATCATCGTGTTTTCACCCAACACTAGGATCTGCATTTCTCTATTGGTTCCTAACCATACTAACTCAAGACTGAATAAAAATAAGCCATATATTACAGATAACCGTACGCTGTTTTCGTTGTTGAAAATGCCATATTATGTTGTTAATAGCAGAAAATGACATACACATTGGAATGTACCGTAAGCAGTGGTAAGAACATTTATACTTCACTTTGGTAAGTTTGTTTTGTGATGTGTGTGGAAATTTCACATGGTCTACTATTTGTTTCTGAGAATACAAAAATCTGAGTTCTTTGTCATCTGCCATCAGATTCTTTACCTGTAATAGGTACACTGTGTGAAGTGTTCTATCCAGGCACACATGCAGCTGTCCTTTGCAGATGGTAATCAGTGGTAGTGTAACAAGGAATCGCCGGATATGACTGTCTGCCTAACAATTTTTTTTTGTGCTGCACTTTTAATTGTTGCACGTAAGTACTCAATAGATTTTCCAACATTTTAAAGGTGTGAAACCTCTGTCTTTTCGTTGGCACATAAAATTCACTTATATAGCAGGTTCAGAATCATAAACAGTAAATTTAGCAGTTTCTTTTATACTTCGTGAATATATTTTCCATCCTTCTTTTTGATCTGGGCTTTGGACCAGCACTGGCAAAGTTAAAAATACATCTTTATGTTGTCTTTTGCTTTTTTATATTTTTTTCAATTTCTAAGTTTTTGTCTGATAGCATTGTTGTATTCGTTCTGTGCTGCAATTGGCAATTTGTTTCTGTGTGGTAATTTTCAAAACTGGGAATAACACACACCTTGCAAGTTTTACATTCGTACTTGCTTTTTTAATGCACTTTCTGTTTCCAGCAAACAATGCATCTAAACAGTAGCCTACTTTACTAAGAATGCTCACTTGTTATACTGTTTGGAAAATCCCTTCCCAAAAACCTTTGAGGATTATCATCAGAATACCTTCCCCTGCCAGCTTTTCTGCACTCTGATGCATACATTTCTGGAAGTTCCCTTACCAGCGACCGATGAACTCTATCAGAAGCATACTACCTGTTAGTGGCCTGTGAAGGACATGAGCATTTAAAACACACAGATCAAGAATGTGCAAAACGAACTCCTTATACCAGTTCATTGTTTTTCGTATACATCTGTCAGAGCTAAGCAGCCTATCAGAATGGTCAACTGATACCAAATTCAAGTTATATTCTACAATGATTTGTGGTTTCTTAATTTTCTCTCTAATATTCCTGCCAACAACTTCTGTGGTGTTACATGTGGTCAATATCCACACTTCCCTTTTGTCACACCACTTTATTTGTTAGTGCAAATAAATTTAATGTCTTTCCATTTCAGTTTCTGCAGAACTTTCAGCATGTTGCATCTGTTCTTATGGATAGCACCACATGCGTTTGTCCCACGAGTGTGAAGCCAGGAAAATTTCTGCGCTTAAGTGCCAATTATCGAGGTAGTGGGTATTGTCCACGTTCTAAAAACAGTTTTATTAGTGTCGCCACTACATCACTACTTTTCCTCAAATTGTGGAACTTAGTTTCTGTTGATGTTCCTGTAGAAAAATGAAATCTAAGACAGACAGTCTTACAATCACATAACACAAATGTTTTTCGTCTGAATATACTCTTGTTTCAATGGAATGAATTGTGTGAAAGATAAGCGTCCTTTAAATAATAACAAACTTTCATCATTGCAGAGTTTCTTATGTGGATTAATTGCACAATGGAAAGCTGTACAAACTCTGTCATCAGTGTTCCTCATTTTAAATAATTAATCTCCTCCAGTATTGGCAGAGTTGTCACTGAAATTTAACATTCTCGTAAGTAACAAAAAACTGTCCCATGACATCATTTTCATTGAAGTCAAATTCATCATTAAGACATGATTTCTTCATAGGTATTTCACCATCACTTTCTGAGTCTTCAGATTCAGAAATACTAACATGTCTTGTTGAAACACCAGACTGCATTGAAACACTTGTTGACGTGGAAGGTTTATCACTACAGCTTTCCAATTCTGTGGAAGAGCTGAAACTTTCGTCAAAATCATATAGTTCATCCTCACTGTTGCTCCTTGTAAGAATCTCCATGATTTCTTCCTCAGTGCACCAACCACGTCTGCCACTTTCTTTGTAAAACATGATAGGAAAAAAAGACTAAAGAAAATTCTGATGAACACAAACCTGTAGTTTGAAGCCTAGGCCCACAACAGACAGAGGTTCTGATGACAAGCTATTAGCCAGAACTGTGAGAGGCTACTGAGGCAGGGGGCGGGAAGTCGACTGTACAAGTTACCTCATCATCAGCACTCAGGTAGCGGTGCATCTGTACTCATCATAAGTGCTCAGGGGCCAGCAAACTGGTGCGACTGAACTCATCAACAGCACTAAGGGGTAAACCAGCACCCGCAACTATACTCTGTAGCACCCATGGAGCGGCAGGCAGCATGTCGAGTAAACTCATCAACAGCAGTCCAAGGGTTAACACTAAGTGAAATATTTATGAATGAGCTGCAGAAAGCTTCTCACCAGATAGCCACTTTCAGTAAAAACACTTACTACAATGCTTTGTTTCCCTTGCATCAAAAAACTAAGGGTAAAATTTATGAAAGAAACTGCCGACTGCTTCTCACCAATAGCCACTCTTGGTAGATAGAGTTACTCAAGCATCTGGCCCTGGGTGGAGGATCAGGATGAAGAGCGAGCATGATCCAGCTCCATCACAGTAAAGGCAGCATAGTAACACTCACCATTCTGAGAAGGGAAGAATCTCATCTGAGCCGCCTCTGTTTGCTTCTGGTGGAGGAAGTCAGGGTGATAGTGAGAGGAGCTCGAAATTTTCACAGAAAGTGGTGGTGATAGCAATAGGGTCCACACTGACATGGTCTGCCACAGTTCAGCCAGAAAGTGGGGAATGGATCCAGGCCAGTAATTAGGGAATGGATCTTGGTCCCAGAGAGCCGTCACAGATTGGCCCACATGATGGTAGACGGGTGTAAACTGAGGAAGAAGAAGAAGTAAGAGGTGCATCAAACATTGAAGTGGAGGAAGGCTGTGAGAAGTTGAACAAAGAAAGGAAAAAGGAATGAGAAACAGTGGTGAAACTGTTCTTATGTCAGCTACAGACACGCCACCCATGATCCCCAATAGACGGGGGGGGATTTATATATATATATTTTAAGAGGGTAGACATGTAGTACAGAAGGGAAAAGGGTTCTGCAAAGGCTAGGGCCCTGTGGTAGCCAAGCACGAACCTTCCAAAGATGGGCAAGCACCCTGTGGAACAAGGGGGAACCTATGAGACAAGCTGCAGAAGACTTCACACAGACTAGCCACTGTTGGTAGATACTGGCTATTATAATGCACAACTCATCTCCCTTGCATCTAGAAACTAATGAAAAATTTATGAAAGAAGTCTCAGAAAGGTGCTCACCCACTAGACACACTTGGTTCATACAGTTACTACAACCTCTCACTTGCTTCCATTACCTCTTAACACAACGTGAAAGCAGTAGCAGAAAACATCACACCTTGTAGATGTTTTTTGTAGCTGTAGTTACTACAATACCTTGCCTCTTATTACTAACTGGAAGATTTATGAAAGAAGCTTCAGAAAGTTTCTCACACACTAGCCTGTCATTGTAGATATACTTCATTGACCAATTCAATCATCTCCCTTGCATCTTAAAAATAAGTAAAAAAATTATTAATGAAGTTGTAACAAGCTAACCACACACTATCCACTCTTCGTAAATATAGTTACAGCACTACTTTACTAATTCCCCTAGCCAATATTTGTAGGTAAAATATTTATGAATGAATCTGCAGGAATCTTCCTTGCCATCAGTCACTATCTGTAGACGATGTTACTGCGCAACAGTACAGATCATCCTAGATTCGTAACCCTAGGTGAGAAATTTATGGAAGAAGCTGCAAAAAGCTTCTCTACCAACATTCACTGTCTGTAGATATAGTTACTGAACACCTGTACATGTTGAACTTGGTTCATCACTCTAGATGAAAAATTTATGAAATGAGCTCCAGAATGCTTCATATCCATTTGCAACTCCCTGTAGATATAGTTATTGCACAGCCGTACACATCTCCCTTGATTCTTTCCCTTAAGTGCAAAATTTATGAAAGAGGCTGCAGGAAGCTCCTCTACCACCAGTTACTATCTGTACATATGGTTACAGTACAGCTCAACACGTCACACTTGCTTCTTAACGAGAGGAAAAAAATTATAAAAGAAGCTGCAGACAGATTCCTTACCACCAGACACTATCTATAGATATAATTACTGTGTAGCAGTAAACATCACCCTACATTCTTACCCCAGGCAAAAAATTTATGAAACAAGCTGCAGGAAGCTTATCTACCACCAGTAACTATATGTAGATAGAGTTACAGCACAGCTGAACACATCACAACTGATTCTTAAACAGACGAAAAATTTTTGGAAAAAGGCGCAGAAGTGTTCCTTATGATCATTCATTATCTGAAAGTATAGTTATGGCAGAGCTGTACATGTTGAATATGATTCTTAACCAGAGTAAAAAATTTATGAAAGAAGGTACAGAAACATTCCACACAACCATTCACAATCTGTAGATGTAATTACCACACAGTTCTACACATTGAACTTGGTTCTTAATCCTGTGTGAAAATTTATGAAAGAAGCTGGCAAAAGCTTCTTACCCACTTGCAACTCCCTGTAGATATAGTAACTGTTTACTTGTACACATCGCCCTGTATTCTTAACCCTAGCTGAAAAACTTATGAAACAAAAAAACTGGAGAATGCTTCTCTACCATAAGTCACTATCTGAAGATATAGATGTGACACAGCTGTAGTGTCACCAATGATTCTTAACCAGAGGAAAATATTTATGAAAAAAGCTGCAGAAAGCTTTCTTACCACCAGTCATTATCTGTAGATAGAGTTAATGCACAGATGTACACATCGCCTTGAAACTCTACCCTATGCAAAAGACTTATAGAAATAGCTGAAGAAAGCTTCCAACCAGCATTTGCAAGATGAATATATATGTACTGCTTAACTGTACATATCGCCTAGATTTTCACCTCTAAATGACGAAGTTATGGAAGAAGGAGCGGAAAGCTTCCTTACCGACATTCACAATCTGCAGATACAGTTACTCCACAGGTGTATGTATCACCTTTATCTTCTACCCTAGGTGAAGAAGTTATGGAAGAGTCTGCAGACAGCTGCCTTACCAATATTCACCATCTGCAGGTATAGCTACTGCACAGCTGTACATATCGCCTTGATTTTCTACTGTATGTGAAGAAGTACTGGAAGGAGCAGCAGAGAGCTTCCTTAAAAACATCTACCATCTGCAGATATTGTTACTGCACAACTGTACTTATCACCTTTATTTTCTATCCTAGGTGATGTGGTACTGGAAGGAGCTACAGAAAGCTCCCTTGCCAACATACACCATCTGCAAATATAGTTACTGCACAGCTGTATATATCTCTTATTTTCTACCCTAGGTTTATTGTTATGGTTTTAGGGTGCAAAACCTCTATGGTAGGTCACGGAATCGTCCACAAAGAGGGAGTCTGAGACATTAGGAAGGAGACAATCCATAATTGGATTTATGGCAATGGCAAACAGTACAACACTTAGCACAGAGCCCTGGGCTACCGCGTTTTCTTGAGAGAAAGTATGAGAGAATGTAATGTTCACCCACACTTTAAGTGTGTGATCTGCCATAAATTCATGAATAAAAACGGGCAGTCGACCTCGAAAGCCCCATAAGAACAGTAAGTGGAGGATACCTGTCCTCCAACAGGTATCGTATGCTCTCTCCAGATCAAAAAATATTTCTACTGTTTGGCTTTTCCTGATAAAATTGTTCATGATGTAAGTGGAGAGAGCAACAACAGGGTCAACTGCAGAACGATGCTTTTGGAAACTGCATTGGGCAGGTGTTAAAATATTTCAGGACTCCAGCCAACAGGCTAAACAGCAATTCACCATATGCTCCAAAACCTTACGTACACTACTCATGAGAGAAATGGGGTGATAGCTAGGGGAGAGATGTTTGTCCTTCCTAGGTTTCAGAACAGAAACTATGATACCTTCCTGCCATCTTCTGGGAAAAGTACTGTCGGTCCAAATTCGATTATAAAGGCGAAGGTGGTAACGCAGACTAGGGTATGATAAATGCAGCAACATTAGGACATGGATGCCATCGGGTCCTGGGGCAGAAGAGAGAGAAGGAGAGAGAAGAAGAGAGTGCTTGTTGTAGTTCCCACATGGAGAAAACAGTATTACAGCTTTTGCTATTTTGAGAGGAGAAAGCAAGAGGTCGCACTTACACTGCACATTTCTTCAGGAGAAAAGCAGGCGGGTAATATGAAGAGCTCGAAATCTCAGCAAAGTGTTGATCCAATGAGTTAGAAATTGCAATGGGGTCCACTAATGTACCGTGTGCGACAGTGAGCCCAGAGACCGGGGAGAAACTAGGTGCGCCAGATAACCCTCGAATCTGACTCCAAACTTCCGAGAAGTGAGTGAAGGTGTTAAATGAGCTAGTGAAGTCCCAGCTTGCCTTCTTGCTATCGCGAATGACGTGACGGCATCGTGCACGGAAATGCTTATAGCGGATACAGTTGCCCAAGTAGGATGGTGTCGGAAAACCCGAAGAGCACATCGCCACTTACGCTTTCTGCAAGGCATGCCTCATTCCACCAAGGAACTGGGGGCTGCCAGGGCAAATCGCAGGTGCAAGGTATTGAATGATCCACAGCTGTAAGAATAACTTCTGTAATATGAGTGACCTCATCATCGATGCTAGGAAAGTGACGGTCATCGAATGCTGCTAGAGACAAAAAATGTGTCCAGTTGGTTTGGGCAAACTTCCAGCATCTCACGTGCATATATGGCAGTTGTGGCTGCAATATAAGGACACATGGAAAGTGGTCACTCAAGTGTGTAACAGCAAGAGCAAATCATTCGAAACACCGAGCTAGCAGAACAAAACCGACCAGAAGGTCCAAATCAGAGAAATTTGTTGTAGAGGCAGACAAAAATGTAGGGTCCCCAATGTTGAGGCAAACAAGATCTGCTTGATGGAAGACGCCTATCAATAGTGAGCCATGTGGACAAGGTCACAGAGATCCCCAAGGTGGATGGTGGGCACTGAAGTCCCCAACCAGCAAATAGGGTGGTGGGGGGTGGAAGCTGACCAAGAAGATGAAGGAAATCAGCTCTTGCCATTGGTGTGGACGATGAAATGTATACAGTACGAAGAGAGAAGGTGTATCCAGAAAGGGAAAGACGGACAGTGGCAATGACAGCTTGGAAGGAACTTTTTAAGGGGATTGGGTGATAATGGAGAGTATCATGGAGAAGAATTGTGAGTCCCCCATGTGCTGGAATGTCTTCAACAGAGGGGAGATCAAATTGCACTGACTGAAAATGGGGGAAAACAAAGCGATTGTGGGGACACAGCTTTGTTCCTGAAGACAGAAGATGACCAGCCAGTAGGATCATAAGAGGATAGGCAATTGATACCAATTGGCTCAAATGCCGCTGATATTCCAATGGATAATGGACATAGACTGGACAGAAAAGGCAAGAATGTGACCAAGGTTGCCCTCAACTCAACGACTGTTCAGAGCCCGCGGCTGACAGCGTGGAATGGCATTCTGCTGAACGCAGAAGATCCTGATCCATATGTTGTGGTAGCAGCTCCTACGACCAGCGATCGGCCTGTTGATCGGCCACCTGCAGTGTGCCTCAGCAACACAGAAGACAGCTGAGGGCGGTTACCACCAGATCGTGCTGTAGATGAGACATGCCATGGCAGAGAAGGAGAGGAACTCTGTTTCTTATTAGTCTTCTTGAAAACAGGACGTTGAGATTAAGGAGGAATCGGTGGTTGTGAAGTCGGCGTACGTAAAAAATCTTCACAAGTAGGCTCTTTTTTGGAAGTCCAGGAATCTGATTTTGGGGCTTGGGATTTAGCAGAACCCGATGAAGACTGCACCACAGAGTGAGCAGCTGAGAGTGGGGAGGTTCAACGTACGATCTCTGCGCTGGCTGATCTGATAACTGTGGCATTAAACCTGAGATCACAAGTCTGCATGGCTGCCTCCTTTGTAGGCCGAGGAGAGGCAAGGCCAATGCTGTATTTACCTGTGTGAGGCACAGTGGGTTTCGACTGGCAAATAACTTTCGAACAGCAAATGTCGACACCTTTTCCTTCACGCTGATTTACTGAATGAGCCGTTTGTCTTTAAGAATGGGACAAGCTCAAGAGAAAGCAGCATGGTCACCCACACAGATGATGCAACAAGGGGATGGAGGTAGACAAGCATCCTCAAGGGCATTCTTGTCACACAACGCTTTTGGCCAGATTGGAACATGACTGACTGGTATGACTAAACCGCTGACACCGATAGCAACGCGTAGGGTTTGGGATGTGAGGGTGAACAGAAATTATCTTGTAGCTCTCTTGTATGTTCAATGGAAGTTGAACTCTGTCAAATGTCAAGAAGACAGTACGGGTTGGAACAAAGACCACGTCAACCCTTTTCATGACTCAATGAACAGCCGTTATGCCCTGGTCAGACAGTTAGTTTTGAATTTCCTCATCAGACAATCTGTCGAGGGAGCGCGTATAAACGACCGCACATGATGAATTAAAAGCGTAGTGCACTTCCAACTGGACAGGGAAAGTGTGTAGCAGTGAAGTAGGCAGAAATTTTTGTGCCTGGAGGGCACCGACTGTTTCTAACAAGATGCCATTTTGTAATAGGGAACAAGACTTAACAGGATCTGCAATTGCATCAAGACCTTTTTGAATAATGAAAGGGTAGACTGGGGGGGGGGGGGGGGGGGGGGGGGAAGTCTTGACCTTCATCTGACCAAGAAACAACAAGGAACAGTGGCACTGATGGAAGAATTAGCGGAGGCCGAGACTCATTTAACTTTCACTTATGAGCAGACATAGTAGATAATGAGGAAACCATTGCAGAAGTAGCCTCCCATGATTACCGGCATCTTTGATGGCACGTTCCTTCCTTGTGGGGGCTCTCTCTGAGTGCACTCATGCCTTAGGTGACTGTTCACACCTCAGGTCACACCTTCCATGTAACAGACGGAGGAAACTTTCGTAAGGCATCAGCTCGGGTAATCACATCTCCCATTGCATGGCAGTTACCAGGGGGTACGAACATATGCTAGTTGTCTACTTGGGGCAGAGAATAACGCATGGGAATGCATGGGACAGCCTTCAGACATGCACAGGGAGGAAAAAAGATAAAAGAGGAACAAAGAAAAGGAAAGGAAAGAGGAGAGGTCTCAAATGCTGCAGCAGAGAAAATAGTAAAGAAAAGAGGTGAGCAAAAGAGGAAAACAGAAGGAGGACAAAGACTTGCCAGTAGAGCAATCGAAAAAGAGAGACTGTTTCACAGTTTCGAGCATCTGTCTCCATATGTAGGAATTAACGTACTCCAAGTGGAGAGAGAGAGAGAGAGAGAGAGAGAGAGAGAGAGAGAGAGAGAGAGAGAGAGAGAGAGAGAGAGAGAGCGTGCAATGGTGAGATGTGAGGGGGGGGGCGGGGATGGGGGAGATGGAGAAGGATGTGGAATAAGAAGGTATAGAGCCCAGAAAGAAAGGAAGACTACACTAGCTAGCACTGCTGCCCTCGGTACACATGTATCTACAAAAGAGTTGTGAACCCCGTGGGGGCGGGGGGGGGGGGGGGGGGGTGTCTCCTCAAGGTCATGAAGTACTAAGAGGAACTGAAGATAGATACCTTAAAAACATTCACGATCTACAGATATAGTTACCACACAGCTGTATATGTCACTTTTATGTTCTACCATAAGTGAAGAAATAATGGAAGGAGCTACAGAAAGTTTCTTTACCAACATTCAACATCTGGAGGTACACTCAGTGCAGAGCTGTATATATCTGCTTCATTTTCTTCTCTAAGTGAAGAAGTACTGGTAGGAGCTGCAGAAAGCTTCCTTACCAACATTCACAATATGCAGATATAGTTACTGCACAACTTTATATATCCCCTCTATTTCCTACCCAATGTGAATAAGTACTCGAAGGAACTGAGAAAGTTTCCTTACCAACATTCACCACCTGTAGAAATAGTTAACGCACAGCTTCTCTTTTTTTTTTTTTTTTTTTTTTTTTTTTGTGGTTTTAGGGCGCACAACTTCAATGGTCATTAGCGCCCTGGCTACGTTAAGAATGCACCGCGAGGCACAAGTTTAAAACAACAACTAAAATGGAAAACACGATAAAAGACAGACTGACAGGCATAGGATTAAAAAACAGCATCATCAAATATCCTGAGAGACGTTTGTCAAATTGATAAAACGAAGAACACGAGCAGCTGCTCGTGGGTCATCCGCTAAAATGGCATCTAAAGTACATGGCAGGTTAAGATCTAGACGCAGTGTGTTAAAATCCGGACAGGACATTAAAATGTGGCAGACCGTCAGCAATTGTCCACATGGGCAGAACGGCGCCGGTGCAGCCGTCAGCAGATGGCGATGGCTGAACCGGCAGTGTCCAATTCTTAACTGGGCCAAAACTATCTCCTCCCACCGAGAAGGGCGGGAGGATGACGTCCAAGCCACGGGAAGAGGTTTTAAGGCCTGAGGCTTGTTGTCTGTAAGTGCAGCCCAATCGGCATGCCACAGCGATAAAATGCGCCGACAAATAACCCTGCTAAAATCGGATGAAGGGACACAACAAGAAGCTGTCCGAGGCTGGAGGACCGCAGCCTTGGCCGCGGCATCTGCAGCTTCGTTCCCAGGGATACCGACATGGCCAGGGACCCACATAAACCTAACCGGAGAACCGACGTCCACCAGCTGCCGAAGAGAGCGTTGGATCCGGTGCGTGAAAGGGTGAACCGGATACGGATCACTGAGGCTCTGGATGGCGCTCAGGGAATCGGAGCAGATGACATAAGCAGAATGTCGGTGGCAGCAGATGTAAAGAACAGCCTGGTAGAGGGCAAAGAGCTCAGCTGTGAAGACCGAACAATGTCCATGGAGCCGGTATTTGAAACTTTGTGCCCCGACAGTAAAGGAACACCCGACCCCGTCATTGGTCTTAGAGCCATCTGTATAAATGAAAGTCATGTTGATGAACTTCGAACGAAGTTCCACAAAACGGGAGAGGTGGACCGAACCGGGGGGTAACCTCTTTTGGGAGCGAGCTGAGGTCAAGGTGAACGCGAACCTGAGCCTGGAGCCAAGGTGGCGTGTGGCTCTCGCCCACTCGAAAGGTTGCAGGGAGTGAGAAATTAAGGTGTTGAAGGAGGCGACGAAAGCAAACTCCAGCGGGTAGCAGGGCAGAGACATACAACCCGTATTGACGGTCGAGAGAGTCGTCAAAAAAGGAACAATAAGACGGGTGGTCGGGCATTGACAGTAGCCAACAGGCATACCGACAAAGCAGTATATCGCGCCAGTAGGTGAGTGGCAATTCGCCAGTGTCAGCATGAAGACTCTCTACGGGACTAGTATAAAACGCTCCGATCGCAAGTCGTAAACCCCGATGTTGTATGGAGTTGAGGCGGCGTAAGATGGATGGCCGTGCAGAGGAGTATACGAAGCTCCCATAATCCAGCTTGGAGCGGACGATCGACCGATATAGACGAAGTAGGATGGTCCGATCCGCTCCCCACGACATACCACTGAGAACACGGAGGAAATTTAAAGAACGGGTACAATGGGGAGCCAAATATGACACATGTGGAGACCAGCTAAGTTTCCTGTCAAATGTAAGGCCTAAAAATTTGGTTGTCTCCATGATTGGGAGAGCAACGGGACCGAGTCGTAAGGACGGTGGGAGAAACTCTTTGTAGCGCCAGAAGTTAATACAGATCGTCTTCTCGGCAGAAAAACGGAAGCCATTGAAGACACTCCAGGAGTAAAGATGGTCAAGAGAATGCTGAAGACAGCGCTCCAGGACACGTGTACACTGCGCGCTGCAATAGATGGTAAAATCGTCCACGAAAAGGAGCCTGATACATCAGCTGGGAGGCAATCCATTATTGGATTGATCGCGATGGCGAAGAGAGCGACGCTCAAAACTGAGCCCTGTGGCACCCCATTCTCCTGGCGAAAGGTGTCCGACAGGACAGGACAGGACAGAACCCACACGTACCCTGAACTGTTGATCCATTAAAAAGGAACGAATAAAAAGAGGGAGGCGACCGCAAAGGCCCCATGTATGCATGGTGCGGAGAATGCCCGCCCTCCAACAGGTGTCGTAAGCCTTCTCCAAATCACACAGCCGCGGTCGGGCACTTCCGCAAGAAGTTATTCATAATGAAGTTCGACAAGGTAACCAGATGGTCAACAACAGAGCGGCGCCTACGAAATCCACATTGTACATTGGTAAGTAGGCGTCGAGACTCGAGCAGCCAACCAATCGAGAGTTAACCATTCGCTCCATAACTTTACAGACACAGCTGGTAAGCGAGATAGGTCGATAACTGGAAGGCAAGTGCTTGTCCTTCCCCGGCTTAGGAATCGGGACAACAATAGACTCGCGCCAGCATGCGGGAACATGTCCCTCAATCCAGATGTGATTGTATGTACGAAGAAGAAAACCTTTACCCGCAGGAGAAAGGTTCTTCAGCATCTGAATATGAATAGAATCAGGCCCTGGAGCAGAGGACCGTAATCGGCCAAGTGCGTTTTCGAGTTCCCGCATGGTGAATGGGGCATTATAACTTTCACGATTCGAGGAGCGGAAGTTAGGTGGCCTAGCCTCCTCTGCCTGTTTGCGGGGGAGGAAGGCAGAGTGGTAATGAGCGGAGCTCGAAACCTCTGCGAAAAAGCGGCCGAAGGCATTGGAGACATCCTCAGGGGCCACAAGGACGTCATTCGCGACCGTCAAGCCAGAAACTGGTGAGTGGACCTTAGTGCCAGATAGCCGGCGCAGGCTACCCCAGACAACAGAAAAAGGAGTAAAACTGTTGAAGGTGCTTGTGAAAGCAGCCCAGCTGGCTTTCTTGCTTTCTTTAATAATACAACAACACTGAGCACATAATCGTTTATAATTGATACAATTCGCCACTGTAGGGTGGCGTTTAAAGGTGCGTAAAGCACATCGACGAGCACGTAAAGAGTCTCTACATGCTGCGGTCCACCAGGGGACTGGTATGCGACGTGGAGAAGAAGTAGGGTGAGGGATGGAATATTCAGCAGCAGTGAGAATGACATCCGTGAGGTGTGCGACCTGACGATCGCAGCTTGTGAAGGTTTGATCCTGAAAGGTCGCCCTGGAAGAGAAGAGCCCCCAGTCAGCCTTGGAGATGGTCCAACTAGAGGAGCACGGAGAGGGGGTATGCTGCAGGAGATGGATAACACACGGGAAGTGGTCGCTCGAATATGTATCAGAAAGTGCATACCACTCAAACCGGAGTGCAAGTTGGGGAGTACATATAGAGAGGTCTAAATGGGAATAGGTGTGAGATGTGTCCGAAAGAAAAGTAGGGGCGCCAGTATTGAGGCAGACAAGAGTGAGCTGGTTGAAAAGGTCTGCTAACAGGGAGCCCCTCGGGCAGGATGCTGGAGAGCCCCAAAGGGGATGGTGGGCATTGAAGTCTCCAGTTAACAAAAATGGTGCAGGTAGCTGAGCAATAAGTTGCATCATGTCTGCCCTGGTAACGGCAGATAACGATGGAGTGTAAACGGTACAAATGGAAAATGTAAAAGTGGGAAGAGTAATGCGGATGGCAACTGCCTGCAGGCCAGTGTGCAACATGATGGGATCATAGTAAATATCATCCCGGACCAGCAACATAACCCCTCCATGAGCTGGGATACCTACCACAGGGGGTAGGTCAAAACGCACAGAGGTGTAGTGTGCCAAGGCAATGTGATCGCATGGGCGTAGCTTCAATTTCTGGAGGGCCAGCGGAGCAGCAACTTCAGGTCCTCTCGGTTGGAGCGAATGCTGCGAATATTCCAGTGAATAAGTGCCATCGTAAGAAGAAAGGAAAATGAAAGAAGGGGTCACCTCGAAGGCTGCTGAGGGCCTGGCTTCGAGCGAGCACCGCCGCCGCTATCAGTAGGCAGACAGTCATCGTCCATTGGGTCTATAGGTTCATCGGCCATCTTGGGAGGATGGCCGGGAGGGGGAGCTTCCTCCGCCGGTGAATGGCCAGATGTTCGGCTACCAGCGGTGCGGCCAGGCGAAATGGATGACGGCCTGGGGCGGCAACCGCTGGGTGGTGCAGGAGAAGAAATGCGCCGTGGCGAAGAAGGACAACTGTGCTTCCTATGAGCCTTCTTGGAAAGACGTTTGGTGGAAGTACCGGTCGAAGGCTGGGAGGTCGAAGTATGTATGAAGTCTGCACGGGACGGTTCCTTCTTCAAGGTCCGTGCATCTGACTTCTGGGTCTTCGTCTTAGCAGAAGCTGATGAAGTGGCTGTGCTGAAGGTCAGATCGCATGTCTGGGTTGCCACCTCCCTGGTAGTCCGAGGAGAGGCGAGGATAGTACTCTATCTCCCTTACTATCTACCCCTGATGAAGAAAAACTGTAAGGAGCTGCAGAATGCACCACTTCTAACATTCACCATCTGTAGACATAGTTAGCGCACACCTGTACATGTCTCCCTTTCTTTCTACCCTTGATGAAGAAGAACTGTAAGGATCCTCAGAAAGCACCATTTCCAACATTCACCATCTCTAGACATAGTTAGTGCACACCTGTACATGTCTCCCTCACTGTCTAAGCTGGATGAAAAAGAACTGTAAGGAGCTGCAGAAAGCACCCTCTCCAACATTCTCCATCTGTAGACATAATTAGCTTTCATCTATACATATCTCCCTTACATTCTACCCTAGATGGAGAAGAACCATAAGGAGATGCAGAAAGCACCATTTCCAACATTCACCATCTGTAGACATACATAGCGCACAGCTGTACATGTCTACCTTTCATTCTACGCCAGATGCAGGAGAACTGTAAGGAACTGCACAAAGCTTTCTTACCAACATTCACCATCTGTGGGTATACATACCGCACGGCTGTACATGTCTCCCTTACTTTCTACCCTAGGTGAAGAAGAACTGTAATTAGCTGCAGGAAGCACCATTTCCAACATTCGCCATGTGTAGACATACATAGCGCACAGCTGTACATCTCTTCCTTTCTTTCCACCTTAGATGCAGGAGAACTATAAGGGTCTGCAGATAGCATTCTTACCAACATTCACCATCTGTGGACACAAATAGTGCACTGCTGAGTACGTCTAATTTACTTTCTATCCTAGGCGAAAAAGAACTGTAAGGAGCCTAAGAAAGCACCATTTTCCAACATTCACCATCCGTAGACATAGTTAGCACACAGGTGTAAATATCTCCATTACTTTCTACCCTACATGAAGAAGAACTGTAAGGAGCTGGAGAAAGAACCATTTCCAACATTCACTATCTCTAGACATAGTTAGCACACTGATGTACATGTCTCAATTACTCTCTACCCTAAATGAAGAAGAATGGTAAGGATTTGCAGAAAGCTTTCCTACCAACATTCACCATCTGTTGACGTAAATAGTGCACTGCTGAGTATGCCCCCTGTACTCTCATTCCTAGGCGAAAAATAAAAAAAAACTGTAAGGAACCTCAGAAAGCACAGTTTTCAACATTCACAATCCGTAGACATTGTTAGCGCACAGATGTACGTATCTACATTACTTTCTACCCTAGGTGAAGAAGAACTGTAAGGAGCTGCAAAAAGCACCATTTCCAACATCTCTAGACATAGTTAGCGCACTGTTGTACATGTCTGTCTTACTTTCTACCCTAGGTGAAGAAGAACTGTATGGAGCTGGTGAAAACTTTCTTACAAACATTCACCATCTGTGGACATAAACATTGCACTGCTGAGTATGTCTCCTTTACTTTCTATCCTAGGCAAAAAAGAACTGTAAGGAGCCTCAGAAGCACCATTTCCAACATTCACCATCTCTAGTCATAGGTAACGCACTGCTGTACATATCTCCCTTACTTTTTAAACGAGGTGAAGACGAACTGTAAGGAGCTGCAGAAAGCAACATTTCCAACATTCACCATCTGTAGACATAGTTATCGCACACCTGTACATGTCTCCCTTACTCTCTACCATAGGTGAAGGGGAATTGTAAGGAGCTGCAGAAAGCAACATTTCCAACATTCACCATTTCTAGACATAGGTAGCGCACAGCTGTACATGTCTCCCTTACTTTCTACCCTATGTGAAGCAGAACTGTAAGGAGCTGCAGATAGCTATCTTACCAACATTCACCATCTGTGGACATAAATAGTGCACCGCTGAGTAAGTCTCGTTTACATCCTATCCTAGGCGAAAAAGAATGGTAAGGAGCCTCAGAAAGCATCGTTTCCACCATTCACCATCCGTAGACTTTGTTAGCGCACAGCTGTACATGTCTCCCTTCCTTTCTACCCTAGGTGAAGGAGGACTGTAAGGAGTGTCAGAAAGCACCATTTCCAACATTCACCATCTGTAGACATTACTAGCGCACAGCTGTACATGTCTCTTTTCCTTTCTACCCTAGGTGAAGGAGGACTGTAAGGAGCCTCAGAAAGAAACATTTCCTACATTCACCTTCTCTAGACATAGATAGCGCACACCTGACCTTGCCTCCCTTACATTCTACGCTTGATGAAGAAGAACTGTAAGGAGCCTCAGAAAGCACCATTTCCAACATTGACCATCTGTTGACATTACTAGTGCACAGCTGTACATGTCTCCCTTCCTTTCTACCCTAGGTCAAGGAGGACTGTAAGGAGCCTATGAAAGCAACACTTCCTACATTCACCTTCTCTAGGCATTGTTAGCGCACACCTGACCTTGCCTCCCTTACTTTCTACGCTTGATGAGGAAGAACTGTAAGGAGCCTCAGAAAGCACCATTTCCAATATTCACCATCTGTAGACAATACTAGCACACAGCTGTAGATGTCTCCCTTCCTTTCTACCCTAGGTGAAGGAGGACTGTAAGAAGCCTCAGAAAGCACCATTTCCAACATTCACCATCTGTAGACATTACTAGCGCACAGCTGTACATGTCTCCCTTCCTTTCTACCCTAGGTGAAGGAGGACTGTAAGGAGCCTCAGAAAGAACCATTTCCTACTTTCACCTTCCCTAGACATAGTTAGCGCACACCTGACCTTGCCTCCCTTACTTTCTACGCTTGATGAAGAAGAACTGTAAGGAGCCTCAGAAAGCACCATTTCCAACATTCACCATCTGTTGACATTACTAGCGCACGGCTTTACATGTCTCCCTTCCTTTCTACCCTAGGTGAAGGAGGACTGTAAGGAGCTGCGGAAAGCACCATTTCCAACATTCACCATCTGTAGACATAGTTAGCGCACACCTGACCTTGCCTCCCATACTTTCTACGCTTGATGAAAAAGAACAGTAAGGAGCCTCAGGAAGCTCCATTTCCAACATTCACCGTCTGTAGACATTTATAGCGCACAGCTGTACATGTCTCCCTTCCTTTCTACCCTAGGTGAAGGAGGACTGTAAGTAGCCTCAGAAGGCAGCATTTCCTACATTCACCTTCTCTAGACATGGTTAGCGCACACCTGAACTTGCCTCCCTTACTTTCTACGCTTGATGAAGAAGAACTGTAAGGAGCCTCAGATAGCACCATATCAAACATCCACCATCTTTAGACATTACTAGCACACAGTTATACATGTCTCAATTCCTTTCTATCCTAGGTGAAGGAGGATTGTAAGGAGCCTCAGAAAATACCATTTCCTACATTCACCATCTCTAGTCATAGATAGCGCACACCTGACATTGCCTCCCTTACATTCTACGCTTGATGAAGAAGAACTGTAAGGAGCCTCAGAAAGCACCATTTCCAACATTCACCATCTGTAGACACTACTAGCGCACAGCTGTAAATGTCTCCCTTCCTCAGCCACAGAAAACACCATTTCCTACATTCACCTTCTCTAGACATAGTTAGCGCACACCTGGCCTTGCCTCCCTTACTTTCTACGCTTGATGAAGAAGAACTGTAAGGAGCTTCAGAAAGCACCATTTCCAACATTGACAATCTTTAGACATTACTAGTGCACAGCTGTACATGTCTCCCTTCCTTTCTACCCTAGGTGAAGGAAGACTGTAAGGAGCCTCAGAAGGCAATATTTCCTACATTCACCTTCCCTAGACATTGTTAGCGCGCACCTGACCTTGCATTCCTTACTTTCTACGCTTAATGAAGAAGAACTGTAAGGGGCCTCAGAAAGCACCATTTCCAACATTCACCATCTGTAGACATTACTAGTGCACAGCTGTACATGTGTCCCTTCCTTTCTACCCTAGGTGAAGGAGGACTGTAAGTAGCCGCAGAAGGCACCAATTCCTACATTCACCTTCTCTAGACATGGTTAGCGCACACCTGAACTTGCCTCCCTCACTTTCTACGCTAGATTAACAAGAACTGTAAGGAGCCTCAGAAAGCACCATTTCCAGCATTCACGATCTGTAGACATTACTAGCGCACAGCTGTACATGTCTCCCTTCCTTTCTACCCTAGGTGAAGGAGGACTGTAAGGAGCCTCAGAAAGCACCATTTCCTACATTCACCTTCTCTAGACATAGTTAGCGCACACCTGACCTTGCCTCCCTTACTTTCTACGCTTGATGAAGAAGAACTGTAAGGAGCCTCAGAAAGCACCATTTCCAGCATTCACGATCTGTAGACATTACTAGCGCACAGCTGTACATGTCTCCCTTCCTTTCTACCCTAGGTGAAGGAGGACTGTAAGGAGCCTCAGAAAGCACCATTTCCTACATTCACCTTCTCTAGACATAGTTAGCGCACACCTGACCTTGCCTCCCTTACTTTCTAGGCTTGATGAAGAAGAACTGCAAGTAGCCTCAGAAAGCACCATTTCCAACATTCACCATCTATAGACATTACTAGCGCACAGCTGTACATGTCTCCCTTCCTTTCTACCGTAGGTGAAGGAGGACTGTAAGGAACCTCTGAAAACACCATTTCCTACATTCACCTTCTCTAGACATAGTTAGCGCACACCTGCCCTTGCCTCCCTTACTTTCTACGCTTGATGAAGAAGAACTATAAGGAGCCTCAGAAAGCACCATTTCCAATATTCACCATCTGTCGACATTACTAGCGCACAGCTGTAGATGTCTCCCTTCCTTTCTACCCTAGGTGAAGGAGAACTGTAAGAAAGCCTCAGAAAGCACCATTTCCAACATTCACCATATGTAGACATAGTTAGCGCGCATCTGACCATGTCTCCCTTACTTTCTACCCGTGATGAAGAAGAACTGTAAGGAGCCTCAGAAAACACCATTTCCAACATTCACCATATGTAGACATAGTTAGCGCACATCTGACCATGTCTCCCTTACTTTCTACCCGTGATGAAGAAGAACTGTAAGGAGCCTCAGAAAGCACCATTTCCAACATTCACCATCTGTAGACATTACTAGCGCACTGATGTACATGTCTCCCTTCCTTTCTACCCTAGGTGAAGGAGGACTGTAAGGAGCTGCGGAAAGCACCATTTCCAACATTCACCATATGTAGACATAGTTAGCGCACATCTGACCATGTCTCCCTTACTTTCTACCCGTGATGAAGAAGAACTGTAAGGAGCCTCAGAAAGCACCATTTCCAACATTCACCATATGTAGACATAGTTAGCGCACATCTGACCATGTCTCCCTTTCTTTCTACCCGTGATGAAGAAGAAATGTAAGGAGCCTCAGAAAGCACCATTTCCAACATTCACCATCTGTAGACATTACTAGCGCACTGCCGTACATGTCTCCCTTCCTTTCTACCCTAGGAGAAGGAGGACTGTAAGGAGCTGCGGAAAGCACCATTTCCAACATTCACCATATGTAGACATAGTTAGCGCACATCTGACCATGTCTCGCTTACTTTCTACCCGTGATGAAGAAGAACTGTAAGGAGCCTCAGAAAGCACCATTTCCAACATTCACCATATGTAGACATAGTTAGCGCACATGTGACCATGTCTCCCTTACTTTCTACCGGTGATGAAGAAGAACTGTAAGGAGCCTCAAAAAGCACCATTTCCAACATTCACCATATGTAGACATAGTTAGCGCACATCTGACCATGTCTCCCTTACTTTCTACCCGTGATGAAGAAGAACTGTAAGGAGCCTCAGAAAGCACCATTTCCAACATTCACCATATGTAGACATAGTTAGCGCACATCTGACCATGTCTCCCTTACTTTGTACCCGTGATGAAGAAGAACTGTAAGGAGCCTCAGAAAGCAACATTTCCAACATTCACCATCTGTAGACCTTACTGGCGCACTGCCGTACATGTCTCACTTCCTTGCTACCCTAGGTGAAGGAGGACTGTAAGGAGCTGCGGAAAGCACCATTTCCAACATTCACCATTTGTAGATATAGTTAGCGCACTTATGGCAATGTCTCCCTTTCTCTCTACCATAGGTGAAGGAGAACAGTAAGGAGCTCAGATGGCACCATTTACAATATTCACCATCTGTTGACGTAGTTAGCGCACAGCTGTACATGTCTCCCTTACTTTCTACCCTCGGTGAAGGAGAACTGTAGAAAGCTGCAGAAAGCACCATTTCCTACATTCACCATTTTTAGACACAGTTAGTGCACACCTGCCCTTGCCACCCTTACTTTCTACGCTTGATGAAGAAGAGCTGTAAGGAGCCTCAGAAAGCACAAATTCCAACATTCACTATCTGTAGAAATAGTTAGCGTACAGCTGTACATGTCTCCCTTACTCTCTACCCTAGGTGAAGGAGAACAGTAAGGAGCTAAGAAGGCACCATTTCCAATATTCACCATCTGCAGACATAGTTAGCGCACAGCTGTACATGTCTCCTTTACTCTCTACCCTCTGTGAAGGAAAATTGTAGGGAGCAGCAGAAAGCACCATTTCCTACATTCACCATCTTTAGACATAGTTAGCGCACACTTGACCTTGCCTCCCTTATTTTCTACGCTTGATGAAGAAGAACTGTAAGGAGCCTCAGAAAGCACCATTTATAACATTCAACATCTTTAGAAATAGTTAGCACACACCTGACCTTGCCTACCTTCCATTCTACCCTTGATGAAGAAGAACTGTAAAGTGCCTCAGAAAGCACCATTTCCAGCATTCACCATCTGTAGACATAGTTAGCGCACACCTGACCTTGCCTCACTTACTTTCTACACTTGATGAAGAAGAACTGTAAGGAGTCTCAGAAAGCACCATTTCCAACATTCACCATCTGTAGACAAAGTTAGCGCACATCTGACCATGTCTCCCTTACTCTCTACCCTAGGTGAAGGAGAACAGTAAGGAGCTCAGAAGGCACCATTTCCAATATTCACCATCTGTAGACATAGCTAGCGCACAGCTGTAAATGTCTCCCTTAATTTCTACCCAAGGTGAAGGGGAACTGTAGGGAGCTGCAGAAAGCACCATTTCCTACATTCAGCATCTTCAGACATGGTTAGCGCACACCTGACCTTGCCTCCCTTACTTTGTACCCGTGATGAAGAAGAACTGTAAGGAGCCTCAGAAAGCAACATTTCCAACATTCACCATCTGTAGACCTTACTGGCGCACTGCCGTACATGTCTCACTTCCTTGCTACCCTAGGTGAAGGAGGACTGTAAGGAGCTGCGGAAAGCACCATTTCCAACATTCACCATTTGCAGATATTGTTAGCGCACATCTGACCATGTCTCCCTTACTTTCTACCCTTGAAGAAGAAGAACTGTAAGGAGCCTCAGAAAGCACCATTTCCAACATTCACCATCTGTAGACATTACTAGCGCACAGCTGTACATGTCTCCCTTCCTTTCTACCCTAGGTGACAGAGGACTGTAAGGAGCCTCAGAAAGCACAATTTCCTACATTCACCTTCTCTAGACATAGTTAGCACACACCTGACCTTGCCTCCCTTACTTTCTACGCTTGATGAAGAAGAACTGTAAGGAGCCTCAGAAAGCACCATTCCAGCATTCACCATCTGTAGACATTACTAGCGCACAGCTGTACATGTCTCCTTTACTCTCTACCCTCGGTGAAGGAAAATTGTAGGGAGTTGCAGAAAGCACCATTTCCTACATTCGCCATCTTTAGACGTAGTTAGCGCACAACTGACCTTGCCTCCCTTATTTTCTACGCTTGATGAAGAAGAACTGTAAGGAGCCTCAGAAAGCACCATTTCCAACATTCATCATCAGTAGGAATTACTAGCGCACAGCTGTACATGTCTCCCTTCCTTTCTACCCTACGTGAAGGAGGACTGTAAGGAGCTGCGGAAAGCACCATTTCCAACATTCACCATCTGTAGACATAGCGTACAGCTGTGCACGTCTCCCTCACTCTCTACCCTAGGTGAAGGAGAACAGTAAGGAGCTCAGAAGGCACCATTTCCAATATTCACCATCTGTAGACATAGTTAGCGCACAGCTGTACACGTCTCCCATACTTTCTACCCTCAGTGAAGGAGATCTGTAGGGAGCTGCACAAAGCACCATCTCCTACATTTACCATCTTTAGACATAGTTAGCGCACACCTGACTTTGCCTCCCTTACTTTCTACGCTTGATGAAGAAGAACTGTAAGGAGCATCAGAAAGCACCATTTCCAACATTCACCATCTGTAGACATTACTAGCGCACAGCTGTACATGTCTCCCTTCCTTTCTACCCTAGGTGACAGAGGACTGTAAGGAGCCTCAGAAAGCACAATTTCCCACATTCACCGTCTCTAGACATAGTTAGCGCACACCTGACCTTGCCTCCCTTACTTTCTACGCTTGATGAAGAAGAACTGTAAGGAGCCTCAGAAAGCACCATTTCCAGCATTCACCATCTGTAGACATTACTAGCGCACAGCTGTACATGTCTCTCTTACTTTCTACCCTCGGTGAAGGAGAACTGTAGGGAGCTGCAGAAAGCACCGTTTCCAGCATTCACCATCTGTAGACATTACTAGCGCACAGCTGTACATGTCTCTCTTACTCTCTACCCTCGGTGAAGGAAAATTGTAGGGAGCTGCAGAAAGCACCATTTCCTACATTCACCATCTTTAGACATAGTTAGCGCACACCTGACCTTGCCTCCCTTATTTTCTATGCTTGATGAAGAAGAACTGTAAGGAGCCTCAGAAAGCACCATTTCCAACATTCACCATCTGTAGGAATTACTAGCGCACAGCTGTACATGTCTCCCTTCCTTTCTACCCTACGTGAAGGAGGACTGTAAGGAGCTGCGGAAAGCACCATTTCAAACATTCACCATCTGTAGACATAGTTAGCACACATGTGACCATGACTCCCTTACTTTCTAACCTTGATGAAGAAGAACTGTAAGGAGTCTCAGAAAGCACCACTTCCAACATCCACTATCTGTAGACATAGTTAGCGTACATATGTACACGTCTCCCTTACTCTCCGACCTTGGTGAAGGAAAAAAGTAAGGAACTCAGAAGGCACCATTTGCAATATTCACCATCTGTACACATAGTGAGCACACAGCTGTACATGCCTTCCTTACTTCCTACCCTCGGTGAAGGAGAACTGTAGGGAGCTGCAGAAAGCACCATTTCCTACATTCACCATCTTTAGACACAGTTAGTGCACACCTGCCCTTGCAACCCTTACTATCTACGCTTGATGAAGAAGAAATGTACGGAGCCTCAGAGAGCACAAATTCCAACATTCACCATCTGTAGACATAGTTAACGCACATCTGACCATGTCTCCCTTACTTTCTACCCTTGATGAAGAAGAGCTGTAAGGAGCCTCAGAAAGCACCATTTCCAACATTCACCATCTGTAGACATAGTTAGCGTACAGCTGGACACGTCTCCCTTAGTCTACACCCTAGGGGAAGGAGAACAGTAAAGAGCTCAGAAGGCACCATTTCCAATATTCACCATCTGTAGACATAGTTAGCGCACAGCTGTGCACGTCTCCCATACTTTCTACCCTCGGTGAAGGAGAACTGTAGGGAGCTGCAGAAAGCACCATTTCCTACATTCACCATCTTTAGACATAGTTAGCGCACACCTGATCCTGCCTCCCTTACTTTCTACGCTTGATGAAGAAGAACTGTAAGGAGCCTCAGAAAGCACCATTTCCAACATTCACCATCTGTAGACATGGATAGCGCACATCTGACCGTGTCTCCCTTACTTTCTACCCTTGATGGAGAAGAACTGTAAGGAGCCTCAGAAAGCATTACTTCCAACATTCACCATCTGTAGACGTAGTTAGCGTACAGCTCTACACGTCTCCCTTACTCTCTACCCTAGGTGAAGGAGAACAGTAAGGAGCTCAGAAGGCACCATTTCCAATATTCACCATCTGTTGACATAGTTAGCGCACAGCTGTACATGTTTCCCTTACTTTCTACCCTCGGTGAAGGAGAAGTGTAGGGAGCTGCAGAAAGCACGATTTCCTACATTCGCCATCTTTAGACATAGTTAGCGCACACCTGACCTTGCCTCCCTTATTTTCTACGCTTGATGAAGAAGAACTGTAAGGAGCCTCAGAAAGCGCCATTGCCAACATTCACCATCTGTAGACATAGTTAGCGCACATCTGACCAAGTCTCCCTTACTTTCTACCCTTGATGAAGAAGAACTGTAAGGAGCCTCAGAAAGCACCATTTCCAACATTCACCATCTGTAGACATAGTTAGCGTACAGCTGTGCACGTCTCCCTCACTCTCTACCCTAGGTGAAGGAGAACAGTAAGGAGCTCAGAAGGCACCATTTCCAATATTCACCATCTGTAGACTTAGTTAGCGCACAGCTGTACACGTCTCCCATACTTTCTACCCTCGGTGAAGGAGAACTGTAGGGAGCTGCAGAAAGCAACATTTCCTACATTCACCATCTTTAGACACAGTTAGTGCACACCTGCCCTTGCGACCCTTACTATCTACGCTTGATGAAGAACTGTACGGAGCCTCAGAGAGCACAAATTCCAACATTCACCATCTGTAGACATAGTTAGCGCACATCTGACCATGTCTCCCTTACTTTCTACCCTTGATGAAGAAGAACTGTAAGGAGCCTCAGAAAGCACCATTTCCAGCATTCACCATCTGTAGACATTACTAGCGCACAGCTGTACATGTCTCCCTTCCACTCTACCCTAGGTGAAGGAGGACTGTAAGGAGCTGCGGAAAGCACCATTTCCAACATTCACCATCTGTAGACATAGTTAGCGCACATCTGACCTTGTCTCCCTTACTTTATACCCTTGATGAAGAAGAACTGTAAGGAGCCTCAGAAAGCACCATTTCCAACATTCACCATCTGTAGACATAGTTAGCGCACATCAGACCATGTCTCCCTTACTTTCTACCCTTGATGAAGAAGAACTGTAAGGAGCCTCAGTTAGCACCATTTCCAACACTAACCTTCTGTAGACATAGTTAGCGCACATCTGACCATGTATCCCTTACATTCTACCCTTGATGAAGAAGAACTGTAAGGAGCCTAAGAAAGCACCATTTCCAACATTCGACATCTGTAGACATAGTTAGCGTACAGCTGTACACGTCTTCCTTACTCTCTACCCTAGGTGAAGTAGAACAGTAAGGAGCTGAGAAGGGACCATTTCCAACTTTCACCATCTGTAGACATAGCTAGCGCACAGCTGTACATGTCTCCCTTACTTTCTACCCTAGGTGAAGGAGAAATGTAGGGAGCTGCAGAAAGCATCGTTTCCAACATTCACCATCTTTAGACATAGTTAGCACACACCTGAGCTTGCCTCCCGTACTTTCTACGCTTCATGAAGAAGAACTGTAAGGAGCCTCAGAAAGCACTATTTCCAACATTCACCATCTGTAGGAATTACTAGCGCACAGCTGTACATGTCTCTCTTCCTTTCTACCCTAGGTGAAGGAGGACTGTAAGGAGCTGCAGAATGCACCATTTCCAACAATCACCATCTGTAGACATAGTTATCACACATCTGACCATGACTCCCCTACTTTCTAACCTTGATGAAGAAGAACTGTAAGGAGACTAAGAAAGCACCATTTCCAACATTCACCATCTGTAGACATAGTTAGCGTACAGCTGTACACGTCTCCCTTACTCTCTACCCTAGGTGAAGGAGAACAGTAAGGAGCTCAGAAGGCACCATTTCCAATATTCACCATCTGCAGACATAGTTAGCGCAAGGCTGTACATGTCTCCCTTACTTTCTACCCACGGTGAAAGAGAACTGTAGGGAGCTACAGAAAGCACCATTTCGTACTTTCACCATCATTAGACATAGTTAGCGCACACCTGACCATGCCACCCTTACTTTCTACGCTTGATGAAGAAGAACTGTAAGGAGCCTCAGAAAGCACAATTTCCAACATTCACCATCTGTAGACATAGTTAGCGGACATTAGACCTTGTCTCCCTTACTTTCTACCCTTGATGAAGAAGAACTGTGAGGAGCCTTAGAAAGCACCATTTCCAAGATTCACCATCTGTAGTCATAGTTAGCGTACAGCTGGACACGTCTCCCTTACTCTCAACCCAAGGTGAAGGGGAACAGTAAGGAGCTCAGAAGGCACCATTTCCAATATTCACCATCTGTAGACATTACTAGCGCACAGCTGTACATGTCTCCCTTACTTTGTACCCTTGGTAAAATACAACTGCAGGGAGCTGCAGAAAGCACCATTTCCTACATTCGCCATCTTTAGACATAGTTAGCACACACCTGACCTTGCCTCCCTTACTTTCTACGCTTAATGAAGAAGAACTGTAAGGAGCCTCAGAAAGCACCATTTCCAACATTCACCATCTGTTGACATAGTTAGCGTACATATGTACACGTCTCCCTTACTCCCTACCCTTGGTGAAGGAGAACAGCAAGGAGCTCAGAAGGCACCATTTCCAATATTCACCATCTGTACACATAGATAGCGCACAGCTGTACATGTCTCCCATACTTTCTACCCTCGGTGAAGGAGAACTGTAGGGAGCTGCTGAAAGCACCATTTCCTACATTCATAATCTTTAGACACAGTTAGAGCACACCTGACCTTGCCTCGCTTACTTTCTACGCTTGATGAAGAAGAACTGTAGGGAGCCTCAGAAAGCACCATTTCCAACATTCACCATCTGTAGACATAGTTAGCGCGCATCTGACCATGTCTCCGTTACGTTCTACACTTGATGAAGAAGAACTGTAAGGAGCCTCAGAATGCAAAATTTCCAACATTCACCATCTGTAGACATAGTTAGCGCACATCTGACAGTGCATCCCTATCTTTCTACCCTTGATGAAGCATAACTGTAAGGAGCCTCAGTAAGCACCATTTCCAAAGTTCACCGTGTGTAGACATAGTTAGCGTACAGCTGTACACGTTTCCCTTACTCTACACACTAGGTGAAGGAGAACAGTAAGGAGCTCAGAAGGCACCATTTCCAATATTCAACATCTGTAGACATAATTAGCGCACAGCAGTACGTGTCTCCCTTACTTTCTACCCTCGGTGAAGGAGAACTGTAGGGAGCTGCAGAAAGCACCAATTCATACATTCACCATCTTTAGACATAGTTAGCGCACACCTGACCTTGCCTCCCTTATTTTCTACGCTTGATGAAGAAGAACTGTAAAGAGCCTCAGAAACCACCCTTTCCAACATTCACTATCTGTAGACATTACTAGCGCACAGCTGTACATGTCTCCCTTCCTTTCTACCCTAGGTGAAGGAGGACTGTAAGGAGCTGCAGAAAGAACCATTTCCAAAATTCACCATCTCTAGACATATTTGGCGCACATCTGACTATGTCTCCCTTACTTTCTACCCTTGATGAAGAAGAACTGTAAGGAGTCTCAGAAAGCACCAGCTCCAACATTCATCATCTGTAGACATAGTTAGCATACAGCTGTACACGTCTCCATAACACTACACCCTAGGTGAAGGAGAACAGTAAGGAGCTCAGAAGGCACCATTCCCAACATTCACCATCTGTAGACATAGTTAGCACACACCTGACCTTGCCTCCCATACTTTCTACCCTTGATGAATAAGAACTGTCAGGAGCCTCAGAAAGCACCATTTCCAACATTCACCATCTGTAGACATAGTTAGCGCGCATCTGACCATGTCTCCGTTACGTTCTACCCTTGATGAAGAAGAACTGTAAGGAGCCTCAGAATGCAAAATTTCTAACATTCACCATCTGTAGACATAGTTTGTGCACATCTGACCGTGCGTCCCTATCTTTCTACCCTTGATGAAGCATAACTGTAAGGAGCCTCAGTAAGCACAATTTCCAAAGTTCACCATGTGTAGACATAGTTAGCGTACAGCTGTACACGTTTCCCTTACTCTACACCCTAGGTGAAGGAGAACAGTAAGGAGCTCAGAAGGCACCATTTATAAAATATTCAACAACTGTAGACATAGTTAGCGCACCAGCTGTACTTGTCTCCCTTACTTCCTACCCTCGGTGAAGGAGAACTGTAGGGAGCTGCAGACAGCACCATTTCCTACATTTACCATCTTTAGACATAGTTAGCGCACACCTGACCTTGTCTCCCTTACTTTCTATGCTTGATGAAGAAGAACTGTACGGAGCCTCAGAAAGCACCACTTCCAACATTCACCATCAGTAGACATTACTAGCGTACAGCTGTACATGTCTCCCTTCCTTTCTACCCTAGGTGAAGGAGGACTGTAAGGAGCTGCAGAAAGGACCATTTCCAACATTCACCATCTGTAGACATAGTTAGCGAACATCTGAGTATGTCTCCCTTGCTTTCTACCCTTGATGAAGAAGGACTGTAAGGAGCCTCAGAATGCACCATTTCCAACATTCACCATGTGTAGACATAGTTAGCGCACATCTGACCGTGCGTGCCTAACTTTCTACCCTTGATGAAGCAGAACTGTAAGGAGCCTCAGAAAGCACCATTTTCAACATTCTCCATCTGTAGACATTGTTAGCGTACAGCTGTACACGTTTCCCTTACTCTACACCCTACGTGAAGGAGAACAGTAAGGAGCTCAGAAGGCACCATTTATAAAATTTTCACCAACTGTAGACATAGTTAGCGCACCAGCTGTACTTGCCTCCCTTACTTCCTACCCTCAGTGAAGGAGAACTGTAGGGAGCTGCAGAGAGCACCATTTCGTACATTCACCATCTTTAGACACAGTTAGTGCACACCGGCCCTTGCCACACTTACTTTCTACGCTTGATGAAGAAGAACTGTAAGGAGCCTCAGAAAGAACCATTTCCAACATTCACCATCTGTAGACATTACTAGAGCACAGCTGTACACGTCGCCCTTCCTTTCTACCCTAGGTGAAGGAGGACTGTAAGGAGCTGCGGAAAGCACCTTTTCCTACATTCACCATCTGTAGACATAGTTAGCGCACAACGGACCATGTCTCCCTTACTTTCTACCCTTGATGAAGAAGAACAGTAAGGAGCCTCAGAAAGCACCATTTCCAACATTCACCATCTGTAGACATAGTTAGCGCACATCTCTCCATGTCTCCCTTACTTTCTACCCTTGATGAAGAAGAACTGTAAGGAGCTTCAGAAGGCACCATTTCCAACATTCACCATCTGTAGATATAGTTAGCGTACAGCTGGACACGTCTCCCTTACTCTCTACCCTGGGTGATGGAGAACAGTAAGGAGCTCAGAAGGCACCATTTCCAATATTCAACATCTGTAGACATAATTAGCGCACAGCAGTACGTGTCTCCCTTACTTTCTACCCTCGGTGAAGGAGAACTGTAGGGAGCTGCAGAAAGCACCAATTCATACATTCACCATCTTTAGACATAGTTAGCGCACACCTGACCTTGCCTCCCTTATTTTCTACGCTTGATGAAGAAGAAATGTAAAGAGCCTCAGAAACCACCCTTTCCAACATTCACTATCTGTAGACATTACTAGCGCACAGCTGTACACGTCTCCCATACTTTCTACCCTCGGTGAAGGAGAACTGTAGGGAGCTGCAGAAAGCACCATTTCCTACATTCACCTTCTTTAGACACAGTTAGTGCACACCTGCCCTTGCCACCCTTACTTTCTACGCTTGACGACGATGAACAGTAAGGAGCCTCAGAAAGCACAATTTCCAACATTCACCATCTGTAGACATAGTAAGCGCACATCTGACCATGTCTCCCTTACTTTCTACCCTTGATGAAGAAGAACTGTAAGGAGCCTCAGAATGCACTATGCCCAACATTCACCATCTGTAGACATAGTTAGCGCACTTATGACAATGTCTCCCTTTCGCTCTACCCTAGGTGAAGGAGAACAGTGAGGAGCTCAGAAGGCACCATTTCCAATATTCATCAACTGTAGACATAGCTAGGGCATAGCTGTACATGTCTCCCTTCCTTTCTACCCTAGGTGAAGGAGGCCTGTAAGGAGCTGCGGAAAGCACCATTCCCTAAATTCACCATCTGTAGACATAGTTCGCGCACTTCTGACCGTGTGTCCCTTAAATTCTACCCTTGATGAGGAAGAACTGTAAGGAGCCTCAGAAAGCACCATTTCCAACATTCACCATCTGTAGACATAGTTAGCACACACCTGACCTTGCCTCCCTTACTTCCTACGCTTGAAGAAAACTGTCAGGAGCCTCAGAAAGCACCAATTCCAACATTCACCATCTGTAGACATTACTAGCGCACAGCTGTACATGTCTCCCTTCCTTTCTACCCTAGGTGAAGGAGGACTGTAAGGAGCTGCAGAAAGCACCATTTCCAACATTCACCATCTGTAGACATAGTTAGCGCACATGTGACCGTTTGTCCCTTACATTCTACCCTCGATGAAGAAAAACTGTAAGGAGCCTCAGAAAGCACCATTTCCAACATTCACCATGTGTAGACATAGTTAGCGCACATCTGACCGTGTGTCCCTTAAATTCTACCCATGATGAGGAAGAACTGTAAGGAGCCTCAGAAAGCACAATTTCCAACATTCACCATCTGTAGACATAGTTAGCGTACAGCTGTACACGTCTCCTTTACTCTACACCCTAGGTGAAGGAGAACAGTAAGGAGCACAGTAAGGAGCTCAGAATGCACCATTTCCAATATTCACCATCTGTAGACATAGTTAGCTCACAGCTGTACATGTCTCCCTTACTTTCTACCCGCAGTGAAGGTGAACTGTAGGGAGCTGCGGAAAGCACCATTTCCAACATTCACCATCTGTAGACATAGTTAGCGTACATCTGACCATGTCTCCGTTACTCTCTACCCTTGATGAAGAAGAACTGTAAGGAGCCTCAGAAAGCACCATTTCCAACATTCACCATCTGTAGACATAGTTAGCGCAGATCTGACCGTGCGTCCCTATCTTTCTACCCTTGATGAAGCAGAACTGTAAGGAGCCTCAGAATGCACCATTCCAACATTCACCATCTGTAGACATAGTTAGCGTACAGCTGTACACGTTTCCCTTACTCGACACCCTAGGTGAAGGAGAACAGTAAGGGACTCAGAAGGCACCATTTTAAATATTCACCATCTGTAGACGTAGTTAGCGCACAGCTGTACATGTCTCCTTTACTTTCTACCCTCGGTGAAGAAGAACTGTAGGGAGCAGCAGAAAGCACCAATTCATACATTCACCATCTTTAGACATAGTTAGCGCACACCTGACCTTGCCTGCATTATTTTCTACGCTTGATGAACAAGAACTGTAAGGAGCCTCAGAAAGCACCATTTCCAACATTCACCATATGTAGACATAGTTAGCGCACATCTGACCATGTCTCCCTTACTTTCTACCCGTGATGAAGAAGAAATGTAAGGAGCCTCAGAAAGCACCATTTCCAACATTCACCATCTGTAGACGTTACTAGCGCACTGCCGTACATGTCTCCCTTCCTTTCTACCCTAGGTGAAGGAGGACTGTAAGGAGCTGCAGAAAGCACCATTTCCAACATTCACCATCTGTAGACATAGTTAGCGCACATCTGACTATGTCTCCCTGACTTTCTACCCTTGATGAAGAAGAACTGTAAGGAGCCTCAGAAACCACCATTTCCAACATTCACCATCTGTAGACATGGTTAGCGCACATCTGACCGTGCGTCCCTAACTTTCTACCCTTGATGAAGCAGAACTGTAAGGAGCCTCAGAAAGCACCATTTCCAACATTCACCATCTGTAGACATAGTTAGCGCACACCTGACCTTGCCTCCCTTACTTTCTACGCTTGATGAAGAAGAGCTGTAAGGAGCCTCAGAAAGCACCATTTCCAACATTCACCATCTTTTACATAGTTACGTACAGCTGAACATGTCTCCCTTACCCCCTATCCTAGGTGAAGGAGAACAGTAAGGGGCTCAGAAGGCACCACTTCCAATATTCACAATCTGTAGACATAGTTCGCGCACAGCTGTACATGTCTCCCTTACTCTCTACCCGCGGTGAAGGTGAACTGTAGGGAGCTGCAGAAAGCACCATTTCCAACATTCACCATCTGTAGACATAGTTAGCGGACAGTTGTACATGTCTCTCTTAGTTTCTACCCTCGGTGAAGAAGAACTGTAGGGAGCTGCAGAAAGCACCATTTTCAAGATTCACCATCTGTAGACATAGTTAGCATACAGCTGTACATGTCTCCCTTCCTCTCTACCCTAGGTGAAGGAGAGCAGTAAGGGACTCAGAAGACACCATTTCCAATATTCACCATCTGTAGACGTAGTTAGCGCACAGCTGTACATGTCTCCCTTACTTTCTACCCTAGGTGAAGGAGGACTGTAAGGAGCTGCGGAAAGCACCATTCCCTACATTCACCCTCTGTAGACATAGTTAGAGCATATCTGACCATGTCTCCCTTACTTTCTACCCTTGATGAAGAAGAACTGTAAGGAGCCTCAGAAAGCACCATTCCCTACATTCACCTTCTGTAGACATAGCTAGAGCACATCTGACCATGTCTCCCATACTTTCTACCCTTGATGAAGAACTGTAAGGAGCCTCAGAAAGCACCATTTCCAACATTCACCATCTGTAGACATAGTTAGCGCACACCTGACCTTGCCTCCTTTACTTTCTACGCTTGATGAAGAAGAACTGTAAGGAGACTCAGAAAGCACCATTTCCAACATTCATCATCTGTAGACATTACTAGCGCACAGCTGTACATGTCTCCCTTCCTTTCTGCACTAGGTGAAGGAGGACTGTAAGGAGCTGCGGAAAGCACCATTACCAACATTCACCATCTGTAGACATAGTTAGCACACATCTGACCATGACTCCCTTACTTTCCAACCTTGATGTAGAAGAACTGTAAGGAGCCTCAGAAAGCACCATTTCCAACATTCACCATCTGTAGACATAGTTAGCGTAGAGCTGTACACGTCTCCCTTACTCTCTACCCTTGGTGAAGGAGAACAGTAAGGAGCTCAGAAGGCACCATTTCCAATATTCACCATCTGTAGACATTACTAGCGCACAGCTGTACATGTCCCCCTTCCTTTCTACCCTAGGTGAAGGAGGTCTGTAAGTAGCTGCAGAAAGCACCATTTCCAACATTCACAATCTGTAGACATAGTTAGCACACATCTGACCGTGTGTCCCTTAATTTCTGCCCTTGATGAAGAAGAACTGTAAGGAGCCTCAGAAAGCACCATTTCCAACATTCACCATCTGTAGACATAGTTAGCGTACAGCTGGACACATCTCCCTTAGTCAACACCCTAGGTGAAGGAGAACAGTAAGGAGCTCAGAATGCACCATTTCCAATATTCACCATCTGTAGACATAGTTCGCGCACAGCTGTACATGTCTCCCTTACTCTCTACCCGCGGTGAAGGTGATCTGTAGGGAGCTGCAGGAAGCACAATTTCCAACATTCACCATCTGTAGACATAGTTATCGGACAGCTGTACATGTCTCCCTTACTTTCTACCCTCGGTGAAGGAGAACTGTAGGGAGCTGCTGAAAGCTCCATTTCCTACATTCATAATCTTTAGACATAGTTAGCGCACACCTGACCTTGCCTCGCTTACTTTCTACGCTTGATGATGAAGAACTGTAGGGAGCCTTAGAAAGCACCATTTCCAACATTCACCATCTGTAGACATAGTAAGCGTAAAGCTGTACATGTCCCCCTTCCATTCTACCCTAGGTGAAGGAGGTCTGTAAGGAGCTGCGGAAAGCACCATTTCCACCATTCACCATCTGTAGACATAGTTAGCGTACATCTGACCATGTCTCCGTTACTTTCATCCCTTGATGAAGAAGAACTGTAAGGAGCCTCAGAAAGCACCATTTCCAACATTCACCATCTGTAGACATAGTTAGCGCACATCTGACCGTGCGTCCCTATCTTTCTACCCTTGATGAAGCAGAACTGTAAGGAGCCTCAGAAAGCACCATTCCAACATTCACCATCTGTAGACATAGTTAGCGTACAGCTGTACACGTTTCCCTTACTCTACACCCTAGGTGAAGGAGAACAGAAAGGAGCTCAGAAGGCACCATTTCCAATATTCACCATCTGTAGACATAGTTAGCGCACAGCAGTACGTGTCTCCCTTACTTTCTACCCTCGGTGAAGGAGAACTGTAGGGAGCAGCAGAAAGCACCAATTCATACATTCACCATCTTTAGACATAGTTAGCGCACACCTGACCTTGCCTCCCTTATTTTATACGCTTGATGAACAAGAACTGTAAGGAGCCTCAGAAAGCACCATTTCCAACAATCACTATCTGTAGACATTACTAGCGCATAGCTGTACATGTCTCCCTTCCTTTCTACCCTAGGTGAAGGAGGACTGTAAGGAGCTGCAGAAAGCACCATTTCCAACATTCACCATCTGTAGACATAGTTAGCGCACATCTGACTATGTCTCCCTTACTTTCTACCCTTGATGAAGAAGAACTGTAAGGAGCCTCAGAAAGCACCAGATTGGTTGGTTGGTTGGTTTGGGGGATTAAAGGGACCAGACTGCCATGGTCATCGGTCCCTTTTTCCAAAGACAAAGAACACCGACAGAGAATAAAAACAAGGAACAGAAGATATCACAAACGATACAGAACAAGGGATACTGAGACAAAGACAAGACAAAACAAACTAAAACCACACAGAGTGTGACGGTGGTTGGCCGACCATAGACATAAAAAAGGAAAGGCCAGCCACTTAGAAACACATTAAAAAATCAGTGTAAAACCATAGGCCAAAGGCCAGAATCAACACAAAACAATAAAATACAACAGAAACACTCAGAGTAAATGATAAAATCCCCCTGCCCGAATAAAACGTAAAACTAAGTCAGCCATAGTGGAGTCGTCTGTTAAAAGGGCAGGGAGCGTAGCAGGCAGCGCAAATGTCTGCCTGACCACTGCTAAAAGGGGGCAGGCCAGCAAAATGTGGGCCACTGTCAAAGCTGCCCCACAGCGACATAGAGGAGGGTCCTCCCGGCGCAGTAAATAACTGTGTGTCAGCCGGGAGTGGCCAATGCGGAGCCGGCAAAGAACTACTGAGTCCCTGCGAGTGGCTCGCAGGGATGACCGCCACACAGCCGTCGTCTCCTTGACAGCACGGAGTTTATTGCGCATTGGCAGTTCGCGCCATTCATCGTCCCATAGCGCCAAGATTTTGCGGCGGAAGACTGCCCGCAAATCAGTCTCTGGGAGGCCAACGTCCAGAGATGGCTTACTGGTGGCCTCTTTCGCCAGGCGGTCAACATGTTCGTTACCCGGGATACCGACATGACCGGGGGTCCACACAAAGACCACAGAGCGGCCGCAACAGGCGAGAGTATGCAGAGACTCGTGGATAGCCATCACCAAACGAGAACGAGGGAAACACTGGTCGAGAGCTCGTAAACCGCTCAGGGAATCGCTACAGATAACGAAGGACTCACCTGAGCAGGAGCGGATATACTCTAGGGCACGAAAGATGGCGACCAGTTCAGCAGTGTAAACGCTGCAGCCATCCGGCAAGGAACGTTGTTCGGAAAGGTCCCCTAGAGTGAGCGCATATCCGACACGACCAGCAACCATCGAACCGTCAGTGTAAACAACACCAGAGCCCTGATACGTGGCCAGGATGGAATAAAAGCGGCGGCGGAAGGCCTCTTGAGGGACTGAGTCCTTAGGGCCCTGTGCCAAGTCGAGCCGAAGGCTAGGGCGACGAACACACCATGGGGGTGTATGCAAAGTAGCCCGGAAAGGAGGTGGAACAGTGAAACCCTGGAGCCCAGAGAGAAGCTCCTTGACGCGGACCGCTATTGTACAACCAGACCGGGGCCGACGTTCTAGCATATGGACGACCGACCGCGGGAACAGGAGACGATAGTTTGGATGCCCGGGCGAGCTTAGAACATGGGCAGCATAAGCGGCCAGCAAACGTTGGCGTCGGAACCGCAGTGGAGGTACACCTGCCTCCACTAGTACGATGTCCACAGGGCTGGTGCGGAAAGCACCAGTGGCAAGGCGTATCCCGCTGTGGAGAATCGGGTCCAGCACCCGTAACGCAGATGGGGATGCCGAGCCATAAGCCAGGCTCCCATAATCCAGACGGGACTGAATTAACGCCTGGTAGAGCCGCAACAGTGTAGAGCGGTCGGCGCCCCAGTGGGTGTTGCTCAAGCATCTCAGAGCGTTTAGATGCCGCCAACACGTCTGTTTCAGCTGCCGGATATGAGGCAGCCAAGTCAACCGGGCATCGAAAACCACCCCCAAAAACCTGTGGGTCTCCACCACAGCAAGGAGTTCGTCGGCAAGATAAAGCCGCGGCTCAGGATGGACTGTTCGGCACCGGCAGAAATGCATAACGCAGGTCTTGGCTGCCGAAAACTGAAACCCATGCGCTACAGCCCAAGACTGCGCCTTACGGATAGCGCCCTGTAGCTGACGTTCAACAGCTGCAATGCCAGGAGAGCTGTAATAAAGGCAGAAGTCGTCAGCATACAGGGAAGCGGAGACAGAATTTCCCACGGCCGCAGCAAGCCCGTTAATGGCTATTAAAAACAGACAGACACTTAAAACAGAGCCCTGTGGCACACCGTTCTCCTGGACGTGGGAGGAACTATACGAGGCCGCGACTTGCACGCGGAAGGTACGACACGACAGAAAATTGCGGATAAAAATCGGCAGAGGACCCCGAAGACCCCATCCATGAAGCGTAGAAAGAATGTGATGACGCCACGTCGTATCGTACGCCTTCCGCATGTCGAAAAAGACAGCGACCAGGTGCTGACGGCGGGAAAAGGCAGTACGGATGGCCGACTCCAGGCTCACCAGATTGTCGGCGGCGGAGCGGCCTTTACGGAACCCACCCTGAGATGGAGCCAGAAGGCCCCGAGACTCCAGTACCCAATGCAAGCGCCGGCTCACCATCCGTTCAAGCAACTTGCAAAGAACGTTGGTGAGGCTAATGGGACGGTAGCTGTCCACCTCCAGAGGGTTCTTTCCAGGTTTCAAAACGGGGATGACAATGCTTTCCCGCCATTGCGACGGAAACTCCCCCTCGACCCAAAGACGGTTGTAAAGATCGAGAAGGCGCCGCTGGCAGTCCACTGAAAGGTGTTTCAGCATCTGACAGTGGATGCCATCTGGCCCAGGAGCGGTATCAGGGCAAGCAGCGAGGGCACTGCGAAATTCCCACTCACTAAATGGAGCATTGTAAGATTCTGGGTGGTTGGTGTGAAACGAAAGGCTCCGACGTTCCATCCGCTCTTTAATGGAGCGGAAGGCCTGGGGGTAATTCGCAGAAGCGGAACTCATAGCAAAATGCTCTGCTAAGCGATTGGCAATGACGTCGGAGTCAGTACAAACTGCTCCATTCAGTGAGAGCGCAGGGACGCTGGCAGGTGGCCGATAGCCGTAGACGCGTCGAATCTTGGCCCAGACCTGCGAGGGAGTGACATGGAGGCCAATGGTGGACACATACCGCTCCCAGCACTCCTTCTTGCCTTGGCGGATAAGGAGGCGGGCCCGCGCACGCAGCCGTTTGAAGGCGATAAGGTGGTCGAGGGAGGGGTGTCGCTTGTGACGCTGGAGCGCCCGCCGGCGATCTTTAATCGCTTCAGCGATCTCAGGCGACCACCAAGGCACAGCCTTCCGCCGAGGGGACCCACAGGAATGGGGAATGGCAGATTCGGCGGCAGTAACGATGCCGGTGGTGACCGATTGAACCACCGCATCAATGTCATCGGTAGAGAGAGGCTCAAAAGCGGCAGTGGAGGAGAACAAGTCCCAGTCAGCCTTATTCATAGCCCATCTGCTAGGGCGCCCAGAAGAGTGGCGCTGTGGTAGTGACAAAAAGATCGGAAAATGGTCACTACCACACAGGTCGTCATGCACACTCCATTGGACAGACGGTAAGAGGCTATGGCTACAGATTGAAAGGTCAATGGCGGAGTAGGTGCCATGCGCCACACTGAAGTGTGTGAAGGCACCATCATTTAACAGCGAGAGATCGAGCTGCGACAATAAATGCTCAACGATGGCGCCTCGACCTGTTGCCACTGACCCACCCCACAGAGGGTTATGAGCGTTGAAGTCGCCCAATAGCAAGAAAGGTGGCGGCAATTGGGCGACCAGTGCAGCCAGGACATGCTGCGAGACATCACCATCCGGTGGAATGTAAAGACTGCAGACGGTAACAGCCTGTGGCGTCCACACGCGTACAGCGACAGCCTCTAAAGGCGTCTGGAGAGGGACAGACTCGCTGTGCAGAGTGTGAAGGACATATATGCAGACGCCACCAGACACCCTTTCATAAGCTGCTCGGTTCTTGTAATAAACCCGATAGCCATGGAGGGCGGGGGTTCGCATCGCTGGAAACCAAGTTTCCTGGAGAGCAATGCAGAAGAAAGGGCGAAGGCTGAGAAGTTGGCGGAGCTCAGCTAAATGGTGGAAAAAACCGCCGCAGTTCCACTGGAGGATGGTATTGTCCATGGCTGAGAAAGGCGTGAAAGGACTGGGAAGGCAATTTACGCCGCTTGTTCACTCACTGCCACAGATTCAGTACCCGTACGAGAGGCATCCATGGCGTCTGAGGGACCAGCGAGATCAAGGTCCTCAGCGGACGCTAGAATCTCGACTTCATCCTCAGACGCAGAGCGCGAAAGGTGCGGCGGGGTTGGTGCCACCGCAAGTTCTTTAGCCTTAGAGGTCTTTCTCTTGGACTTCTCTCGCTGAACCTTGGGTTTCACCGGCTGGGAAGGCTTCACCGATTCAGTCTCCGGGACAGAGGAGGATCGTGAAGCCCTACGCCCGGCTGCTGGTGAGGACTTATGCCTCTGGTGGCCGTCATCCTTCCCGCTGGTGGAACCCTGGGAAGGGAGGGTCCCAAGGGAACTCTTACGGGCGAGAGTAGCCGAAGAAGTTAGACGCTTCTCCGGCTGAGAAGCGGGGATGGACGTCCCCGACGGGTGGGAGGAGGTTGCTCCTGAGGTAGGTGGTGCAGGAGCAACCGGTTGGGGAGAGCCCCCCACGGGCAAGGGGGCAGAAGGAGTCGTACAGCTTATCGAGCTGGCTGGAAGTTTCGAAACTGATGGAGCTAGCACAGTTGTTGTAGCAGCTGCATACGAAGATGTCATTCTCACAGGATGGAGTCTGTCATATTTCCGTTTGGCCTCAGTATAGGTCAGCCGGTCCAGGGTCTTATATTCCATGATTTTGCGCTCTTTCTGAAAGACTTTGCAGTCAGGCGAGCAAGGTGAATGGTGCTCCCCGCAGTTGACGCAGATGGGAGGCGGGGCACATGGAGTATCGGGATGAGACGGGCGTCCGCAATCGCGACACGTGAGGCTGGAAGTGCAGCAGGAAGACATATGGCCGAACTTCCAGCACTTGAAGCACCGCATCGGGGGAGGGATATAGGGCTTGACATCACATCGGTAGACCATCACCTTGACCTTTTCCGGTAACGTATCACCCTCGAAGGCCAAGATGAAGGCACCGGTAGCAACCTGATTGTCCCTCGGACCCCGATGAACGCGCCGGACGAAATGAACACCTCTACGTTCTAAGTTGGCGCGCAGCTCGTCATCAGACTGCAAAAGGAGATCCCTATGGAAAATAACACCCTGGACCATATTTAAACTCTTATGTGGCGTAATAGAAACGTTAACATCCCCCAACTTGTCACAAGCAAGTAACCTGCGGGACTGGGCGGAGGATGCCGTTTGTATCAGTACTGACCCAGAGCGCATTTTAGACAAGCCCTCCACCTCCCCAAACTTGTCCTCTAAATGCTCGACGAAGAACTGAGGCTTTGTGGAGAGAAAAGACTCCCCATCAGCTCGCGTGCAAACTAAGAATCGGGGCGAATAACTGTTAACTCCATCCTGCGACTTACGCTCTTCCCACGGCGTGGCCAGGGAAGGGAACGTTTTCGGATCGTACTTCTGAGCATTAAATTGAGCCCGAGAACACTTAGAGACTGCTGGCGGCTGGCCGCCAGCGAGAGATGATGTACCACGCTTCATTGCGGGTCATCCGCCCTGATGCCACCTACTCCGACCAAGGGCCCTCCCCACGGGCGCCACCCAGCCACAGCAATAGCCACCTGGCAGGATGGCCATTGCCGGGAGTCCTGATGCCCCAGGGAGATGGGCATCTACTCCTTGGCATACGTGGGGAGTGAACGGCGCAGGCATCAGTAGAGCGATCCCTGTGTTGTCAGGGGGCTACAACCAAGAGGGTACATGGCGGCCCCACCACAACCGACTGGCTACCGTGCTGGATGTTAGGTGACATGTGGTCCATGGGCGTCGTCAGTGCAGAAAATGGCCCTGCACAGTGCTTGGCAGAAAGTGCACGCAGGGGCGCATCGATGCCCAAGAGATGGAGAGAGGGCAAGACTGCAATGCAACAACGAATAAGATGGCGAAAGTTCTCAACACAACACGGACACAATGCACCAAGTAAGGCGCCCTTCCCCAATCGGCTCGCTCTTCGGAAAAATTTTGATATATGGAGGTCAAACCCGACAGGGGACCATCACATAAGGCCGAAACGTTTGAGACTCCTTTTAGTCGCCTCTTACGACAGGCAGGAATACCACGGGCCTATTCTAACCCCCGAACCCGCAGGGGGGAGAAAGCACCAGAACCAACATTCATCATCTGTAGACATAGTTAGCATACAGCTGTACATGTCTCCCTTCCTTTTTACCTAGGTGAAGGAGGACTGTAAGGAGCTGCAGAAAGCACCATTTCCAACATTCACCATCTGTAGACATAGTTAGCGGACATCTGACATTGTCTCCTTTACTTTCTACCCTTGTTGCAGAATAACTGTAAGGTGCCTCAGAGAGCACCATTTCCAACATTCACCATCTCTAGACATAGTTAGCGCACAGCTGTACATGTCTCCCTTACTTTCTACTCTAGGTGAAGGAGGACTGTAAGGAGCTGTGGAAAGCACCATTTCCAACATTCACCATATGTAGACATTACTAGAGCACAGCTGTACATGTCTCCCTTCCTTTCTACCCTAGGTGAAGTAGAACAGTAAGGAGCTCAGAAGGCACCATTTCCAACATTCATTCACCATCTGTAGACATAGCTAGCGCACATCTGTCCATGTCTCCCTTACTTTCTACCCTAGGTGAGGGAGGACTGTAAGTAGCCTCAGAAGGCAGCATTTCCTACATTCACCTTCTCTAGACATGGTTAGCGCACACCTGAACTTGCCTCCCTTACTTTCTACGCTTGATGAAGAAGAACTGTAAGGAGCCTCAGATAGCACGATTTCAAACATCCACCATCTTTAGACATTACTAGCGCACAGTTATACATGTCTCAATTCCTTTCTATCCTAGGTGAAGGAGGATTGTAAGGAGCCTCAGAAAATACCATTTCCTACATTCACCATCTCTAGTCATAGATAGCGCACACCTGACATTGCCTCCCTTACATTCTACGCTTGATGAAGAAGAACTGTAAGGAGCCTCAGAAAGCACCATTTATAACATTCACCATCTCTAGACATAGTTAGCGCACACCTGACCTTGCCCCCTTACTTTCTACGCTTGATGAAAAAGAACTGTAAGGAGCCTCAGAAAGCACCATTTCCAACATTCACCATCTGTAGACACTACTAGCGCACAGCTGTAAACGTCTCCCTTCCTCAGCCACAGAAAACACCATTTCCTACATTCACCTTCTCTAGACATAGTTAGCGCACACCTGGCCTTGCCTCCCTTACTTTCTACGCTTGATGAAGAAGAACTGTAAGGAGCTTCAGAAAGCACCATTTCCAACATTGACAATCTTTAGACATTACTAGTGCACAGCTGTACATGTCTCCCTTCCTTTCTACCCTAGGTGAAGGAAGACTGTAAGGAGCCACAGAAGGAACACATTTCCTACATTCACCTTCCCTAGACATTGTTAGCGCGCACCTGACCTTGCATTCCTTACTTTCTACGCTTAATGAAGAAGAACTGTAAGGGGCCTGAGAAAGCACCATTTCCAACATTCACCATCTGTAGACATTACTAGCGCAAGGATGTAGATAACTCCCTTCCTTTCTACCCTAGGTGAAGGAGGACTGTAAGGAGCCTCAGAAAGCATCATTTCCAACATTCACCAGCTGTAGACATTACTAGCACACAGTTGGACATGTCTCCCTTCCTTTCTACCCTAGGTGAAGGAGGACTTTAAGGAGCCTCAGAAAGCACCATTTCCAACATTCACCATCTGTAGACATAGTTAGCGCACACCTGACGTTGCCTCCCTTACATTCTACGCTTGATGAAGAAGAACTGTAAGGAGTCTCAGAAAGCACCATTTCCAACATTCACCATCTGTAGACATTACTAGTGCACAGCTGTACATGTGCCCCTTCCTTTCTACCCTAGGTGGAGGAGGACTGTAAGTAGCCGCAGAAGGCACCAATTCCTACATTCACCTTCTCTAGACATGGTTAGCGCACACCTGAACTTGCCTCCCTCACTTTCTACGCTTGATTAACAAGAACTGTAAGGAGCCTCAGAAAGCACCATTTCCAACATTCACTATCTGTGGACATTACTAGCGGACAGCTGTACATGTCTCCCTTCCTTTCTACCCTAGGTGACAGAGGACTGTAAGGAGCCTCAGAAAGCACAATTTCCTACATTCACCTTCTCTAGACATAGTTAGCGCACACCTGACCTTGCCTCCCTTACTTTCTACGCTTGATGAAGAAGAACTGTAAGGAGCCTCAGAAAGCACCATTTCCAGCATTCACCATCTGTAGACATTACTAGCGCACAGCGGTACATGTCTCCCTTCCTTTCTACCCTAGGTGAAGGAGGACTGTAAGGAGCCTCAGAAAGCACCATTTCCTACATTCACCTTCTCTAGACATAGTTAGCGCACACCTGCCCTTGCCTCCCTTACTTTCTACGCTTGATGAAGAAGAACTATAAGAAGCCTCAGAAAGCACCATTTCCAATATTCACCATCTGTCGACATTACTAGCGCACAGCTGTAGATGTCTCCCTTCCTTTCTACCCTAGGTGAAGGAGGACTGTAAGAAAGCCTCAGAAAGCACCATTTCCAACATTCACCATATGTAGACATAGTTAGCGCACATCTGACCATGTCTCCCTTACTTTCTACCCGTGATGAAGAAGAACTGTAAGGAGCCTCAGAAAACACCATTTCCAACATTCACCATATGTAGACATAGTTAGCGCACATCTGACCATGTCTCCCTTACTTTCTACCCGTGATGAAGAAGAACTGTAAGGAGCCTCAGAAAGCACCATTTCCAACATTCACCATCTGTAGACATTACTAGCGCACTGCCGTACATGTCTCCCTTCCTTTCTACCCTAGGTGAAGGAGGACTGTAAGGAGCTGCGGAAAGCACCATTTCCAACATTCACCATATGTAGACATAGTTAGCGCACATCTGACAATGTCTCCCTTACTTTCTACCCGTGATGAAGAAGAACTGTAAGGAGCCTCAGGAAGCACCATTTCCAACATTCACCATATGTAGACATAGTTAGCGCACATCTGACCATGTCTCCCTTACTTTCTACCCGTGATGAAGAAGAAATGTAAGGAGCCTCAGAAAGCACCATTTCCAACATTCACCATCTGTAGACATTACTAGCGCACTGCCGTACATGTCTCCCTTCTTTTCTACCCTAGGTGAAGGAGGACTGTAAGGAGCTGCGGAAAGCACCATTTCCAACATTCACCATACGTAGACATAGTTAGCGCACATCTGGACATGTCTCCCTTACTTTCTACCCGTGTTGAAGAAGAACTGTAAGGAGCCTCAGAAAGAATTATTTCCAACATTCACCATTTGTAGACATAGTTAGCGCACTTATGGCAATGTCTCCCTTTCTCTCTACCGTTGATGAAGAAGAACTGTAAGGAGCCTCAGAAAGCACCATTTCCAACATTCACCATCTGTAGACATAGTTAGCGCACATCTGTCCATGTCTCCCTTACTTTATACCCTTGATGAAGAAGAACTGTAAGGAGCCTCAGAAAGCACAATTTCCAACATTCACCATCTGTAGACATAGTAAGCGCACATCTGACCATGTCTCCATTACTTTCTACCCTTGATGAAGAAGAACTGTAAGGAGCCTCAGAAAGCACCATTTCCAACATTCACCATCTGTAGACATAGCGTACAGCTGTGCACGTCTCCCTCACTCTCTACCCTAGGTGAAGGAGAACAGTGAGGAGCTCAGAAGGCACCATTTCCAATATTCATCAACTGTAGACATAGCTAGGGGATAGCTGTACATGTCTCCCTTACTTTCTACCCTAGGTAAAGGAGAACTGTAGGGAGCTGCAGGAAGTATCATTTCCTACATTCACTATCTTTAGACATAGTTAGCGCACACCTGACCTTGCCTCCCTTACTTTCTACGCTTCATGTAGAAGAACTGTAAGGAGCCACAGAAAGCACCATTTCCAACATTCACCATCTATAGACATTACTAGCGTACAGCTGTACACGTCTCCTTTACTCTACACCCTAGGTGAAGGAGAACAGTAAGGAGCACAGTAAGGAGCTCAGAATGCACCATTTCCAATATTCACCATCTGTAGACATAGTTAGCACACAGCTGTACATGTCTCCCTTACTTTCTACCCGCGGTGAAGGTGAACTGTAGGGAGCTGCGGAAAGCACCATTTCCAACATTCACCATCTGTAGACATAGTTAGCGTACATCTGACCATGTCTCCGTTACTCTCTACCCTTGATGAAGAAGAACTGTAAGGAGCCTCAGAAAGCACCATTTCCAACATTCATTCACCATCTGTAGACATAGTTAGCGCAGATCTGACCGTGCGTCCCTATCTTTCTACCCTTGATGAAGCAGAACTGTAAGGAGCCTCAGAATGCACCATTCCAACATTCACCATCTGTAGACATAGTTAGCGTACAGCTGTACACGTTTCCCTTACTCGACACCCTAGGTGAAGTAGAACAGTAAGGGACTCAGAAGGCACCATTTTAAATATTCACCATCTGTAGACGTAGTTAGCGCACAGCTGTACTTGTCTCCTTTACTTTCTACCCTCGGTGAAGAAGAACTGTAGGGAGCAGCAGAAAGCACCAATTCATACATTCACCATCTTTAGACATAGTTAGCGCACACCTGACCTTGCCTGCATTATTTTCTACGCTTGATGAACAAGAACTGAAAGGAGCCTCAGAAAGCACCATTTCCAACATTCACCATATGTAGACATAGTTAGCGCACATCTGACCATGTCTCCCTTACTTTCTACCCGTGATGAAGAAGAAATGTAAGGAGCCTCAGAAAGCACCATTTCCAACATTCACCATCTGTAGACATTACTAGCGCACTGCCGTACATGTCTCCCTTCCTTTCTACCCTAGGTGAAGGAGGACTGTAAGGAGCTGCAGAAAGCACCATTTCCAACATTCACCATCTGTAGACATAGTTAGCGCACATCTGACTATGTCTCCCTGACTTTCTACCCTTGATGAAAAAGAACTGTAAGGAGCCTCAGAAAGCACCAGAACCAACATTCATCATCTGTAGACATAGTTAGCATACAGCTGTACACGTCTCCCTTCCTTTTTACCTAGGTGAAGGAGGACTGTAAGGAGCTGCAGAAAGCACCATTTCCAACATTCACCATCTGTAGACATAGTCAGCGCACATCTCACCATATCTCCCACACTTTCTACGCTTGATGAAGAAGGACTGTAAGGAGCCTCAGAAACCACCATTTCCAACATTCACCATCTGTAGACATAGTTAGCGCACATCTGACCGTGAGTCCCTAACTTTCTACCCTTGATGAAGCAGAACTGTAAGGAGCCTCAGAAAGCACCATTTCCAACATTCACCATCTGTAGACATAGTTAGCGCACACCTGACCTTGCCTCCCTTACTTTCTACGCTTGATGAAGAAGAGCTGTAAGGAGCCTCAGAAAGCACCATTTCCAACATTCACCATCTTTAGACATAGTTACGTACAGCTGAACATGTCTCCCTTACACCCTATCCTAGGTGAAGGAGAACAGTAAGGGGCTCAGAAGGCACCATTTCCAATATTCACAATCTGTAGACATAGTTCGCGCACAGCTGTACATGTCTCCCTTACTCTCTACCCGCGGTGAAGGTGAACTGTAGGGAGCTGCAGAAAGCACCATTTCCAACATTCACCATCTGTAGACATAGTTAGCGGACAGTTGTACATGTCTCTCTTAGTTTCTACCCTCGGTGAAGAAGAACTGTAGGGAGCTGCAGAAAGCACCATTTTCAAGATTCACCATCTGTAGACATAGTTAGCGTAGAGCTGTACATGTCTCCCTTCCTCTCTACCCTAGGTGAAGGAGAACAGTAAGGGACTCAGAAGGCACCATTTCCAATATTCACCATCTGTAGACGTAGTTAGCGCACAGCTGTACATGTCTCCCTTACTTTCTACCCTCGGTGAAGGAGAACTGTAGGGAGCAGACGAAAGCATCAATTCATACATTCACCATCTTTAGACATAGTTAGCGCACACCTGACCTTGCCTCCCTTATTTTATACGCTTGATGAACAAGAACTGTAAGGAGCCTCAGAAAGCACCATTTCCAACAATCACTATCTGTAGACATTACTAGCGCACAGCTGTACATGTCTCCCTTCCTTTCTACCCTAGGTGAAGGAGGACTGTAAGGAGCTGCAGAAAGCACCATTTCCAACATTCACCATCTGTAGACATAGTTAAAGCACATCTGACCATGTCTCCCTTACTTTCTACCCTTGATGAAGAAGAACTGTAAGGAGCCTCAGAAAGCACCAGAACCAACATTCATCATCTGTAGACATAGTTAGCATACAGCTGTACACGTCTCCCTTCCTTTTTACCTAGGTGAAGGAGGACTGTAAGGAGCTGCAGAAAGCACCATTTCCAACATTCACCATCTGTAGACATAGTCAGCGCACATCTGACCATATCTCCCATACTTTCTACGCTTGATGAAGAAGGACTGTAAGGAGCCTCAGAAACCACCATTTCCAACATTCACCATCTGTAGACATAGTTAGCGCACTTATCACAATGTCTCCCTTTCTCTCTACCCTAGGTGAAGGAGAACAGTAAGGAGCTCAGAAGGCACCATTTCCAATATTCACCAACTGTAGACATTGCTAGCGCATAGCTGTACATGTCTCCCTTACTTTCTACCCTAGGTGAAGGAGATTTGTAGGGAGCTGCAGAATGCATCATTTCCAACATTCACAATCTGTAGACATAGTTAGCACACATCTGACCGTGTGTCCCTTACTTTCTGCCCTTGATGAAGAAGAACTGTAAGGAGCCTCAGAAAGCACCATTTCCAACATTCACCATCTGTAGACATAGTTAGCGGACAGTTGTACATGTCTCTCTTAGTTTCTACCCTCGGTGAAGAAGAACTGTAGGGAGCTGCAGAAAGCACCCTTTTCAAGATTCACCATCTGTAGACATAGTTAGCGTAGAGCTGTACATGTCTCCCTTCCTCTCTACCCTAGGTGAAGGAGAACAGTAAGGGACTCAGAAGGCACCATTTCCAATATTCACCATCTGTAGACGTAGTTAGCGCACAGCTGTACATGTCTCCCTTACTTTCTACCCTCGGTGAAGGAGAACTGTAGGGAGCAGACGAAAGCATCAATTCATACATTCACCATCTTTAGACATAGTTAGCGCACACCTGACCTTGCCTGCATTATTTTCTACGCTTGATGAACAAGAACTGTAAGGAGCCTCAGAAAGCACCATTTCCAACATTCACCATATGTAGACATAGTTAGCGCACATCTGACCATGTCTCCCTTACTTTCTACCCGTGATGAAGAAGAAATGTAAGGAGCCTCAGAAAGCACCATTTCCAACATTCACCATCTGTAGACATTACTAGCGCCCTGCCGTACATGTCTACCTTCCTTTCTACCCTAGGTGAAGGAGGACTGTAAGGAGCTGCAGAAAGCACCATTTCCAGCATTCACCATCTGTAGACATAGTTAGCGCACATCTGACTATGTCTCCCTGACTTTCTACCCTTGATGAAGAAGAACTGTAAGGAGCCTCAGAAAGCACCAGAACCAACATTCATCATCTGTAGACATAGTTAGCATACAGCTGTACACGTCTCCCTTCCTTTTTACCTAGGTGAAGGAGGACTGTAAGGAGCTGCAGAAAGCACCATTTCCAACATTCACCATCTGTAGACATAGTCAGCGCACATCTGACCATATCTCCCACACTTTCTACGCTTGATGAAGAAGGACTGTAAGGAGCCTCAGAAACCACCATTTCCAACATTCACCATCTGTAGACATAGTTAGCACACATCTGACCGTGCGTCCCTAACTTTCTAACCTTGATGAAGCAGAACTGTAAGGAGCCTCAGAAAGCACCATTTCCAACATTCACCATCTGTAGACATAGTTAGCGCACACCTGACCTTGCCTCCCTTACTTTCTACGCTTGATGAAGAAGAGCTGTAAGGAGCCTCAGAAAGCACCATTTCCAACATTCACCATCTTTAGACATAGTTACGTACAGCTGAACATGTCTCCCTTACAACCTATCCTAGGTGAAGGAGAACAGTAAGGGGCTCAGAAGGCACCATTTCCAATATTCACAATCTGTAGACATAGTTCGCGCACAGCTGTACATGTCTCCCTTACTCTCTACCCGCGGTGAAGGTGAACTGTAGGGAGCTGCAGAAAGCACCATTTCCAACATTCACCATCTGTAGACATAGTTAGCGGACAGTTGTACATGTCTCTCTTAGTTTCTACCCTCGGTGAAGAAGAACTGTAGGGAGCTGCAGAAAGCACCATTTTCAAGATTCACCATCTGTAGACATAGTTAGCGTACAGCTGTACATGTCTCCCTTCCTCTCTACCCTAGGTGAAGGAGAACAGTAAGGGACTCAGAAGGCACCATTTCCAATATTCACCATCTGCAGACGTAGTTAGCGCACAGCTGTACATGTCTCCATTACCTTCTACCCTCGGTGAAGGAGAACTGTAGGGAGCAGACGAAAGCATCAATTCATACATTCACCATCTTTAGACATAGTTAGCGCACACCTGACCTTGCCACCCTTATTTTATACGCTTGATGAACAAGAACTGTAAGGAGCCTCAGAAAGCACCATTTCCAACAATCACTATCTGTAGACATTACTAGCGCACAGCTGTACATGTCTCCCTTCCTTTCTACCCTAGGTGAAGGAGGACTGTAAGGAGCTGCAGAAAGCACCATTTCCAACATTCACCATCTGTAGACATAGTTAAAACACATCTGACTATGTCTCCCTTACTTTCTACTCTTGATGAAGAAGAACTGTAAGGAGCCTCAGAAAGCACCAGAACCAACATTCATCATCTGTAGACATAGTTAGCATACAGCTGTACACGTCTCCCTTCCTTTTTACCTAGGTGAAGGAGGACTGTAAGGAGCTGCAGAAAGCACCATTTCCAACATTCACCATCTGTAGACATAGTCAGCGCACATCTGACCATATCTCCCATACTTTCTACGCTTGATGAAGAAGGACTGTAAGGAGCCTCAGAAACCACCATTTCCAACATTCACCATCTGTAGACATAGTTAGCGGACATCTGACCCTGTCTCCCATACTTTCTACTCTAGAAGAAGAACAACTGTAAGGAGCCTCAGAGAGCACCATTTCCAACATTCACCATCTGTAGACATTACTAGCGCACAGCTGTACATGTCTCCCTTCCTTTCTACCCTAGGTGAAGGAGGACTGTAAGGAGCTGCGGAAAGCACCATTCCCTACATTCACCCTCTGTAGACATAGTTAGAGCATATCTGACCATGTCTCCCTTACTTTCTACCCTTGATGAAGAAGAACTGTAAGGAGCCTCAGAAAGCACCATTCCCTACATTCACCTTCTGTAGACATAGCTAGAGCACATCTGACCATGTGTCCCATACTTTCTACCCTTGATGAAGAACTGTAAGGAGCCTCAGAAAGCACCATTTCCAACATTCACAATCTGTAGACATAGTTAGCGGACATCTGACCCTGTCTCCCTTAATTTCTACCCTTGATGAAGAAGAACTGTAAGGAGCCTCAGAAAGCACCATTTTCTACATTCATCATCTTTAGACATAGTTAGCGCACACCTGACCTTGCCTCCTTTACTTTCTACGCTTGATGAAGAAGAACTGTAAGGAGACTCAGAAAGCACCATTTCCAACATTCATCATCTGTAGACATTACTAGCGCACAGCTGTACATGTCTCCCTTCCTTTCTGCACTAGGTGAAGGAGGACTGTAAGGAGCTGCGGAAAGCACCATTTCCAACATTCACCATCTGTAGACATAGTTAGCACACATCTGACCATGACTCCCTTACTTTACAACCTTGATGTAGAAGAACTGTAAGGAGCCTCAGAAAGCACCATTTCCAACATTCACCATCTGTAGACATAGTTAGCGTAGAGCTGTACACGTCACCCTTACTCTCTACCCTTGGTGAAGGAGAACAGTAAGGAGCTCAGAATGCACCATTTCCAATATTCACCATCTGTAGACATAGTTCGCGCACAGCTGTACATGTCTCCCTTACTCTCTACCCGCGGTGAAGGTTAACTGTAGGGAGCTGCAGGAAGCACAATTTCCAACATTCACCATCTGTAGACATAGTTATCGGACAGTTGTACATGTCTCTCTTAGTTTCTACCCTCGGTGAAGAAGAACTGTAGGGAGCTGCAGAAAGCACCATTTCCAAGATTCACCATCTCTAGACATAGTTAGCGTACAGCTGTACATGTCTCCCTTACTCTCTACCCTAGGTGAAGGAGAACAGTAAGGGACTCAGAAGGCACCATTTCCAATATTCACCATCTGTAGACATAGTTAGCGCACATCTGACCGTGCGTCCCTATCTTTCTACCCTTGATGAAGCAGAACTGTAAGGAGCCTCAGAAAGCACCATTCCAACATTCACCATCTGTAGACATAGTTAGCGTACAGCTGTACACGTTTCCCTTACTCTACACCCTAGGTGAAGGAGAACAGAAAGGAGCTCAGAAGGCACCATTTCCAATATTCACGATCTGTAGACATAGTTAGCGCACAGCAGTACGTGTCTCCCTTACTTTCTACCCTCGGTGAAGGAGAACTGTAGGGAGCAGCAGAAAGCACCAATTCATACATTCACCATCTTTAGACATAGTTAGCGCACACCTGACCTTGCCTCCCTTATTTTATACGCTTGATGAACAAGAACTGTAAGGAGCCTCAGAAAGCACCATTTCCAACAATCACTATCTGTAGACATTACTAGCACACAGCTGTACATGTCTCCCTTCCTTTCTACCCTAGGTGAAGGAGGACTGTAAGGAGCTGCAGAAAGCACCATTTCCAACATTCACCATCTGTAGACATAGTTAGCGCACATCTGACTATGTCTCCCTTACTTTCTACCCTTGATGAAGAAGAACTGTAAGGAGCCTCAGAAAGCACCAGATTGGTTGGTTGGTTGGTTTGGGGGATTAAAGGGACCAGACTGCCATGGTCATCGGTCCCTTTTTCCAAAGACAAAGAACACCGACAGAGAATAAAAACAAGGAACAGAAGATATCACAAATGATACAGAACAAGGGATACTGAGACAAAGACAAGACAAAACAAACTAAAACCACACAGAGTGTGACGGTGTTTGGCCGACCATAGACATAAAAAAGGAAAGGCCAGCCACTTAGAAACACATTAAAAAATCAGTGTAAAACCATAGGCCAAAGGCCAGAATCAACACAAAACAATAAAATACAACAGAAACACTCAGAGTAAATGATAAAATCCCCCTGCCCGAATAAAACGTAAAACTAAGTCAGCCATAGTGGAGTCGTCTGTTAAAAGGGCAGGGAGCGTAGCAGGCAGCGCAAATGTCTGCCTGACCACTGCTAAAAGGGGGCAGGCCAGCAAAATGTGGGCCACTGTCAAAGCTGCCCCACAGCGACATAGAGGAGGGTCCTCCCGGCGCAGTAAATAACTGTGTGTCAGCCGGGAGTGGCCAATGCGGAGCCGGCAAAGAACTACTGAGTCCCTGCGAGTGGCTCGCAGGGATGACCGCCACACAGCCGTCGTCTCCTTGACAGCACGGAGTTTATTGCGCATTGGCAGTTCGCGCCATTCATCGTCCCATAGCGCCAAGATTTTGCGGCGGAAGACTGCCCGCAAATCAGTCTCTGGGAGGCCAACGTCCAGAGATGGCTTACTGGTGGCCTCTTTCGCCAGGCGGTCAACATGTTCGTTACCCGGGATACCGACATGACCGGGGGTCCACACAAAGACCACAGAGCGGCCGCAACAGGCGAGAGTATGCAGAGACTCGTGGATAGCCATCACCAAACGAGAACGAGGGAAACACTGGTCGAGAGCTCGTAAACCGCTCAGGGAATCGCTACAGATAACGAAGGACTCACCTGAGCAGGAGCGGATATACTCTAGGGCACGAAAGATGGCGACCAGTTCAGCAGTGTAAACGCTGCAGCCATCCGGCAAGGAACGTTGTTCGGAAAGGTCCCCTAGAGTGAGCGCATATCCGACACGACCAGCAACCATCGAACCGTCAGTGTAAACAACACCAGAGCCCTGATACGTGGCCAGGATGGAATAAAAGCGGCGGCGGAAGGCCTCTTGAGGGACTGAGTCCTTAGGGCCCTGTGCCAAGTCGAGCCGAAGGCTAGGGCGACGAACACACCATGGGGGTGTATGCAAAGTAGCCCGGAAAGGAGGTGGAACAGTGAAACCCTGGAGCCCAGAGAGAAGCTCCTTGACGCGGACCGCTATTGTACAACCAGACCGGGGCCGACGTTCTAGCATATGGACGACCGACCGCGGGAACAGGAGACGATAGTTTGGATGCCCGGGCGAGCTTAGAACATGGGCAGCATAAGCGGCCAGCAAACGTTGGCGTCGGAACCGCAGTGGAGGTACACCTGCCTCCACTAGTACGATGTCCACAGGGCTGGTGCGGAAAGCACCAGTGGCAAGGCGTATCCCGCTGTGGAGAATCGGGTCCAGCACCCGTAACGCAGATGGGGATGCCGAGCCATAAGCCAGGCTCCCATAATCCAGACGGGACTGAATTAACGCCTGGTAGAGCCGCAACAGTGTAGAGCGGTCGGCGCCCCAGTGGGTGTTGCTCAAGCATCTCAGAGCGTTTAGATGCCGCCAACACGTCTGTTTCAGCTGCCGGATATGAGGCAGCCAAGTCAACCGGGCATCGAAAACCACCCCCAAAAACCTGTGGGTCTCCACCACAGCAAGGAGTTCGTCGGCAAGATAAAGCCGCGGCTCAGGATGGACTGTTCGGCACCGGCAGAAATGCATAACGCAGGTCTTGGCTGCCGAAAACTGAAACCCATGCGCTACAGCCCAAGACTGCGCCTTACGGATAGCGCCCTGTAGCTGACGTTCAACAGCTGCAATGCCAGGAGAGCTGTAATAAAGGCAGAAGTCGTCAGCATACAGGGAAGCGGAGACAGAATTTCCCACGGCCGCAGCAAGCCCGTTAATGGCTATTAAAAACAGACAGACACTTAAAACAGAGCCCTGTGGCACACCGTTCTCCTGGACGTGGGAGGAACTATACGAGGCCGCGACTTGCACGCGGAAGGTACGACACGACAGAAAATTGCGGATAAAAATCGGCAGAGGACCCCGAAGACCCCATCCATGAAGCGTAGAAAGAATGTGATGACGCCACGTCGTATCGTACGCCTTCCGCATGTCGAAAAAGACAGCGACCAGGTGCTGACGGCGGGAAAAGGCAGTACGGATGGCCGACTCCAGGCTCACCAGATTGTCGGCGGCGGAGCGGCCTTTACGGAACCCACCCTGAGATGGAGCCAGAAGGCCCCGAGACTCCAGTACCCAATGCAAGCGCCGGCTCACCATCCGTTCAAGCAACTTGCAAAGAACGTTGGTGAGGCTAATGGGACGGTAGCTGTCCACCTCCAGAGGGTTCTTTCCAGGTTTCAAAACGGGGATGACAATGCTTTCCCGCCATTGCGACGGAAACTCCCCCTCGACCCAAAGACGGTTGTAAAGATCGAGAAGGCGCCGCTGGCAGTCCACTGAAAGGTGTTTCAGCATCTGACAGTGGATGCCATCTGGCCCAGGAGCGGTATCAGGGCAAGCAGCGAGGGCACTGCGAAATTCCCACTCACTAAATGGAGCATTGTAAGATTCTGGGTGGTTGGTGTGAAACGAAAGGCTCCGACGTTCCATCCGCTCTTTAATGGAGCGGAAGGCCTGGGGGTAATTCGCAGAAGCGGAACTCATAGCAAAATGCTCTGCTAAGCGATTGGCAATGACGTCGGAGTCAGTACAAACTGCTCCATTCAGTGAGAGCGCAGGGACGCTGGCAGGTGGCCGATAGCCGTAGACGCGTCGAATCTTGGCCCAGACCTGCGAGGGAGTGACATGGAGGCCAATGGTGGACACATACCGCTCCCAGCACTCCTTCTTGCCTTGGCGGATAAGGAGGCGGGCCCGCGCACGCAGCCGTTTGAAGGCGATAAGGTGGTCGAGGGAGGGGTGTCGCTTGTGACGCTGGAGCGCCCGCCGGCGATCTTTAATCGCTTCAGCGATCTAAGGCGACCACCAAGGCACAGCCTTCCGCCGAGGGGACCCACAGGAATGGGGAATGGCAGATTCGGCGGCAGTAACGATGCCGGTGGTGACCGATTGAACCACCGCATCAATGTCATCGGTAGAGAGAGGCTCAAAAGCGGCAGTGGAGGAGAACAAGTCCCAGTCAGCCTTATTCATAGCCCATCTGCTAGGGCGCCCAGAAGAGTGGCGCTGTGGTAGTGACAAAAAGATCGGAAAATGGTCACTACCACACAGGTCGTCATGCACACTCCATTGGACAGACGGTAAGAGGCTATGGCTACAGATTGAAAGGTCAATGGCGGAGTAGGTGCCATGCGCCACACTGAAGTGTGTGAAGGCACCATCATTTAACAGCGAGAGATCGAGCTGCGACAATAAATGCTCAACGATGGCGCCTCGACCTGTTGCCACTGACCCACCCCACAGAGGGTTATGAGCGTTGAAGTCGCCCAATAGCAAGAAAGGTGGCGGCAATTGGGCGACCAGTGCAGCCAGGACATGCTGCGAGACATCACCATCCGGTGGAATGTAAAGACTGCAGACGGTAACAGCCTGTGGCGTCCACACGCGTACAGCGACAGCCTCTAAAGGCGTCTGGAGAGGGACAGACTCGCTGTGCAGAGTGTGAAGGACATATATGCAGACGCCACCAGACACCCTTTCATAAGCTGCTCGGTTCTTGTAATAACCCCGATAGCCACGGAGGGCGGGGGTTCGCATCGATGGAAACCAAGTTTCCTGGAGAGCAATGCAGAAGAAAGGGCGAAGGCTGAGAAGTTGGCGGAGCTCAGCTAAATGGTGGAAAAAACCGCCGCAGTTCCACTGGAGGATGGTATTGTCCATGGCTGAGAAAGGCGTGAAAGGACTGGGAAGGCAATTTACGCCGCTTGTTCACTCACTGCCACAGATTCAGTACCCGTACGAGAGGCATCCATGGCGTCTGAGGGACCAGCGAGATCAAGGTCCTCAGCGGACGCTAGAATCTCGACTTCATCCTCAGACGCAGAGCGCGAAAGGTGCGGTGGGGTTGGTGCCACCGCAAGTTCTTTAGCCTTAGAGGTCTTTCTCTTGGACTTCTCTCGCTGAACCTTGGGTTTCACCGGCTGGGAAGGCTTCACCGATTCAGTCTCCGGGACAGAGGAGGATCGTGAAGCCCTACGCCCGGCTGCTGGTGAGGACTTATGCCACTGGTGGCCGTCATCCTTCCCGCTGGTGGAACCCTGGGAAGGGAGGGTCTCAAGGGAACTCTTACGGGCGAGAGTAGCCGAAGAAGTTAGACGCTTCTCCGGCTGAGAAGCGGGGATGGACGTCCCCGACGGGTGGGAGGAGGTTGCTCCTGAGGTAGGTGGTGCAGGAGCAACCGGTTGGGGAGAGCCCCCCACGGGCAAGGGGGCAGAAGGAGTCGTACAGCTTATCGAGCTGGCTGGAAGTTTCGAAACTGATGGAGCTAGCACAGTTGTTGTAGCAGCTGCATACGAAGATGTCATTCTCACAGGATGGAGTCTGTCATATTTCCGTTTGGCCTCAGTATAGGTCAGCCGGTCCAGGGTCTTATATTCCATGATTTTGCGCTCTTTCTGAAAGACTTTGCAGTCAGGCGAGCAAGGTGAATGGTGCTCCCCGCAGTTGACGCAGATGGGAGGCGGGGCACATGGAGTATCGGGATGAGACGGGCGTCCGCAATCGCGACACGTGAGGCTGGAAGTGCAGCAGGAAGACATATGGCCGAACTTCCAGCACTTGAAGCACCGCATCGGGGGAGGGATATAGGGCTTGACGTCACATCGGTAGACCATCACCTTGACCTTTTCCGGTAACGTATCACCCTCGAAGGCCAAGATGAAGGCACCGGTAGCAACCTGATTGTCCCTCGGACCCCGATGAACGCACCGGACGAAATGAACACCTCTACGTTCTAAGTTTGCGCGCAGCTCGTCATCAGACTGCAAAAGGAGATCCCTATGGAAAATAACACCCTGGACCATATTTAAACTCTTATGTGGCGTAATAGAAACGTTAACATCCCCCAACTTGTCACAAGCAAGTAACCTGCGGGACTGGGCGGAGGATGCCGTTTGTATCAGTACTGACCCAGAGCGCATTTTAGACAAGCCCTCCACCTCCCCAAACTTGTCCTCTAAATGCTCGACGAAGAACTGAGGCTTTGTGGAGAGAAAAGACTCCCCATCAGCTCGCGTGCAAACTAAGAATCGGGGCGAATAACTGTTAACTCCATCCTGCGACTTACGCTCTTCCCACGGCGTGGCCAGGGAAGGGAACGTTTTCGGATCGTACTTCTGAGCATTAAATTGAGCCCGAGAACGCTTAGAGACTGCTGGCGGCTGGCCGCCAGCGAGAGATGATGTACCACGCTTCATTGCGGGTCATCCGCCCTGATGCCACCTACTCCGACCAAGGGCCCTCCCCACGGGCGCCACCCAGCCACAGCAATAGCCACCTGGCAGGATGGCCATTGCCGGGAGTCCTGATGCCCCAGGGAGATGGGCATCTACTCCTTGGCATACGTGGGGAGTGAACGGCGCAGGCATCAGTAGAGCGATCCCTGTGTTGTCAGGGGGCTACAAACAAGAGGGTACATGGCGGCCCCACCACAACGGACTGGCTACCGTGCTGGATGTTAGGTGACATGTGGTCCATGGGCGTCGTCAGTGCAGAAAATGGCCCTGCACAGTGCTTGGCAGAAAGTGCACGCAGGGGCGCATCGATGCCCAAGAGATGGAGAGCGGGCAAGACTGCAATGCAACGACGAATAAGATGGCGAAAGTTCTCAACACAACACGGACACAATGCACCAAGTAAGGCGCCCTTCCCCAATCGGCTCGCTCTTCGGAAAAATTTTGAGATATGGAGGTCACATAAGGCCGAAACGTTTGAGACTCCTTTTAGTCGCCTCTTACGACAGGCAGGAATACCACGGGCCTATTCTAACCCCCGAACCCGCAGGGGGGAGAAAGCACCAGAACCAACATTCATCATCTGTAGACATAGTTAGCATACAGCTGTACATGTCTCCCTTCCTTTTTACCTAGGTGAAGGAGGACTGTAAGGAGCTGCAGAAAGCACCATTTCCAACATTCACCATCTGTAGACATAGTTAGCGGACATCTGACTCTGTCTCCCTTACTTTCTACGCTTGATGAAGAAGAACTGTAAGGAGCCTCAGAAAGCACCATTTCCAACATTCACCATCTGTAGACATAGTTAGCACACTTATGACAATGTCTACCTTTCGCTCTACCATAGGTGAAGGAGAACAGTAAGGAGCTCAGAAGGCACCAAATCCAATATTCAACAACTGTAGACATAGCTAGCGCATAGCTGTACATGTCTCCCTTCCTTTCTACCCTAGGTGAAGGAGGACTGTAAGGAGCTGCGGAAAGCACCATTCCCTACATTCACCATCTGTAGACATAGTTAGCGCACATCTGTCCATGTCTCCCTTACTTTGTACCCTTGATGAAGAAGAACTGTAAGGAGCCTCAGAAAGCGCCATTTCCAAAATTCACCATCTGTAGACATAGTTAGCGTACAGCTGTACACGTCTCCCTTACTCTCTACCCTAGGTGAAGGAGAACAGTAAGGAGCTTAGAAGGCACCATTTCCAATATTCACCATCTGTAGACATAGTTAGCGCACATCTGAGAGTGTGTCCCTTACATACTTCCCTTGTTGAAGAAGAACTGTAAGGAGCCTCAGAAAGCACCATTTCCAACATTCACCATCTGTAGACATAGTTGGCGTACAGCTGTACACGTCTTCCTTACTCTCTACCCTAGGTGAAGTAGAACAGTAAGGAGCTCAGAAGGCACCATTTCCAACATTCATTCACCATCTGTAGACATAGCTAGCGCACATCTGTCCATTTCTCCCTTACTTTCTACTCTAGGTGAGGGAGAACTGTAAGGAGCTGCAGAAAGCACCGTTTCCTACATTCACCATCTTTGGACATAGTTAGCGCACACCTGACCTTGCCTCCCTTACTTTCTACGCTTGATGAAGAAGAACTGTAAGGAGCCTCAGAAAGCACCATTTCCAACATTCACAATCTGTAGACATTACTAGCGCACAGCTGTACATGTCTCTCTTCCCTTCTACCCAAGGTGAAGGAGGACTGTAAGGAGCCTCAGAAAGCACCATTTCCAACATTCACCATCTGTAGACATAGTTAGCTCACATCTGACCATGTCTCCCTTACTTTCTACCCTTGATGAAGAAGAACTGTAAGGAGCCTCAGAAAGCAGCATTTCCAACATTCACCATCTGTAGACATATTTAGCGCACATCTGACCGTGTGTCCCTTATATTCTACCCTCGATGAAGAAGAACTGTAAGGAGCCTCAGAAAGCACCATCTCGAACATTCACCATCTGTAGACATAGTTAGCGCACATCTGACCGTGTGTCGCTTAAATTCTACCCTTGATGAGGAAGAACTGTAAGGAGCCTCAGAAAGCACAATTTCCAACATTTACCATCTGTAGACATTGTTAGCGTACAGCTGTACACGTCTCCCTTACTCTACACCCTAGGTGAAGGAGAATAGGAAGGAGAACAGTAAGGAGCTCAGAAGTCACCATTTCCAATATTCACCATCTGTAGACATAGTTAGCGCACTGCTGTACATATCTCCCTTACTTTCTACCCTAGGAGAAGAAAAGCTGTAAGGAGCTGCAGAAAGAACCATTTACAACATTCACCTTCTGTGGACATAGTTAGCACACAGCTGTACATGTCTCCCTTACTTTCCACCCTCGGTGATGTAGAACTGTAAGGACTTGCAGAAAGCACCATTTCCACCATTCACTATCTGTAGATGTAGCGCACAGCTGTACATGTCTGCCTTACTTTCTACCCTAGGTGAAGGAGAACTGTATGGAGCCTCAGAATGCATCATTACCAACATTCACCATCTGTAGACATAGTTAGCGCACAGCTGTGCATGTCTCACTTTCTACCCTAGGTGAAGGAGAACTGTAAGGAGCCTCAGAAAGCAACATTTCCAACATTCACCATCTGTAGACATAGTTAGCGTACAGCTGTACACGTCTCCCTTACTCTCTACCCTAGGTGAAGGAGAGCAGTAAGGAGCTCAGAAGGCACCTTTTACAATTATCACCATATGTAAACATAGTTAGCGCACAGCTGTACATGTCTCCCTTACTTTCTACCCTCGGTGAAGGAGAACGGTAAGGAGCTGCAGAAAACACCATTTCCTACATTCACCATCTTTAGACAGAGTTAGCACACACCTGACCTTGCCTCCCTAACTTTCTACACTTGATGAAGGAGTACTGCAAGGAGCCACAGAAAGCACCATTTCCAACATTCACCATCTGTAGACATTACTAGCGCACAGCTGTACATGTCTCCCGTCCTTTCTACCCTAGGTGAAGGAGGACTGTGAGGAGCTGCGGAAAGCACCATTTCCAACATTCACCATCTGCAGTCATAGTTAATGACAGCTTTACATATCTCCCTTACTTAATACCCTAGGGAAAGAGAACTGTAAGGTGATGCAGAAAGCACCATTTCCAACATTCACCATCTGTAGACATAGTTAGCGCACGGCTGTTTATGTCTCCCTTACTTTCTACCCCATGTGAAGGAGAACTGTAAGGAGCTGCAGAAATCACCATTTCTGACATTCACAATCTGTAGACATAGTTAGCGCACAGCTGTACATGTCTCACTTAGTTTCTACAGTTGATGAAGAAGTACTGTAAGGAGCTGCAGAAAGCACCATTT